>NC_138133.1:64853155-65453155 GCF_964188305.1 Podarcis bocagei
AATATAGCAACAGCCTGGTGGATCAGGCCCCTGGACCACCTAGTTCAGCATCCTGTTCCTCCAGTGACCACCAGATTTTTATGGGATGCCTGCATATAGGACTTGAGCGCAACAGTACTCTCTTCTCTTGTAGCTTCCAGCAGCTGTGGAGAAACCTCTTCCCTCTGACAGTGGGCGTAGAACATCATTTTATCTTCCATGTCTAATCCTCTTTTAAAGCCATCCAAGTAGAGAACCATCACTGCCTTTTGTGGGAGTGAACTGTGTGAAGAAGTGTTTAAACTACTTGGTACTTAAATATTTTTTTAAAAAAAAAATAGATTGAAAAACCGCAGAGGGGGTGGGTTCCACAAACCAAATGTGCTTGTTTGTTTACAGTTGTGAACCCCACTTTTGATCTCTCTGCGTTATGCTTTACTAAGAACAGAGTTCTGGCCTTGTGCCAATCAAACAGCCCCTCAAAATTATGCATTCAGGATGCTGTTGATCTCACCAGAAGTCTTCTGTGAGTTAGCATGCAAATCCATGATTCAGTTAAACTGATCTACTTGGATTAACTACTTTGCTCTAATTAACAGCAAGACAACAAGATCAGTTTAAATCCAATTATTTCACCTGGAAACTTGCTTGTGGTTTATGTGCAAAGAAGAGCACTGCTGCAATCAAACACTTGTGAGGTACCTCAAATTGCAGCAGTATAAATCAAACACTCTCATCTCTCTGGTTGTGGAAAGAGGCTTCTTATAACGGAGTTTTTGTATGTGAAATGCCTTAGGCCCAGGGGACTTATGCAGCACCCTCCAGGCCTCTCTATCTACCTTGTGGCTAACAGTCTTCTTCTTCTTCTTCTTCTTCTTCTTCTTCTTCTTCTTCTTCTTCTTCTTCTTCTTCTTCTTCTTTGTACCCTGCCCATCTGGCTGGGTTTCCTCAGCCACTCTGGGCGGCTTCCAACAGGTTAAAAATACATTAAAATGATCAGAACCCTCCGAACTTGATGCATGGGAAGTCCTATTTAAAAAATTTATAATTTGGCAGAATATTTGGATTATTTGATGTGTATATGTATAATTTGGAATATTTACTGTGATTTGATTGGATTATTAAAGTGGAAAATTTAATAAAAATACATTTTAAAAAATACATTAAAACATCAGTCATTAAAAACTTCCCTAAACAGGGCTGCCTTCAGATGTCTTCTAAATGTCATATAGTTGTTTATTTCCTTGACATCTGATGGGAGGGCATTCTACAGGGCTGGTGCCACTACCGAGAAGGCCCTCTGCCTGGTTTCCTGTAATTTCACTTCTCGCAATGAGGGAACCGCCAGAAGGCCCTTGGTGCTGGACCCCAGTGTCCAGTCTTCTTGAGAGTCTGTCCATTCAATCAAACATCTCCATACCCCTCAAGTGTCCTGATTTTTCTGATACAGCCCTGGAATGTCAAAGCCATCATGGCTTCTGCTTTGATCCCAAGGTGCCCTGATTTCTCCTAGCCAGCATAAGGGGGCCATGGGGTGGCAGTGGTATTGGGAAGGAGGCATGTGGGCTCCTTCCCTCCCTCCACCATGGTGCCCTTCCACGACCTTTTTGACTACAGCTCCCATCAGTCCCTGGAAGAGAGGCCTGAACACACTTGCTCATGAAGTGTAGGAGCTTCAGCCACTGTTGGCTTGGTGCAGTTTCCCTAATGCACATGTGCTGCATGCGCAAGGCCCGTGTTTCATTTTATTCATTACTGTTATTATTGCTATGCATTTATTTGTGCCATACTTCCCCCCCCCAAAAAAAAAAACAACAGGGACTCAAGGCAGCTTACAGATAAATGTAAGAACAGCTTAAATACACAGAGGGCAGACATGCTCTCCAACATTTCTCTGATGAAAAATGTCCATATTTTCATCTGATGAATGTTGAAGGGTATGCAACTTTGAACTGTATGTGTGATTGCTGATATCTTCTGGCGTATTGGAACCGATCTGAGGTGCCAGAATAGGGCGGGATGTCAAAAGCTTGAAAAGCTCTTCCAAGTCAGAAAAAAATCTTCAATTTCAAGCTCCTTGAAATTTGCAACATTCTACATCTTATCTTTTCCAGCACAAAGAAAAAAATCCCTTGCCCTGTTTCAGCAGGAGATAGTCATCTATTAGAAGCATTACATATTTGTTTCCTTGTCATCTGTATCTTCTTTGATATTATGTGATCAAGATGTTCCAGATTGCTCCCTGGCCTTGGCTGTGCTTTGATTTTTGCTGTAAGACAAAATTGATTTGGTTATCCTGATTAGACCATGCTGTGTCAAAGAAACCAAGGTGAGTCTATTTGCCAAAACCTGCAGGCCACCACGATACAAGGCCAACTGCTCTTGTGTTATCATCCCTGTCCTGATGAAAAGATGAAAAGAAGAAAAAAAGCAAACTCTGTAGAGAGCCAATCAGTGCAAATCTGAACCCAACACTATGAGTTAGCATATGCCACTGCCAATTCTGTATACAAGAGCATGCCCAAATACGGAACAGAGGATTGTGTAAGAAAAATGCAGATCGCTCACTGTCATAATGTTGTCTTTGGGTACCAATAGATAAAACTTCAGCCACTGCTTGGAAAGGCAGGGTAGAGACTCACTTGGCTTACTTCCAGGAACATAAGAACTTAAATAGAGTCTGCTGGAATAGGCCAATGGCCCATCTAATCCAGCTTCCTGTTGTCAAAGAGACCAGAACTGTAAGGGAATGTCACCAAGCAGGACCCCCAAATACAGCAGCACTCTCCCCTTCTGTGTTTTTCAGCAACTGGTTTCCAGAAACATACTGCCCACAGAGGCAGAATATAGCCATTGTGGCTAGTAGCCACAGCCTAATCTTCCTTAAAAGGCATCCAGATCATTTTACTAGGCTAGTACCGTGCATGTAGATGTAACCACTGGATGGTGCAACTGGTAAAAGGTAAAGGACCCTGGATGGTTAAGTCCAGTCAAAGGCGACTATGGGGTTGCGACGCTCATCTCTCTTTCAGGCCGAGGGAGCCAGCATTTGTCCACAGACAGCTTTCCGTGTCACGTGGCCAGCATGACTAAACTGCTTCTGGCACAACGGAACACTGTGATGGACAGAGGTTTGAATCCCCGTGATGGGGTGAGCTCCCGTTGCTCTTTCCCAGCTCCTGCCAACCTAGCAGTCTGAAAGCACATCAGTGCAAGTAGATAAATAGGTACTGCTGTGGCAGGAAGGCAAACAGCGTTTGTGCGCACTCTGGTTTCTGTCATGGTGTTCTGTTGCACCAGAAGCGGTTTAGTCATGTTGGCCACATAACCTGTAAAGCTGTCTGTGGACAAATGCCGGCTCCCTCATCCTGAAAGAGAGATGAGTGCCACAGCCCATAGTCACCTTTGACTAGACTTAACCATCCAGGGGTCCTTTACCTTTTTTATGTTTGCATAGGCTCACAGCTGATGCAAAGAAAACATTCAAAAATAAAATTGTAACATGATGGAGACAGTCAGTCAGATGGAGACAGTCAGGTTGTGCATCCATTGCACTGACCAGAGGAGGAATGAGTGTTGGGAGGAGAGCAGAGAGAAGAAACGCCAGGGTGCATCTGCAGCAGCGGAACCGGACGCCTTCATCTGCCCCAGCTGCAACAAAGTATGTCTCTCCCGTATTGGACTCTATAGCCACAGCAGGCATTGTAACCTTCCAACAGTCTGACTTCACTTCAAAGGCGTACTCCTCCAGTGTCTCCCAACAGTAGAAGAATAAAACAATAAGGAAATCTTACAGTGCAAATTGTATGCAAATTCTGAACCAACCAGGATCACAGCCAGGAATTACAGCTGAAGAGCCACCACAGAAAAGGCACTGCTTTGATCAACCCATAAATATTACCCCACAAGGATATAGCCTAGTTGAGAGTGCTTCACAGATTCATATGTAAGAAGGATATGCCCTGATGTCTGTGTGTTAGGGGTGGACATCTCAGTCAGGGAGTGAGTGCTTGCAGAGAGGCCTATATTCCAAGCTCAGATGTCCATGTGTTCTGACTAGGGATGTACAAGTGGGCCTCAGTGTGCTCTCCTGGCATTCATTCACACTTTCATCTGGTCACCTGCAACTGATTTATTTTGAACAATTCTTTCTTCTGGTTCATTTTCTGATGATGCAAAAAGCATGAGTAATTTTACATTTCTTGTAGTTCATGGCAGACATGCATATCTTAACCACCAATAGTTATTTACAAATCAGTTACCTTCACTGTGTGCACACTTCCAAAGCTAATTGTTAGTCTTTTGTAGCAAAAAAACAAGAGACTTTTGGAACCTTAAAGACAAAGTTAATCGAGTGGCCAATGCACCTATTGCTGCAATTCTGACCATGTTTATTCAGATGTAGGTCCCTTTAATTTGAACTGGGCTTACTCCCAGGCAAGCAGAGTTAGGATTGCAGCCTCACTATCTTAATTTTACAGTTCAGTATTGTCAGAGCTGCTTGAAGATCCTAGCTCACAGAGGATCACGCTAGCCAGCGATCATTAAGTAAAAGTCTTTATTGAATTACAGTTTCCATTCTCACGCTGCTGCGCGCAAACTCTACGTCTAGTAGCTAGATCGGCGTAGCTCCGTCTGAGTCTCCGCCCCGTGTGCACCAACTTAATATCCTAGCCTTGCTCCACCTTTTCCGCCTGACTGTCCTCCTCTGGGTCCCTCTACCCCCCGGGGCTTCTTCCTTCCGGGATTCTTCTGACGCTGACCCGGACCCTCCTGCCTCCTTGCGCCGGGCTTTAGGACCTGGTTCCCTTTCGGGGCTGCTTACTGCGCCGCCTTCCTCTGCATTTGAACTTGGCGCGCGCGCCCAACCTTCCACTTTCCTCTTAACCGTTTCTTCGCTCCCCGATGGAGGCGTGGCCACTCCTGACTCAGCTGCTCCCCACTGAGTCTCCTCTGGCTCTATCTTCCTGGGGTGCCCCCCTAGACTCCCCCCTTGCCCTGGCCACTGGTGCTCCTTTCTGTGAATCCTCTGATTCACTGGAAAGACTGGGAGATCTCGGGTCGTCGTCATCACTCATCTTTTCTTCTGCCTCCTCCCCTTCGCTCTCTGTCTCCTCCCTTGCCCGTGCCTCTGCTCCTAAACCCCTGACATCCATCCCCCCCTCGAAGCCCCCCAGTCCCCCCTCCCCTCCTTCCGGTGCTGGAGCTGGGGGCTGCTGTTGCAAAGGGACGAACGTCGGATATCGGTCGCTTCCCGTGGCGGGCCTCCATCTGAACTCTTCCGGGTCTTCCTCCCTGCTCTCGTCGACGCCGGTCACCTCCGCTTCCATCTCTGTGCCGCCGTGCTCGAAACCAGGGTCGTCCCCGAAAATGTCCATGTCCGTCTCTCCCTCACTTCCTCCTGGCGGCGTTGCTCGTCCTGAGCAGTCCAGCCACTTTCTGCGGAACTGCTCCTCTGGCCTATCGTCCCACCAATACGAAGGTTCTGAGGCAGATCCCGAGGGTGACCCCTCCGGGGAACGGACGTCTCGTGTTGGTTCCTCGTCCGAGTCGAACCCCCGGAACGTGCTGGCCGAAAGCGTGGGCGTGAAAAGCCAGTCGTCGAAAAAGTCTGCTGGCATAGGTCTATGTGGGAAGAGGGCATGAAACTCGTCTTTGAGCAGAGGTTCGTCTAAGGCGTAGCCCGGCACCCAGCTGTTCGCACTGGCCGGGGTGCCCTCCTTGGCGAGAAAGTATTCTACCCCCTCTTCCCCCCATCTGGAGTCCAAAATCTCCGTGACTTCGTTGATGCGCTCCTTCTGTGCCGCTCCCGCGTGCCCTGTTCTGTCTCTGGCCGGACTCGGCGCCGTTCCGGGTTCCTGGAACCTGTGCGGTGCCTTGTAGGGAGTGAGCACCGATCTGTGGAATACCGGATGCATTCTGGAACCCTCCGGAAGTGCCAGTCTGAAAGCTACCGGGTTGACCTGCTCTTCGACTTGGTAGGGCCCCAGTTGTTTATGCCCTAGTTTCTTCTTGGCCAACGACCTGGCCGGCACTGCGTGGGCCGCTAACCAAACCCAGTCTCCCACGTGGAGCTCTTCTCCAACCCTTCTGTGCTTGTCTGCTTGTACCTTGTATGCGTGCTTGGCCAGCTCCAGGTGGCGCCTCAGCTGATCGTGGACTTCCTGCAGCTCCGACGCGAACGCATCTGCTGTCTGCGGCTCCCCCTCCCCCATTCTTTCCAGTCCCGGGAAGGTTCTGGGGTGCCTCCCGTTGTTGGCGAAGAACGGCGTGACCCCCGTGGATACGTGCTTCGTGTTGTTGTAGGCGAACTCTGCAAGCGGCAGGTAATCCACCCACGTCGCAGGCTGTTGATTTGCATAACATCTCAGGTACTGCTGCATGATGGCATTGACCCGCTCCGCTTGCCCGTTGGTCTGCGGGTGTCTCGCCGACGCCAGGTTGATCTTGACGTTCAGGAAGCCCATCAGCTTCTGCCAGAAGTTCGAGATGAACTGCCGCCCGCGGTCGGACAGAATAGACCGTGGCAGACCGTGAACCTTGAACACGTGGTCTATGAACAGTTTGGCGGTTTGCTCCGCCGTGGCCACCTTAGCACACGGAATGAAATGCGCCATCTTGGAAAACAGGTCCACCACCACCAGCACTGCCGTCTTGCCCCTTGAGCTGGGCAGATCCGTGACAAAGTCCAGGGCCACCCTTTCCCAAGGTTCGACCGGAGTTGGCAGCGGTTCCAACAGTCCGGCCGGCGATTTGTGCACTGGTTTGGCCCTCTGGCAGGTGTCACACCTCGCCACGTAGTCTGCGACCTCCCCTCTCATTCCAGGCCACCAGAAATCCCTGGCTACTAATTCCACCGTCTTCTCCTTGCCAAAGTGCCCGGCCGTGGGCGCGTCGTGCAGCTGCTGCAGCACCTTGGCTCGAAGTTCGTCTCCCGGCACGTAGATGGCCCCTTTACGGATGAGCAATCCATCTCTTAGCTGGAAACCGTCGGCCGCTGCCTTGCCCCTTTGCACCTCTGCCATCTTTGCTTGTGCGAAGGAGTCCCCCTGCAACGCTCGCCGCACCGCCTCTAGGTCCACGGTCGCCGCGGCGCACGCCCACACTGTCGGTGCGAAGATGTGCATGGCGGCCGCTGGTGTTGCGTCCTCCAGATACTGTGGCTTACGGGAGAGAGCGTCTGCCATGATGTTGGTGTCCCCCGGGACATACTCTATTCGGAAGTCGAAGTTCGCAAAGAACTCAGCCCAACGTATCTGCCTCTGGTTCAGGAACTGTGCCGTGCGCCAGTGCTCTAGATTCTTGTGGTCCGTGCAAACCTGCACCGTGTGCTTGGCGCCGATCAGAAAGTGCCTCCACGCCTTGAACGCTGCATGAATGGCCAGCAACTCCCTGTCCCATATGGTGTAGTTCTGCTCGGACTTGCTGAGCTTCCTGGAGTAAAACGCTCCCGGTCGCCACACCCCCTGCGGGTCTTTCTGCAGCAGGACCGCCCCCACGGCTCTGTCCGAAGCGTCTGTCTCCACCCTCATCGGCTTGCTGGGGTTGACATGAAGCAGCTGCTCTTCCGACGCGAAGAGACGCTTGAGTGCCTGAAAGGACTGCTCCGCCTGCTCTGTCCAAATGAACTTCTTTTTCTTGGAGCTAAGCGTGTCAGTGATGGCCGCCGTCTGCATCGCGAAGCCCTTGATAAACTTGCGATAGAAGTTCGCAAAGCCGACAAACCGTTGGACCTCCTTCCGGTTGCGCGGGCTCTTCCAATCCAACACCGCTCGAACCTTGGCGCTGTCCATGGCGAGCCCCTTGTCAGACAGCTTGTAGCCCAGAAAATCCACCTCCGTCACGTCAAATTGGCACTTCTCCAGCTTGGCGTAGAGCCTATGTTGCTTTAGCCTGCTCAGCACTTCCTTGACGTGCTTGTCATGCTCCTGCTGCGACTCCGAAAAGATCAGGATGTCATCTAAGAAACAGACGCACGTCTTGTAGAGAAGTCCCGCCAACACGTGATGCATAAATGCTTGAAAAACGTGGGAGCCATTTTGCAATCCAAAAGGCATAACTCTATATTCGTAG
The DNA here is from genome assembly GCF_964188305.1 of Podarcis bocagei. Lineage (NCBI taxonomy): Eukaryota > Metazoa > Chordata > Lepidosauria > Squamata > Lacertidae > Podarcis > Podarcis bocagei. The sequence continues at coordinate 64,861,208 of NC_138133.1, forward strand.
GTCCCCAGGGGCGTGAACATGGCTGTCTTCCACTCATCACCCTCCCGCATGCGAATGAGGTTGTACGCCCCCCGCAGGTCCAACTTGGTGAACACTCTGCCCTTCCGTACCTTCGCGAGGAGGTCGTCAATTCGGGGCATGGGGAAGTCCGATGGCCTAGTCACACTGTTCAAAATCCTGTAATCCACTACGAGTCTCTTTTGGGGCGTGTCCCGCTTCTTAACAAAGAATACGGGACTGCCCCCCACTGCCTTGGACTCCCGGATGAAGCCGCGCTGCAAATTATGATCAATGAACTCCTTGAGTTCTTGCAGTTCGTCCTCTGACATGGAATACAGTTTCCCTTTAGGCAGCGCCGCCCCCGGCAGCAGGTCAATTTTGCAGTCATATGGTCTGTGAGGGGGTAGCCTGTCTGCCTCCTTCTCGCAGAAAACTTCCAAAAATTCAGCGTACTTGTGGGGAATCGCTTGCAGCGTGCCTAGCAGCAGCTGTGACTCCTCTTCCTCTCCTTCCTGCCTGGGCACGATGCAGTGTTCAGCACAAAAGGAAGAGCCGAAGGTCAGCTGCCTCTGGTACCAAGCCATCGTTGGGCTGTGCTTGTCCAGCCAACTCATGCCCAATACAACGGGCGTGTCAGATAGTTGAGTGACGTTGAAGCTGATGATTTCTCTGTGATTCCCAAGTCGCATCACCATTGGTGGCGTCTGCTTCACCACTTGCCCCCCGAGCAGCTCCCTGCCATCCACCGTGACAACCTGCAGGGGCAGTGTGGCTGGCAGCAACTGCACAGCGTGCCTGTCGACAAAGTCCTGCCCTATAAAGTCCGCATTGCTGCCTGAGTCGATGGTGATTGGCACGTCTATGGTGATTCCATTGGGCAGCTGGAGAGATGCTGTGAGCCGCACTACTGGTTTGGGCGGGAGGGGGTTCACGGGCTGCAAAATTTCTGGGGACTGCGTCACTAACACGTCTGGCTGGGCCCCAGTGCCTCTTCCTCCAGCCAGACTGCGTCGTTTCCCTGCTGTGGTCCTCCTTGCTGCGTTGCTGCAGTCACCATTGCTGAGGCTGCAGTGAGCTTGTGGGGCCTCTGGGGACACTCTTTTGCCATATGCCCTGGTTCCTCACAGACGTAACACTTCCTGTTCCCTCTAGGAGGCTTCGCTTTCACTGCTGCCGGTGCTAGGGCTCTGGTTGCTGACTGAGCCCTTGCACCTCCAACCTCCATAGGTTCGGCTCCTCCTCCTGGCGGAGGCGTGGATTGCGCCCGCGCTGCTTCTCTGGGAAGGAAGGAGGGGCCCCCGGCTGGTTCGCGCCCTCCACGCCCTTCGTCCTTGCTCCACGGACGTCCTTCCAGCCTCACCCCCACTGCCAGTGCCCTCTGAACGACCTCCTGGGTGGTTCGGGGTCTCTCCCCCCTCGCGATCTCATCTTTAATCGAGTTGTGCAGCCCCTCCCAAAAGAGGTCTCTTACAGGAGCCGAATCTCTGTCCCATTCCAGGGCACTGACCAAGGCGAAAAAGCGGGCATGATACTGCCTGACGCTGGCCCTCCCTTGTCTCAGCCCATGCACCTCCTTTCGTGCAAGATCCACGTCAATACTTGATAAAAAGCACCCATCCATCGCTTTAATAAAGGCATCCGCATTCTGGAGCGCCGGATCCTTATCTCTCCATAAATTGCGTAGCCATGCTTTCGCATCCCCATGCAGATGGGACATGATGAACCCCACTCTCTCTTGTTCATCTCTAAAGTCTTTATGCAGCAGTTGCAGTGCGCACAGTACGTCGGCTCTAAAGTTGGGATACTGTTGCAGGTTCCCATCGAAGTGAGAGACTAGCCCGCCTGCCCGTCTCGCCAACCCAATTCCCTCCTGCCGGGGTGTCTGCTTTGTCAGCACGTCTAACCTGACCTGGAGATCCCTGCAGGCGGCAGCTGCCTCCTCCTCTCTCTTCCTGGATGCGAGAACCTCGGCGTTCAGTTGTGCCACTGCTTTTCTGAGGTCCTCTATCTGCTGCTCAGCCGTCATGTCGTCTGCCGTTCGTGAGCTCGCTAGTAGGCACCTGTTTCTCTCCCCTCCTCGAGGCTGTAGATGCCCACAATGATGAGACGGAGCTTACTGTCAGAGCTGCTTGAAGATCCTAGCTCACAGAGGATCACGCTAGCCAGCGATCATTAAGTAAAAGTCTTTATTGAATTACAGTTTCCATTCTCACGCTGCTGCGCGCAAACTCTACGTCTAGTAGCTAGATCGGCGTAGCTCCGTCTGAGTCTCCGCCCCGTGTGCACCAACTTAATATCCTAGCCTTGCTCCACCTTTTCCGCCTGACTGTCCTCCTCTGGGTCCCTCTACCCCCCGGGGCTTCTTCCTTCCGGGATTCTTCTGACGCTGACCCGGACCCTCCTGCCTCCTTGCGCCGGGCTTTAGGACCTGGTTCCCTTTCGGGGCTGCTTACTGCGCCGCCTTCCTCTGCATTTGAACTTGGCGCGCGCGCCCAACCTTCCACTTTCCTCTTAACCGTTTCTTCGCTCCCCGATGGAGGCGTGGCCACTCCTGACTCATGCCCTCCCTCCTGTGGTGAGCTGCCAGCGTTTCCCCCCTGGCTCCCTTCCTCTTCCCTGCTTCCTGGCGGTGACGCTGGTCCCGATTTCCAGCTGCTCCCCACTGAGTCTCCTCTGGCTCTATCTTCCTGGGGTGCCCCCCTAGACTCCCCCCTTGCCCTGGCCACTGGTGCTCCTTTCTGTGAATCCTCTGATTCACTGGAAAGACTGGGAGATCTCGGGTCGTCGTCATCACTCATCTTTTCTTCTGCCTCCTCCCCTTCGCTCTCTGTCTCCTCCCTTGCCCGTGCCTCTGCTCCTAAACCCCTGACAAGTATGAACTTAATCCTGCCTTGTTCCCCTCACTCAGGCATTAGAGGACAGCTTAGCACCCTATTGATATTTTGCTCTGTGTGTCAACGATTATATGAACTCCTGTAGGCATGTTAAATGTTCTAAAGACGTTCTCCTTTACTTAGCGTAACTGACATAAGGCCCTTTTGTAATGCAACATTATAATAAATGCATATTTTGTGTAGAAAATAGTCATGTTTGTGCATCTGCTGGAACATAACTCTCAAGCTGATTTATATTTTAAACATTTGTAGTAAACATGCAAATGTTTGTAGAAAACATGATGTTGTGTTTGACAGCTTGAAGTCCCCAGACTTTATCTGAGGAGCACAAATAAAGTAAGAGAGAACACTTCTTTCCATGTGAGAAGAGCAATAAATAATGGTGTGTTTAATTCGTTTTGAAAATTCACAATAGGAAGTGTATTAAGGCTGCAATTTAACTCCTCTTCCCTGGCCTAGGAAGAAGCATCACTGAATTTAATGGGGCTTCTTACCTAAGAGTAGACATGATTCAGATTGTGCTCATAGTGCCTAAGGGATCAGGTGCTACAAAATAGAACAGTTGTTCAAAAAAGTTGTTCTACCACATTTATCGTTCCTGGTAGAGCCAAATAAAAGCATCAGTAGGCCCTGCTTTGACCCCAGCGGCGGAGGAAGGGGGACGGTGGGGTGGCTTGCCCCGGGTTTCATCCCTGAGAGGGGTGACATCGCCGTGCCGTCCCCCTGGGACGCTCACCAGGGGCTGGGCGGCACACACACCCCGGGACGCTCGCCACAGGTGACACCCCCCGGGACGCTCGCCGCTCACTGTGGGTGGCACCCCTGCGGGTGACTAGCCCCGCTTGCACCTCCAGATGCCAGAGCAGGTAGCTCCGCTTCTGTTTGACCCTGCCAAAGGCCCAACTAGTACAGCATCTTTTTCTCACAATAGCCAACCAGACACCTGTGAGGACTCCAGAAGCAGGGCATCACTCTCCTCACTTGCATCCCCTAGAAACTGGTACTCAGAGGCATACTGCCTCCCACAGTGCAGGGAAATCAAATCCTCCATGAATTTGTCTTCCCCCACCCTTTCCGAGTTAGTGGCCATCACCACATACTGGGGCAGCAAATTCCACAGTCTAACTATGTGCTGTGTGAAGTAGCATCAGATAGGTACTCATGCACCAGGCTGTTTCATAGTCAGAAATTGCTAAAGGTGGGTTCTTCTGTAGCTAGGCTGATTGTGTCCCTCATTGTTCCAGGCATGACAAAATATGTTTGTTTGTTTTTTAAAAAATGATATTTATTACTTTTCGAACAGTTTCAAAACAACACTACAAACAAGGGGAAAAAAGAACAATACAAATACAATACAAAAACACTACATACAAAACAAAAACAATTTTAAAATACCTCAAACATTTTCAATATCTTATCTTTCATTCACTTATTTCCAACGACCTCCTCACACCTCCCTTTTTGTATTCCACTTCTATTAATTGTTTCAGCAATTCCTTTCCATCTTCCTCTGTTTTCTATCCTATAATTATCTTAACACATTCTTGCCTTATTTTTTCCTTTAATTTTCTATTAATCTATTTATACTTAATTCCTTATAACATTTCTACTAAAGCCATATAACGTCATTCCAACATTCTTTTAACATTCATTAATTTTACAATATTTCTATAAATAGTCTTTAAACTTTTCCCAGTCTTCTTCCCCTGACTCTTCTCCCTGGTCTCGGATCTTGCCAGTCATTTCCGCCAATTCCATATAGTCCATCAACTTCATCTGCCATTATCCAACACTTCAGTGCTTTCAAGAAGCAGCCATTCTCTCAGCCAGCAAAAAGCAGATGGTTCACAACAAAGTTTAGGGGTCTGGCAGGGCAAGTCCACCTCCTTCTTTGGCATCCGTCAATATCTTAAATTTTACTCGAGGCTTCCTGGCCTCAGGCATGACAAAATATGTTGACTAGTTTTCCACAACAGCTGCACTTGAGATTCTGCTAAACAAACTCAAAACTTAGAGTGTGTGTTTTGCTGGAATTTGAGCAAATCTGACATTTTTGATAGGCATGAAGAGCTTCATCCAATGCACATTAATGCCTTGTCAACACATCTCCCTTGAATGCCTGTAATAAAATGTCTCATTTTAATGCCAACAATAAGCTGCTTATTAGGATGGATAGGAGCGCAGGAAGCTTAAAACAAGTCACAGAATTGGTCCATCTACGTAGCTTCATACTGTCTATGCCTGGGATCTTTTGGGAGGAAGAGTGGGGTATAAATTGAAAATGAATGACTGAATGATTCTCTGATGGGCAGCAGCTCTCCAGGATTCCACAATGGTGTGGAATCCACACACACTCCTTACCAAGAAATGCCAAAGATTGAACCTGGAATCTTCTGCATTCAAAACAGGTGCTCCACCACTGGCCTTTCTCCAGAAATACAATAAATACAGATAATCAGTAAGGTAAAGGTAAAGGTAAAGGACCCCTGGATGGTTAAGTCCAGTCAAAGACGATTATGGGGTTGCAGCACTCATCTCACTTTCAGCCCGAGGGGGCCGGTGTTTGTCCACAGACAGCTTTCCGGGTCATGTGGCCAGCTTGACTAAACCACTTCTGGTGCAATGGAACATCATGACAGAAGCCAGAGTGCGTGGAAACGCCATTTACCTTCCCACCACAGCGGTACCTATTTATCTACTTGCACTGGCATGCTTTCGAACTGCTAGGTTGGCAGGAGCTGGGACAGAGCAACGGGAGCTCCCCATCATGGGGATTTGAATCGCTGACCTTCTGATCAGCAAGCTGAAGAGGCTCAGTGGTTTAGACCAGTGTTTCCCAACCACTGTTCCGCGGCACACTAGTGTGCCGCGAGATGTTGCCTGGTGTGCCGCGGGAAAAATTAAAAAATTCGAAAGATTTTTTTAAAAAAGTCAAATTTTCAATTGGGGCGCCGTCACTAGATGACCCCTGGGGTTCCCTCCCTCCCTCCCGCTCTGCGCCTCCCTCCTCCTCCTCCTCCTCCGGGGAGGCCCTTCCTGGCTCTCGGCCAAGGCTTGGCGGCTGCCACTCACTCACTCGCTCGCCCACCCGTCCCTCCATCCCTGCACCCGGCCTCTCCCCCTCCGTCCCTGGCACGGGGGCTGCCGGGATCCGTAGTCCCCTCGCCCTTGGGCTCCGCGCCCGCGCAGGGTGTGCAAACTACGTTTCCCAGCGTGGCCTGGCGGGCTGGGCATTTTGTTTGAAGCGCTCTTCTCCCGGCCATGGAATGAGCACAGCGGCGGCGGCCGGGCGGGCAGGGGCTCTTCCACGCAGACCCCGCGCAGCCTGCCTGCGCCCCCGCGGAGATCGGGCGGCAGGATGGAGCCAGGGGATCCCCGCGGAGGCGGAGCAGCGGAGGCGGAGGCTGCCCCCCAGGTAGGGCTGCGTCGGGGGTTTTTTATTTTTGCAATGCTGCATCCGCGCCGGAGGGGACGCATCGGACCGCGGGGAGACCCCTTGGCGGGCGTGCAAGGCAATGCATGCGTGCAGGCGTTGCATGGAGTGCAGTGCAATGCAATGGCAACGCGGCGCCCTGCATGCATGCATGCAACTTCCACCGGCGCTCTGGACTTGGCAGGTGAGGGGGGTCCCCAGTGGGCGGCAGAGAGAGCCGAGAGGGCGAAGGGGAGCCGGGGGGGAGCAGCGCTGCTCCCCGAGCCGAGCCCGGGGGGAAACTTCGGCGTCGTTGCGCCGGGTGTTGGAAGCGGAGGCTGGCGGGGGCCCCTCACCTGCAAAACCTGGTCGCCTCTCATATATTTCGTGCATTGCATTCATCGCCCGCTTTCTCCTCCAAGGAGCTCCCGGGGCGCGCGTGGTTCTCCCCGTGTTATCCTCGCAACAACAGCCCTGCGAGGTGGGCCAGGCGAGTGGCCCAAGGGAGCACCCAGGGATTGTCCTGGCCAGGTGGGGTGATTTGAACCCTGCTCTCTGCCCGGTCTTCGTCCTCATTTAGCCCCCACATGTGCATGACTGTGCATGACTGAGGTTTTCCCCCCTCGTCTTGGCTATGGTGTGAGTCTGTCCTGTTAATTAATGGGGTTCTGCCTTCGGAGAAGATGAGCCAGCCCTCAAGGAGGTGATTATGTAATTTGCTAGCAATTCATGTCCCTCCCGGCGTGACGCTGCGCGCTGACGTCACGGGGCTGTAATGGTGGTGTGCCTCGAGATTTTTTTCATGAAACAAGTGTGCCTTTGCCCAAAAAAGGTTGGGAAACACTGGTTTAGACCACAGCGCCACCTGTGTCATTTCATTCCTGCCTTTGCCCAAGAATTGAAAAAGACATGTGGGATGTATTAGCCCTATCCAGTGCTATTTTGTCTAGAAAAAGAGGTGCTGGAATTCACCATGTTCTCTTATAATGGCAATGACACCCACCTGAGAGGTGCCAGATCTGTGTTCTGGTGAGCTCTAGCTGAAGAAAAGCCCTGGTCCTATCAGGCATTAAAGGGCTTATGTCATAAAGGAAGGGCAAGAACATGTTTACTGGCCAGGCCCACTTTGTGGAACCCCCATCCCCTCACTCTGCTACTGTCACACATGAAGGTCTTGAGGAAGCAGAGTACTCATGCTGGCTCGCTGCACAGTTTAGAACCCTGATAATGCAGGGAGCTGACACAAGTTCAACTGGCTCTCTAGCACAGACCTTCCCTTCCACCACCCTAATTCATAATAATATTTATTGCTTTTTTAAAAAGGTGCTGGTACTCACAATGAAGTTGTTACCATAAGTGGTGAATTTTAGCATTTGAACAAAAGGGTGCCGGTACTGCGTACCATTGTATGCACCCCCGGAGGGAAGCACTGAAATGTTTTTAAAAACCACTACAGTGGTGGAGTTATCCCATTTAATATTTCCAAGGCTGTCTCTGCATGGTAGAAGGCTACAAATAGCTTTGTTTATAGTTGTTGCATGCGCTGAGGGCAAGCACGGTCCCAGAAGTCTCCTCCATCTCAGTACTTTGGAGAGATACATATCTATTGTATCAAACACTTTCCCTTCAAATGTTTCATGTTTAGGCAGTCTCTTTCCATCACAATGGATCTGAATTGGTTTATGGCTATAATCTGCTCGTGATCCAGTTTTCTCTTCCCCCCCCCCCCGAGCTTTGCCAGTCCTGATCATTGATCTGTCAGAATCTGACAGCTTTATTTTGCAGAGTTACATGGAAAGTTGGACTCAGCGTTTCCACTACCGCCCCCTCAACATTAGAAATATTAATTTCATGGGGAGGGGAAGGGAGCAGAAGAATGAAGAGGAGCCTCTACTTGAAATGAGCCAAACAGTATTTTTTTTCAGTGTTAGATATATGATGATCTTGCTCTGCTTTCAGAGCAGACATACTAGCTGTGCACTGTGATAACATCTTCCAGGCTTTCCCTCTTTTAAACCATCAAGAAAATTGAGTTTGAACATGCTTCTCTCTCCTTTACAGTATGATTTAATGCTTCTCTTAAGTATTGATAACAAATGCTGGCATATCTATATGATCTTTAAAAGCTAACTTAAAAAGGACTAGGAGCATGAATCTCTGTAGCTAGATATCACTCCCAGAATCCTTTGTGGAGGCCAACAGCTGGAATCCCTCCACTTGGGAACATATTGTAAGTTGCATAGGACCCAGGGGATACTGGCAGGAGTCTGCCTAAAACTGCTTAGCAATCAGAAGGATGATTCATGGTTGAGAGAGGGGTGAGCTCCAGAGTCAATTGGGAAGTATGCATGAAACCAGGAAGGAAGCATAGCAGATTAAATATATTCTGAATATATTATATATTATATATTATAATATATATATATATATATATATATATATATATATATATATATATATGCAGGTTTTGGTGTCTTCGGGTGTCTTCCCGTGTAAGAGTTGGGGTGTCTAGGCGACGTTTCGACGAGGTCTCACTCGTCATCTTCAGGCTGGTGCTTTCGGCTTCTTGTTACTAGAACACACACACACACACACACACACACACACACACACACACACACACACACAATATTATATATAATATATTCTGAATATAATATATTCAGTTTGCATTTAAAGGGAAACTTACCTAAATTGCACTTATACAAAATACACTTTGAAATACATTGTTCTCCCATTTTTACATTGCAGTTTTCCAGCCAAGTGATGTACACATAATTGTATCTACCAGGGTAAAGTGAGCATATAAATGCATACTGTTGTTGGCATCCATCTGTCTTGAGAGACAATGGAGTGTCCCTCTGGGGGTGAAGGCAAACCTCTGGAGAATCACAGCGCAAGCTGTGGCTGCAGAGACCAATAGCTCATAACTGCTGCCTCCCACGTTGGTTTACTGTGTAGGCTGAACCGAAGTGACCTCTCCAGGGCACAGGACTGAGTAGTGTGTATGGAGGTCCTGGGTTGCCCAGACAACAATACCACCCCCCTCTCAGCCTCATTAATGTGGTCCAAAGGAAAGCAGAGCAATACATTTGGCACCAGCTTGGCTACAGGACTTGCCAGAAGGAGGTGTACTGGGCACCATCCAACCATCTGGGGAACTCCACTCCAAATTTATGCAGGGTTTATTCCTTGGCCTTTTCTTCTCCTGAAGATGTCCCACGAGGCAGCAGGTATGGATTTTTCCTCAGGGTCTACTCCTGAAGCCTTTTTCATGAATGAGTATAGCCACAAGGCAGCAGGGGTTTAGGCAGTGGCAGATCTTCATGCTCCAGCACCAGGGGGCGGGCGGAGAGCAGGTGGGGGTAGGGCTGGCACATGTCCCAGGGGCGTGGCGCACCACCCGTAGGGGCGTGGCAGCCAGCGCAGGTGGGGGGCAGCCGCGATGGCACCCCGCCGGGATTGTGCTGCCAGGGGCAGTGCGCTCCCCCCCCCATGCCTCTTCCTCCACTAGTGGGTTTAGGATCAGATTTTTCCTTCTCCTAGATGGGCTACCTTACCACATTGATTAGCTCCATCTGCCCCTCACTTCTTTCTACAGCATGTGCAGATACTGCTTTCTTATCTTTTGGACCCACTATTGGCCTTGTCAACTCAATATTTCAGAGCCTGTCTTCGCATGCAAGAGAAATCCCTAACTCAACAAGGGTTTGAGACCCATCAGATACCCTCACCTAATTTAGTATATTGTTGTTGTTTAGTCATTTAGTCATGTCCAACTCTTCGTGACCCCATGGACCAGAGCACGCCAGGCACTTCTGCCTTCCACTCCCTCCCGCAGTTTGGTCAAACTCATGTTGGTAGCTTTGAGAAAATTGTCCAACTATCTCGTCCTCTGTTGTCCCCTTCTCCTTGTGCTCTCCATCTTTCCCAACATCAGGGTCTTTTCCAGGGAGTCTTCTCTTCTCATGAGGTGGCCAAAGTATTGGAGCCTCAGCTTCAGGATATAGCATATAGCAGTGTTTCCCAACCTTTTTTGGGCAAAGGCACACTTGTTTCATGAAAAAAATCTCGAGGCACACCACCATTAGAAAATGTTTAAAAAATTAACTCTGTGCCTATATTGACTATATATAAAGTAACTCTCTTTAATAGGAATCAAATAAACACAAAGAAAGTATTTTATAATTACTTTATTATGAAATAGTAAGTAAACAGAAATATGAAAAATTATAAAATACTTTATTCAGTGCGCAACCTGGGCCTGTTTGGCTGAACACAAAGCTGATATTCTGGCTGGAATCGAAGAAAGACACACACGTAGCTCTTCGTCAACAGCTCTCAGTCTCTCTCTGTATTTAGTTTTTATAGCAATCATGCTTGAAAAGCTCAACTCACAGAGATATGTAGTGGAAAATGGGAGCAATGTCAAAATAGCTTTGTTTGCCAGAAGGGGGAACTCCTTGGCAGTTTCCAACCAAAAACTGTCCAAAGGTAGATCAGCAAATCTTAGCTTGAAACCACGATTTTGTCTCAGTTCAGTTAGTTCCTCCTGCTCGAAGGCGCACTCTTCCATTGTCCATTGAGCCAGACAGATGCCATCCAATTGCCACTGACAAACGGATACAGACCCCCCTTTTTTTACAGCACAGCTCGCACAAATGTACACGGAACACCCTTTTCGAATTAAAACACACAGTCTCACGAGAGCAAGGAACAGCGATTTTATATTTTACGAAAAGAAGTCGCTAGTCCTCATGGTGACAGGGTGGAAAATATTTAAAAGCAGAACCACCTTGAGGAAGGTGGAGCCATATCACATCCCGGCAGGAGGCCTAAATTGGTGGAACGCTCAGGCCCCGCCTATTCAAAGAGGACTATTAATTTGGAGAGCTGCTATCTTCCAAACTGTGAGACGACGTGGCAAAAGGGGAGCCCTGAATGGAACTTTGCATTTTTGTCTGTTCCGTTCATCAAGCTTTTGTTTGAGATCTGCCGCCTCTTCCAGCGCAGAAGATCCATTGTCTTGATTTGTGCTCGAGAAACCCCCCCCCTGCGCGCGCGCCCCGCTTCTCCTCCCCTTTCAGTTCATACACATAGTCTCCCCCTATTGCAATTGTAGGGTTATTTATTTTTAAAACTCAACACAGGGGCGGGGAGAAAAGCTTAAACATTTCCCTTAAGTAAAGAGGAGGTTGTGTTAGCTCAACAAGGCTCCAATCCTAAACACAGTTCTTGAAAGCACACACCCTACAGAATACTGCGAGGTTTACGGTACATCCAAACGGCGGCGGCGATCTGCCCTTGGCAAGTGCAATACCTACCAGGCTCAATGCCGGTCTCGCGCTGCCGCTTCCCGCGCTCTCAAGGACCCGGGAGGAGGAAGGCGTGAAGGGAATCCCGAAGGCGCGAAAACCTCGCGCATGCGCAGGCCTTCCGCCTGCGACAGCCCAGTAGGCCGGACGAAGCGAGCGGCGATGGGATGTGGGAGGGAGCTCGCTCGCCGCCCCGCGTGTGCTCGCCGCCGCCGCCCCGCCTCTCGCCGCCCGACTCGCCCGCCTCCCTCCCACGGCACACCAGGCAACGTCTCACGGCACACTAGTGTGCCGCGGAACACCGGTTGGGAAACACTGGCATATAGTAGTGGTGAAAAGCATACACAGAGGCACTGTATTATGGGAAATAGTCATAATGGCAAGTTACCAGCTTTGCAAAGCTATGTGCCACCTCAGCCATCACAGGCCTTATGCCTTTGGGTGCCAGTTGTTGGGGATTCAGGTGGGCAGAGTGCTGTTGCATGTCCAGCTTGCAGGCTTCCCACAAGCATTGGACGTGCCCCGGTGAGAACAGGGTGCTGAACTAAATGAGCCACTGACCTGATCTAGTAGGCTCATCTTATGCTCTTATGGAAATTCTATTAAAATATGTATATTAGGGAGTCTGCATGTTCACATGGTCCCTAGTTAAGCCAATATTTGCCTTAGTATGCCATGTGAACCACGGCCATTGAAAAAAAGAGAGTTAAATTATCTGACTCCTGTGGTGTTTCTATAACATTTGAAGGGAAGTCATCTCACTGGGTGGCCTCACTTGAGTGGCTGCTTCCTAAAACAGTATCAATAGTTCCCAGGCAGGGCACCGCTGCTGGTGCAGGAAATAATGAGATTAACTCTCCCACATTTTTGCTTCCTTGATGTCGTGGTTGGAGTATCCGACAAGAACTGAGGGGAGCCAATTTTAAGTCCTCCTTTAGCCATTAAGCTCATTGGATAATTAGACTAGTCACTATCTCTTAGGTTAGCCAATCTTACAGGGAGCACTAAATGTGGTTAGGGGGAAAGCATCATCAACTTTGATTTGAGCTATTTGGAAGAAAAGTGGCATAAATTATAAAAAGGTAGGGGGTACCTAAAAACACCTTTTGGGGGCAGGGGTGTCATGAAAAGGCCCTCTCCAATGTGAATGCCCTTTGGGCATTCTGTGTTCATGTCCACAGTAACTCCACTACCATCTACGTAACATCAATCAATCCTTAGGTTCAAGTCGAAGAACACACACCATCTTTGTTTTACATGCTTTAATGCATATGACATTCTCTCTACTTCTCCCCCTTTCCAAGAACTTCAGAATTCACCATTAGCACCACTGAACAAGGCAAGTCCTTATCTTAGTATTTCACCCTATAAGTGGGCTCTGATTCTATAGTCCGCCCAAGAATAAACTTTGTGCTATGGAAGAGTTTCCCTTGCTTGTTCTTCTTATGGCAGAAGAACGCTCCCTCCCCCTCAAATCAATCCTGATCCACCTTAATTGCAAAATCTCTGCAGTGATCAAGAAGCAATAAAATGATCAAGGAGTAGTAAGTTGGCTTTGCCAATAAATGAAACAAAAACAAATAACCCAAATATTAAGATCTGTGTGAGTCAAGATGAGCTTGTTGTCGTAACAGATGCTCTGAGAACATCTGATGCTTACCAGGGAGGAATCATGCTGAGTAATCGGTCTCATGGGAGATGAAGTAATATGTTAGAGACTAATCCCTATACAAAGTACGATAGCACGGCAGAAACTCTGCAGATGTCGAGGGAATGCCTAGCCCGGATTCACAACTGTTTATGCATCATCTTAGGCTGTGTTCACACTAAACCATTTACAGCACAAAAATACAAGGTTTTTTTCTCAATCCAGTATCATTCATGTTCAACCTCAACATGCTGCTTTCAGTCTAGATCGGTTCTAGATTCTGCTGTCCACAAAGGTGGGTGTGGTTTCTTGATACACGTCCAAAAACTTGATTAAGTCATCCGCCCTGTTTCCTCTCTGCACCTGCCTCAGTGAGTGAAGAAGTGGTGATTCCAGTATGGCTATATACTGTTCTTAGATTAATAAAACTATTATTGTGTTGTTGTTGTTGATGATGATGAAATAAATAATGAAATAAAGAACATAAACGGTCTTGTTCTATTGCCAATCTGGTTGATTTCAAGGTCATGCAACCTGACCACTTGCATCGTGAATGTTTTAGAAGTTGCAGGCAGTCTTGGTTAGAAATCCTGCAATGCCTCCTAGGAATAAACATTCTGGGAGTTTGAGGACTAAAATGTGTGAAAAATAGGAGGATTCTTATTGCCAGCCTGGGCTTTTGCCTCAAGCATAATAAATATTAACTTCCTTTTTTTATGTGCTCCAACCTTTTTCATTCTTGTTTAATTATTTATCCAGCTTTCCCTAGTGTTTCAGTTTCTGCTTATTTCATTCCTGTGATGTGTGTAAAGAAAATAAAACCATCACAGGCAAAACACGAGCCTTTCTTTTTAAAAGGTGTCAAAATATCAAAATGACATTATTACTCTTTTGGAGCCTGCATTTTTCTTGTATCCACCTCCTGCTTTCCTATTTTCAACCGAGATTACACTGTCATTCCATTTGAGAAAAGTGATAGAACAGTTGTTATTAGAAATATGAAGATGCATGTTTAAGTAGTTAAAGATATGCAGTGTAGGGCAACAATTTCATATCTAACATCTCCTTGAGTTGAAGAAAGTGTCACCTGATGTTTGCTGAATTGCATCCAGGGATTTTAGGCACAGGTTGGAGCTTCCAGAAATGGGCATTCAGCAATGTACATAAGAGCAGTAGAGATATTTAAGAAATGTGTGAAGGGGGAACCAAGGTTTGTAATGTATCAATGGACTTTGTCCTCCCTTTCCTCCCACGGCACACCACCCACACCTCTCCCAAATCAACCCTGCTCATGCCTTGGCTTTTTGCTCACCAGCATTGCTCTAGCTTCTGGTGAATTGCAATACTGTACTATGCATGTTTACTCAGTTATAAGTACAAATAAGATCAATTGTCCTTTCTCCAAGTAAGTATGCATAGGATTGCAGCTTTGGGGTGCACTGGACAATGGGATAATCACCATAAAACACACATAGGACTAGGCTGCACAAGACACTTGTTTTCTGCAGAGAATGGTTGCCATTCCTAAAAGTGCATGGATTTCTAAGTTCATAGGGGAAGGGCATCACATCCCACACACTGCCTCTTCACCAATCTGTTCACACTATGATTATCCGTCTGTTTAGTCTGAATAACTCTCCAGTTGCTTCTGTATTTGCAAACAGATGCAAGTAGGAGGTTGACTGAAAGCTTCTAAGACTCAAATTCGGGAATACAAGACACATTTGCAAACATACCTGCACACAGCATAGTATTATCTATATTGTTTGATTTGCAAATCAGCTCCATTTAAAATGAAGCCCAGGAGTGATGCTTAGGCATGTTAATACATGCCTTATTTTCCTTACTATAAATTGCTGTTGTTATACTAGATGTAACTATTATGGTTAACACTATGCTGCGAACTACATTGTTACTTTGATTTGCATTTTGGGGAGAAATGCATGCCTTTAATATTTTTTCTAAGTTTTGAACCACTAAATATATTCTTCTGAGAGAGAGAGAGAGAGAGAGAGAGAGATGAGAAATGTCACAGTTATTTTGGAGACCCAAAAGTTCCTTGAGTACGAATACATTTTGGCAAAATACACCAGGATTAATTTACTTACTAAAGGCTATATGCACTGCTGATTGTAACCACGGTAGACCCATTGAAATTAATGGATATGGCTAACTTGGGTTAATTGATTTGAATGCGTCTTCTACTTGGTTGGAGATGATGCTAAAATGTTTATATTCTGTCCCTTCCATGGAGCCCTCAAGGCAGCTCACAGTCTCAAATTAAATACGAAACACAATCTAAACCATCAGAAAATGATCAAATTAAAATAGAGAGCTAAGAACCAGAGCCAGAGATCAAAACACTTCTACAATGGACGAGACGGAAGCCAGCACTACAGTTCTATACTTGTCTACTCAGAAGTAAATCCTACTGAGTTCAATGATAAACAAAGGAAGCAGCCTTATACTTAGATCTTTGTCCATCTAGGTAAGTATTGTCTGCACTGAATGGCAGTATCTTTCCAGGGTGTCAAAGAGGAAATCTTACCCAGGACTACCTGGCAATGCTGGAAGCCCCCAAGGCAGTGGCCCCATGGCCACCCTACCATTACCACTGCCACCATGGAGAATCAGCACTAGCATCAGGGCCAATTTCCAGTGAGATCTCACTAGACCTAACTGAAATCTCACAAGTTCTTGTCAGAAATTCGTCCTGATGCCAGTGTCACTTCTTCACTGCTGGCGGGGGCAGTGGGAGGGGGCACAGCATAGAGGAGGAGGGTGCAAGGTGGAGCTTGTTTTGCCTCAAGCGGTGAAACAGGACACGCCGCCCATGTGTGAGTATATATTTGCAGCTGAAAGTTCCCTGTGAAGAAGGATTGGTTGTTAAACCACTCTGGTAATTGTAGCTCTGTGAGAGGAATAGGGTCTCGTTATAATTCTAAACATCAGGGGTGCCAACTGGAATAAAATATGGGGGGGGCAGGGAATTGATCACAAGATGCAGCACATGCACACCATTTGAATGGCAATTCCCAACAGATTTGGGAGGGGGCAACCCCTCAAATATTTTATTGGGGTGGATGAAGGGACCTTGGCCTCCAGAAATTGGCTCCTATGCTCAGTACCCTTTGTTATATACTGAAGTTCTCACCCTGGGCCAGCAGGTGAATACTGTAGATAGTTTTCACTCAGGTCCACATATGCAAATAAGGAATTGAAAGTGATGTTCAGTGATTGGATAGTTACAGAAAGTTGTTACTGTTGCTTTGTAGTTGAGCTCTATATAAGCAGGTTGGCTGAACCCTTCAGCCCAGTTGTGTTCTGGCCTGTGAATAAACAAGAGCTGTTTGAAGAATTGCTGTGTTGTCTGATATGTTCATCCACAAATTAACACCCTTAATAAAATACAGCTTCCAAGATTTGGGGAAAGCCATCACTGTTTAAAGTGGTATGATACTGCTTTAAATGTATAGCACATGTGGGTTCTGAGAATTGTTAAAAAAGCCCTATACCCCTCCCAGAGCTACAATTTTCAGAGTGGCTTAACAATCAATCCCTCTTCACAGGGAACCATGGGAATGTAGCCATGGGAGGGGAATAGGCCTCTCCTACCATGTCTCAGCACCATTTGCAAACTACAGCTCCCTGAATTCTTTGTGTGCGGGGAGGGGGAGCCCTGAGTGTTTAAAGTTGTTTCATAGTGCTTTAAATGTATTATGTGAATGTGGCCTTAGCCTGACCTGGTAAACCAGTTTGCTAGGGAGATCAATCCTGGGTTAAGCAGACTATGTGATTTAATAGAAGGCAGATCCCTAACTATGCTGGAAATCCATTCCAGATTCTTTAAATCATTGCTTGCATTTCAGTGGAGCATATACAGTCCTATGGCATTAGTGTTTAAGGGCTGCATGATCTTTCTAAATTCAACCTGAAGAACGCCCTCCTGTTTCACTGTCAAATCAAAGTTTCACGCACTCAAGCAAAACAGGCACAGGCATTTTAATTAAACATGTCACAGTGCTGTTCTAGGTAGAGCATCAACATGACACCCCCTCCATCTCAGGGAGAGCAGTGGGGTAAGCTTCAAAGCAGCACATACCCCACTAAGCTTAAAAGCAGGCCCCAATGTATTTTTGAGATGTGCAAAGATACTTTTACCACGCACGAACACATTAAAAAGAATCCCTCCAAGAACTCATGGCCCTAAATTTTTCATGACTTCATACCCACATTGTATAATAGTAGCAAACATTCAATGCCGAGGCTCTGCAACGCTGCAGAAGCTCAATTTTAGATAGCAAACAACGAGGTAATGAGGCAAAGTCTAAAACAAGGCAAGCCCATTGGAACCAAGTAGGAAGCCATCAATGACTATTTGAGAAGAAGATGGGGATATCAGTTCAGGCGCTGAACAAATAAAACAAAGCAAAAGTTCCAATTGCAATAAGGTAATATGATTTCTAAAACCATGCAAACAGAGTTGTCCCAAGACATTGGTTCCAATTCTTTCACGTCATTCTTTAATTACATTTTAAATAAAGGTTTACACTTTAAGCAAACATATATGTAAAAAAAGCCATGTGGGCTAAAGCACAACCTTGGCCCAGTATACCTGAAGGAGCGTCTCCACCCCCATCATTCACTGAGGTCCAGCTCTGAGGGCCTTTTGACGGTTCCCTCCCTGTGAGAAGTGAGGTTACAGGGAACCAGACAGAGGGCCTTCTCGGTAGTGGCGCTCACCCTGTGGAATGCCCTCTCATCAGATGTCAAGGAAATAAACAACTATCTGACTTTTAGAAGGCATCTGAAGGCGGCCCTGTTTAGGGAAGTTTTTAATGTTTGATGTTCTATCATGCTTTTATTTCTGTTGGGAGGTGGGGTATAAATTATTATTATTATTATTATTATTATTATTATTATTATTATTATTATTTACCTTTGTCTGATCATCAGGTCTTGCAAAGTGTTTTGCAGGGAACTTTGCAAGACTTGCTTTTCAGGCACCCTGGTGTTTGGTGGTACCTGTAAAACTTTTTTCAGCTGAGCCAGAACTTTAGCTACTCCACCCCTGACATCACATATAACATCAGGTGCAGGGCAGGTGGGAGTGGTTTTGTCCAAATGGCTCCACTAAAGGTTCCCCCACCCTTTTTACAGCTTTTAAAATTCTTAATCACACCAGTGTTCCTATCCATGCCCACCAGGTATAGGTCAGAGGCAAGGTGGTCCTTTAGTCCTTTTTCATTTCTGCTAAACATAAGCTATTGTATTTGGAAGATCGTAGAAGCATAGACTTGTAGAGTTGGAATAACCCAACCCCCTGCAATGCAAAAAATCTCAACTAAAGCATCCATGACAGATGGCCATCCAACCTCAGCTTAAAAACCTCCAATGAAGGAGAGTCCATTCCACTGTTGAACAGCCCTTCCTGATGTTTAGTTGGAATCTTGTTTCTAGGAACTTGAAGCCATTGCTTCAGGTCCTACTCTGCAGAGCAGGAGATGCCAAGCACAATCAGATTCCCCTGAATAAAAAATACTTTTGGGATGGCCACTTCATTCTTTCTATTTTATAATCCCATACCCTGATGTCCCAGCTTCTGCCCACATTGGCTCTGTTAGCACTGCTGGAAAGACCAAATGTTCTTTGCAGGCTGATGAAAACAGATGGATGTTCTTTGTTGCCGCATTAGGTTCATATTGTTGAAAACACTATTGTTAAGCGGGGGTGAAGGTGGGGAGAAACCTGGCAATTATCTTTGTCTCATCTGAGGATTAATCACAGGCTCCACTAGGAAATGAGGGGAGAAAGAGCAAAAGCAATACTTTGGGCCAAAGTAGAATTGGAATGGTAGGGCAGGTGTTGGGGGAACGGTTAAAGAAAATGACCTTCTTTTCTGCTTCCTCCTCAATATTTTGACATGGTGGCGTTCAGACTTTTTAACTTTCACAGTACCCTTTCCACATTGATATCATCATCATCATTTTTCATTTGTATACCGCCTTTCTATCTTACAATCCTCAAGGCGGTTTACAAGCTGAAGAAACAAAAAATGTACATCTTATAACAATCTAATGCAATACAAAAATGTGATAATAAAACATAGCTTTAAAATAGGCAACCTCCATCAAAAAAAGTCTGCAATCCCCTCAAAATAAATTGAAGTAGAGGGTAGAGATGAGGGAGAAATTTGATTCAATTCACATTGAAAGGCAAACCTACCAAATCCATATCTTTCTGAGCCAATACGTGAATCCAGCCATCTTTCAAAATTAACACTTCTCTAAATTTTGCAATGTGCATAAACACACTAAAAAACATTGGTCTCTGTGCAGTCTGATAGTACTAAAGATCTTGATCAATGGGAATTCAAGGGTTTCTCTTTTCCGTTGCCCTTTGAAGTTCTTTGCTCCAGGATGGACACTCTAAGGTCAATTACAGAGAGCCCTGGGAGGATGAAATTTCCCTTCCCAGCTTCTGAAGGTTGCCGTTTCTGAATTTAGGTTTGTGTCCATTTATTATTTTGCATAGCGATTGGCTTGCATGTCCTATGTAGAATGCAATGGTAGTCAATGAGGAAATAGGAAAGTTCAGCTCCCCTCACCTGCACAGACACACCAACAAACAAAACGGTTCCCATAACCACCATCACATCTAGCTTGGTTGTTTGCATTAAGATAGTCTCCAGGATATGGTATGTAGGTTGTTCATCATTTTCCAGAGTCGCTGTTTTGAAAGTCAAGAAGATGATGAAATGTTTATCCATCCCATAATTTCCCCTCTCCTGCTGATTGTCCACTCCTTCTTCCTCCCACCCAAACTTGAACCATAGGTGAAACTCAGCTGTATGAAACTAATAAGTAGAGTACTTTTCTCCCTTGCTTCCATTCATATTCTGGTGCAGTACTAATTATAGTGCTTAGGCCTTGCAAATTTGTGTCAGCATAATAGCTCATACAGTTTTCAATTAAAATGGTGCTAATTGATAACTAAATTAAAAGAGCTTTTCACTCTTGTGCATTCTCTCCTTAACCCATTCTGTTTTGCCTGGCTCCAGTGGAAACATTGGTGCAGAATTAACTCATGTACTGTACACCGGCATTAAGCATTTCTGTGCAGATGAATAAGACAGAAACATCTGCCTCCTTTAACTGAACATTTGTATTCTTTATCCTACATTAGCAGCTTGTTTAGGGATGGTAATTGGTGCAATCCATTAACACGTCACAAATGAAAAGGGTGTTTTTAAAAAATCTGTGATGTACTCTGTAACCAAGTCTTTCACTGCTGACAAGTTCCTAAACATATTTTCCTCATTATTATTCTTTACATAATGTGTTTCTAGACTGCTTTTCATACATGAGTGACAAGTATTAATTCATCTTGTATTTTTATATTGTTGCAACCCACCTTGGGACAATAAGGAGAAGGGCAGGTGAGGATGATGTTGTAAACGCAACTTTCCAAAAAGAATGGAATGATTTCCCCGAGATATTAAGTCAACAGGATGGTAACTTAAATAGCTTCAGAATATCACCTGCAGCTGGATTGCTGCTATGCTGCTATTGCTCCTGGACAGCAAACTGTCTATTCAGAAGTAAGTCCTATTGAATTCTTAAGCACTGGGAGTGCTTATTCTCAGGTAAGTGGAATTAAAGTAGCAATGACAGAGTGATTTTTTTAAAAAAAATTATTAAGTTTTCCATTTAACAATCCAATCATATCACATTAATTATTCCAAATTATACCAATACATATAATAAAGTCCAAATATTTTTCCAAATTATATATTTTTGTTAGGGATTCCCATGCTTCAAGTTCAGTAAGGGTCCAGTCATCTCATATTTCTGCTGCTTTTAGTGTTCAACAGTCCTATCTTTCAATCTTCTTGATGTTATCCTTTTCTTCTTAATAGCCTCTGAGTTGTTTCCACAGGCGAGTTAAAGTAAGCAATATTATGCTTCTGTGTGAACTTTGTAAGGCTCTCCTTTTTTAAAAAAAGAGTGATTTATTTTTTTACATTGTTTCTTGGGTTGCTTAATTTTGGGTGGGTGCTATGTGTGTATAAGATTTTATTTATTACTTATTTAACATAAAAGTGCTTTTTCGGGCCCAGGGGGAAATTACAGTGCAAAATCGCACAAGATCATGGCATTCAAAATGGCCACCGTTCTCTCGGGAGAAAAAATGGGTGTCCCGCTTTTCCCAGGACGCTTGCGGGGTATGTGCCACTACATCCCCTTTCCCCTCAGTCTAGGAAGTTGCCATACTGTGTCAGACCATTGGTCCATCTACCTCAGTACAAGCTCTTCAGGGTTACAGGCCAGGGGTTCTTCTGAGCCCCACCTGGAGCTGTCAGGAATTTAACCTGGAACAGCCATCATGCACAGCTGAGGCTATACCACACACCGGCACAAGAACCTAGCTTTTGGTTTCCAAACAACTTGCAGACTCTCATCCTTTTTCCATTTTCAATACTTTCTTTACCCCACACTGGCCTTTAACTTCTTTCCCAGCTGTCTTTGCATTGAAGTAACTTAACATGGCAACACACATGGAATGGCCCTGTTTCGAATTCATTATCACCACGCAGCTACATTCAGTACTTAGTTACTTATGCCCACCCCGCCCCCTAGTGGCAGTTGATACTGAGAATATGGGATGTGATGTTCATTCCTATCTTTGCCCATGGAACAGCATGGGAGCCGGAAAAGAATATTTAAATTAAGGATACAAAATAAAAATAAAAAAGATGAAGAAGAAAGACACACTTTGGTGGTGCAGTTTATTTACTTATGTGAAATAATAATAATAATATAATAATAATTTATCATTTATACCCCACCCATCTGGCTGGGGTTCCCCATCCACTCTAGGCAGCTTCCAACAAAATATTAAAATACAGTAATGCATCAAACATTAAAAGCTTCCCTAAACAGGGAACATTTACAATATCAGACAAATAATGGGAAATGACCAGAAAAGAAAAGAAAAACCTTCCATCTCCCTATATTTTATCTTTCTCAAAAATGGGAACAGGTTGCATCTCAGCTCAATGTACTTAGAATAATAGACTCACAGAATTGTAGAGTTAGAAGGGATCCCAAGGGTCATCTAGTCCAACCCCCTGCAATGCAGGAATCTCAACTAAAACATCCATGCCAGATGGCGAACCAACCTCTGCTTAAAAACCTCAACTGAAAGAGAGTCCACAACCTCCTAAGAGAGTCCATTCCACAGTCGAACAGCTCTTACTGTCAGAAAGTTATTCCTGATGTTTAGTTGGAATCTCATTTTTTAAAAAATGGAATCCATTGGTTCGAGTCCTAGCCTTCGAGAAAGTAGGTTTGCTCCATCTTCCATGTGACAGCCCTTTCAATATTTGAAGATGGCCATCATATTTCCTCTCAGTTTCCTCTATCCCAGACTAAACATACCCAACTCCCTCAACCGTTCCTCATAAGACTTGGTTTCCAGACCATTGATAATCTTGTTTGCCCTCCTCTGCACACGTTCCAGCTTTTCAATAATGTTCTTAAATCGTGGTCCCCAGAACTGGACACAATTTTCCAGATGTGCTCTGACTTCTCCATACAAAATTTCATATTGACATGATAAATAGAATGCGGTTTTAAGAAAGAGTGTTCCACATGGCCTGAAAGATAGTTTTACATTGCATTAGCAACCATTCTAATAAAATGATTTTTAATAGAACAAACGCATATTATTAAATATTTATTTCAATTGCTGTGATACTACAAAAACAATTAAATCAGGGACATGAAACAAAAACCCCACAATTATTCTAATGTTTATTACACCAGTAATTTTACACATGGTTGTTTTTGTTGCAACTGCCTATTTTCCCCATCCTCAATAACATCTGATACTACTCATTACCGATAATATCACCTAACACATAATAATAATAATACTTTATTATTTATATCCTGCCCATCTGGCTGAGTTTACCCAGCCACTCTTTCACATTATGAAAATATATGCATGTAATTTATGTAAATAACATGTAAATGATGCATAGGCACACACTCGTGTAACACAGTGAGTGATCTTCTTTAACTTTCAGTGTTGTTTTATTGTATTATAATTGCTGTAAACATTTTAAATGGAATTCCAGTATACAAACATTTTTATTATTAGTAAAGGAACATTAATTGTGATTTTGGCAGCTTCTTGAATCAGGCACCCGGGGCAAGGGCCCCACTAGCCCCACCCTAGTCCTGCCCCTGCTGGGCTTCATTGGCTGGCATATGGCCACACCCAGAAGCCACATCCCTCTGCAGTTGACATGATCAGTGCATGTGAGAATGGGACCTTCTGTCTCTATTAAGGTAAGGGCATATAGTAAGGGAAAGGTGGCTTCTGACTGGCCTCACACAGCGATCTGTAGAGAAGGTGCCAATTATGTGGGTCTTGTGATCAATATAAACTAGGTATTTTCATGCATGCATCTTTTCAAATAAACTAAGAATAAGCTAAGAATGTCCCTATCAAGGCCAGCACAAGGCTCTCGTCTTCATAAATACAGTGGTACCTCAGGTTACGGACGCTTCAGGTTACAGATACTTCAGGTTACAGACTCCGCTAATCCAGAAATAGTACCTCAGGTTAAGAACTTTGCTTCAGGATGAGAACAGAAATTGCGCAGTGGCGGCACAGCGGCAGCAGAAGGCCCCATTAGCTAAAGTGATGCTTCAGGTTAAGAACGGACCTCCAGTATGAATTAAGTTCTTAACCCGAGGTACCACTGTGTACAACATGGAAAAAATAAAAATAAATGCCCTGCAGTCACTCCTGTGCCTTTTCATAGAATCATAGAGTTGGAAGGGATTCCAAGGGTCATCCAGTCCAACTCCATACCATACAGAAAAGGCAGCTAACAAAGAAGAAGAAGAAGAGTTTGGATTTGATATCCTGTTTTATCACTACCCTAAGGAGTCTCAAAGCGGCTAACAATCTCCTTTCCCTTCCTCCCCCACAACAAACACTCTGTGAGGTGAGTGGGGCTGAGAGACTTCAGAGAAGTGTGACTAGCCCAAGGTCACCCAGCAGCTACATTTGGAGGAGCAGAGACGCGAACCCGGTTCACCAGATTATGAGTCCACTGCTCCTAACCACTACACCACACTGCCTCTTCAGAACCCCACCCCAACCCTGCAATCCCAGAAAAGCCATCAGTGGCATTTTCTCTATCAACACAGTCTACTCCAACCTCATCCTGAAATACATGGGGGGCACCAAGCTGGGGGAAAACCTAAAAGGGACTCTGCCCTGCAAACATTCTGTATCCCCCCCCCGCCACCAGCTGCCCTCAAACAGAGCAGATGATGCCACAGCCCTTGTTCAGCAATGGCCCACTTGTGGTGGTGGGGAGGGATGCAGAGGCTGTCTTTGTACCTGGAAACTGCACACATCTTTCTGCAAAACGAATTGCAGACATACAGCCGCCCCGGCAACATTAATTAACGCTCAGCCATGCTAAACTGAGGCCTTAGAGCCTGATATTCATTTTGTTCTTGGTTTCCCCTGCTCACTTCCTGCTGACTTCCTCTCCCTTAATTAACCACTTCCCTGCAGCGTTTGCTTGCAACATCCCAATGCATCATTAAATATCCAGAACCTGTCAATTTTCTGCCAGGCTCTACGGCCATTTATTACACTCCTCTGCGTTCATGAGCCTGAAGGTGGTTTCTAGTTCCATCTTCGCAGTTACTGCTTTCTTATTAAATTCTAAGCTGCAAAGCAAGCCTGAATAAGGGTCTGAGATTCTGAACAGCTCTGCACCCAGAAATAAGTTTTGGTCCACTAGAAGGTCTGTGCTATGAGGAGGCTGTCCTGAGTGGGAGACCGCAAATTCATTTCAGTACAACAAAGTGGTTTTGTGCATGAGGTCACCAGGAAGCTTATAGATTCACCTCTACATATAGAATGCAAGAAGAGTCTTCTGAATTTGGTTCATGGTCCATCTCTAGCAGCCCATTCTCACAGCGGCCAACTAAATGCCTGTAAACGGCCTCGGTCCAGTATATCTGAAGGAGCGTCTCCACCCCCATCGTTCTACCCGGACACTAAGGTCCAGCGCTGAGGGCCTTCTGGCAGTTCCCTCACTGTGAGAAGCCAAGTTACAGGGAACCAGGCAGAGGGCCTTCTTGGTAGTGGCACCCGCCCTGTAGAACGCCCTCCCACCAGATGTCAAAGAGAAAAACAACTACCAGACTTTTATACGACACCTGAAGGCAGCCCTGTTTAGGGAAGCTTTTAATGTTTGATGCACTACTGTATTTTAATATTGTGTTGGAAGCTGCCCAGAGTGGCAAGCAGGACATTCCTCAGATGAAAACAGAGATATTTCTCACTCCCCGCAACGGACCCTCCTCAACCCCCCATTCCTATCAGGAGAAGAATCCAGCTCCACTGTCCTTAAAGAAGCCCTTTATCCCAATTCTATTTTATTTTGGTAGATTTACAAAAAGAAAAACACACACCAATAAATAAATTTTAGGAAGGGCCAAGATTAGATCCAGATGCGTGAAGCATTTTTAAATAAAAAAATAAAGAATCAATGCATCTTGCATTCTGCTCCCCCTTTCTTCCAGCCTAGGGTGGCCCTGCCCTCTGCCTGCCCCTCACAGCTGGTGTGATGTGGGGTTGGGCTGGGTGGTGGCAGCCTCTCCTCCTCCCTGCTCACTCTCCAGCAGCTTCTATGAGCTGCCCAAGGGAGGAAGATGATAACAGATGTCGAGGAAAGGCAACAGGTTGCTCCCTCGCCACCACTGCTTGGGACAAGCGCCAGCTCATCCTCCTCCCTGAGCTCAGTGGTGGCAGCACTGGCGGGGAAATAGGGATGTTCCAGGGTCAAACTAGAAGCTGGGATGACTTTTGTAATTCCAGGGCCATGTTGGAAAAACGGGGGCATTTGGAGGGTATGACATGAGCACAACAACACTCGATCCACCTGCAATTTCCACTGACTTATGGAAATAGAGGTAGAATGTAGCCATCATGGGTAATAGTCAGTGAAAGCCTTCATGAATTTGTTTAATCCTCTTTTAAAGCCATCTGAGGTGGTGGCTACCCCTGCCTCCTGTGGGAGCAAGTTAGCCTAACTATGCACAGTGTGAAGGAGTGTATCTGTCCTAAATCTTCCAACTTCATTGGCTGTCCACAAATTCTAGTATTATGAGAGGAGGAGGAAAAAAACAATTCTCTATCCGTTTTGTTGATGCCATGAATTATTAAGTCCTGAATGCTGTAAGCTTTCCTCGAAGGGTCTCTCCATCCCTTTGCACTCTTTGCTTGCCCTTTTCTGGACATTTCCCAAGTCAGCAGTGTGTGTGTGTATGTGTGTGTGTGTGTGTGTGTGTGTCTGAGGTGAGGCAGTAAAGAACTGGGACTTGCTCCAAATGATAATGGTAATAATCAGCTTCCCAAACCATGCGTGCATCCCGATGGGAGATTGTCCCTGACAAAGTGCCCTTTGCAGTGTGTTCAGCTCCAAACACATAATAGCCAATAACACTAAAAATGAAAACGTTTTCTTATATAGCAACAAACCAGAGGAAGAAAATGAATTTAGAACTGGCATGTAATTACCAGTGTGTACTTAGCATAGTGACAAGGCCCCTGCTGCGCTCACACACTTTCTGAAAACACAACTCCATTTTACCTAGAATATTTGTAATTGATTTTCCTACCAGAACTTACTTGTTAGCTTTGTTGTATTTCAATAAAGGTATTCCCATCCCATTATTAAACTGAGTACAAAAACTTTCAAATGTAAACATTATAGTACTCAGAATACTATAACACTCAGTATAAAGTCTACACTTTTGTTTGGAAGCACTCTGTCTGTTCATTATGACATAGGCCACTAACTTCTTATTCAAATTATGTTCTATGTCCTGATCAGTACTGATTTTGAGTATCAGTATATCCTGTACATACAGGATAATTCCAACCAGGAATTATAAGCACTCTAAAGCCTATTGAATGCTTAACTTGTGTGTGAGTGTGTGAAACTATTGCAGCATTTAGCATCCTTATGAATAATAATTAAATCACTTTATCCTAGAGGAAAACTCATTTATCAGATCCCGTTTGCATAATTAAAAGAATCACCTTCAATTGTTATGCTAACAATTTGCTTTCAAGATCAGCACTTTCACCTGACCTTTGCCCTGTTGTTTGGGGAGCATCTATCAGAAATTCATTGGAAGCAAACCATGTTACTAAATGCTTCTATGGTTAAGGCAGCACAATATTAGATTGCAAGTATTATTAGATGTTTTGGAAAATAATACCAAGGAGCTGAAGAAATCAAGTTCTATATATATAGATTTCATCAGTCGAAAGACGTAAGGCATGAATTCATACTTTGTTCATTGTTTTTCTAACACAATCAGGGCCCTGCGGTCCCTTGAAAAGTAACACATCTATTATGGCATAAGTTTTTGAGGGCTCAAGCCCCCTTTGTTAGATGCATCTTTTCACTTATCTTTGCAGCACAATCCCACAGAACTAAGCCCCATTGAGTTCAATGGGTATTACTTCCAAGGAAGAAGGTAAAGCACTGCGCTCCCATTCTCAACCTTGTGCATTTGACAGAGTCTTATATCCCATTGATTCTTGGGCTGCAATCTTGTATGTATTTACCTGGAAGTGAAACCCACAGAATTTACTTCTGAACAGTTATACTGTACATAGGATTGCACTGTTAAAGTAGTACATAGAAGAGGGCTCATTTAGGCTGCAATCCTATACGCACTTACCTGGGAGTAAGTCACATTGACTCGGTGAGGCTTACCTTTGATATGACATGTGTACCACTGTATTGTGAAACCCCCGGCAAAAAGCAAGATTTATCTGAGGAATCACAAAGTAATTACAGTCAGCCAGAGGCCATACACTTGCTATCTTTAGACCTTTTTTAAAAAATATTGTTTAAAATTGTTATTAACAGCACAAGATAAAAAATAGATGAAAATATAATAAATAGAAGAAGCAGAAATTTATGCACAGAGCTAAATTTGGAATTTCACAGGACACTAGATCTCCTGGTGCAAGATGGGGGATATATCTATAAATCTAGATACAGATATCCCAATGAATTTAAGCCAATTTTCTGTTTGTGAGTGGAAACAAGGAAATTTAATTTTGTTCTCCTTTCCTTTCTCTTTCATCAGCACTCAGCTGATGAGAACAGCAGGAGGATATTTCCAGAGCATCGTGCTTTCATTGTTGGATCAGGACCACTGATCCAACAATGGAATCTATTAACTATCAACTATGGCAATTCTGTGATGTCGTTGGAGTCCAGCTTCCATCAGCCCCAGCCAGCATGCAGGGCCGCAATTTGAAATTACAAAATAATACTAATCTATGTACATCAACATGTCAGCTTCGCCTTTGAGCCGGTGCCAATGACTGGGCTCAACCTCTTCAGCCCTGACTGGGCCAGGCGAGCTGGGAAGGACTTCCAGAGACCTTCCACTGCTAGAGAGCAGGTCTAAGTGTAATGGACTTACAACTTTGAGCTGTGAGCACCAAACTCAGCACCAAAGTCAGCAGAGCACAGCAGAGTATGAATTACACGAATGACGTCTCTGAAGCTTAACTTCTTTATTCTATTACAGCTACTGCAAACTAAAATAAACAACAAACTAAAGACTAACGGAGGCTACTGGACTGCATGAGTGTTACAGATCATTATGCAGTCATCTTATCTCAACACAGATAACACTCAGACTCCTACAGAGTCGGGCAGCAGCGGAAGAAGCAATGAGCATATTCCACCTCCTCCTTTCTGAAAACATCATGAGATTTTTACAATGGGAGGGGTGAAATATCCACACAACATACCAATTACAAAAAAACCCCAATACTAATCAATATACAAAATACATCATTCCAATATATCTATAGCTATATAGGAGCCAGTATGGTGCAGTGATTAAGACTGTCATACTAGGACTTGGGAGACCAGCCGTCAAATCTCCACTCTGGAATGAAGCTCACTTGGTGACCTCACTGCCTCTCAGCCTAACCTACCTCACAGGGTTATTATGGGGATTAAATGAGGAAGGAGGGAACCATGTATGCCAACTTGAGGTCCTTGGGGAGAAAGGTAGTATATAAATGCAATAAATCAATAATTAATATATCAGCACATAATCAATTCCCATTCCTGAGATTTCCAGCTCTGTCAAAGTGGACTGGATAACTAGATGACGCTCGTGGTCCCTTCCAAATCCAGAATTATGTGATTCTATGAAAGCTGCTTTCCAGTAGCCTGGGCTTTCTCAATAGGTCCTTGGATTCTTCATCCTTACCATGAGTTGGAAAACTCCCATTTGCTGCCATAGTTTCCTAATCAGATCTAATTTACACGCACACATGTGCGCGCAGAGAGAGAGAGAGAGAGAGAGAGAGAGAGAGAGAGAGAGAGTTTATTTCAAGATAGTGTGAATTTGACTCAGAAAATTACCCCTGCTTTATAATCTGAGGGTCTTTCATTTTATCAGACTGTAGGGCAGAAAAATCGCTTGTAAGCAGGGGCTTGGCTCACTGAGCTCTTG
Source organism: Podarcis bocagei (assembly GCF_964188305.1). NCBI lineage: Eukaryota > Metazoa > Chordata > Lepidosauria > Squamata > Lacertidae > Podarcis > Podarcis bocagei. The sequence continues at coordinate 64,891,075 of NC_138133.1, forward strand.
GATCTCTCCAGGTGATAAGTCTGCAGGAGCTTGCTGCATTAAGAGATAGCTATAGCACTTATTAGCATTCTAGAACCAGGGGATGCCATCATTTCAGCAGCATAGATTTCTCTTTCTAAGATGTCTCTATATTAGATCGCAGCAAATGTACAGCTACACACTCATTTGGGATTTTGTGTTATCTGTATCGTTTATCTGTGGCTGTATTTACTTTGTTAAACCCCGATTACTCTGACCACATGAAATGCACGCTTATTAGCTTTATGCTGCCCCCCCCCCCATGATATCTTTATTTCTCTCCATGAATATAGTTTTATAATAGATCCCACTGTTGATTCCTTTGATGACTCAAGTGCTGGCTTATTTTCATCTGCCATAATTTTGGGGCTATGGCTCTCTAGGGTCACACTAGTGAAGGGCTGTCCTGCCCTTTTAGACACCATTTAACGCTCAGTATTTTATTTTATTTTTTAAAAAATCTGTCTCTTATATGGTGTTTTTCAAATTCCTCAGGGCATCCATATTCAGTGCCCTTTTATGGCAAAACAATGCACAGCTACCACACATATCTGCTTATTAGAGTGTGTGCAGTTCTCTCTGATCATGGCTTATCTACAGACCCCTGTTTCAGTAAAGGGGGGAAAGATTTTCTTTTTGAGTTGGTCTTCAATCTATCTTCATGTCTGTATTGCTGCACTACAGTGGGAAACAGCTGGAGTTTTGAGTCTTGAAGTCCTCCTCTGAACAGCCGTTGCAGTTAAGTCCTCAGAATTGGTTATATGTGCATATGAAGCAACCCTTGTACCGTGTTGTCATATTTAATCATGCTCCACTGTGGATACACACACACACACACACACACACACACACACACTGCAATGTGCAGTGTTTTACTGTGGACATTTGGTATGTATAGTCCTGCGGGCTACAGAGGCTGCACCATAAAAATACATTTGATAAAAGTTCTATAAAGCAGAATGTCATTTCCTTTTCTCGAAGTAACAAATCACAGCACAGAAGGACAAAACATGCATCTCTGTTGCTATGAGGAACAAAATTGTTCCAGCCTTTTTAAAGTCACTGTGCTTTAAATAGAAGAGTGAGTGGAGAAGGTGTTTGTGTATGGTGCTGGGGAGATAATGAAGAGCTTGATGGCTTCCTTTTCTGTGAAAGTAATCATAAGAGAGAAAAGCATTTGGATTAACTAAGGGTAGTTTTAATCATGCCGAGCCAGTATGCCTCTGAATTGACAGTTGCTGTGGAGCAACAGGGAGGAAGTGTTCTTGCACTCATGACCTGCTTTGGTCTTCCCATTGACATCTAGTTGGCCACTGTGGGAGACAGGAAGCTGGTCTAGGACTTTGGTCTCATCCAGTAGGCCAATTCTTATGTTCGTTTGAATACAGTGGTTACTTTGTGCATCAGAAAGTCCGTCCTTCCCTAATGGCCTTCTCCAGTGTTAAGAGGGGGCCACCTTGATAGATCCACTGCCCTCAGAAGTTCATCGGGGTGGTAGTTTGGGAGACCGTTTTAAAAACAAGGGAAAAGGCAGCCCTCAGACCACCTCAAATGTAGGGATAGAAGGACCTGTCAAGTTTGGTTCCCTCAGTTTCTCACTTTTTCAGTCTTAAACTCAGTTCTCCACATTTTGCAGTAATTTGTGGTATATATACAGTGTGTGTGTGTGTGTGTGTGTGTGTGTGTGTGTGTCCTTGTGAAAATTCATCAGCATTTTAGTGCAAATTTCTCCAAATAAAAAAAACATTATTTGCAATTTTGTCTGATATGCAGTTTTTCCCAAGCAGTTTCCCCTAATGCAATGCATTACATGTTTTTATGCACTTTGCCCTAACAGATACATGTTTGTAAACATTGGCTGGATGGAGAAATGCATTGCAAAATTCAGATAAGTGCAAATTTTGAAGGCTAGTTGTTTCTTGCTTTGCATAACTTCCTACCCATGTGACAGTGGTAGAAACCCTGCTTGTGTCTCAGCACACACTGAACACAGCATGGATTGCCTCAGTCCATTAATAATGGAAACAGGCTTTCCCCCTTTTTATTTGCATTTCCATTATGCTTCTTTGTGTGTTGAGGAGATGCCACTGACAAATTATCTGTCAAATTGCAGCTAATCTTATATCAGCTACATTGACAGTAGTTCTGCAGGTAGGAAGCACAAATGTATTCTTCCTCCTTCAAAGCTTAATGTATACAGTCCAATCCTGTGAGGAACAATGGAGCAAGATGAAAGGGGTGATGCCGGTAGGCCATGGTTGATGCTTTTGGAAAGATCCCTCACTTCACCTCGCTTATGCTCAAAGGAGGGTAAGAGAACGACTGAATTCTATGAAGTGTGACCCCCTTTGAGAGCTGTCTGGTGATCATCACTTTTCTGCTGCTGAAGCCTGTGTGATCATCACTTTTCTGCTGCTGAAGTGGCCGACTCTTCTGTGAACTATTTGCTCTCTCATTATTTCTCATCTGTTGCACCTGCTTTAACAGGAAGAGCTGGCATGGAGGTCAAGCTGCAAGTAGCAGTGGTGGGAGTTCGGTACCAAACTCAGTGGTGGAGTCTTTCATTTTATCATTTTAAAAGTAGGTTACTCTTACTCCATGTGACTGTGTCTGCCGCACAATTTTATTGTCTTCATTTTCAGTGTTACAAAGAGTAGTTTGCGCAGTTCCTTTACCCCCGAGAAATTCTTCAAGCATTCATTATCAGGCCATTCTGGTTGGATTTTTGCCTGGCTATGATCTCACCATTCTTTTTTCCTTTTCCCCCACCATGTGAAGACTTCAGAGCATGTATCCCCAAATGTCCCAAGCTGCTGAGTGGAACAACAGAATTCATGACATGTGATACAGTAACATTGCTAAAGCTAAGGTGGTGTCAACGTACTCCTTAGAAGACCACATGGGAATTCTGTGTACAATGCCTTTCATTTCCTGGAAGAGTGTGTGGAAATGAAATAACTCTACAAATGATTGGAAGCTTTTTAAAGGGCTAGGCAACCTCACACCTCTCTGCCTGGCCTTCAAAATTCGCCCCAGGCCACACCGCTTACTGGCCTTCCTTTGCAACTGAGTGTTTTGGGCCACATTCATATCATACATTTGAAACACTATGCTACTATTTAAACTGTCATGGCTTCCCCAGAAGAATTATGGGAGCTGTAGTTTGCTAAGAATGCTGAGAGTTGTTAGAAGACCAGATGGAAGAGAGACTGTTACACCACTCTGAGAGGAACAGGGGCCTCTTAATAACTCTCAGCATCTTCAACAACATCTTCAGCTCTAGAATTCCTTGGTTGGGGGAGCCCTGACTGTTTAAAGTTGAATCACAGGCATAGCATTGTAGAGTTTGAAGGGATTGTTATTATATGCAGGCATCGCAGGCCAAAGCCAGGCTGTATGCATGCAATGCAAGTCTAGGCCTTCAGGTCTCTTGGAGCTCAGGAGCTTCAGCCTTGTTTAGGGAAGTTTTTAATGACTGATGTTTTAATGTATTTTTAATCTTTTGTTGGAAGCCGCCCAGAGAGGCTGGGGAAACCCAGCCAGATGGGCAAGGTATAAATAATAATAATAATAATAATAATAATAATAATAATAATAATAAATTTATTATTATTATTAGCATAACAAAAGACAGAGATGATGACATCATTAGTAGCTGGCAGGCTGCCAGTCCCTGATGAGACAGGGCCAGTGTTGTGATTTTTTAATTGCAGCATTAAGGTGACCTATCAAAGGTGTGTTTTGCCTGGGCCAGCTTAAGGCATATATACTGGTCCAAGTGCCCCTGTTTGTCATTCTTGTTCTTCTGGTTCCTGATATTCCAATAAATCCCTTTTGGGCTGAATCTCGGTCTTGGGTCATGCCTGAACCCACCTACACTACAGGGACCATGAGGACTATCTAATCCAACACCCTGCAAGGCAGGAATCTTTCACCCAATGTGGGGCTCGAACCCACGACTCTGAGATTAGGAGTCTCATGCTCTGCTGACTGAGCTGTCCCAGAACATAGTGCTTTAAATGTGTGGTGTGGATGTGGCCTTTGCCTTGCTGGAATGTGTCCTTGAATTCTGATAATGCCTCTTGCTTGCATGGATGGAGTACAGAGGAGGGATTTGTATGTAGAAACGGAAGCTAAAATTTACATTTGTTGCCCACCCTACTTTTGCCTCTGGCAGCATTTGGCCGTGGAAAGGTTGAGCAGAAGGGTACGCAGCCCTCAGATTGAAAAGGGTTCCCTATCCCTGGTGTATAGGATTGCAGGCTACTACTCTGGCTAATGATGTTGAGGCTGAAAAAGGAAAATAGATGGTGCCCTGAGAAATGAAAGAAGTAGAAGGGAGACCTAGTAGGGCAATTAGGCAACTAATGTCTCTCTGATAATTCCAAGCTTCCAGCTCCTGTAGACGCCGTGAATGAATTATTTACACGGTAAATTAGTTAGTTTTTTGAGACAGATGCAAGTTTCCATGGAAAGCAAACTTTTAAGGATTTATATTGCAAGAGTTCACATGCAGGTCATAGCCTCTTCACTTGTGTTCCACAGTTGTCATCAGATTTTTGCAGAATGCATATTGATTGGAGGAAATGTTTCTTTGTATGAAAGGGGGGGAAATGAAGTGAAACAAGCCAAGGATGGAATTTCTTTAACAGTTGAAACATGAATCACCCTTTTTCTCTCTCTTTATTGTCTACAGATGGCAAATGACAGGAAATAATGTTCATTCCCAGTTTTCTATGTGACCCTTAATGGGCAACTGCAGCAACAAAAATTCAAAATTTTTATAATATTGCAGAAAATGTGATTACAACCCACTTAAAATACATGCTGGGAAACCAAAGAGACCTTGTGGTGAAAGAGAACCACCACTTGCTAATTGCAGGATCTGGACAGAACTAGCTATGAAATGGAGGGCCTGCTTGGGAATTTCTAATGCAAAAACGTCCACTGTGCTTTGTAACCCTGGCTCCCCGATTCAAAAGGAAAAGCAGCAAAAATGTTGCTCCTTTCTTGTTCCCAAATTTGCATTCCCATTTCACAGGACAGGCAAGGGCTGTGGCTCACTGGTAGAGAAGAAGAAGAAGAAGAAGAAGAAGAAGAAGAAGAAGAAGAAGAAGAAGAAGAAGAAGAAGAAGAGTAGTAGTAGTAGTAGTAGTAGTAGTAGTAGTAGTAGTTTGGATTTGATATCCCGCTTTATCACTACCCTAAGGAGTCTCAAAGCGGCTAACATTCTCCTTTCCCTTCCTCCCCCACAACAAACACTCTGTGAGGTGAGTGGGGCTGAGAGACTTCAGAGAAGTGTGACTGGCCCAAGGTCACCCAGCAGCTGCATGTGGAGGAGCGGAGACCCGAACCCGGTTCACCAGATTACGAGTCCACTGCTCTTAACCACTATACCACACTGCCTCTTCAGAACCCCACCCCAACCCTGCAATCCCAGAAAAGCCATCAGTGGCATTTTCTCTATCAACACAGTCTACTCCAACCTCATCCTGAAATACATGGGGGGCATCAAGCTGGGGGAAAACCTAAAAGGGACTCTGCCCTGCAAACATTCTGTACTCCCCCCCCCCGCCACCAGCTGCCCTCAAACAGAGCAGATGATGCCACAGCCCTTGTTCAGCAGTGGCCCACTTGTGGTGGTGGGGAGGGATGCAGAGACTGTCTTTGTACCTGGAAACTGCACACATCTTTCTGCAAAACGAATTGCAGACATACAGCCGCCCCGGCAACGTTAATTAACGCTCAGTTCACCAGATTAAGAGTCTACTGCTCTTAACCACTACACCACACTGGCTCATCTACTTTGCATGCAAAAAATCTGCTGCATCTCCACGTATCCTAGAGAACTGCTGCCAGTCACTGGGACAATACTGACCTTGATAGGCCAATGGTCTGGCAGTTTCCTTTGTTCTTGTGTGAGTTTTCTTTATGTGAGATAACAGAATTTGGTAATGTTGGATGCAATCGTCTCTACAAGGTGATGTTGGACTCCTGATAGCAGGAGCAGTAGAGGGGTGAAACAGGTCAGCGCTGTGTGTTTGCACTAGCAGAGACAATCAGGTTCTCCCACTGATGTGCCTGAACAGCACTGACGTCCCTGCCACCTTGTTCCTCTGCCTCCCACAAAGTCACTGTGATGCCAGCACTGGGCGGTCAGGTGCTTGGTGCTGCTTCTCCCCACCAGCTGCTCCTGCAGTTTGTTGGTTGGCAAGGGGAAAAACATAGGTACAAAAGGAGAACTCCTTAGATGCCAAGATCCAGCTCTGAAGCAAGTACTCCTTGGTGAGGGAACCCCAGCAGAGATTTAAAATCACAAAACATGCAGCAAGTACAGCCTGGAAATATAGGCTGTTAGACCTTTGAAACATGCCCATGTGAGTTACAGAACTTCTGTCTTCCTTTAGCACATAAAAGACCACACATCTGGTAAGTAGTTTACAGTGGTACCTCAGGTTACAGACGCTTCAGGTTACAGACTCCTCTAACCCAGAAATAGTACCTCAGGTTAAGAACGTTGCTTCAGGGTGAGAACAGAAATCGTGCGGCGGCAGCAGGAGGCCCCATTAGCTAAAGTGGTACCTCAGGTTAAGAACCGTTTCAGGTTAAGAACGGACCTCCAGAACGAATTAAGTTCTTAACCCAAGTTACCACTGTACTTACAAACTCTCTGAAGGTAAGGTTTGTGTGCTTTTCCATACATCAGTCAAGAAAACTTGACCTCGTTACAGTGGTGAAAGTTTCTAAATTATTGGCATAGGAGTACAAGAATGGTTTGTAAGATTCATGCAGCCAGAGCTTAGAGCAACCAGATCAGGCCTTTTTACATGCTGAGCTTCTCAGGTAGACTGGGGTACAACCAGCGCTTTTTTTCTGGGGGGATGGAGGTGTAAGTGTACCCCTAAACATTTTGTGAATCTTTGTACTTTTGTCCATTTACTGTATTTATTTTCTCTGATTTGAACTTATAAAATGGTGATTGTCTTGAGTCAAAATGAGAGTACCTCAAACATTTTTTTAAAGAAAAAAAGGCACTGGGTACAACAATAGATTTGATTACCTTTCTCCCAAAATGAGGGAGAGTGAGCTAGCTAAGCCTGGAAGGGCATCTTACTCTGTAGCATTAACCCCTTCATGCATTAAGCACGTTGGTTATATGACAATGGTTATCCCACACAGTTCTACCGTGTAAATGTGATTAAGTCAAACGTAGCAATTACTGAAGTCAAGAATTTTACAGACAGAAAAAAGACATTAGAACATAGGAAACTATCTCTGGAGGGAGAGTAGTGGCAGTGGAAGGGGGAAATGGGGGGGTACTGAAAAGGTTGGAGTGAAAGAAATAAAAGAAGAGAAGGCTCTCAATCAGTTCAGGCCTCTGGCAAGATCAATCTGTTTCCCCTCCAGCAGTTTAATTCATGGGGGGAGGGAGTGAGAGAGCAAGAGAAATGGTTTCTTCTTCTCGTCTTTGAATTCATTCTCTAGGTTTCACTATTGCTACTGCTATTGCAGATCGTAAACAAACAAACACACCAACAAAGAAACAAAAAATCAACAATGTAGAGTTATTGTGGGCAGATATCCTCAGTACAAAACTTGCCATAATTATTCAAACAAGCAATTTTCCTAAGTGTTTAATTTATTCTAAATCCTTTTTAGGAATAATAATGTTTGACTAATTTACAGGTATATCAAAACTGGAAAAGTGCATATCCTAGCTATGTAGCTGACTGTATTAATTGCAATACATTTAGTGAGAAATTAGGGACGCGGGTGGCACTGTGGGTTAAACCACAGAACCTAGGACTTGCCAATCAGAAGGTTGGCGGTTCGAATCCCCGCAATGGGGTGAGCTCCCATTGCTCGGTTCCTGCTCCTGCCAACCTAGCAGTTTGAAAGCACGTCAAAGTGCAAGTAGATAAATAGGTACCGCTCTGGTGGGAAGGTAAACAGATTTTCCGTGTGCTGCTCTGGTTCGCCAGAAGCGGCTTAGGCATGCTGGCCACATGACCTGGAAGCTGTACGCCGGCTCCTTCGGCCAATAAAACGAGATGAACACCGCAACTCCAGAGTTGGCCACGACTGGACCTAATGGTCAGGGGTCCCTTTGCCTTTAGTGGGAAATTAATCTAGTAGTTAATACTTTTGCCCCATATATATCCTTGTTGTAAATTGTCTGTTAAAGATCATTGACAAAATGGACTGGTCATGATTTTTATGTCTTGTTTATGGATCTCCCTATTCCCTTCCCCACCCCAAAAAGATCAATTTGGGTTTCAAAATCTTACCCTAACTTGAAACTGGCAGACAAAGAATCCCCATTCCTGGGAGCAATTTTTGTGGTCCTGGTGTGATGCTGGAAGTGGAGCAGGAAGCCTCCTTTATCTTCTGCATGGCACTATGCACTTTGCATGCTTTGGCAATGCAAGGGGGACAGGCAGAGACTGTAGGAGAACTGGCAGCCTATCATCTCTGTTGCTGGACTCTCAGCAGAGGTGGGAACTCTGGAGGTGGACCAGAGTGAAGACTGATGAAATCCTATCCACTCTTGGAGCATAAAGAGAGAATGTGATACTGGGAGAACTAACACTGGGCTATCTAGCTGGGTTTTGCGTACACTGACTGATTGGCAGTAGTTCTCCAGGCAGTGTTTCATTCAGAGTTCTCTCTCAGCTCTTCCTAGAGATTCCTGAGATTGAACATCAGACGTTCTGCATGCAAAGCAGACGTTCTACCACTAGAAATGTGAAGGCCTTTCAATTTTTTCCGTTTTTTCCCCCAGGCCTTTCCATCTCTATCTACCACTGACCTATGGACCTTTTTCAGCCAGCATGGCTAATGGTCGCGAATGATGGGAATTGTAGTCTACAACATTTAGAGGACTGGTTTAAATTATCGCTTCCTCAAACAATCTAGAATCAAACCGTAGTTTATTATTCTGGTTTGTTCTCAAGCCATTGTTTTAAATTGCTGGTTTCCCAAGTTGTGACTTAATGAGAAACTAAACTGGAAGCAAAAGCTGCTGGTTCCTCTATACGGGAGGAGGGGGGAAATGGGCTCTCAGAGACCCAAGGATCACTGTAGCTTGCTTTCATGTTATGTCTGAAGTGAGCCATTATGTGAAATTAATCTACCTCCACACTCAGTTTACCTCATTATCACATTGTGACTGAAAGATCCAAAAGCTACAAACAACTGAAAAGTTTCCCCTTCTGAGGAATTCTTAAAAGGTACAGAAGTTGGGCTTTCTGGCTCACAGACTCCAATGTTTCCAGCTTCCTTCGTACCCAGTGCTTTATTAAAGGACGTGGCTCTTTCCTCTATTGCCTTAATCTGTTGTGTCCTCTGCATATTTTTTTAAGCTCCTTTCACCATTCCTTATCTCAGATACCTGTATATTAGTTTGAGCACCTCACTCTCATATTCTTCTGTTACTTTCGAAGCACATACAATGTTCTAAGCACTGTACAAAGATTAGAGGATAAGACAGTTCCTGCTCACAGACTTACAGTCTAATAGATGTGATACAGAAGGAAATAGAAACAAGGAAGAAAGAGTAAAGCAAGCAAATTTGAGTACTGATTCTTGATATCTCCTGAGACATTGCCTAAGAGCCCTTAGCCTGCCCTTTAAAGCTATTCACACATTTGTGAGACTTTAAGCTGGGCCTAACTAATGCCCTTTCCTTCTTCTCTCAAATGCTGCACTTTTCCCTACTGAGAAATTGGAATGTTTATACATATTCCATGCCATCATCATACCAGTTCAGCCAACAAGGGTGGCACCATACAGATTTATTGAATTCTTGAATATGATTTCTGAGGAATGCTCTCACCATTGTTGTTTTGTTGCACAGAGATTCTGGCAGAAAATATCTTCTTTTGTAAATCTATGAGCCAAGAGTTTAACACGGTAATGGAACTGAAGTTGTTTCAAAAGCACCTGGCTTAAAAAGCCATCCATTAACAGTCTGCACTGGCATTTGGTACATAGTAGGTATTTATTTGGCAGGCCTCCTAGCAAATGAAATGTAACGTTCTTCCTGTTAATCGTTATGACTCAGTTATGCCTGATTCACGAGCTGAAATGGAATATTGAAATTACAATATGTGTCTGTCCTCAGCTCTTGGAATGAACCCCTCTTTCTTATTTTTTCTCAAAATAGTCATTATTGGTACCTTTTGTGATTTTTTCGTTTCCTGCACTTTCACATTGTGTGTTTGTGTGTTTAAAGAAGCACTCAAGTATTTCTATGCTGCCTTTCAAAACATGAAGCTTTCCCAAAGCAGCTTACAATCTTTTTTTTCACAACAGGAAAAACACCAAATATCTAAACTATTAAAATGAAAAGAGTAGCATCAAACACTTATCAAGCCAACAAGCCTGATACAATCAACAATACCACAATTTTAAAAACAATTTTAAGTAAAGGAAGTTCATCCTCCTCAGCAAAAGGCAGATTGAGATAAAAAGGCCACTAAAGGCCACCTATGAGAAAACCGGGGGGGGGGGGGGGAATGCAGCACATATGTGGACTTTGCTACCACCACAATACATAGCGATGTCCACGAAATTGGGTGGCTTTAACAGAGGGGTAATCAATAAGGCTATACAATAAGGCTATACAAAGCCTCTGTCTTGCCTTGAAATTCATTCTACAGGTATCAACAATATACAGTGAACCGTCAGCTGCACCCGTGCTTGATGTAACTCTAGCCAAAAAGCTAAATTCACGTGGCACTGAGACCAGTCCTAAAGCCAGACTTTGCAATATAATGCATGCTGATCCAGAGTTACACCAGGGACATATCAGAGCGAATGCTTTATATTTAATTAGATTTACTTCCATATATTATTGCCCATGTACTTAGGAACTTCCTTATTTATTTATTATCATTACAGTAACAGTTTGCAATATGGCTCGTCTGCATATTTTAAACTGCAGCATTCAGCAGCTTGAAATGTCAGTCACTAAAAGACAGCTCTTATAGATGCATCGCCTCTGTCTCTCTGGCTTGCAGGTCGGTTTCTAATGAATTACCATTTCCTGGCCACTTGCAGCCTATCTTGAAGATAGCCGTTAAGAGTTTAACAGCCCCAAATGCCAACTCATGCATGCTGGAGCACTCTCTGGAGAGACAGAGATAGATGGCTGAAGCTAGCTCAGGATATATTAAGTATAGCGTCCTCCTCCTTAAGCAATATGTCAGATCCAAAGATTATATTCCTAGTGCTCCTCGGAGCTGATTACTGCTCAATGTGTCTGTCGAATGGGGTGCTAGGTACTTTAACAAATGGCTACTGGCCATGATAGGGACGCAGGTGGCGCTGTGGGTTAAACCACAGAGCCTAGGAGTTGCCGATAAGAAGGTCGGCGGTTCAAATCCCCGTGATGGGGTGAGCTCCCGTTGTTTGGTCCCAGCTCCTGCCAACCTAGCAGTTCGAAAGCACGTCAAAGTGCAAGTAGATAAATAGGCACCGCTCCGGCGGGAAGGTAAATGGCATTTCCGTACGCTGCTCTGGTTCGCCAGAAGCGGCTTAGTCATGCTGGCCACATGACCTGGAAGCTGTACGCCGGCTCCCTCGGCCAATAAAGCGAGATGAGCGCCACAACCTTAGAGTTGGTCACGACTGGACCTAATGGTCAGGGGTCCCTTTACCTTACTGGCCATGATGGCTTTTGGAGGCATTAATGTTTCTGAATTGCTGGAAGCCACGGGGGGGGGGCGAGTGCTCTTGTGTTCAAGTCCTCCTTGAGGGTTTCTTCCTGGCATATGGTTGGCCATTATGTAGGGCTGCCATACATCCTGGACATTACTGGATGTTCCTGGACATTACTGGGATTTCAAAGGCGGAATTGACGTCTGGGGGGAATTTCTGAAAGGCAGCGCTTTGTCCTGGATCTTAGGGAAGTCAATCGAAAAATCGCATCCGTACATATTACTTAATACAAATTTTGAAATAGTCTACTGCTCAAGGAAATGTCAAACAGAAACTTAATTCTCAATACTGAAGGAGTATTTTCCCCTCCATTTCACCCCCACCCCCAATATTTTATTATTTTTATCTTAGAACATAGGGCTAATCGTTTTTCACAGGTTAGTGCTCATCCAATTTCATGGGGTTATTGGTTCATATCAAAGATGGGGGGGGGATGCAAGTGTTTAATCTCTTCAAAAATATAGAGACTTCTGCAGGACAGCGTAATGGTCTTTGGCTTATCTCTCAGGTGCAAATATAACTTGAGGACCACTGGTGCATTTTAGGGAAAGAAGCACCAGTGGCCTAGTTCAAAAGGACAGCCTCGTTATAGTTCTTCCCAACCCTCTCTCTCTACACTGGAGTTCTTCTAAATAAAATAATTCCACAAAGTGCTCCTGATTTCCCTTCAATAATTACAATGCGTGCATCTATCTTTGAATCTTTCCAACTGATTAAGCTATTCTGAGCTCACATACAGCCAGATTCTGAATAACATATCCTCTGGGAAAGCACAGTTTATGGTGGTGGATAAATTAGTTTTCAAGGAACCTGGGCTAAGAGAGGGAAAGAAAGGGAACATTGCCAGTGCTGGGCTATTTTGTGCCCGAGGCAAGGCTAATTACTTGCACCCCGCACCCCACAATTGCTAACTTCAGTATTCGAAAACAGATGAAAAGCACAAAACTGCTCAATTTATTTTAAGTGGCAAGAATAAGCAACACAACAATCTTTGATTACCTTTCTCAAATACAAAAGAAAAATGGTTCTTGCACACAAATCATTTTGAATAATCTTGTGAATTGTGGTGTTAAAATTTTAGTCCCTTCAAAGTTTCCGTTGAAGGCACATCGAGATCTCACTTGGCGTGCCTTTCCCTTTGCAAGTTTTGTTATCAATTCCTTCAGGTCAAGCGCTGATTTTTCACTGATGCAACCGCCAAGCCAGCTAGTCTCTTTTGTAGCATTGTAAGATTTTAAAAGTCTGAACATTGAGAAACTGCCCTTGAAATATAAAATAAAAGTGAAATACTATCAGGAATTTATAAGATATAACAAAAACTAACCTGTATAAAATGCGCCCTCTGAGGTCTGTGCCATAGGCGGCAGCCTAGTTGGCCTAGTCATAGCACCAGACATGTTGAGGGGCTATGGATTTGCTCACTGCCTTGTGCTGATAAGTTTATCCGCTAGAGATGGGTGAATCCTCTGAGACTTTTGCAGATTGGTTCATGGTTTGTTTGTTTTTTCCTGATTCCACCTACCAAAGGAAATTGAAATTTTCCTTAGTCCGTGCAGGGCTTGGAAGAGTGTGGACCCAGCCCAGTATATTTCCCCTAAGCCCCAAAATATAATATTTCTTTTCCCTCCCTTTGTTGGCAGGAGCAGCAGTGGAAGAGATGAGGGTCCAAAGGAAGACATTATTTCCCCCTCTGTCTTTTTCTCCCTCTCTCTTTCCTCCATCAGCCAAGACTGGGTGATGCTGGACATGATGGATTATGGAAGGTGTAGTTATTTCAAAGTCTTCAAGATTAAAGATAAAAAAGTCAAGTCTGCACTCATATACAACCCCTGGGAATAACTATGGCATTAGTCATCATCCTACAGGCCATAAGTAAGTGAGCCTGGCATATCTTTCTCAACAAAGAATTCCAGAGAGCAGGGGACAGCACTGAAAAAGCCCTGCTCCTCATATCTAATAGCTGGAGGACTTATCAGATAAACTCAGTATATGGGAAGGGTACATTTGAGAGGTAGTGCTCGCCACAATCTCCAGGGCCTAGATCTGGTCAAAAATAAGAACTTCTAGCTGAACATGTAAACTACAGTGGTACCTCGGGTTATAGACGCTTCAGGTTACAGACTCCACTAACCCAGAAATAGTACCTCGGGTTAAGAACTTTGCTTTAGGATGAGAACAGACATCGCGTGGCGGCAGCGGGAGGCCCCATTAGCTAAAGTGGTACATCAGGTTAAGAACAGTTTCAGGTTAAGAACAGACCTCCAGAACGAATTAAGTTCTTAACCCGAGGTAACACTGTAGTGGAAACTAGGAGAGTCCCTTTAAGATGAGTGTTATATACTTCTTGGAGCAAGCAGTAATTAATAATGGGACCACTACATTCTGGACTACGTAATGTTTTCAAACAGTTCTCGAGAAAAAGCCCCTGTGGAGTGTGGGCACCTGTAAGAGCATGGATGACAGCTTAATTTTGATCTCGTCCTTGCTAGTTCCAAGCATAGAATAACATTAAGGTAATTGTTCTAAGTGCAAAATCCACATTGGGACAATATCTTCATTCTTTTTCTTCTTCTCTTCTGACCATTAGGTCCAGTCGTGACCGACCCTGGGGTTGCGGCGCTTATCTCGCTTTATTGGCAAAGGGAGCCAGCATACAGCTTCCGGGTCATGTGGCCAGCAGGACTAAGCCACTTCTGGCGAACCAGAGCAGCACACGGAAACGCCATTTACCTTCCCTCTGGAGTGGTACCTATTTATTTACTTGCACTTCGACATGCTTTCGAACTGCTAGGTTGGCAGGAGCAGGGACTGAGCAACGGGAGCTCACCCTGTCATGAGGAATCGAACCGCTGACCTTCTGATCGGCAAGTCCTGGGCTCTGTGATTTAACCCACAGCGCCACCCACGTCCCTAATATCTTCATTAGGATCAATCATAATGTCTCAAATAGCAAGCAAATTTCTCCATAACTCTTTGCTAGGCTGGATATTAGATGAAACATGGGGTGGGTGTGTATGTTTGAAGTCTGCATTTAGACTGAAGAAGTCTCTGCTAGGTACTTGCAGGTGTTAGGTTGCACAGACGATTCTGAAATGAAGAAGCAGTGGCTGATCCCCGTTTCTGAATGCATAAAGCCCAGATCTGTCTCATGCCTTAAGCGAAACACACCAGTTCATGTTCATCCCTAATGTGCCTTAACGGGGTAAAAGCCATTTGGAGCAGGAAACTGATGCTTCTGTGAATTATTTAATAACATACCCTGAAGTATTACTGACTTTATCGATGTCGACTTAGCAGTGTAAGCAGTAATGCATAGGGTTCCCCTCCCCCCCTTTCTCTCATATTCACCATATTATGAATGCAATCACTGTACATAAAGCCCTACCGGCAAAGCTAGCACAACACCAAGGATTTCAACAAATAAATATAAATGGAGCTCAGAGCTCATATGCCATTTGATAGCTTTGAAGAACCATAAATATATGAACTAATCAATGCAAAATGTCTCCCATTAGTCCTGCGATGTCTCACGGGATGAAATGGAAGCTAATGAGACCATTTTTTAATCCCTGAACTTTCTTCTCAGGGTTCTGTACCCGAGGAGAGCTAGCTGATCTCTGGGGATGAACCTGGGATAGATAGAAAAGAGGCCTGGGGGTGTATACTGTACTAAAAAAATTCATTGTTCCATGCAGGTTTGACAGCAGTCCTGTAAATGTAACTTATTTGCGGTCTTGTCTTCATATATTGGAAACATAGATGCATTTGGTTATCACTCTCCTCCACGCTGTTAAGTAAAATGTCAATAAACAATGAGCATACGCCTTTACAGATGGCAAGCTAGGGAGAAATAAAGTCATCAGCCGGCGACTTAGAAGCAGACACCAGTGGGAGCTGAGGGAGAGCCAGTTTGGTTGCTTGGCCTCTGCACTCCAGTAGGGAGCAATTGATGAGCAATTCCATATGCATTTAAAACCAAATCTATCACATTCACACTTATCCAAATCTTGCAATGCAGAAAATGTTTTCAAAAATACATATAGTAGGTGTGAAGTGTTTCAAAAACCTGTTTTATTCATCCTCTCAATTAAGGAGAGACTGCTGGATCAGGCCAGTGGCCTATGTGGTCCATCATTCTGTTCTCCCAGTGGAGAGGGATGTGGGTGGCGCTGTGGTCTAAACCACTGAGCCTCTTGGGTTTGCTGATCGGAAGGCCAGCTGTTTGAATCCCCATGATGGGGTGAGCTCCTGTTGCTCTGTCCCAGCTCCTGCCAACCTAGCAGTTCAAATGTACACCAATGCAAGCAGATAAATAGGTACCGCTGCGGTGGGAAGGTAAACGGCATTTCCATGTGCTCTGGTTTCCATCACAGTGTCCCGTTGCACCAGAAGCGGTTTAGTCATGCTGGCCACATGACCCGGAAAGCTGCCTGTGGACAAACACCGGCTCCCTTGGCTGAAAGAGAGATGAGCGCTGCAACCCCATAGTCGCCTCTGACTGGACTTAACCGACCAGGGGTCCTTTACCTTTACCTTCCCTTTTACCTTCTCCCAATGGCTAACCAAATGCCTATGGGAAGTCCACAAGCAGGACCTAAGAGTATTCTCTCCCACCTGTGACCCTCAGCATAGCTTTACCTCCATATATTTCTCTAATTGTCTTTTAAAACCATGCCATGCAAAGGACATCTGTAATTTTCCAGTTTTACGGATGGTGACCTACCTTTGATATGTCCAAAGCCACCCACTGAATCCATAAATGGAAAGTGATTGAGGGTGAGTTCACATATGCAATATCAAGTGATATTTCTGCATATGAAACAACACTACAGATCAATAGAGAGAAGCTCATGTCACCTCACTTCAGAGATGATGTTTTTCAGTGGAAGCAGTTCACATGTCTAGTTGTGAATCAGCAGAGTGATGAATCATTAGGGAATAGGGGGAGAAAATCTGATTCAGTTCACATTTAAAGGCAAATCTATCAAATCTACACAGACTGAAACAATATGAGGACCGAAATGTGGTCACCCTGCAAAATTTTCATTCTCCAACCAAGCGATGGCCACAAAAAATGCACATATTAAGGGGCAATGTGCAGAAAAAGGAATAGATTGGTGGAAATAACATACAAAAGCCATGATATTAAGGTTGTTATTGTTGTTGTTGTTTAGTTGTTTAGTCATGTCCGACTCTTCGTGACCCCATGGACCAGAGCACGCCAGGTACTCTTGTCTTCCACTGCCTCCTGCAGTTTGGTCAAACTCATGTTAGTAGCTTCGAGAACACTGTCCAACCATCTCATCCTCTGTTGTCCCCTTCTCCTTGTGCTCTCCATCTTTCCCAACATCAGGGTCTTTTCCAGACAGTCTTCTCTTCTCATGAGGTGGCCAAAGTATTGGAGCCTCAACTTCAGGATCTGTCCTTCCAGTGAGCACTCAGGGCTGATTTCCTTCAGAATGGAGAGGTTTGATCTTCTTGCAGTCCATGGGACTCTCAAGAGTCTACGATAGCTGCTTGCAAAAATGGGCACATCCTTTAAAATGGCATACAAAAATGCGTTTATTAGGAGAAATTTGCACTAAGATGAATTTAATATCGGAAAAATGAGAAACAGAGAGAACTGAAATGGACAGATCCTTCCATCCTTGTAATGATACTGACTTACTTATAGGGATGTGCAAATCAGTATTCTTAAACACATACTTCCATGGATTAAACCAAACTCTCTAGTTAGACAGCACTTCAAATATAGTGTCGTATGGGAAGAGGGACCAAACTGTGAGCTGTGTATAAGGTTCCTCTCTGAGAAACTAATATGGGTGTGTGAGAGAGAGATAGATGACTTAGAAAGGTGAAGATCTGAACCTAAGGACTTGTAGTTGATAGCCAGGACATTTTAATTATGTCTAATTATTCTTCTCCATGCAATCATAAATGAATCATGTATCATTATTTATATTTGATATTCAGGCACAGTATATATACTGGATTAGCAGAGTAGCAGCTGAATCTTTAGATATCATACAAAGAAGCTAAAAATAAGACATCCTTTTTTAAAATCTTATGCCTTCTTAGGTTTTCTAGACGTTATCACAATGTTCTCTTCTTACAAAGCAATGATTACATTCTTCGTGTAACCTAAAACCATCACATCAGGTATAGGTCTTCCTCAGCAGAGCATTACTAAAAAAGACATTTTCCAGAGAGATTTTAATGCCAAAGGAGGAGGTTTTCAATTTGTTTTTGAGCAAAGACCTCTTCCTCCCTGTTTTCTTGCTTAACAAAATAGAAAACAAAAAGGAGCCTGCATAACCCCTAGAATGTTAACCACGAAAGCAGAATAAAGTAGAAATTGAATACATTTGATGCTTCAAGCTTAAGAGGACTACATTATATTTCACTATGAGAAACAACAGTAGGATTCTAATAAGCTAATTAACCTTCTGCTCAGAAACACTGTATGAGTGTAATAAATGGAAAAGACATCAACAAAAGAATTGGGATTTTGTAATGCACAGAGCAGGTTACTGACTTGAAAAATAATTCAGAGGGTGGTTTTACACACACACACACACACACACACACACACACTCTTTTAACACAGTAATCAACATTTGAAACTCCATCATAGGTAGCTTTTGAGAGCCGTGCTTATGTAAAGTTGATAAAAGTGTACAAACTACTCCATCTTGGAAAGGCATTGCTCATGACCCCACCTTTGCATACCTCTCTCTGCTATGAAGGCTGCCATTCATCTTTTCTTATTTGTTCTACTGAAATTCTTCAATCTCTGTGGTGGCATTTCTTCATTTCTCCCATCATGTGACCTATAAGCTACTGAAAGCAGGACAAGCATAACAATATGCATGTTTACTTGAAAAACCAGTTCCAATGAGTTCAGAGAATAGTATGCAGGAACATGGTAGCTCTACTGTTGAAGCTGAGCAGTTCTGTCTCTGTTATATGCCCAGATAGAAAACCTCCTAGAAGCTCCCATTGCTCTGTCCCTGCTCCTGCAAACCTAGCAGTTCAAAAACACACAAGTGCAAGTAGGTGCCACTGCGGCGGGAAGGTAAATGGCATTTCCGTACGCTCTGGTTTCCATCATGGTGTTCCATTGTGCCAGAAGCGGTTTAGTCATGCTGGTCACATGACCCAGAAAAGCTGTCTGTGGACAAATGCTGGTTCCCTCGGCCTGAAAGCGAGATGAGTGTTGCAACCCCTTTGACTGGACTTAACCATCCAGGGTTCCTTTACTTTTTACCTTTACTGCTTTGGATACAAGCCACTGTTAGTGTGTTATCAACTCTGTAATTGAGATGTGTATGTCAGAAATCTTGTCCCAACCCTCCCCCTCAAGTTTAGAGATGACCTGTGGCTTTTCTTTCTACCACTCCTTGCCATGGCCAAGTAAACTTGACCTTGCCATAGCTGGGAAGAACAGCAGCAGAGTGGATTCATTGCCAACAGGAGAGGATGTGCATTCTTCAACCTTATCTTCCTCGCTGAGCCCATTGATGTTGTAAGGTTCTCTGCTTCCTGAGATGGTTAATTGAATTCCATGCTACCCAATAGGAAATTATCCTCTGAGCAACCTCAGGAGCCCTAAGGATTAGGACAAAAAGACCTCAGAATGGAAAGTGACTTGAGACAGCAGTGAAGGCTGGGAGTAAACTGGCATTTGGAAAAAGCTCAGTAACAGGGGTGTGTGTGTGTGTGTGTGTGTGTGTGTGTGTGTGATGCTTTAGAATGATCAAAAAACCTTTGAGAACTTGTGAGTACAGGAGAACAGACTGTGGGGAGTTTCCCCATCAACAAAGTATCCAGCCATAGCCTGCAGGAATCTCTTGCATATCTCTCACTGACTGCAAAGGAAAATGCAACCCATGCAACGCAGCCCAAATGTAAGCATGCTCACTCAAAAGTAAGAGCCACTGAGGCTGGATCTAAACACATCAAAGAAGTGTTTCAGTTAAACGCGTTGCAAAATTTGTATGAGAAATCAGGTTGGAAAAAACGGAACTCCACAGCACCATCTGGTGTCACAGTGCGTTATGCGTATACAACGCATATACAGTAAAGCCCTTTTTCTTTGCCAATGTAACTGAGTGCAGTAGGCCTTACTTACAAGTAAAGGTGTACAGGGTTGTAACCTTATGGGCTGATTCCATGCATGGTTATTCAGAGGACAGCCCTGTGGAATACAACTGTTAATCATATTTAGGACCAAGATTCATTTTTGTTTAAGCCAGCCTACCCAGACATGTAATTTTATGTTATTATGAACTGCATTGGTCCAGATATAAGCCAGTCCTGAATATAGGCCATGCCCCTAAAATGAGCTCTCTTAAATCACGACTTCACCTATAAGATCACAACTCAGATTTTATACAAGCCAGATCTGAGAGGAAAGTGCAGCCTTTATTTGACCGATATGGTGTATATTTGAAAACCACTGATTTTACTTGCATTTTGATGAAGGTCAGCTTTTAAGTTATATTATATGTAGCTCAACATTTTTAGTGTTTGCTTTTATCAGTATTTTAAAATTACAATTCTCTCTATATATTTTGAATATGGTTAGAGGGTTATTTGATGATTTACATATAAACCTGTTAAATAAATAAGTTCCATGTGAGGATGGCAACTGCAGTAGGTATTTAGGTGAAATAAGAATATTACTGATAGTCTCACAGCTGATCTTCCTATTCTTTTATAAGTAATAGGTACTATTTTAACCTTGAAAAGGCTTGGAAAAACATCCAGAAGCTTAAGCAATGGATAGTATACATTAGTTGCATCTTGGCATCTTGGCATTGATGGATTTCAAGGGGAATCACCTTGACCTACAACTTTCTTATCCATTTACCTTGATAAGAGTCTTTGTGACCCCAGTAAAACAATGTTGCTTTTGGTGGATCTCTGTGCTTCTCTCTTGTCCACAGTCTTTTCACTCACAGCTCTATCAACTATTTCTCTAGTGCATTATTCTGGCAGGCTCATTGCAACGTGAACTGTGAAGTGGCTTCCAATAATGTATTTTTTTAAAAGCAAGACTTTATGAAACAAAGCAATGTCATTTAAACTTGCAGAATGGCATAGAGGCAAAAAAGTGGGAGTAAGCCCCATAGAGAATAACACATGCAAGGATGTGTGTGCTCTTTATGTGCACCCATCAAAGTTCCAAGACTGGTTATAGCTCCTGGCATCAGGGCTGGCCCCAGGCCTTCTGTTGCCTGAAGGACAAGATGGCACCAGATTAAAAAAGCAAGGTATGAAGGTTGAGTGGTGGCTCCTGACATTCAAACAAACATCCTTAGATAAGAGGGAAGCATTCCATTATGAGTCCACTTTCTCCCATGTGATCCAACTGAATGCCTGCAGAAGATCCGTAGGGTGTGGCACTTTGATCTAAACCACTGAGCCTCTTGGGCTTGCCAATCAGAAGGTCGGCGGTTCGAATCCCCAAGACGGGGTGAGCTCCCATTGCTCTGTCCCAGCTCCTGCCAAGAAGCGGTTTAGTCATGCTGGCCACATGACCCAGAAAAGCTGTCTGGACAAATGCCGGCTCCCTCCGACTGAAAGCAAAATGAGTGCTGCACCCCATAGTTGCCATTGACTGGAATTAACTGCCCAGGGGTCCATTACCTTTTACCTTTACTTTAGGGGGTTAAGCAGGAGTGGTCTTACAATTAGGCAGAGTGAATGACCACCTTAGGGAGCAGATGGCTGCAGTACAAATAAGGGGTTTTAATAGTAAACAATCTCAGTCAATAAATTTATTGTACTAGCCAGATGCCATAACAATTCAAGACAATCAATTTAAAATATAACTGAAACAGCTGCAAATAAAACCAGTGACCATATTATATATTGTGAGATAACTGATAACAGGGATACCATCATGGCTGTTGGAATATGAGTACAACGCAGCTGCAAACTGGCAGCTTGGTGTTTACATCACATGATGTTGCTAGCTGTGGGAAAGAATGTTCCTGGAAGTTCACAGGATTCACAAGGCTTTGTTCTGTGTGTAATATGAGACCTTTCTGTTGCGTATGCGAAGGAAGTCTGAGTCCCTTGTTCGGAGGAGACTGAACTGATCGGACAAGTTTTTGTAGAGTTGTAACGTCAGAAATAAACAAGATGTAAAAAGACTTTCTGACCATCTTCTTTCTCCTGCTGGTATGCAAGGGGAAAGGGGGTGTGCATCTTCCACGCTGGGAGATGTCGCCTATCAAGATCTTCCTGGACTGCGGGGACATCAGCCAGAGTAGATCACCGGTAAGCAAGCCCCAGGAGCAGGGAGAGAGGCCAGCCTCTCCCGAGGGGGCTAGTTTTCCAACAATGGCTACACAAACTGAATTTGAGTTTCAACCTCTGAATCCCCCTTACAATTTGTGGCAATTTTATCCAGTTCCTTCTTCCTAAACCTTTTTGCCACCAGAACAAAAAGAGCCACTTTATGTGTCACTAAGGCATTGTCAAGGGACGCAGGTGGCGCTGTGGGTTAAGCCACAGAGCCTAGGACTTGCCGATCAGAAGGTCGGCGGTTCGAATCCCTGTGACAGGGTGAGCTCCCGTTGCTCGGTCCCTGCTCCTGCCAACCTAGCAGTTCGAAAGCACATCAAAGTGCAAGTAGATAAATAGGAACCGCTCTGGCGGGAAGGTAAACGGTGTTTCCGTGCGCTGCTCTGGTTCACCAGAAGCGGCTTAGTCATGCTGGCCACATGACCCGGAAGCTGTCTGCGGACAAACGCCGGCTCCCTCGGCCCATAGCGCTGTCAGGAAATCTTGCCTCTCAGGAGAAACTCTCCAGGCACCCGGCTTGATCTCCTTGTTGACCTCCCTGTCTGTGTTTCCCGGCAGGACACAGGCTAGGTCACTATCGGCGATCCTCCTCAGCGTGAGAAGGACACACCACTCTTCCCTGCTCCCTGCTCCCCCCCAGGGAGGGGAAAGAGATAGACAGAAATGTATTTACATGCCTTTATTTCTGTCTTTGCAGCATTACAGAGAAACGCGTCTGCTCTCTTCAAACTCCAACAGCAGAGAGACAAACTCCACCTCCTGTACTTCCTGTACAGGTCAAATTACACTCTGAGCTAAATCCGGTGCTCAGCACTGTGAGTAGACGGTCCCTTTGTTCCCACGGTACAGTCCCAACATTCCCATCATGTTTTGCTTTCCAGCCAGCTGCAGCTCGCTGCCGCATTGCATCCATATCGTAACAAGAGCGAGATGAGCGCCGCAACCCCAGAGTCGGTCACGACTGGACCTAATGGTCAGGGGTCCCTTTACCTTTAAGGCATTGTCACTCAACAGCCACTGAACCCTTTCCATCAGAGAGAACCTGCTTTCTCGTACAAACAGGGATTCTTTTTTTAAAAAAATGCCGCCTTGGATCTACGTATAAGGGACCAGACAACATATAAGAAAACCTGCATTATTTGATTCTCACAGATGGCTCCTCCTCAGATACATATGGCACACAGAAGATGCTTAGCGAATAAAACTATCAGTCTTTTCAAATCATTTAACGAGGCTCAATCCACTCTTGCCTTTATCATTGTCCATCCAGCTTTAGTGTGTAAAAGAGATGCAGATTTTCCAGAAGGTAAAGAGAATAATAAACAAGCAAAAATTACTGGTGAGCTGTACCCACCATTGTGAATGCTAAGGAGGTTATGATGGAATGAGGCCATCATCTGGCAGTGGGATACTGTGGAGCAATGAGAAGGCAAGTTCACTTGCCGAGTGGCATAGCAGCTTGAAGGCAGCCGATATCCATGGTTGGAAGGTGGCTGGTGGCAGGTGATGGACCTCGTGGAAGCTGGCAGATGCTGGCCGGTGGAGTTTGTATTTTTGGGTGGTAGTGGGTGTTGCAAGGCTGAAGCAGTCTGATATTTGTGGATCTAAGCTGGTTGAAACTCACCTTTAGAAGCCTGTTGACAGAAGTTGTTTGAATATCTGTGGATTCAAGCTGGGGTGTGTACATGCTTCAATGGAAAGTGGCTGATGTGTAAATGTGTCTCTGAATGGGAGGTTTCAAATGCAGTCAAGACAAATGGCATTTGTTTGGCTGTGTTTAGGGGGTGACACAGGTGGAGCTGCCTAGGCAATGCTGTTGGATGGCAGCCATCCCCTTCATGGTGCCTGTCTGAAGGAGATGTCTGAAGCCAGCACATTTTTTCTCACCACCTGTGAAAGTGATGGAAAGAACCACAGGGTTTAATCAAGCCATCTTCCATTATAAATAAATGCCTTTCTAAATACATCTAAGCTCTGTTCATTACATCTCCCTCCCCCAAAATGAATAACGGGAGGCTGTGTAGATGCTTCCCCAGTGGTTGCCATTGGCTACAAGCTCCCTGTGATGTCACAAAGGGATGTGATGGCTGAGGGAAAAGAGGCAGTTACTTGTGTGAGGGGAGAGGGAGGGAGCAGTTCCAGCAGAAGAAGCAGGATGTTGGCATAGGCAGAGTCAGCTGCAGACACAGAAGGGAAATCTGGGTTGGCTGCCTCCTGTCTACCTGAGTTGCCAACATTTTGCTGTCACAGCTGTCTCAGGACTCCTATACTTGTTTCACTTACATAGCTTCAAAAGAAAAGAAGAACGGATTTTAGTTCCAATGAGCAGAATAAATTCTTATGTCCTACATTCCCCACTGTTCTAAGAAGTCAGAACTACTAGGGGTGCAGTTCTTCCTTGGGTTTGGCTTCTTTTGGAAGGTCACCTGGAGAGTTATTGGGATTTCCTAATATTTGTGCTTCCTTAAAAAATATACATACTTTGCATGTCCACTGCAATTCTGTCCCTTGTCGATTTTCACACAAAGATCTGAAGATGGAAAGAAGAAGAAGATGAAGAAGATGAAGAAGAAGAAGAAGAAGAAGAAGAAGAAGAAGAAGAAGAAGAAGAAGAAGACGTTATTTCTTATAACCTGCCCTTCATCATATAAAGCATAGGGTGGCTAACAAAATCTAAAATCACAACACTAGAACCAAAATCTAAAATGCAGTACTCAACATTTTAAACGATCAGAAATATAGTTGTATCAATCCTTTGACTTTTGCCTAACCTTCTGGGATCATCTTAATTCCCACAGAGTCATGTCACCTGCATGGTATCAGCTGTCAGCTCTTGTTTAGTCAAGGCTGAGCTGCTGGCCAGGTCTTCCTTCAGGGGAACCCACAATGATTCTTCTCAGGAATCTGTTAGGGAACCCATAAGGGGGGAAAACCAATGGAGGCTGGTCCATTGGGATTAATAGGGCACTGCTCCTTTAAACTTAGCCTGCCCTTAACCAGGCCCCACCTCTCTGACTTCTTATTTGCATCCAGTTCAGAGAAGCCCTGCCTATCAACTTCTTCCTTAGTGTCAAAGTTGCCCTTGTAGAACTGAGCAAGGCCAAGGATGGGGACAAAACTAGAATGAGTTGTGTCCTTGGCTCTGCCTCTGCTTTCTGTCAGTCTCCCAGACTTTCCTGCTACTAGTCCCAATGAGCACCACCCGCCATTGCTAATATATGCATTTTAATGCACATTTTACCCTAGTATATGTATTTTTGTACATATCTTGTGGCTGGAGAACTACATTGCAAAATTCGGAGAGCTGTAAATTTCAAAAAATGTCTGTGTTTCAGGTCATGTATTGTTTTTTTAAGTATGAATTGGTTAGATTTGTATTTAAATGTGAACTCAATCAAATTTCTCCCCATTCCTAATACCTCTAAATGGCAACAATGGGAGAAAGAGTGATAGTTTTCATGTCTCAAAAGATAGCTGATTGGGCACTGTGGCAAACAAGATAGTGGATCATTTTTTAATCTGAGCTAGCAGGGCTCTTCACGTGCTATTGATGAGCTGCTGGGTCCCCCTAATAATTTTGCCTGCAATAGCCAAACAATGCTCTTCAATACTTTTCAGTTATGAAACCCTCTGGTAATGAAGGTGTATCTTCAACATTCCTTGAAATTGCACAATTATTCCCAACTCCAGGAGTTCCATCAGTGTCTAAGACATTAGCTTTCACTTCATTATATCTAGCCCCCTGTTGCTTCACCTGTGGCTTCCTTTCTTTTGTAAAATATTACTAGCAAGCATAGGCAACCAAAACTTCAGATGCATATTTCGCATCTCAAATCCCTCTGTTGGAAAAGTCTCAACCAATACCTCCACAATGATTTTAATGACCTTGGTAGCTTTGAACCTGCCAAACTGTCAACATCTTGAAACTTTTTTATCACCTGTCAATAAATTTATGATGACAAATTATGACATTAAATTTATGGTCTATTATCAAAACATAAACAAGATGGATTATTCTGACAGATTCAGAAGCTTGATTTTGCTCTATTTCTCAGCTGGAGGGGTGGCTAATGAATGGTGTTTATTGTTGTTTTGTGGCTTATTGTTTATTTCTATTTACATTAAGCAGCATTGCTTCAAATCAATTATCTGAAGAAAATTTCCTTATAGATAGAATAAGGGATCTCCCCTCATTCCAAGACTCCTTACTAGATGTTGCCTTACCCCTTTTCAGAGCCATGCCATGCAATCTTCTGCATGTCTGCTCTGAAGGAAATCCTATTTATGTATTCCCAGGTAAATATTTGTAGGATTGCAGCCTTAGCACCATTACATATTGAATAATTTAACTGCAGTCCTAAGGACCAATAAATTAGTGTTTCAGCTTTTTTAATGTAAAGCAGCTCAATTTTATCTGGATAATGGCCAGATAGGAAAGGGAAACCTCTGGTCCATGGGGCAAACTTGGCCCTTCACCTACCCCTCTCGCTCTCCAGGCTTCAGGAAGCTCTGCGCAACCCTCGGAGGACCGGCTCCGAGGGTTGCGCAGAGCTGCCTGCAGTCCCGGGATCAGCGTAGCTCTGCACGGCCACCGGGAGCGGGGCGTGAAGTCCCGCCCCGCTCTGGATGGCTGCGCAGAGCTGCCTGCAGTCCCGGGATCAGCGCAGCTCTGCGCGGCCACCGGGAGCCGGTCGCGAAGTCCCGCCCCGCTCCCAATGGCCGCGCAGAGCTGCCTGCAGTCCTGGGATCAGCGCAGCTCTGCGCGGCCACCGGGAGCCGGTCGCGAAGTCCCGCCCCGCTCCTGATGGCCGCGCAGAGCTGCCTGCAGTCCCTGGCTCAGCGCAGCTCTGCGCGGCCACCGGGAGCCGGTCGCGAAGTCCCGCCCCGCTCCCAATGGCCGCGCAGAGCTGCCTGCAGTCCCCGGCTCAGCGCAGCTCTGCGCGGCCACCGGGAGCCGGGCTGAAGTCCTGCCCCGCTCTGGATGGCCGTGCAGAGCTGCCTGCAGTCCCTGGCTCTGCGCAGCTCTGCGCGGCCACCGGGAGCCGGGCGCGAAGTCCCGCCCCGCTCCCGGTGGCCACGCAGAGCTGCCTGCAGTCCCGCGATCAGCGCACTTCTCCCCATAGCCAGCCCCACAAGCTCGGGGGACAGCGGGGAGGCAGATCGCACCTTCCCGCTGTTCCCTGACCTGGTTCTTCCAGCCCCGCACCTGGGGGGGAAATAAATTTTTTTTCTTTATTTCCCCCCAAAAAAACTAGGTGCGTCCTATGGGCCGGAGCATCCTATGGGGCGCAAAATACGGTACTTTGTCACTTGTACAACTTGTATACAGTGAGATTACACGAGCACCCCCCACTCAGCTCTCTTAGTCTTAATTCCCCTCATTTACTGACGCACACCCACCAAACCCGAAAGTCAGTTGCCCTGTTGTTATCTTTACATTCAGCAGCCTAAC
Organism: Podarcis bocagei; assembly: GCF_964188305.1. NCBI lineage: Eukaryota > Metazoa > Chordata > Lepidosauria > Squamata > Lacertidae > Podarcis > Podarcis bocagei. The sequence continues at coordinate 64,918,580 of NC_138133.1, forward strand.
AGCCCATTGATAGAAGCTGTTCTTTACCCTGTTGGTGTGACTAATCATGCTTCTATATCTTCTGCCTGAGGGCAGGAGATCAAGAAAGTGCTGGCCAGGGTGTGAATCATCCCTGAGAATTTTCCTCACTCTCCTGAGGCAACGTTCTTCCGCTATTTCATCCAGCGGATTCACGGGACAGCCCATAATATCTTGTGCTGTATTTGCCACCCTCTGTAGGCACTTCAAAACAGTGGATGTCCCACCAGCGTACCACACTGTGATGCAGTATGAAAGGACACTTTCTATTGTGGACCGGTAGAAGGAGATCATCAAATGTTGATTCAAAAAAGAATACCAGTTGCTGGAAACTGCAGGAGAGAAGAGTGCTGTTGTGCTCAAATCCTGCTTGTCCAGGCATCTGATTGGCCACTGTGAGAACAGGATGCTGGACTAGATAGGTCATTTGCCTGATCCAGCAAGCTCTTCCTGTGTTCTTACATGGCTGGATCAGCTTCTCACAGAGCCAATTTCTGCAGAACTCAGGATTGAGCTTCTTGTGCAAAATGTTTGTTGGGATTTAAGTGTACAACCAAGGAGACACAAGCTAAAATCTGCACTGAGCTTTGCCGAGAAACCTTGAGATATTCACTATCTCTCAGCCTAACATGCCTCACCAGGGGTGGTGTGAGGCTAAAATGAGAGTGATAGGATTCCTCTAAGCTGGCTCAGAGGCTTCCTTGGAGGAAAAGGGGGATATACTGTATTTTTCCATGTATAAGACGACCCCTATTTTTTTTTAACCCAAAATTAAGAAAATGCACTGTGTATAAGACAACCCCTTATTTTAAACTTCAAAAATTTAGGAAAAAATATAGTCATACACAGAAAAATACAGTAAATGTAATAACTATATACATAAATCTTGTACATCCATATATGATTTAGGACTGCTATCTTAGAATGCAATCCTGTTCATATCTCCTCAAGAATAAGTTCTATTAACCTTGATGGGGTTTACACACAGGTAGGGTTGCAGCCTTGTTTATTGAAACCAAGCTAAATCTTTCCTATATGTGGAAATTCCCTTCAATATGACTTTCCCAAGTATCCTGCAGTCCTTGAACTAATTTCATAGGTATTTTTTTCCAAGCTGAAGACAATTACCCCCTCCCCCCCCCACACACACTGCAAATTGTATTTAAAACCACTTGTCAGACATCATAGGCTCAATCCTGCCACAGTTAGAAAAACACAAATTGTAAATGGAGGAGAACCACCTGTAGCTAATAAAAAAATAATCACCTATTTTCTAGGAAATCAGTCTTTCAATTATCCATCAATCACTGGCCTCAGAAGTTTGGCTATCTAATAATGTATCTGCTTTTTGTCAGGGAATCCTGCCAGAACCGCTCTTGTTGCTGATATAGATATGAAAAACAGACATCAGACACTGAGCGTTTCCCCCCTGCCCATGTCTGCAAAAAGATTTTCTGTGTCTGAAAAGTTCTTCCTGTTCTGAGTCCAAGGAAAGGCCATTGCTGTTAAATAGTATGAGGCAGGGTAGCAATGCAACTGTTAGGATATTTTCTTCTGCAGTGGGGAAGCACAGCAGTGAGAAGTTCAGCCCCTACATTTGAGTGAGGGGTCAGGTGTTGAGAGCAGAGATGGGCAAATCCCACCGTTTTGATTTCCCTGTTTCTCGTTTTTCCAGTCATCGGTTTGGTTCTCCACCTTTTCACATCAGTTTGCAATGCGGTAAATACTCATAAAAATTCATCAACATTTTTGCATGAATTTATTCTAATATACTCATTTTTTGTGTAGCTCTCCCGAATATAATGCAATTTTGCATGTTATTTTCACATATACATTAACATACAGTTTACCCTAGATAATGCATTTCTTTGTACACCTTACTTAGCTGGCAAACTATATTGCAATATCTGGAGAAGTGTGAATTTTGAAGAATGTCTGTGTTTTGGATTCATTTTGTTTTGGAAAATGTGAATTAGCTACTTGAAGTGCAGACTGAATCAAAACCCTCCCCCATAGACTCATAGGCAGGTGTTGTCCAATGGGCCCCTAGGAACTGTGGTTTGAAGCAATATTTTGGATTTTCCCCAAAAATGAAATGTCCTGTGGATAGAAGCAATTGTCCTCATTGGCATCAATGAAGCCCAGATAAAGTGGTACCTCTGGTTATAGACGCTTCGGGTTACAGACGCTTCAGGTTACAAAGTCTGCTAACCGAGAAATAGTACCTCGGGTTAAGAACTTTGCTTCAGGATGAGACCAGAAATCGCACGGTGGTGGCGTGACAGTGGTGGGAGGCCCCATTAGCTAATGTGGTGTCTCAGGTTAAGAACAGTTTCAGGTTAAGCATGGACATCCAGAACGAATTAAGTTCTTAACCCGAGGTACCACTGTAGTTGTGTTGGTGATGGGGGCATTTGCAGTTGTCTGGAGATCTTGGGTGATGGCACCAGGCCACTGTGTGTGTCAAGCAGATGTAAAGAAATAGCATTCAGAGCCGTAACTTCTCTGTATAGTGTGCCATGTGTCAGAGGAAGAGAATCCCCAGCATTTTTATTTATTTATAAAATTATTTCTAAACTGCCAAATCATGAAATATCAGGATGGTGTTTGGAATGGAAATCAGTTCAGTCAATAGGTTACTGTTGTTGCTTTCAATCCATAAATAGCATGCAATTGATTACATCCCTCCCCCACCCCCCAATTTGCATTGTGTTTCCTTTGAATTTAAATGAATGGAGTGAAATAACATAATGACAATGAAATTTACGCAATTAATTCCAGAACTAGTAACTTACATATGTTATGTAATTTCACCAGAGCGGGGGGGAAACATTGCTGCATGTGACAAATACAGGGCAAGATGGAAAACAATGCTTTCTTACATCCCTAATTATTAGTACTTGTACTATATCCATTTCCGTAGCCTTCACGTAAAATTGGGACTTAACAGACTTAAATTTAAATATTCCATATCAAACCAATTTACAGATTGCTTGAGCTGTCCTTTTATTTCATTGTCATTTTCGCATGTGGTTTATGAAGAATTAGAAATGGATGATGCTGACCAGGAGTACTGAATTTATTTACTTTGTAGCTTCCTGTAATGCACGTGAGTGACATAGTTTATTGTAGGGCAGCCTGATGCCATGGCTGCTCAGAGACTTGTCACAGTTCCAGTGTTTGCAATGGCATTGCATCAGGTCTGTTTGCACTGCCAATACAACATGGCGATTTCCAACACTATGCTGGCACAATAGCACTTGCATCTTGTATTACACAGTTGCTAGTTGGCTCCCCAATGCTTGGGACTGGGCTGTGAGCCATCTAGATGCCTTATCTGAAGAATTCAGGATATCCCATCGTACAAATCACCAGGACATGCCAGCTTTTCAGGCGAATGTTGTTATGCAGGACTGGAATGTTAGGCTATATCAGTCTTCTCCAACCTGGGTGAACTCCAGACTGTCAGGAGGGATTCAGTTGCATGCTGGAAATTTTGGTTCCTGCAGTTAAAGTGGATTAAAAGGCCCTGGCACAACAAATCTACTTTTTATTTTTATTTTTTAAAAACAACAACAACAACAACACACTTCTCGGGGTTGCGGAAGTTGTTAAATAGTGGGTAGACATAGCAGACGACGCAGCGATTTCACCAAAGCAGCTCTTTATTTGTAAGCTGGAACAGAACTGAACAGCAAACAGCTCAGCCGGCCTGCTTTTATAGGTAGCCAGCTGTCAACATTGTAGCAACAACAACCCAGGGTTTCCCGCCTAAAGTAACTGACATGGACCTGAGTGAAAACTATATACACGATACTCCTGGTGGCCAGGGTGAGAACTTCAATACATAACAGAAGTGTACCCTTCAAATGAGAAGGTGTATAACTTCTGGACAAGTCAGTCGGGAAGAAGGTTCATTGTGGTGCAACCTCCTCAGGAATAAATCTGTATGCCCTCCGATTAAGCACTGTGCAAGCAAATACAGATGAAAGCTCAATAAGCAATTCATCTGGAATAAAAGTTTAAATTATTATTGGGAAGTTTTTTCGCCATGTCTTAGGACATCTCCTAAGATATAATGAAATTTGGCATGATGGTATGAGATCAAAGAGCAGGGTGTATATTTTAAATATGAGAGCCAGTGTGGTGTAGTGGCTAAGAGCGGTAGTCTCGTAATCTGGGGAACCGGGTTCGTGTCTCCGCTCCTCCACATGCAGCTGCTAGATGACCTTGGGCCAGTCACACTTCTCCAAAGTCTCTCAGCCCCACTCACCTCACAGAGTGTTTGTTGTGGGGGAGGAAGGGAAAGGAGAATGTTAGTCGCTTTGAGACTCCTGAAGGGGAGTGAAAGGCGGGATATCAAATCCAAACTCTTCTTCTTAAATATACGATTAGATACCATTTTGAATTAAAATGGCATACTGAACTGCAGTTTCAGGACTGCACTGATTTTTCTTAGAATTCCCAAGCAGCAACAGGAACAAGCCTTCAGCTAATTCATAACCTGTGACCCACCAAGCTGTACTCAGAGATCCAACATTTGATAACCTATAGTTTTCGGTATCATTCAGTGGGGCTATTTCTACCTTTGCTCCTCTCCCTGTGGATGGTCATGTAATGTGGCTGTGATTAAAATTGTACCCCTTCATATTTGTCACTTGCTTTGACTCTGCGAAGGAGAGCAATGTGGAATACAAGTTTCATAAATGCATGAACGGGTGTTCTTATCCGTTTGGAAGGCCTTCATTTTAGGCAGCTTGGCCCTGGTACAGAGTATTATAAAAGCTGATTATCTGACCCTCCAGTTCAATAATTACTTGTGTGGCTTCTTTCAATGAGGCATGGTCTGCATGCAGGGAGTACATCTACTCAGTTCCATGTGGAGAGCTGCTTATGTGCAGCCATCCCTGAATAAGAGATTGCCTGGCAAGAAAATAGTCTGCTTTGCAGAATACTGCACGAGGGACACAGTGCACTGAAACATATTTAATTAAGAGAATACCCTTGCCATGTAAGAAAGCATAAATTTGTTTCCCCTTTGAACTCCAGTCTCTCCACCTTCTCATTCTAGAAACATCCCAGCTGCATTCTTTAATACTCTGACAGTTTTAAGAATTCATTATGGTGCAGCACAGCCAGCAGTCTATATCTATTTACCTAGAGGTAACTTTAAAAAGTTGGCAACTGGTAATAAACTCCTTTGAGCTTGAGACATGGGAACATAAGAAACCACTTCATACTGTCATGGACTACTCTCGTTTCACTCCATATTGGTTGCACTTTGTGGGTGCAATGATTTATTTTTTTTAATCCTCATAGAGTTTATGACAGAGTTTTGTAAGAGAAGCAAATCTTCCAGGATTGAGCAAGGCTTGAGTTTGTGGAATTCTACCAGTGGTCTTGTGACATTCCTGAATTTGTGTTCTTATTGAACAGTGGCATAAATGGCAAGAAATATCAAAACACTTTTTTAAAAAAATCAAAATTATTACTGTTGGGGATACTGATGGATCATTGGCAGGGGGTTGGACTCAATGGCCCTTGTGGTCTATTCCAACTCTATGATTCTATGATTCTATGATTATTCGATCTGAAAGGTGAGGGCTGAGAAGCATGAAGAAATTATTGTGGTTGTCATCAGAAAGGTCCCTTTGGCAGCAGTAACTGAGCTGTGGCACTCAAGTTGCTAAACCATTTCTCTGTACTTTGCATAAGAAACAACGGGAGCAGCTTAAATATAATCATTATGGTGGTCACGGGACTGCTGATTATAGCATTCACATGTTTATGGCTACATCTGGGAATGAGAGGATTTTCTTCTTTTGCAATAGCTTGCTGTAAAGAAGGAATTCCTTCAGTCAAATCATTGGCAGCACGCACAGAAGTAAAACAGCGTTCTCTCTTGTGAAGTATGGAAGGAGTCCATTTGAATTATGATCTAATTTGTCTGCTTCTCTCATAAATTTTGCATGCAAAAGATCCTAGGTTCTGTTCCTTTCATATCCACCCAGAACTGGAAAAAGCTCCTCTCGGAAACTTTGGGCACTTAGTCAATGTAAGACAGCATCAAGCCACTGAACCAATGGTCTGACTTGGCTAAGGGAGCTCCCAGTGTTTCTAAAGACTAGAACTTAACATCAGTCTGTGAAATGGATTGGCAGTGGGTTCAGCAAAGAAACTGCTTCTCTCCAAATTTGATTTATGAATTTTATTGCCACAAGATGCAGTGATGACTGCTTGTTCAGATAGCTCTAAAACAGGTGAAAAAAATCTATGGAGGCTGTTAGCAATAATGGCTATGTGGAACCTTCATGTTCCAAAACAGCCACTGAAAATTAACTGCTGGGAAGAAATGGGGGCAGGCAGGGCAGAGAGCTGTGACATTTATATTTCAATTACATGGGCTTCCTGGAGGAATATTGTTGGTCACTGTGGGAAACAGAAAGGTAGGCTAGATAGACCTTTGGTCTATTCCAGCAGGGGGCCATCTTATGCTCTTGAGGGACATGGAAGAATACAGTGGTACCTCAGGTTACAAACACTTCGGGTTACAAACACTTCGGGTTACAAACTCTGCTAACCTGGAAGTAGTACCTTGGGTTGAGAACTTTGCCCCAGGATGAGAACGGAATCGCATGCCGGCAGCGTGGCAGCAGCAGGAGGCCCCCATTAGTGAAAGCAAGCCTCAGGTTAAGAGTGGTTTGGGGTTAAGAATGGACCTCCATAACAAATTAAGTTCATAACCCGAGGTACCACTGTATAAGCTGTTGCCCAGCGGCCATCATGTTATCTTCTTCTGGTGGAATACTTGGCTGCTGATTATGACAAGGGAACAACAGTAGACTCATTGGTTGGGGTGGAGCTGTTATGGTAGGTTCCTGGGAAATGAGTCACTGCTGTTGAGCATGAGGTGTGAGGCAGCAGGGTGGTCGGCATGGTGCAAATGCACTGACCTTGCTGTCACCTCCCCTCTCCTCCTTTCTGGTCAGCAATAGCAACCTATCTGCTAGGACATTAGCATTGTGGGTCTGCCACATCCAATGAGCTGCTTCTGCTCATCCAGTCTCTCTTGTCATTGGTTCCGCATGTTACTGATGACTTTGATGTTTGCTGTGCAAGCAGCTGTTAGGAGCACAAAAACAAAGTTTTCCCATTATTCCTCATTCTGGTGTTCCTTTCTGTTTCTGGCTGGATGTTTAAATCACAGATTCATGGGTTTAGACATGTTTTTCCTAATGTTTCTTTCATATATTTGTTTTATAGTTTTGGCTCAGTCAGACCTTTTTCCAAGATGGCAGTAGAGAAAATTGTTTGCCTGAGCCAAAACTGTAAACAAAATATATTGGGGAAACACAATGTCCTAGTTTTGTGCCAGTAGAAATGGAAGAATATGTCAATTTCAGTTTTTCTCAGTTTCTCTCTTTTTCCAGTCTTCAGTTCACCAAATTGTCAGCATGTGGACACATTTTTGTGTGCAACTTTGCTTAAAATATACCTTTCTACAAGCTATTTCCCCAAATAAAATGCATTTTTGTGTGCTATTTACACAGATATATGCATTTTATATACACTTTCCCCTTAATATTCATTTTTTTGTACAAGTTATTTGGCTGAGAACCAAATCACAAAATTCAGAGAAATTCAAATTTTGAACAGTAGCTGTATTTCAGTCCCCATATTGTTTCAGGAAGAGGAAATTAGCTAAAATGTGAGCCGAAGTGCATTCTACCCCACTCCCCATCCTTAGCTGGCAGTCTAATGTATTCTCACTAATTAATAATTTTGTTTCCTTTACATTCAATTTCCTTCAATGAAATAACACATCTATAAGCAAATTACTGCTTTCCATAACTGAGCTTTGTATTGATGGGTGAGCTTCGTATAATAATGAAATGACACACATTTGTCTCAGTGAAACACCTCACAGATGATAAAGTATCTCTCCTGTTGAAGTCAGTGGCAAGTTTCCATTGACATTAATGGAGTTGGACTGTGGCTATTGCATACATCAAAAATAGTGAACTTAAAATAGAACAATAATGTTTATAGTGAAGGATACAAGTGATTAGTACTAGCTAAAGGGATTGAGACCTAAGCACCTAATAGATCACCTCACTAGTAAGAACCACTTCAAGCCTTATGACTGGCAAGGGAGGCCCTGTTCGTGTTGGTGCTGCTGAACGTTGCCCAACTGCGAATGATTCATGACAGGGCATTCTCAATAATGGTTCCCCATTTATGGAATTCCCTCCCTGGCAAAGTGTGTCTTTCTCCCTCATTATTAATATCAGGAGGAATTTTAAAACACCCCTGCCCTTTCAGAAAAGGGATGGAAGGCCTACCAATCTCTCGATTTCTCATTTTCCCCATTTTAAATTCAGTTCTCCACATTTTACAGCAATCTTACCCTGTTTATGTTGGGATTTTAAAGGACAAATCCTTTTTTTTAAAAAAAAGCAGTCTTACACGGTTGGAGGCTGTACATACAAGGTGGTTTGTGGGCTACCTTTTTCTTCCTTGTAAGAAAATATCTGAAAGTTACTTGGTGGAGCTAAGGAGAGTGGCGCCATGTGAATGAAATCTATTTTTAAAATGCTCCAGGAAGTGAGTGTACTTCATAATATGCCAATCTCTTCCTAGATAATTTACAGGGGTGGGTGAGAGATGGTTGCCTGTACAATTTCACAGGAAGGGGTTGCACACTATGACGTACAGTCACTTCCTGGATCATTTAAAAATAGTTTTTACCTGTGCGGCCCAACACTGCTGGGCTTCTCCAGGGAGCTTTAGCATGCTGGCTTAAAAAGAGAAAATGCAGCCCTGGTACCACCTCTTAGGACATTTGATGTATACTGTTCTAGGCAACCTTGAAATTGCTAGCTGTGAGGATATATGATCATTTTTCAAATGTTTTCAGGTGTCTTATTTATTTATTTTTCAATTGTAGCGTTTGGCTGGCTTGTTGTTTGGCACCCTGGGCTCCTCTGGGAGGAAGGGCAGGACAGAAATTTAATCAATCAGTGAATAATAAAAAAAAAACTGGCTTTCTGTGTTTACTTGCCTCTCGCCGGGATTTCTGTGATGATATATAATTTGATTTCTAGTCACCCTCCCCCGGCTCAATGTTTGCAAATTGGGAGAGATCCGTGAAAGAGGTTGATGTTTTCTCTTGCCTTTCCAGCTGAAAGATGGAGATAAATCCATATCGATATTCATGTACAACAAACCCCACAAAGTGGGACTTAAGGATGCAAGCCAGTGCACAGTTTCTTGGACAAAGCTGCATCAAACACAGTGGTTCTAGCCTCTGTACACTGAGGATTGTACCACAGCTCACTAGTTATTCCTAACATGCCATTTGCTGTTAATTTCTTTCTAGGTGAGAAATGCATTTCAGAAAACAGAATATCAGGGGTTTGGTGGTTTTTTTTAACTAAACTTGCAATGGGAACAAGTGCGAAATGAGAATGAATGTTAAAATGTTGTGGTTGCCAGAAGCAATAGGGTACAGGGATACAAGGTTAGACAATAAAAGAGGACTAAGATGACAGAGATTAGAAAGTAACAATTGGGAGTTGCTAGTTCAAATATGGACATTGGGATGCAGAGAGGGGGGGTATGGGGAAGTCCAAGAAAAGAGGTTTATGAAAATATCTTTGAAACTATTCGTGTATGTTTGTCATTTTTTGTGTTTGTTTGTTTTTCTTAAAAATGTTGTAAAACCAATAAAAATTTATTAAAAAAAAAAAAACGAAATGAGAGCCCATCTCTCAGATACCTTTAGAAGCAGGTGCTCCCTGGAAACAAGGCTGGAATACTGAAGTCTAACACATTTCTTGCTCTATTAGCTTTATAGGCTTGGCTCAGATAAAACAGTCTATTCTAATCAGCTGTTTAAACAAGACAAATGGAAACCATAACATATCTACATGCAGCATAAGATATTGATTTCAACCATGGCTGCCCTCCTTGTTACAGGATACCAGTAATTGCACCTACTTGCTCAGCTCAATGGATGCAGGGTAGTTTTGCGATCATTTATGGCTATCCTTTAAACTGCAGCATAGGTAGATTTTTGCACTGATCTCTCCGGGGCTAAATTGCAGGAGACCCTTCAGATGGATCAATTTGGTACATTAGTGTAAAAGCAGAAAAATAGGAAATGGGACAAAACAGATGGTTCTATCTCCATATGCAGGGGTAACCAAAGTGGATAACATTAAATGTTAAGTCCTATCAACCCCAACAACATTGGTCAGTGATAATGGGAGTTGTAGTCCAACAGCATCTAAAGGGTATCTCGTTGGCTTTCTCTTGCTTTAAGGGGATATTTTAATCTGGCCTTTGGTCCATATACTCTCATATTCTACTTTCCAACTGGCTGCGATTTTCTGGACCTCCTTCCCGGTACTGTTGCATGAGCTGTTTCAAACAGAGACTAAATTTGTGGACCTATATGTGCAAAGGATGTGCTCTTCTTTGTGCCTGATTGATGGCATCTTTCTGCTCAGACTGTTATGGACACAGCCTACCCAGCTCTACTGCCCCACCCCATCTGCGAAACAAGACAGAATATACTAACACAGGCTGCATATGTGGACTTCAGGCTATGCTCTGCACCTCCACAGTCCCTTTCAAATAGATGCTAGGTGGGTTCTTCTGCTTCTTTTGGTCCTTGCTATGTCAATGAACAATGGCTTCAGACATTACATTATGAAGACAAAGCAAGCACTGGAATCACCCACATTCCTTCTTTCTACTCTACATGGGGGCATCCACAAAGGAGAGATCACACACATCTTCCTCTGCAGAAAGGTACTTGAAGAGCTCAGCCTGCATCAGAGGCTTGCACATCTCACAGCTGACGTCTTTGGATAATGCAATGCAAGGCACAAAGTGCAATCCCTGAGGAGTTGTTCACTCCCCTCCCCACCAGGGTTGTAAGATCCGAAGCTGTGTTGGGTGCAGAAAAAGCACATTTCTTATTGCAAGCTTTGCCAAAATGCCCCCATCAGAGACTAAATGCAGAGTCGCTTTAGAAAAGGGTTCCACACACTGCTGTGCAGCACTGCCAGCAAATATCAAAATATATTATTAAAAAAATGATTTACTTTTACTGTTCACTTCCCAGAGCTGTGATAATATAACTGCTTTTTCAGCTACCTCATCTTGGATGAAATTCATTCCAGCTGCCAAGGGACCCATCTGTGGATGCTTATTCTCGAAGAGCTTTTCTTCGTAGGAATATTCCTGCAAGATTTCCTGATGCCTTTAGATGCTGTCATTGCCAATTTGTGGCTTGTGGGGGGGGCACCCTCCTCTTTTGAAGACTCACGGGATATTTGTTTTATATAGCTGTGTGCTTGAACGATCCTTTCTCCCCGTCACAGTATAATGCTTCCATAAAGATAATGTATAATGTTGCTTGTCAAATGCAGATGGGTGACTGGACATACCCTAATATGGAATTAAATGAGAATTCTTGTTGTTATTTTTACTTTTGGCATGAAGACTTGGCTTAGACCCCATAATGCTTGCTAAAGTTTTTGGGTCTCATTTTCTCCTGGCTGAGGGTAATCAGTAGCAAGAGCTATGAGAATGTATTGTTCAAGAAAGCTTCCCTCAGCATTTTAATTGAATGAAATCTTGATATGATATTTAGCCAAAGCCGGGGCAAGAGAAACGTCTTGCAGAGCACTCATAACCCTATTCAGTTCCTTATTACCACAACATTTTGCTCTGGTACTCCATACCACAAGCTCATTATGGGGCAAAAGGAAGGGAACATGGCAGCGACAAAGTTACTGCTGAAATGTGACTAGACTCAACAGAGCCAGGTTGTGTCTCTGACCTAACTATCCATGAGGGCCTATTCTTTTCTTGATTGGCATTTCATTATATGATCTGCTGTAATAACATAACGTTACCTCATACCGTCCTTTGCATTTGAGGGGATAATATGGGATTGTGAGGTGAAAGTAGACATTTAGCAATTTAGCCGGAAGGCCACAGCGTTCTATTCACCAAAGGTAACTCCTATTAACAGTGTTCCAAACATGGTGTTTAAAGAGGTTTAGCATGTTGCAGTATGCATAAGAGAGCAGAGGGCACACACTGCAATAGCAAGAGTCTGGCTAATTGATGGCTGAAGGTACAGGAATCAAGGAAAACGAATTATTATATTGTACCCTGAGGCTTACAATGGAAGCCAGCAAGATCCGTACAACAAAGGGTAAGAGAAAACAAGACTGAGTTGTATGGGGGGAGATAATAATCAAAGTCTGCACTACACAGCAACTGATCTTTAATCTGACAAATCCACATGGTTTCATGGACCACCAAGAAGAGCCTTTGCCAACCAGGTGCCCTCCTGATGTTCTGGACTGCATCTACCAGTGGCTCCAGCTAGCACAGCCATTGTGGGGGCTGAGCTGTGAGCCTCCAGGGTTTGGAATCAGGAAGGTTTCCCTATTTATCTTCACAGTGGGGCCCAGCAATGGGTCTGTGCCTTGTCATGCCCTTTGGCTGGACAAGGCTTGCCTCACCCAAGTCAGTTAACTTAGAATAGTTTCCCACAGAAGTCTGCCATAATAAATGTTGTCTGAGTTCAAGCCATTTCCTGTTTCTTAACTCTTTGTTCCTGGTTCTGGTCACAAGACTTGACTCAAAACATGGGACTTCCATTTAGCCAGTCAGTTCCATTGCTCGGGGGCCAGGTGTTGTAGCCAGAAGTTGCTGAACTACAATTTCCATCAGCCATAGCTTGCATAATCAGTTGTTAGGGATGATGGGAGTTGTAGTCCAGCAATAACTGTGTAGGGCTGCAAGTTCCCCATCCCTACCATAGTTATTAGCTGGGGATATATTTATTCTCTATAGCAACTCTTCAACCTGGTGCCATACAGATATTGGACCACAGCTCCCATCATCTCTGAACATTTGGCTGGGCCTGATGAGAGTTAGAATCCAGCATAATCTGGAGTTGGTGAAGGCAGTGGCGAAGCTGCATGCTCCGCTACCAGGAGTGGAGAGCAGGCGGGGGCATGGTGCACGCCCGGGGGCATGGCACGCCACCTGCAAGGGTGTGGTCACATCCTGGGGGCGTGGCACGCTGCCTGTGAGAGTGTGGCGCACCACCCACTGGGAATGTGTTCTGGGGGCGTGACATGCCGCCTGTGGGGGCATGGCCCCCAGCACACGGGGGGTTGCGCGGCGCGTATCGGGGGGACACCGCAATGGCACCCTACTAGAATAGTGGTGCCATGGGCAGTCCACTCCCTCCGCACTCCCGTTCCTCCGCCAGTGGGTGAAGGCAACTTGATGGGTCAGCTTCAGACTTCCTATGAGAGGAGTTCTGATCACAGGAAGCTCCCACTGAAGGAAGTGGGGAGGCAATTTTTGCTACCTCCCTCTTCCCCTGCAGCCTCTCCAATATTTCCTGGTGGGTTGGAGGCCCTTCAGAGCTGGGGCTTCAGGGGAAAACCATCTCCTCGTCTTCCTCCAGCATAGGTGTGGGGAATCTTTAGTCCAACAGATGTTGCTGAACTATAACTCCCATTATCCCTGGCCATTTTCATGCTTGCAGGGGATGATGAGAGTTCAGCAACATCTGGAGGACCAAAGGATTCCTACACTTGTTCCAATGGGACCCCACACTGAACTGGAGTCTCTTTTGCAGATGACTCCAAATTTACTATGTCTTTAAATAGATGGCTTTAATTAAATATTTAAGCCATTTAAGCCAGTAGCCATCATCACATCTTAGAGCAGCAAATTCCACAAGTTAATTCTGCATTTCCCAAAGATATGTTTTCATTTTCCTGCCTAACTCCACTGCCAGTCAATTTGATTTGATGACCCCAAGTTCTAGTACTGTGAAAGAGGAAGATGTGTATCTCTTTTCACTCTCTCCACTCCATTAATAACTTTACAAAACCACCATATTTTTAATTAAAAGTAAACACTTTAGCATTTGCTTATAGGGCACATTGCTTCAACATCCCTTGATTGTGTTTCTTTTCCATGGTAGCCTTTTGGATTTTTTAGATTGGCACATAGTATTCCAAATGCAGCCACACCATCAATGTTCATAAAAGTAGGGGAAGGGCCATAGCTCAGTGGTATAACATCTGCTTTGCATCCAGAAAGCCCAGGGTTCATTATCAGGCATCTCCAGTTTGGGCCAAGGGTGACACATCTGGAATCCTGGAGAGCCAACCAGTGTTAAAAATACTCCAGTAGTGGGACCTATGTGAACATACATTGTCTTATACAGTGGTACCTCGGGTTACAGATGCTTCAGGTTACATACGCTTCAGGTTACAGACTCTGCTAACCCAGAAATAGTACCACGGGTTAAGAACTGCTTCAGGATGAGAACAGAAATTGTGCGGTGGTGGCACGGCAGCAGCAGGAGGCCCCATTAGCTAAAGTGGTACCTCAGTTTCAGGTTAAGAATGGACCTCCAGAACGAATTAAGTTCTTAACCAGAGCTACCACTGTAGTGACAATGGACTTTCCAGGTGTCTCTCCTATCTTTCCCTGGTGTGTCTCTTCCACAGAGATGCCTCTCCAAGCTGTACCTGGAGATGCGAAGGATTGAGCCTAAGACTTTTTTGCATGCAAAGCATATGCCCTGAGCCACAGCCCTTCCCTTTTATCCTGGCTCCCGTGATTCCTACCATGAATCTTGCCATTCTCAGTACTACTGAGACATTGGTGTTTTCATTCCATGGGCCACCACAAAATCAAGATCTCTTTCCTAGATAGTCATAACCTTTCCAGTTCCTACATATGCATAAGATCTTTTGCCTTAATGCGCATCAGATTAGACTTATATTTTGTTGCCCATTTACCCAGCTTCAGCTGTGGCTCATGAGGTGAGTCGGAACCACTAGCTTCACTGCAGATGGCCTGCTGTTGCTTATTGGGAGGCATGGGGTGGAAGAGAGGTTTTGGTGCTGCAGATGAACTGGCAAGGAGTACACTTGCATCACATCAGCCCCCCCTTGTCTCACCCCTCCCAGTATGTAAGAGATAATCACCTGCTGAAAGGCTAGCATAGTGGCTCACCTGGCAATCTGCTTCTGCCCAGTTTGGGGAGATCATTTTCAAGCTGTTTGAATCATCACCATCCTGAATTATTTGGTGTCATCCACTAACTAAGACCCGTCCCTTCTCACTCCAGTATCATTTCTTTGTAGGTGAAAGAGTGATGGTCCCTTGGGGAATCTCACTGTTTATTTCCTTCCATTGTGAAAAGCGTCAGTTGACTCCCATTTCATTATCTTTAACCAGTTATTGATCAGCAAGAGAACTTGTCCTCTTATTCCCTGGCTGCTACATTTCCTTAGACTCAGGAAGGGACTTTGTCAAAATTCCAAGTTTATAATGCAGCATAGGCAGTTCTTATGAGGCTTTAATGTTGAGTAATATTGTTATAGTTACAGTCATTATCATTTCAGCATGAGTAGCCAGTACTGCATAATTTAATAATATTACATGTCTTAAAAAAAATTATTCATCCTCCAGCCATGAGTCATGACATGAGATTTTATTAGAAGAAAGACAATAGATTTATTTGTAAAATCTTTGCCGTGTTCTAGGAATTCTGATTTTTAAGTAAGTTTTCTAGACTGCACAAAGGCTTGCCATGTTTTGACTATGGTTGCAGCCCTTTGGGTATGTTTCTTCACTTTATTTATTTCAAAACAATGCAGTGAAAGGAAGCTCCCAGTACTTCTGCTTTTGGAGTTCTTCTTTTCCAACAATTCTTTCCTTGTGTTTGAAGAATTCGATAGCTCCTTTCACACCACCAATGTATAGTGGTGGAAGGAAAGTGGGGCTGTGATGCTAGTCCTGTCCCAAATCTCATGCCCTCCCTGACTCCACCCCCTCAACATCTGTACAGGAGATGTAATTCATTTTTTCTGACCAAACCTGCCAAACATTACCAGGGATAAGCATCTTCATATCTACACATCTAAACACTTTCCAGCTTCTCCAAAGATGGAGCCAACACTTGCAGTTTCAGGATATTTCTCAGCAGTTGCTGTGGAAGAAAAAAAAAACTAATAAGGCTGGGCTCCTGCATTGGCTATCTCCAAATTTCCTCTGTTGTTTTAAAGCTAATCTAATTGGCTGGCTATCTCAGGAATGGATGTCAGGATTCTGTGTAGCATCAACTGAGGAATATCTTTGACAAAGTAGCCACTTCCTTATGGTTTCATCCTCTGTGGATTGGCAAACCAGATGTTCAGAGACCTTCAGACAAATCCCCTCAGTTGGATCTAGACATTACCACTAACAGAAAGGATCTGTTTTTGGCTATGATTAAACTCAGCAGGAAGAGTCACAACGAATTGCGCTAAATGAAGCATGACCTTACAAAGTCTTAATACAGATCAAACCGTTTTAGGTTTTTGTTCTGTTTCTCCCTTCATGGTTCTGCACATGAAGCACAAAATAGACAGGAAGGTAGGGGAAAGGACAGAAAGAACATTACAATAATGTGCCTACGTATCTGTGGTTTCAAAGCTAATTTAAAACCTTCAAACGAAAAGCAATTGGTAGTGATATTGTTTACTACTGCCATAATCTTTCCAGCGCCTTCAGCAGTTTGTTTGGATCAGGTTCTGAATGTCTGCTAAGAAATGGTTTGGAGAAGGATAGTCAAGTTAATTAAATAAAGATGGACATGTGAAAATAATGGAAATCCGCCATGGAAATGGCCTTGGGAACCGTGGCTGCTGATTTTGAGGTCATTCTAAAAGGAAGTTCAGTTTGATGTATCAAAACAGCTAGTACATCAAAGCTCTGTACAGGAGTTGTTTATAAGACTATATACTCTCCTGTGCAAAGACTTTGGCTAAAGTCACAAGTAGGGATGGGGAATCAAACAAATTCAGTTCACAATTAAAGGAGCACCTACCTAATTCACACATTCTGAAACAATATGTGCAGTAAAGCATAGATATTTTTCAAAATTTCCATTTCTTCAAATTTTGCAGTGCATTTTTCCAGACAAGCAATGTGTGCAAAAATGCAAATGTAAGGGCAAGTTGTGCATAAAACTGTGTATACAGCTTAAAATAGCATACAAAATGTATTCAATTTGGGGAAATTGGATTGCAAAAATGTGTTTCTTAGGCAAAACTGCGTACAAAAAGATGGCAGTTACAATAAATTTGCACTAAATACTAATGAATTTTCATGAGAACCTTATACCCCTCCAATTTATTTATTTTTACAAACAGATATGGAAATGTGGAGAAATGAAAATTGGCAGTTATCTCAGGTCACCCCTTCCCCAATTGAATGAACTTTCAGCTTTCTCCACATGGACATTATTTCCAAAACCTGAAGAACAGCATGGTTTATCTTACATTACCTACTGGAGCTGCTTTTGGAATACCACTTTATAATATCAATGAATATTTGCATGATGTAAGAGCATTACAAACCCTGCTGGAAATCATGAATGTAAATGAGTTAATAAAAAAGGCGATATATTATTTAGTATTTTTTTCAGTGGGTTACTTTAGAGCTGTCCATTAATAAGCATCAAGTAATTTAAAGTTGAGGGGGAAGAGAAAGCACATTATGCCTCCTGATGAAACACATTTTCAGTCAATTTCTTCCTCCCCCCTTCTCGAAATATTGCCAATCAAACACCAGGACACTGCTGACTGTTAATCATTGCCAAGTGTTCAGAGCTGATAAGCCTAATGGCAGAGAAAGGGGGGAAGCATTCATTCCTAAAGAGAAAGATTAAATTCTGTACTAACAGAAGATGAAAACCCATTATGATCAAACTGGATAGATTCAATCACTGGCTGATTCTGAACAAATTATGCAAAATAACAGATTGTAGAATTATGTGTAATTTATTCAGTTTACAGAATGCAACTTCACACAGAATTTTGAATACAGAATACACACTTTTTTTTAAGAGTTAAAAATAATGTTTAACCAGACAAGCAACATGAATGAGCAGGGCTTTGCAATCTGTTCTGAGCTAAGAAATTCACACACACACACACACACACACACACACAGGGGTGTGCTATCGTAACATTTAAAAATGTTGTCTGGATTGGTTAATGGAAGGTGCCTTAGCAAATAACCCTTTATAGGAAAGATTTGACAATCAGACATGTATTTATTTATTTAAACCCTTTTATCCCACCTTTTGAGACGTGGGTGGTGCTGTGGTCAGAACCACAGAGCCTAGGGCTTGCCAATCAGAAGATCAGAAGTTTGAATCCCCACGAAGGGGTGAGCTCCCGTTGTTCGGTCCCTGCTCCTGCCAACTTAGCAGTTCGAAAGCACAGCAAAGTGCAAGTAGATAAATAGGTACCGCTCTGGCGGGAAGGTAAACGGCATTTCCGTGAGCTGCTCTGGTTTGCCAGAAGTGGCTTAGTCATGCTGGCCACATGACCCGGAAGCCATCTGTGGACAAATGCTGGCTCCCTCAGCCTATAGAGAGAGATGAGCGCACAACTCCACAGTCGTCCGGGACTGGACCTAACAGTCAGGGGTACCTTTACCTTTACCTTTATGCCACCTTTTAACCATGACAAAGGCCCCTGAGGTGGTTTAGGTGAAAAGAAAATGCCACAACACCAGTTTAAATGATAGCTGAGTTAAAGCATGAGAGAGAGAGAGAGAGAGAGAGAGAGAGAGAGAGAGAGAGAGAGTTGAGCAGAGTTAAAACCCGCAGGGTTGCATCCATCACTGCTGTTCTGTCTGTGCAATAATAATAATAATAATAATAATAATAATAATAATAATAATTTATTATTTGTACCCCGCCCATCTGGCTGGGTTTCCCCAGCCACTCTGGGCGGCTTCCACAGCAACCAAAAAACACTAAAATATCATACATTAAAAGCTTCCCTGAATAGGGCCGCCTTAAGATGTCTTCTGAATGTCAGGTAGTTGTCCATCACCTTGACATCCGATGGGAGGGCATTCCACAGGGCGGGCGCCACCACCGAAAAGGCCCTCTGCCTGGTTCCCTGTAGCTTCGCTTCTCGCAATGAGGGAACCGCCAGAAGGCCCTCGGCGCTGGACCTCAGTGTCCGGGCAGAACGATGGGGGTGGAGACGCTCCTTCAGGTATACTGGGCCGAAGCCGTTTAGGGCTTTAAAGGTCAACACCAGCACTTTGAATTGTGCTCGGAAACGTACTGGGAGCCAATGTAGGTCTTTCAAGACCGGTGTTATGTGGTCTCGGCGGCCGCCCCCAGTCACCAGTCTAGCTGCTGCATTCTGGATTAGCTGTAGTTTCCGAGTCACCTTCAAAGGTAGCCCCACGTAGAGCGCATTGCAGTAGTCCAAGCGGGAGATAACTAGAGCATGCACCACTCCGGCCAGACAGTCCGCGGGCAGGTAGGGTCTCAGCCTGCGTACCAGGTGGAGTTGGTAGACAGCTGCCCTGGATACAGAATTGACCTGCGCCTCCATGGACAGCTGTGAGTCCAAAATGACTCCCAGGCTGCGCACCTGGTCCTTCAGGGGCACAGTTACCCTATTCAGGACCAGGGAGTCCTCCACACCAGCCCGCCCCCTGTCCCCCAAAAACAGTACTTCTGTCTTGTCAGGATTCAACTTCAATCCATTCGCCGCCATCCATCCTCCAACCGCCTCCAGGCACTCACACAGGACCTTCACCGCCTTCACTGGTTCTGATTTGAAAGAAAGGTAGAGCTGGGTATCATCTGCATATTGATGGACACCCAGTCCAAACCCCCTGATGATCTCTCCCAGTGGCTTCATATAGATGTTAAAAAGCATGGGGGAGAGGACGGAACCCTGAGGCACCCCACAAGTGAGGGCCCAAGGGTCTGAACACTCATCCCCCACCACCACTTTCTGAACACGGCCCAGGAGAAAGGAGCGAAACCACTGTATAACAGTGCCCCCAGCTCCCAACCCCTCTAGACGGTCCAGAAGGATGTTATGGTCGATTGTATCAAAGGCCGCTGAGAGATCCAGCAGAACCAGGAAACAACTCTCACCTTTGTCCCTAGCTCGCCGGAGATCATCAACCAGTGCGACCAAGGCAGTTTCAGTCCCATGATGAGGCCTGAACCCTGATTGGAAGGGATCCAAATGGTCCGCATCCTCCAGGCGTGCCTGGAGTTGTTCAGCAACCACACGCTCAATCACCTTGCCCAAGAATAGAACTTCTTCACCCCCTGTATCTCCCCTGCACCCTCAAAATCTGGGGGTTGGTATACTTTCTGGAGCAGCTAGACAATGTAAGAGGAAGGGAGAGGAAGGCGAAGTCTCATTGCACAAATGGAACTCCACTCATGCCAAACCCTCTCTCTCGAATGTTAAAGGCATGTTAAAATTCAAGCGGAATAAAAATGTTTTCATTGCTTGCTTTAAAAGTCACCACAGATGGGGCAAGTCTATCTTCTCTAGGAAAGGAATTTCATAACTGCAGAAGACAATCTGTCCTGCATTCCCACCAACCAAATCTCAGAAGATGCTCTTGACCAATGGAGGAGGTCACATATGGGAGGAGTCTGTCTTTCAGATATCCTGGCCTTGAGACACTTCAGACTTGAGAAACAAGCATCAGCACCTAGAATTTGGGCCAGAAACTAATTGCAAGATGTTGCAATTGATCGGGGCTATGAATCAGGGTTTGAAGCGGCCACCTTGGGTGGCAGAAGCCCCCAAGGCGGTGCCCCCCTTGTCACCCCTGCCCTGCCCTGCCACCTCCACTTCTCATTTCTGGAAAGATGTAGCCAGAAATGGGCAACGATGCTCACATTGCTTCTCTGCCAGAGGGGTGTGTGGCACAGCGGTGGTACCAGCGGAGGTAAGTGGCCCAGCAGTAGAGGTGGCATGGCACAGAGGGGTGGCACTTGGATGGCACAGAGGGGTGGCACAGTGGATTCTTGCAATTTATACAAGATTGGGGTTGTTGTTGTTTAGTCATTTAGTCATGTCCGACTCTTCGTGACCCATGGACCAGAGCACGCCAGGCACTTATGTCTTCCACTGCCTCCCGCAGTGTGGTCAAACTCATGCTGGTAGCTTCGAGAACACTGTCCAACCATCTCGTTCTCTGCCGTCCCCTTCTCCTTGTGCTCTCCATCTTTCCCAGCATCAGGGTCTTTTTTAGGGAGTCTTCTCTTCTCATGAGGTGGCCAAAGTATTGGAGCCTCAGCTTCAGGATCTGCCCTTCCAGTGAGCACTCAGGGCTGATTTCCTTAAGAATGGATCGGTTTGATCTTCTTGCAGTCCATGGGACTCTCAAGAGTCTCCTCCAGCACCATAATTCAAAAGCGTCAATTCTTCGGCGACCACCCTTCTTGATGGTCCAGCTCTCACTTCCATACATCACTACTGGGAAAACCATAGCTTTAACTATACAGACCTTTGTTAATATCGTCTAAAAAAGAGTACACCAGAAAGCCATCTGGCTGCTGCATTTTGGGGGAGCTGCAGTTTCCAAGCAAACCTTGTGCACATGAATTTGGTTTGTTATTCAAGACTTATGGCGTAAGCGACTGCATGTGACATCCAAAAAGTTCTTCTGTGGCATGTATTTATGCCAAAGTTAGGCAAATGTTATCACTGGTGAATATTGCCTGGTCTGCTGTACAATGACCCTCTGAATTCTGGGGAAATCACAGTGGGTGAATGTATCTGATTTTGTTTCTGGAATAGCACTGATGTCTGTGTGTTCTCTTTATGGGTTAAGAATGTGCATCAGTGCATAGGCACTTTAATTAAACCACAGCAGAGAAATACATTTTGATGTGAGCACATTGATTCCTTTTTGTGCTGTGATTGAATCAACGCTCAAATGCATTGGTGTATTTTAGTAACCTATAGGAAAAAGAAGAAAAACGTAGCTGAAAACTGCAGCAAACTATATGTGCCCCAGTTCTGAAATTACTTTTAGAAATTCTGCAGCTCATATCAGAAGCAAGACAAGGCAGAATGAGGGGAGAACAATAACTGAACTAGCAGACCTTAGCCCTGCTTAATAGGACAGAACAAAAATGAGCTATGCATGAGCTGTTGTCTTGATCCCAAAGAATCTTACATTTTAAGCACAGTACCCAAAAATTATCTATATTGTAGTCTGCTTGTGGCAATCAAGCCTTTGCAATCAGTTGCCTGAGCTGGTATGATGGGCCTGAATGTTCACAAATATCTCAATTACTTAGGATTCCAAGCTGTCAGGATGTTTCAAGTCCTTCTCCAGCTTCTGTAAGAGCGGCAGAAGTCACAGAAGCTCCCAGAGGCAAGAGAATGAGTGTAGAATAGCAAAGAGGGTCAACAACAGTGATGTTAAGGACCGGATTTCATTTTCTTGTATCAGTATATTATTATTATTATTATTATTATTATTATTATTATTATTATTATTATTATGCTTGCAACCAAAAAAGTCTCCAAACAACTTATCTTTATGAATTACCATATTTTTTGCTCTATAAGACTGACTTTTTCCCTCCTAAAAAGTAAGGGGAAATGTGTGTGCGTCTTATGGAGCGAATGCAGGCTGCGCGGCTATCCCAGAAGCCAGAACAGCAAGAGGGATCGCTGCTTTCACTGCACAGCGATCCCTCTTGCTGTTCTGGCTTCTGAGATTCAGAATATTTTTTTTCTTGTTTTCCTCCTCCAAAAACTAGGTGCGTCTTGTGGTCTGGTGCGTCTTATAGAGCGAAAAATGCGGTATATTGGGGATTATTAATAGCAATACATTTCTTATTTTTCTATGAAATGAAATCTTAGTAGCCCGGTAAACAGTATCTCTCTACCTATCATTTTATGGACTGATTGCACATGGTGTGATCTAGAAGGGGGGTCACTCTCAGACTAAATGTCTATTGCAGAAAATATTTCAAAGACATCATGACAGGTTGTAATGAAATAACCTAAACTCTGTTTGAATTGGAATGTCATAATGAAGGCTTGAATATCACTCTAGTCCAAACCTGGAACGGAAGGTAAATTCAAGCAAGGCAGCCATATAATGAATGATGTAAATCACAGCAGGCAC
Organism: Podarcis bocagei; assembly: GCF_964188305.1. Lineage (NCBI taxonomy): Eukaryota > Metazoa > Chordata > Lepidosauria > Squamata > Lacertidae > Podarcis > Podarcis bocagei. Next base: position 64,941,632 of record NC_138133.1, read on the forward strand.
TGGAAATGAGATGCCCCACTTTCTCTTTGGTCTCTTGTGAACTCATTAAGGCAGCAAATATGTTTCCGAGAGCAGCTGAAACCACGTAAAGAAAATATTGGTACCTATAACATGAAATACTTTCAACTGAGAAGACAATTATTTCAACGTTAGGCACTGCGGCTGGTGTTCAGCACAGGGCTTCCGTCACCGAAAGCTTCCAAACCTATGAAGCAAATTTTGTTTTAAATTAATTGATACATGGTGTTTCATGTTTTTAAATGACATGCACTTCATCTTGCCTTATCACAAAGTGAAAATTTGTGGTAAGATTAAGTAGTACAAGCAGCTGATCAGTGGAGTGGGGCAATCTATGTAGGTAATAAGTCTGTGCTAGCAAAATTCAGTTTTCTCCAGTATTTAGATTCCTATGTAAACCTGTAGTAGTATTAATAATATTAATAATAATAATAATTTATACCCCACCCATCTGGCTAGGTTTCACCTGCATACCTGAAGGAGTGCCTCCACCCCTATTGTTAAGCCTGGAAACCGAGGCCCAGCTCCAAGGGTCTTCTGGCGGTTCCCCACTGTGAGAAGTGAAGTTACAGGGAACCAGGAAGAAGGACTTTTTGGTAGTGGCTCCCAGCCTGTGGAATGCCCTCCCATCAGATAGATAACCAATTACATGACTTTCTGAAAGCATCTGAAGGCAGCCCCGTATTGGGAAGTTTTTAATGCTTGATGTTTAGTTGTGTTTTTATATTATGTTGGAAGCTGCCCAGAGTGACTGGGGCAACCCAGTCAGATTGGCAGGGTATAAACAATAAATTGTAGTAGTTGTTGTTGTTCAAGCTTGGTGGAAACATTCCCCACTCCTCAAAAAGGGTCTCAAAAATGGTCAAGCATAGGAACCTTTAAACAGCCTTGCAGAATGACATAATATTACCAGCTCTTTCAGGCTATGTAGATTTCATCTACATAGTTTAAACAAATAGACAAAAAAGGTACCTTTGTTAGCCTCTCTCAGCAAAATCAGTTTCTTACATGGCAATTCTTTGCATATCTACTCAGAAATACGTCTCTGGGACATGCGAACTCCCAGGTAAGTGTGCACATATAGCAGGAATGGGGAGTAAGATGCCTTTCACATGTCATCAGACTACAATACCCATCATCCCTGGCCATCCTGGTTGGGGCTGATGGAAGCTGGCCAACAACATCTGGAGCACCACACATTTCCGTCTCCTGGTGTATACAGTTACAGCTTTTACAAAACTCTAAGAATTTAACGGCTAGTTAAAGGTATTTTCCACTAATTTCAGCATAATAATCACAGCTTTGATGATGTCTAAAACTTTGATAATGGCTGGAAGAGGAAATGACAAAAATCTGACTGAGCTCAGTAGCAAGGAACACCATCTTCAGTTTGTGGAATAAATGCGTTCCCTCAAGAGGCCCCATCCATGTTCTTCCTTAGTCTCATCTTGTCATTGAGTAGAAAACCTTTTAATTCTACGACACATTGGGGAATTTAATAGGCAGTGTGCTTCTGCTACTTCAGTTGCATTTGAATTGTGTGCTATTAAATTATTTTATAATTCAATTGTATGTATTGCATTTTTTTTCGTTTTGTTTTTGCATCTTTTTTTTATAATAATTTTTATTGCGTCTTTTTCCACATTACAGATATAACAATAACAAAAAGTAAACAAAAAAAAAGAACACGAAAAGGCAAATAAAAAAAGAAAAGAAAAAAGAAGAAACAAGAACAATAAAACCAGACCATTTCATCAACTTATTTCAAATTTCTATCGAACTTCCCCACGTCTCCCCATAATGCATTCTTGACAATAAAGTTATCAGCAAGTTATAACCTTGTTTCGTGTGTTTTTTGTATTTTCAATTACTATTCAAGTTTAAATCTCTTATATTCCAATTGTTTTAAAAATCTTACAATGTTTCTTTTTTACCCATTTAAACTTTGATTCTTCCATAGATAATTCAACTTTCATAAATAATCTGCTTATATTGCTGGGGCTGACATTCCGAATCATGCGACATCTTAAGATTCATATAATTTATAATACTTTTGCAAATAGTCCTTAAATTTTTTCCAATCCTCCTCCATCGCTTCTTCTCCCAGGTCTCGGATCCTTGCAGTCATCTCGGCTAATTCCATGTAGTTCATCAATTGCGTCTGCCAGTCCTCCAGTGTGGGCAAATCTTGAGTCTTCCAATGCTTAGCAATAAGAATTCTTGCTGCTGTTGTAGCATACATAAAAAAGGTTCTGTCCTTCTTTAACACCTTCTGGCCGACAATGCCCAGAAGGAAGGCCTCTGGTTTCTTAGGGAAGGTGTATTTAAACACCTTTTTTAACTCATTGTAGATCATTTCCCAGTAGGCCTTCAATCTTGGGCAGGTCCACCAGAGGTGTAAGAATGTCCCCTCAGCTTCCTTACACTTCCAACACTTGTTATCGGACAAATGGTATATCTTAGCCAGCTTGACCGGGGTCATGTACCACCTGTATACCATTTTCATAATGTTTTCTTTCAAAGCATTACATGCAGTAAACTTCATACCGGTGGTCCATAACCTCTCCCAGTCTTCTGACATGATGTTATATCCAATGTCCTGAGCCCATTTTATCATAGCTGATTTAACTGTCTCATCCTGAGTGTTCCATTTAAGCAGCAAGTTATACATTCTCGATAATAACTTGGTCTTTGGTTCTAACAGCTCTATCTCAAGTTTCGATTTTTCCACCTGGAATCCTATTTTTTTGTCTAGCTTAAAAACCTCATTAATTTGGGCATAATGTAGCCAACCTTGCACCATACTTTGTAATTTTTCGAAGCTCTGCAGCCTCCATTTACCTCCAATATTTTCTATTATTTCCCAATATTTCGGCCAGTAGGCCTCCATATTGGGTTTTTTCCGAGCTTTGGCCTCAATTGGTGATACCCACCTCGGAGTTTTGCTTTCTAATAAGTCTTTGTATTTTTTCCAGACCATAAATATTGCTTTTCTGACAATATGGTTTTTAAACATTCCATATGTTTTTGCCTTGTCATACCACAAATACGCATGCCAACCTAACGAGTTATTAAAGCCTTCCAGATCCAGGACATCAGTGTTTTCCAACAAAATCCAATCTTTCATCCAGCAGAAGGCTGCAGCTTCGTAATATAACCTTAAGTCCGGCAGGGCAAATCCCCCTCTCTCCTTTGCATCAGTTAGTATTTTAAACTTTATTCGGGGCTTTTTGCCCTGCCAGACAAATTTAGAGATATCCTTCTGCCACTTTCCAAAACATTCCACTCTGTCCACAATCTGCAAGGCCTGAAACAAAAACAACATCTTTGGCAAAACGTTCATTTTTATAGCTGCAATTCGGCCTAACAAGGATAACTTCAGTCTTGACCAAATTTCTAAATCTTTTTTAACTTCTAACCAACATTTCTCATAATTATCTTTAAATAAATTCAGGTTCTTGGAAGAGAGATTAACCCCCAGGTATTTCACTTTTTTAACAATGTTTAGTTCTGTTTCCTTCTGAAACCCTTCTGTTTCAGTAGCTGTCAAATTTTTCCCTAACACCTTAGTTTTTTGTTTGTTCAACTTGAAACCCGCCACCCGACCAAATTTCTGTATCAGTTCCAGTACTTTTTTTGTACTAGATTCTGGCTCCTCTAATGTTAAAACCAAGTCATCTGCAAATGCTTTCAGTTTATATTGTTTCACTCCGACCCGTATTCCTTGTACCTGCCGATCCTTCCATATCATGTTCAGCAAAACCTCCAGGACTGAAATAAACAATAAAGGGGACAGGGGGCACCCCTGGCGTGTTCCTTTTTCAATCTGGAGTTCTTCTGTCACCACATTGTTCACTATCAACTTAGCTTTTTGTTCGGAATAGATTGCTTCTATTCCGTTCTCAAACCCCCTTCCCACTCCCATCCCTTCCAAGTTTTTCTTCATAAATTTCCAAGAAATATTGTCAAAGGCTTTCTCCGCATCAATAAAAATTAACACTGCTTTAGTGTTAATATTTGTTTGTAAAAGTTCCAGAATATCAATAATATTCCTAGTGTTATCAAACAAATGTCTACCTGGGAGAAAGCCTGCTTGGTCCTTATGAATTACTTCATTTAAAACCTTCTTAAATCTATTTGCCAAAATGTCTGCAAATATTTTGTAATCCACGTTTAGGAGTGAGATGGGACGATAATTCTTGAGTTGAGTCTTTTCAGTTTCCACTTTAGGTATCAGTGTGATGAATGCTTCTTTCCACGTATCTGGTGCCCTTCCTCCCTCCATAATCTGGTTGCAAACCTCCATTAATGGTTGTATCAAATAGTCTTTTAACGTCTTATAGTACTTGGAGGTAAGTCCATCAGGGCCTGGAGATTTGCCTAGCTGCATATTCTGAATGGCATCCTCAATTTCCTGTTGTGTTATTTTACAATTCAAGATTGATCTCTTATCTTGGGATAATTCTGGTAGGCCATTGTCTTTCAAGAATTGTTCTATCTCAATTACTTCCTCGGACCCTTGTGTAAAAAGTTTTTTAAAATATTTCTGGAAGCACTTTCTAATTTCTCCCGGTTTCTGAATATTTTTCCCTTCAACTTCTAGATTGGTAACATAATTTAATTTTTGTCTCTTTTTCAACTGCCAAGCTAGCAGTTTCCCACATTTATTCGCAGATTCAAAAGATCTTTGTTTCATTTGTTTGATTTTCCATTCCACTTCTTGGTTGATCAATTTCGTATATTGTGATTGGTGGAATTTGATTTCTCTTAGAGTCTCTTTTGATTTTGGATTCAATCTTAGTTTTTTCTCTCCTTCTCTTATCTTCTCTAGTATCTTATCCTTTTTCCCATTCCAGAATTTTTTCTTAATCGTATTCTGTTGTATCAGAAACCCTCTCATAACAGCTTTACTTGCGTCCCAGATTATTCTTTTTTCCACCGAGGTGTTCAAGTTAATTTCAAAGTAGTCCTTTAAAGCTTTTTGGGCCTTCTTTACAATCTCTTGATCTCTTAGCAGGTTGTCATTCATTTTCCATCTGAAGGAATCGGCAGTAGTAAATCTCATTTCCATTTTCAGAGCGTTATGGTCGGAGCAAGTCTTTGGGCAGATTTCTACTCTTGTAGTCTTAGGTGCCAGCCCTCTGGTTGTCCAAATTTGGTCGATTCTTGTCCATGACAGGTGGGCCTCAGAAAAGAAAGTTCCTTCTTTACCTAGGGGGTTTCTCGTCCTCCATAAATCAATCAAATCCATATTGTCAGTTAGTTCAAAGAAGGTTTTTGGTAGTCTTCCATCTTTAGTCAGATTCTGGTTCTGTGACTTGTCCATAAGAGTAGAGACGACCCCATTCATATCTCCCGTTTTGTTTTTGCATCTTAACCACTTTGGGAACACTGATGTTCATAGGCACAACAGCAATAAATAAATGTGTTCCTAAAGTCAATCTGTACACTTCAAGAAACGTGGAGGGAATTTGAAGTTAGATTCAAACTGTGCTGCATTGTGAAAATGTCTTTTCTCCCAACCTGCATCAACAGTATTTTATTTTTACGATTTTTAAAAGTTTATATTCCATATAGCACCCATCACTGAATAATAATTAACTTACTAATTTGACTATATTCAATCAAAAACAGAGTTCACTATATACAACAAGGTCTTAGGGCCAACCATACAGTCCTGTATTCATGTTCAATCAGATGTCATGGCAGCCATTCCTAAATGATAGCTGAGACATCCACATTTGCAGTGAAAAGGATTTAATAATTTTTAGCTTCATAATTTGTTGACATTAATCAGGAGAAGAAGACATGATGCTACAATAACTGGAAACTCTTTAAATGAGAAGTACAGTGGTACCTCGCAAGACGAATGCCTTGCAAGACAAAAAACTCGCTAGACGAAAGGGTTTTTTGTTTTTTGAGCTGCTTCGCAAGACGATTTTCCCTATGGGCTTGCTTCGCAAGACAGAAACGTCTTGCAAGTTTTGTTTCCTTTTTCTTAACACCGTTAATACAGCTGCGACTTGACTTCGAGGAGCAACTCATAGAACGCGGTGTGGTAGCCTTTTTTGAGGTTTTTAAAGACTTTGGTGATTTTTGAAGCTTTTCCAAAACTTTTCCGACACCGTGCTTCGCAAGACGAAAAAAATCGCAAGACGACAAAACTCGTGGAACGAATTAATTTCGTCTTGCGAGGCACCACTGTACAGAACTCTTTTGCATTCTGGCTCTTTGTTGTGCTAGAATGCAAGATCATGTTTTTGACACTGAGGTGTGGCCTGGGGAGAGGGGCATGGTGTCTGGTGTGTGTCCTGAAGTACTGCATTTGAGCCCCAGGCCTGAGGGTTCCTCATCCCTGAGCTATGGCAAGCTTAGGATAAAAAGGTAAAGTTACCCCTGACCGTTAGGTCCAGTCGCGGACGACTCGGAGGTTGTGCTCTCATCTCGCTCTATAGGCCGAGGGAGCCAGTGTTTGTCTGCAGACAGCTCTGGGTCATGTGGCCAGCATGACTAAGCCGCTTCTGGCGAACCAGAGCAGCCCACAGAAACGCCGTTTACCTTCCCTCCGGAGCGGTACCTATTTATCTACTTGCACTTTGACATTTCAAACTGCTAAGTGGGCAGTAGCTGGGACCGAACAACGGGAGCTCACCCCGTTGCAGGGATTCAAACCACTGACCTTCTGATCGGCAAGCCTTAGGCTCTGTGGTTTAGACCACAGCGCCACCCACGTCAAGTGTTAACCTTTGATGACTCTTTCATCTAATATAAGCCAACGTTCTTGGCCATTGGTCTATGGTAAATAGCCAGCTACATTATTTCAGGAGAGGCCTCTCAATGACTCAGTAGTGTACAGCATACTGTCATATTTGCAGAGGACAACAGATATTCATAGCCTTCATGATGCCATCTGGTAAGACAGACGATTGCTTCCTTCCAGAAGCAAGCACAATTATAAGGTTCTGTACGCAATGCAAAAAGAGCCATTCATGTCTGTTCCTATTTATACTCGCAGGCAGCTTATCCGAGGGGTTACTGGCAGTCTGAGCTTTGATTTGAGCCTAAAGAAGGAGGAGGCATAAATCCATAGAAACCATAAAATCTACAGATTCAACATTTTTAGCCACCTATGTGCCTCCAAAACTTCAATAAGCAAATCTCCATCAAATCAAAAGCTTTCTTGGCATTCCCCCATTGCATTAATGGATCAGATTTTTGAATTTCAGAGCCAGTGCATTAACTGGTTTGTTTGTTGGCTGAGCGCAGGGTTTTAGTGAAGCTTATTTAGTCTGTGGAAATAATGAGTTATAAAGCAAAGGAAGTTAGTCATAGAGACACAGCTTACTTGCACTGGTGAATGGGGTACTGAACAGGTAATCTTTACACCTTAATGTTAAAACTGCAGACTAAGAAGCACCCAGTTGAGAGCTATGAAGTCATTGGTTGGCCTCAGGCAAGCCACACTTTGAGCCAGTATTACCCTCACTACCAAAAATTTTCTTTCCATTTATTCATCTAAGAATCCAAGCTACTGACTAGGAAGAGAGAGCCACTGAGTCATTGGAACAGCAGGATTGCATTTTTATCATTGGGAAAGGGCCACAGCTCATCTGCTTTGCTTGTAGAAGGTCCCAAGCTCGATCCAGATATCTCAGAATGTCCCCCATCTGAAATCCTAAAGAGCTGCTGCTGGTCCGTGTAAACAATACTGAACTAGATCAACCAATAGTCTGCTTCACTTTAAGGTAGCTTCCTATTATCCTGACTTTAGGCCGTGTCGGTTGGGACTGGGGGGGATTTGGCAGCAAATCACATTATTTCCTTCAGAGAATTCCTGGCACTGTTGTTTTCCTCTCTCAGCATTATAATCCCCAGCAACCATTGCTAAACTGTAGTAATCAGAATTCTTTGAGGGGAAGAATGTGCTTTGAATGTGCATTAAAGGTATTGTTTATGCACAACATTTCTGTTGCCCAACCAACACCAGGACTCGAGAAGCCTCTTTTGGCCCAGCCCAGCCACTGGCCACACCTGCCATAATATATGGTCTCAGATGATTGGCAGGTGGGTCAAAATGGTCCAGCACGCCTAATTAGGCCCATGGGCCAGAGGTGCCCTACCCCTGGTCTAGACTATTGCCTGCACGCAGCGACAGAAGCTGCCAATTGAGAATGTCACTAAACTTTCATGTCAGCTCTTCAGATAAATGTCACATTCAGATATTGAACAGGGTTTGTCAACTCCAACCCCAAATATGGAGGAGGGAGGAAATGGGAGGGAAATTATTGGCAAACAGCTTCAACCACCATTAAAAGGTGCCCTTTTAGCTGCTTATGTGATTATTTTGCCACATCATTGCTACTGACAGCTTCAGTTGGTGTGCCCTGAGAATGCTTGACAGGCACAAATCACAGGCCATTTGTTTGGAAATGAAGGACAGAATGTTATTCAGGGGGTGGGGGAAGAACACAATTTAACAATGTAATTATAACAGAAATGTATCGTGTGCAAAGAAAACCATGTTCAGTTCTTTTCCTACATTGCTGTGGGGAAAGTTAGGGTGATGCATGATACTTCGTGGTACAGCAGGTATCCTTGGTTTCTTTCTTTTTTTAAGAAAATGTAAAATGAAACTCTGTCACCTCTGTCTGCCCAGTGGGGGTTAAGATTGCCCTGGTGACTTGTTTAAGCTCATTTGCATTAGCCTGCCATGTTTTAAGTCAAAAGCATCATTGACATTTTTCAAACCATCTTGTGCTTCATTCTTCATCTTGTGTCAAATCATCTTTGAAAGCCCTGTTGCTAGGTAACTTTCACCTTTCTCTGTGCCTATCCCCAGAAATCAATAGTACCCCCTTCATTCTTCCTAATCCTCTAGTGTGTGTGTGTGTGTGTGTGTGTGTTAGAGAGGTGGGGTTCACATGAATCTTTTCATGCACTGAATTTCATGTCATGAAAGGTGCTCCTCTTTCTCAAAAATGGCAGAGCTTTTATCTGATGTTGCAACTAATTGCCAGAAATAATAAGATGCTCTCTAGGAAGAGCAAGTTAGCTCCAAATAACAGATAAAAGATGAGGACACGATGAGAAAAGGAATTTAGTTTTAGCTATTGAAGTACAGTCTTCACACCAAAAGCATCATAGAATCATAGAATCATAGAGTTGGAAGAGACCACAAGGGCCATCGAGTCCAACCCCCTGCCAAGCAGGAAACACCATCAGAGCACTCCTGACATATGGTTGTCAAGCCTCTGCTTAAAGACCACCAAAGAAGGAGACTCCACCACACTCCTTGGCAGCAAATTCCACTGTCAAACAGCTCTTACTGTCAGGAAGTTCTTCCTAATGTTTAGGTGGAATCTTCTTTCTTGTAGTTTGGATCCATTGCTCCGTGTCCACTTCTCTGGAGCAGCAGAAAACAACCTTTCTCCCTCCTCTATGTGACATCCTTTTATATATTTGAACATGGCTATCATATCACCCCTTAACCTCCTCTTCTCCAGGCTAAACATGCCCAGCTCCCTTAGCCGTTCCTCATAAGGCATTGTTTCCAGGCCTTTGACCATTTTGGTTGCCCTCCTCTGGACACGTTCCAGTTTGTCAGTGTCCTTCTTGAACTGTGGTGCCCAGAACTGGACACAGTACTCCAGGTGAGGTCTGACCAGAGCAGAATACAGTGGCACTATTACTTCCCTTGATCTAGATGCTATACTCCTATTGATGCAGCCCAGAATTGCATTGGCTTTTTTAGCTGCCGCGTCACACTGTTGGCTCATGTCAAGCATCATAAGATCTCAGCTCACTTCATTTGGAGGCTAATGGATAAATGTATGGTAAGATTGTAAAAATGGGGGAAACCTGTTTTGTTACAGGTGGGAGGAACCGCTTCTGAAAAGCCCAGTCCTATATCATTGCGCCATGGGCCACATGTCCCTTGATCCATGTGTCAAGAGGCAGCCAGCATGTGTTATCCGCTTCAAGGCTACCCACCAGCCAGACCCAGAGGTAGTTCCCTTTAGAAGTGAGTTAAGGATCAGTGTGGAATTCTAACCTAGAGCACACGGTTCAGATGCCCCAGAGATAAGCCTACCTCATCCATATTTAAGAAGAACAGACTGAACGCAGCTGCCAGATATATAAAATGCAACATTCCAAAGACTAAAGCAATAGAAGGCCAATTCGAAACACAGCAAGCTGCCATATACCAAGTCAGACCATTGGTTCATCTACTTTAGCATTGACAACACTGAATGTTGACAGCTCTCTGGAGCTTCAGACTGGGGTCCCTTCCTGATCTACGTGGAGATGTCAGAAATTGAACCCGGTGCCTTGTTCGGGCAACGCTGGTGCTGTGTCCCTGAGCTACCATCCTTCCCCACAACAGTGCCTCTTTGTGTCGCATTTAAAGGTAGGAAATTCAGGCTTACATCCATTCTTACCCACAAATTTCAGTAACAGGACTGCCACCAGCACCTGGCACTCTTGGGCTGCTGCCAAGGCCCCACCAATGCCAAGCTTTCTCCTAGCAGCTGTGAGTTACCTACCGTTTAAAATTTCCTGCGGCGTCCCATCGGTCACAGCCACCTGCTGCAGACTGGGGAAGTGTCGCTGCCAGTGCTGCCTGCCACCATTGGCAAGCCCACCAGCCAGCTCTGAAGATATCACCAGGCAACAGATGGTACAGAGTCGGGGTTGAACCCCATGGAAGCTCCCCTGCAGAATTCACTCCCATAGAAGGCAGTGATGGCCACCAAGGGGATTGAAGAAATTTGTGCAGAATAAGGCTGGCAATGGGTACCAGCCATGATGGCTATACTCTGCTTCTGCATCAAAGTATAGGTTCTGAATACCAGTTGTTGGAAACCGCAGGTGGGGAGAGTGCTGTAGTGTTTGGATCCTGCTTGTGAGTTTCTTATAAGCATCTATCTGGGTGTCCACTACGATCACAGAATGTGGAACTAGATGGGCCATTGGCCTGATCCAGTAAGCTCTTCTTGTTTCTTATGGTCTTAACCTGTGACCACATTAATCCAATAGCATGAACTGTTCTGGAACATCAGTGAGATATGAATTCTAAAGTACTTTGCATTTTTTTTAAAAACCCACAGAAATAATTCCTATGATGTTGTTTCATAGATATCTCAGACCCTCCAATTGTCCCCAATTTCCAGGGATGTCCTTGATTTAGAGAAGCCATCATGGTTTCTGATTTGATCCCAGAATGTCCCACTTTTCCTTAGGACATCCCTATTTTCACTGGAGAAATGTTGGAGGATATAGAGTTATCCAACCCCCAAGCCGTCCGAAGGCAATCCTGTATAGCGAAGATTTTTTTAATGTTTAATATTTTATTATGTATTTATATATGTTGGAAGCCACACAGAGTGGCTGGGGCAACCCAGTAAGATGTGCGGGGTATAAATAGTAAAATTATCATTATGGAATGGGACGTCTCTATTTTCATCGGAGAAATGTTGGATGGTATGATATCTGTATTCTAACAGAGACAAAAAAATGGGTAGGATATTTTAGTCGTCCTATTTAAAATATAAATATGAGTTTTTCAAATATTTCATTACATTTTGGTGTGTTCTGGTTAAATGTATGTGTTATTTATTTGTTGTTGAAAGTCACACTGAGTAACTTTTGTAAAATAAGTGACTGATAAGTTTCAGTAATAATATTTTTAATTATTAACATTACTCCCAAGGCAAACCAAACATAAAAAATGGGTATTTAGTGCAAGGGTGGAGCCAGTGAGATGCCCTGCAGAGGTTGCTGGACTCCATCTCCCAATCCTGTAACATGGCCAGCTGGTGCTGATGGAAGTTGAGAGTCCAACTGCATTTGGAGAGCACTGCATCGGCTACCCTTGGTTCAGCAAGAGAGAGAGGGTGGCAGTGCTTTGGAAGCACAGCTGTGCATTGGCCATGTTTCCTATGAATGATAAAATGGAATTCTGGAAAGCTTACCAATGTCAGGAATCTTACCGCTAATCTCCTTCACATGGTGTCAGACCAAGCAGTAAATCCTATTAGCATATATGGGATTCTCTGGATTTCCGTATGTTTGCTTCCTCCAAGCTCCAAATCTAAAAGCGGCTTCTTGAAGAGCCCTTTCTCTGTCTTGGGCTGTCAAATCAAATATGAGTCTTAGTTCAAATTGTTAACTAAACACAGTTAGTATAATTTGATATTCTGCTGGTAGCAAGAGAGAGATAACAATACTCTCACGGTCTATGATGAATTCTATATAATATTTGAACTGAGTCATTTCAGCTCCCTCCTTGCTTTTTCTTGCTTTCTCTCTCGTCCTTTAAATTGATGTAGGTGATTTTTGTGAAGAAAGTGATAAAGAATCCCAGTGAACAAACAAACAAAAATGTGTTGGAGATTGTGAAAACTAAGCCTTGACCTATGTTACAAAAACCTACCGCCCCAGCTGACTGCATTGAGGATAATCCAATGAAAATATATGCTTTGCTTCCCAATCCTATCTATCTTTAGTCTGCTGTAAGTCCCAAAAGTTTTGATGGAACTTATTTCTTCAGGCTTACAGCTTTGAAACCCTCAGAGCAACAAACTGTGACCACAAGCAAAACAAACAAATACTTTACCAAGGTGTTTATTTTCCTAACAAGAGAAAGAGTATTCAATAATTCTGTCTGTGTCCATGCCAGTCATCTGGAGTAAACTCTGAAATTGGGTCAGCAAACACTTGCAATGCAGATAACAAATCCTTTTTGCCTAACATCATACTCAAAGTTAAGCATGCCTACTCAAAAGTATGCTAGAAAGAGAGGCCTGAACCAGCACTTCTGGACAACATATGTGGCCCACATTCATGTCAATAATATATGCTATGGAATGTACACAGAAAATCACCGAACTGAGTATGGCAGACAACTACTGCTCACATATTGGCACTTTAGATTCTGTTTCTAGGCTCATGTTTATCATAGAAGAAGAAGAAGAAGAAGAGTTTGGATTTGATATCCCGCCTTTCACTCCCTTTAAGGAGTCTCAAAGTGGCTAACATTCTCCTTTCCCTTCCTCCCCCACAACAAACACTCTGTGAGGTGAGTGGGGCTGAGAGACTTCACAGAAGTGTGACTGGCCCAAGGTCACCCAGCAGCTGCATGTGGAGGAGCGGAGACGCGAACCCGGTTCCCCAGATTACAAGTCTGCCGCTCTTAACCACTACACCACACTGGCTCAGGAATGGGTCATATGTCTAACAGAGATGGGAAAGCTATGGCTCTCTAGATATAATTGGACTACGGCTCCCATCACCCCTGGCAAATGGTCAGGAATGATGGGAGTTGTGCCACAGGTTCCCCTCCATAATGCTTCACCAGAGTCACATTCCACAGAAGAAGATACAGCCTATTCCAACATATAAAATAGGTAAGGCAATAATAAAGTACAGAGTTCTTAGAAGCACTAAGCTGCTTGTTCCAGACTGCTGTCATTAACTTCAACGCTTTGAATTAATTTGACAGTTCTGGGATCCTGGCCATTTCAGCTGACTTAGAAGATGCCACAGGCACACATGTAAGGGAATCTTTTTGACTCTCTTCCTCCACTTCACATATTGCTTTCAACATTTTACCAATGTTCACAAAATAAACCACAGAATCACACCCCCATCTACCCCCCCAATCCACAATTTCCCTAAGGACTAATAAGGAACTAAGAGTAGGGAATGGGAGAGGAGAAAAAGGAAGGGAAAGCCAGAAGGAAGTGAAAGAAGGAAGGGACAAAGGAGGGAGAGTATATGAAACAAATGGAGAAAAATGTGAGGTTAGGACAGCCTCCCCAAAGTTGGTGGCCTCCAGTTGTTTTGGAGGTTAACTCTCATCATCCCTGACCATTGGCCATGCTAGCTAGTGGTGTTTGGAGCTGAAGTCCAACACATCTGAAATACACCAGGTTGGGGAAGGTTAGCTTAAGCCAAGAACTGGTGGAAGTACATGAGCTTCAGTACATAATCAAATGGACAAATATCTGCCCAATAAAAATATGCTTTCCGGGAGTCCTTCTCCTGTTTCATGACTACAATACAAAGCATGCTTACATAAGAGTAAGTTCACTGAAATCAGTGGGACTTGGTTCTAAGTTGAGTTGCATAGCATTTACTGCAACTAGGGGTGGAGGAAAGATTCAATTCAATTCAGACTTTCTGAGAGCCAGTGTGGTGTAGTGGTTAAGAGTAGTAGACTTGTAATCTGGTGAACCGAGTTTGATTCCCTGTTCCTCCATGTGCAGCTGCTGTGTGACCTTGGGCTAGTCACACTTCTCTGAAGTCTCTCAGCCTCACTCACCTCACAGGGTGTTTGTTGTGGGGAGGGAAGGGAAAGGAGATTGCTTTGAGACTCCTTAGGGTAGTGATAAAGCGGGATATCAAATCCAAACTCCTCCTCCTCTTCTTCTTTTTTTTAAAAAAATATATTCAGATTTTCTGAAACAATATGAGAACTAAACACAGCCCCCACCCCCATGAAATTTGCATGTATCTAAATTTTGCAACTCAGTTCTCTAGCCGTTGTTCATGGAGATGTCTTTATTTGGGGAAATAACATACCAAAATGCATTGTATAAAAAGGAGAAATTTGCACTAAAATGCTGGTGAATTTTCATGAGGGTTTTTTAAAAGGAAAAAATAACAAATTGCAGAAGAAATATTAACTGAATTTCAGGATGGAAAAATGAGACATGGAGAAAACTAAAATTTGCATGTTCTTTCATACCTAACTTTCTCTAATAGAATGAGCTCTAGTATACCCATTGCTCAATAGAAGGAGAGTAGATAGACTGCCAGAGTTGTAGTGTCATTTTTCCCCATGGAAGAGGTTTGTTAAACAGGGATGGGAATCTGTGACCCACCGGATGTTTCTTTCCTTCAACTCCCTTCATCCCTAGCTAGCTTAGCCAATGGCTAAGGATAACAGGAACTGTAGTCCAACAGCAAGTAGAGGGCCAAAGATTTCCTCCCCATGCCATAAAGAACTCTCAGCAGCCTTGCAGTTCTATGGGAGAAGTCGTGACTGTTTAAGCAATAATAAGAAATTATTACTTGCACTCCACTCATCTGACAGGGTTGCTTCAGCCACCCTGGGCAGCTTCTAACAGAATATAAAGAACACATGATACATCAGGCATTCAAAGATTCCTAATACAGGGCTGCCTTCAGATGTCTACAGAAAGTTGCATAATTGTTTGACATCTGATGGGAGGGCATTCCACAGGGCAGGTGCAGCTACCAAGAAGACCTTCTGCCTGGTTTCCTGTTTCCTGTACGTGGCAAGGCAATCTTCAAGGAAACGATGTATTACCAAGTATTTTCAGAATGACCCTCCAATGTAAATAAATAGCCAAGGTTCTCCATCACATTATTTACTGTTTCTACAGTTTGGCGGTTTCATGCAAATATTAAGAATCCCAACGAGCATTAAATGAGGGACACATGGAACTTCACCAATAATTCTACCTTAAATGTAAATGTATCCATTATTAAATGGTGGCTTGCATAGTTCCTGGAAGTATTCACAACTGAATTTCTAAGCTCTCTCAATTTGTATGCTCTGCTACATTTTGCACTCTTCTTCCTGTCACTTGCAATGCTCGTAAGGCATCTTATAATTCAATAATTTTTGCTTCCATGTCACATGAAATTATTGCTGAAGAGAGCCTAAACAGTGCGGTGGATAAAAACAGCTGAACAATATTTTATTAATAATGCGGGAAATATTTGCGATGGCAGAGTTCGCTTCGAGATGCTTTTTGCTTTCCATCACAGCTCAATGAAACAGATTAGTCTCAATATGTTTGTCGGTATTTAATAAAACATAAGGTGCCTGAGTATGCTGGGGCCTCGCAGATCCCTGATGTAATCTCATTATGGCTATTGAAGTACACCAGGGTTGAACTTGGCCCATTAATATTTATCATCTATGGCTGTAATTCAAGCACATCAGAGATTCAGGAACTCTGTTCGAATTTGAATGGAAACATTTTATAGGAGGCTTTTCCGCAGCTCAACTGAAAGGAAAACAATAATTCATTTGTCTTCAGTAATGAAGTTTATTTATTGCCTTTTAATTTCAAGCATGCAATGCACTGCACCATGTAATGTTTATACCAGTGTTACTCAATTAAATTCAGAGGTGGTCTAGTATATCTGTCGAAAGATTTAGGGATGAGTGTATCAGACAATTTCTGGTGGATTTCGCTTTTGGGTGTGTGTTTTACCCATACATCTGTGCTGTCCCATTTCCATATTAATCCACATTTCTAAATAACAATTTAAAAAACAGCACAAAAAATAACATTGCAGTGTGTGTGTGTGTGTGTGTGTGTGTGCATTTCCTCAAAATAAACATTTCTTAACTTACTCTGGGGGAGAAATTGAGGTGAGAACTTGGTTGGGACATTTATGAAACATTAAAGAAGAGAAGAAGAAGAGTTTTTTTAATATATAAAATATTTATTGAAATTTTCAAAATATTACAAAATAAAAATAAAAAAGGAGAAAGTACAAAATAAAAATGGTTAACAAAATAAAAAAGAGAAAAACAAACCCCTTCCAACAATACAAATACAAATACAGATTCAAAAATAAAAAAGAAAAACAGAAAAAACCAAAAATACACATAAAACATTTAAGAACATTTAAAAACAAATTCGTTATTCTCAAATCCTCAACTGTCAGTACCTTCTTTCCTTGACCTCCTCTTCCTCCCTTTCTTTGTATCCTAGTTCTTAATTATCCCAGCAAATCCTTTCCATATTTCATAATATTCTGACATTACATTACCTTAAACTGTTTAAATCTTATCTTTCTATATATAAAAAATAAACCTTGAAACTTAAAGCTTAGATCTTATTCTTACCAACTTCTCATAACCATAATATTCTTTCATAATTCTTTAAGCATCTTTACTAAAGCCAAGTAATTTCATTCCAACATTTTTCTGACATTCATCAATTTTATAAAACAGTCCTAATGGTAAAAAAAAGAAAGAAATACAAACAGATCCCATCTTCATCCAGCGTCCCTTCCTCCTGGTTCCGGGTTTTGTCAGTCCTTATTATCCCATCGATCAAGAAGAAGAAGAGTTTGGATTTGATATCCCGCTTTATCACTACCCGAAGGAGTTTCAAAGTGGCTAACATTCTCCTTTCCCTTCCTCTGTGAGGTGAGTGGGGCTGAGAGACTTCAAAGAAGTGTGACTAGCCCAAGCAGCTGCATGTGGAGGAGTGGGTAAGCGAACCCGGTTCCCCAGATTGCGAGTCTATCGTTCTTAACCACTACACCACACTGAGGTTAAGAGTGCCTGACTAGAGTATTTGTGAGGGACGAGGATTCTAAATCCCCACTCAGCCATGGAGCTCAGTGAATGACTTGGACCAGCCACTATCTCTCTGCCCATCCTGCCTCACAAGGTTGTTGTGAGGATAAAATCGAGAAGGAGAGAGCCATGAACTCCATTGAGGAAAGGTGGGAAAGATTAATAAACCAATTAATAAACCAATACAATGAGGAAATCATTAACAAATATAAATACTCATTTTTAATCTATGCATCCGTCCTGCTATGTTTTTGGCTCATTGTGTTGATGTTATTTGTTTTATTTTTGTTATCTGTACAAGAAAAATATATACAAATACCACATAAACAAATAACTGATTTCAGATCCATAGATTAAGCTGGGAGGTACAGATCAGGACAGCTCATAGTCTCATTCACAAACATCAAATCCCACAAGTATCCTTTGGAAGAATGGGTGTGTTATTCTGAGTGGCTGATGGCACCCCAAGCCTGACTGCTATGTCTGATCCCATGAATGAGCACTTTACATGGGAAACATTTCCATTATAAGCATGGGAATTTGGGGTTACCCAGCAAACACAATAAAACATGGATGAAATGTCAGCATCTTTAAACATCCATGCATATTCCATCCAAGGATTATGATTGGGCCCCAGATGAGAGTACGTGAGCATTTTAAGATATGTGTACATGGACACAGCCTGCATTTTATTATTTTCTTTATTTCAGGCATTTATATTCAATTGTTCAGCTGAAAAGACTCTCAGAGAGGCTTACGAAATCAGTATTGAGACCAGTCCCTGCCCTCAGGCTCCCATTCTGAAACAACATGAAACACATGAGGTAAGAGGGAATAGGACGGAGCAGGTGAAAGCAAACTCAAGCACACGTTCTTCAAGTTATAGTTCTTATAATGCAGTTATAGACATTCTGTCTGCCTTCAGAAAGTGGACTCATTGCTCGAAAGCACTCTTCCCTCCCAGATCAGATCCAGCAGGAGAACAGAGGGCCATGTCCAGGCCAGGAAGAGATGGCAGCTCCTGCCACACAGTTCTTTTCTCAGGTGACTTGATGGCAGTTCGAATTCTCACAGTATGAGGCGTGATGAAATCACTCTTCTCCCTCACTGATGTCCAGTGGTAGCTCTGGCTGTCCTGCCTTTGATAGAGAGGAGAACCTCTCCAGAAGCATTCTTCCTTCCCAGATCAGATCCAGGAGCAGAGCAGGTGACCATGTCTGGGAGAACGAGGCAGCTCCTGCCACACGGCTCTCCCTCAGACAGCTGACTTGATAGCAGCATGCTCTTATGCATTCGCTGCGGGAAATGCCAGTGTGACGCTGGTGTGCATGCAGCAAGCGCGCTTGCCACATAAAATGTGGAGCTGCTCTGAGTTTAACTGAGAATTGTTTCTGACAGCACAAATTAAAACATATGCAGGGAAGCCACCAGGAGAGCACCTCAGAAGAGAGCCGATCTGAAAATTCTCCTGCGAACATTTTCAGTGCGAAATTGATTGGGGGGCACTCTATTCATGAATGTTGAAACGGATGTGAAATTTCAGCAAGTGTGTGTGTGTGTGTAGATGAAATGGGGGCTTACTAGTGGGGGGGAGGCAGGGAATGCTCTTCCTGCGCCTTTGGGCCACCAATTTCCCCCTTAGAAGTAACCTAGAAATGGCCTTGGTTGATGATGCTATGGGCTTAGCTCCCTCCTCCCTTGTTAATAGCAACAGAAGCTGCCAGCGTTTTCCCCTCCACCACATCTTCTCCAAGGCTACCTTCAGAATTTAGGAAGGCTGTTCTAACCTAACCTGTGCTGATGGCTTTCACCAGACATATCCTCTGATAGTAGCATGTCTGGTGGCAATGAGAAGTGCCCCTAAGCATGTAAGTGTGCACTTTTTACCAGTAGTCATACCCAAGTTGAGGTACACAAAAAATTAACAACCATCAATTCTTAAAACCGCCATTTTAAAAAAAAACACACCACCAAACACAAAAGGCTAAAAACAGTACAGAAAACGGCACGTACCAAAATATATGCATTGAAGTCTTCTGTGTGACTGGCAAAGGATTCCTTTTTAGATGGAGGAGTGCTAAGTGCATACATTGTCATACATGTGAGGCCTCTTCTCACATCACAGAACATGAGGGAACTTTTTTTTATTATAGTTGCTTCAAGAATTTTGAGATAGCAGGTATGGTTTCCCTCCTCCTCATTTAATCTCCAGAACAGCCCTGTAAAGTAGGTTAGGCTGAGAGGCAGTGACTGGCCCACGGTCCCCCACTGAGCTTCACAGTCGAGTAGGGATTTGAACCCTGGACTCCCAGGTCCTAGTCCAACACTCTAACCATTACACAACATTGCATGCATTGCCAGCAAGAGCGTTGGCAGTGGGGTTGCTTGTTTGAACATCTTAGTGATTAGTTGAACTAGCCAAATCACACACTAGACTGCCTTTGCCTGGGTATCTCATGGAGTGTGTGTCACCCAGAGTGACAGTCCATGCAGGGGCCTTGTAGCAAAGCCTCAATTTACTTACAAATCAGCTATGCTTGCTCAGCTCGAAGCATTTCTTCCGGGATTAGGCTTAAGCCCAGATGAAAACCAAGCATGAAGAGTGTTTTTTCTCCTTGGCTCTGAGGTCCTAGCAGAAAGCTGGGTAGATGTATGTAACCATTTTTAGATGCAAGGAGGCCGGCACGTTCCCTCCCTGACTTTACAGATCAAACTTGGCAAGGTTTGTTTGACTGGCTACGTTGGTCCTTTTAATGCTGTAAATTAGTTTAGCCTGGAACTGGATCCACCCTGTTCCTTGCAGTCACCCACTTCTAAAGTGTTAATCCACAAATTTAATAACGCATGTGTTCTGTAAAATGAAGCGGAATTAATATTAAATGCTTATTCCTGGAAAATATGTTTGCTCATTAAATCTGACAGTCATTCCTTATGTAGTAAATGCTCCCAGTGCCAAGAACACTTTGGCAGGGCTCACCATCTACTGTTCCATTATTCTAATTGCCTTTAACCTATAATCAATATTTACGGCCTTCCCCACGACTTAGATGTGTAGCTAAGCAGTATGAAAAGGGCCTTATTGCGTTGTGCCTCGGCTCCCGCTTTAAGACGTGCAAAATCCAGTGAAACACATCTCACAGTTACTTTATCAAATCTATACCAGCATTTGGAGTATCTCCACCCAAATATCTGTGATTCACTACAGCAAGATTTTGCAGTCAGAATGCAAGGGACCAAATGGGCAGCATTGCCTCTGAAATCTGCAATGAAATACTATTAAGGAGAAGCAGCTAGCTGGGTGGGGCAGAGCCACTAGCTTCTTAGCAGGTGGGTCACTGCTACTTGCTGGAAGGGCGAGGAGTTAGGCAGTAGAGAGACTGGCACAGTGCCAACAGAGCAGCAGGAGTGCCAGATTGGATCCACTGTTGGATCTGCACTGTGCTGACCTCCCCACCAATTCCCTCTCCCCCCAACACACACACATCTGGTAGGCAACAGTGACCCACCTACTGGGAAGTTAGCATAGTATTTTGTACTAGTTGTAGTTTCCAAAAAATTGCTTTCCAGGGTAGCTCCACGTGGAGCATATTACAGTAGTCCAGTCTGGAGGTCACTGGACCAGAAGTGAGGTAGACACATAGTTACTATGGCAGGCAATGGTATTAGCAGCTATGGGTTACATAGATGGTCTCTATAGCCTCCTTCCATGCTTGTGTGCCATAGAAGGTCTGCAGCCTTGGAGTTATTTGAGGTTGGGAGGGGAAGATGAGCATTATCAATGTCCATGCCTTTCCTCAGATATTAGGCCAGGCGCTGACTAAAATGTACTCATGATGCAAGGTGTTTCTGATGCAAAGCTACTTCCTTCCTATTAATTCTCTTACTGTCTAGAACAGGCACATCCAACAGGTAGATTGTGATCTACCTGTAGATCACTGGATGTCTGTGGTAGATCACTGGTCCCCCTAAAAAAGCTCAACATTTTAGCCCTGCACCCCCAAAAAACGGTGCTTTCCTCCTCCCTAAAAACAGCTCAACAACTTTGACCCAAACCTCCAAAAGGGGGTAGATCACTGCCAGTTTTTAACTCTGTGAGTAGATTGCAGTCTCTTGGGAGCCACACCTGGTCTGGAGGATACACTCCAGAACCCTGTTGCCTGGCCAGCTGGCAAAATATATTTTTACATGGGATCCACAAGTCTCTAGAGACTCCACGTCCATCTTCAAACCATAGCTGCATTATTGATCCAGTTCAATAATTAATGTTTATTAATAATGCAGCACAACAAATCATTAGTCCTTCATATTTTAAAAATAATTCTTTTATTTTTTGTATAAAATTAATAATAATTTGTGAGCCACCAATGAATAACTTTCTCGTTTATTTCGGCTGGAGTTGTATGGGAACCCAGTGGTGAATGACAGCTCAGTCAGCCAGTAAAATTCGCTGATCGTTGTCATGGTAATATGATAACGTGGCTGTCACTGTGGAAGGTGCTCCTTGCTTCCTCCTACTCCTACTCCTGACACCTCTCTTCTCCCACCTCCTATAGGACTGAAGGCCTGGCCAGGCTGAAGCAGCTGCAGTGAGTGAGTGCTCAGTGCAACATTGATGCTGCTTTCAAGAGCCTGGTGCCCACAGAGTCCTCAATAAGTGACTGGGATGACTGCTGGAGCCAGCCTTATTCCATAATGGCACCTTGCTCCACCCACCTCCAGTATAAGTACAGGTCAGTCTGCCACCTCTTTTATTGGTATAACATTACATTGTAGACCAGTGCCTGATTTATGCACAAGCTAAGTAAGTTACAGTTTAAAGCCTCTGGTTGTGAGGGGCCTCTGTATAGACTGTAAAACATTGTTCTGATTTGGCATACCTCACAAGTGTCCTGGAAAAACCAGGGCATCCCATTTTTTATCCCAAGAGAACGGTGGTCGTTTAGGTTTCTGTGATACACCACGATTTCATGGTGTGATTTCCTCACGCAGCACCCTAAAACACGTGTTTTTGGGTGCTGTGGCAGAGGGAGAACTGAGGCACAAAATCACGTGAGGTCATGCCAACAAACATGGCTCTCATGATTAAAAAAAATGGGAAGGTGGAGTCTAGGAAGATGCTGTTCTAGATTTTGATTTCAAAATGTTGGAGGGTATATGGCAAAAATAATCTTAATAGCTAAGCTACTGTTTATCATATTGTGCTTATAAATCTGTGAAGAAATAACTATAATTGATATCAAAATTTCCTTAAGCCAGGTGTAGATAAGGTGTCAGGCAGCAATAGTGGGAAGTGAAGTTTGGTGTTTACACATTTTGAGGCCTCATAAACTTGATGTAGCTTAATGCCTCTGCATGTAATCCAGCCCTGCTGATGGTGCAGGCGAGAATCCCTGCATAAGTGGAGAACATAAGTAGAGCCCTGCAGGATCAGGCCAAAGGCGCGCCTAGTCAGGCACCCTGTTCTCACAGTGACCAGACAGACACCAAAGGAAAGCCAACATGCAGGACCTGGGTACTTCCCCTGCTTGTGAGTCCCAGCTCCTGGCGTTTGGAAGCATACTGCTTCCGACACTAGAGGAAAAACACAGCCATCTTTGATAGGGTGCTTCCCTTAGCACACCCTCAAATTCTGCTCAGTTTTCACCTTGGGCTGCCAGAGTCCCGTCAGCGTAAGGGTTAAAGCAGTACTGGGCTCCCACCTGTGCCAGTAGCATCACAATGCCAGCATAATCATGAATAAGGTTGTTTGATAAATTGCTCTCTCTAAGATTTTTCAGAAGTTGGCACACCTGAATATACTTCATAAAATGTGCCAAGAATGGTCTGAGGATGCACGATGATGTTCCGATGAGAATGCTAAACATGTCTCAGCATAATCAGGAATCTGAGTGCCTGTCAGGCCCACGTAAATGGCTTTGAACATCTCCAATTCAGAGAGAAGTTTAAGTGTGAATGCATACTTCTGCAATTATATTTTTATCAGCTACCGCTTTATTATTTCACATTCTAATTACATGCAAAAAATGAATAAAGTCATTCACACATACTTTACTAATATATCACTATTAGACTAATATGAATATATGATGATTTTCCTTGTCTTCTGCTAGCAGGGAACACAGCACACACACACATTGCAAATAACTTGTGGGTTTCACTCTGAGTAGACCTATTGACTGACTCCAGCTGCAGAAGCTGAGGCTGCTGAAGTGGACAGAGACCATCTTGGCTGTGAGTCCTAGAAGACCTGCTCACTGCCTTACAGGCCTTTTCCCACCTGACCTGAGGCTCCTGAACTGATTCTTAAACTGGGGTATTGTTGGGGGGGTGTTTGAGGGGGGCTGTTGCTGTTATTGATATCAGTTTTTTTGTATATTTATTTTTATATCTTATTCCCATTTATGTGTAAATCATTCCATTTGGTTGTGTACTTTCTGATGTGTTTTTAATGGTTTATGACTACTTTTGTTGTATTTGTAATTGTGTCATTTTTCTTCATATTACACGCTGCCTTGAACATGGTTTTAACTATGGAAAGGCAATGTACAAGTAAAATGATGGAGGGGTGTAATGAAATTAATTGACCTAATTTAGTCACGTTCATTACTTTCAGCCAGTCTAGGTAAAAACCTAGCTGAATATCACCCAAACTATTCCAATATGCAAAATATAAATCCTGTAAAGATAAAATGTAGATTATTGCCTTCCCCGTACTGACACCAGCTTGCCATACTGTATTGCAGTCTGATACTGAAGCTCCCTAAATTTAGAGGGTTACTTGCTAAGCAATGCAGGGGTTCCATTTATCCCAGGAATGGGAAACCTGTGGCCCTCCAGATGTTGTTGGACTCCAGTTACTATCAGCCCCAGCCAACATGCCCAATGACCAGAAATGCTAGGAAGCTGCCTTACACTGAATCAGAACGTTGGGTTCATCGAGGACCTGGGAGACCAGACTTCAAATCCCTATACAGCCATGAAGCTTAGTGGGTGACCTCGGGCCAATCACTGCCTCTCAGCCTAACCTACCTCAGAGGGTTGTTGTGAGGATTAAATGAGACCACCCTGAACTACTTGTGGGGGAAAGGTGGGATATACACAGGCTAAAATAGCTCAGTATTGTCTACACTGATAGACAACTGCTCTCTTGGGTTTCAGGTAAGAATCCTTCTCAGCCCTGCCTGGAGATACCAGGGATTAAATTGGGGGCTTTTTCCATGTGAAGCAGCTGCTCTGGCACTAAGCTACTAAAAAAAAAAGTAGTATAAACACTAACAACTGGGAAACACTGGCCTGCAAGTGCTCCAATTGGAGAACAGCCTTTACCAAAGGTGCCATGGGCTTTGAAGACGTTCAAACTCAGGACGAAAGGGAGAAACGTGCTATGCTCAAGGTGGCTTACAATATGAAAAGATTTACATAGTTACAAACATAGCAAAGTAGTCATAACAATAAATAAAACACATCAAAAACTACGTAACCAAACTGAACAATTTCCACATAAAAATAAAGAAAATTTATATCAATAACAGCAGCAGAAACTCCCAATGAAACCTTCCCCAAAATATCCCAGTCCTTGCTGAGCAGCAGCAGTCCTCCAGAAGCCTCTCAGGCCCCACCCTAGGCCAGGTGGAGAGAGGAAGAGCAGGACCATTAGGCTCTCAGCAGGGAAGTCCTCGCTGGGCAGCGGCAGCAGCAGCAGCAGTCCTTAAGAGCCTGTCAGGCCCTGACCTAGACCTTCTACCCACTGTGGAAGGACATGTGGATCCAGAACTGGCCTCCACAGTCACTTATGGACTCATTGTTAAAACTGTGTTTATGGAAGAAAATCTTACTCAGCTACGAGTGATCACCAAACAACAACAAGAAGAAGACAGCTGTTGAGATTTGTAGCCCCAACAACATTGGGCAGGTACCAGTTTAGCCAACCTAGGGGGACCTGGAAGCCCTCTTACACGGTAACTCTCTCGTTTCTGCTCCATAGTGAGTGTGCCTCTTCCTTTTTCTATCCCTCTGTCTCTTTGTCTCTCTGTCTTTTTCTGCTTCCTGCAGTGAAGGGAACTTGAAGAGGCTGGCTGTTCCTGGCTTTCTGTTTCTGCTGTTGTAACTATAATTATAAAGAGGATTCAGGATTGTCAAGTTAGCACCTTTCGTATTAACTTTAGAAATAGCTAATTCAAGAAACAAGGGGGTGTGGGGGGAGTTATCAATTAAAATAAATGACAGTATTCTAGTGCTGGCTCTGCAAAGCCGATCATCATGGATGAATGATGGCTTTTTTGCGCAAGTCCTAAGTAATTCTAGCAAACTACTTAGGAAATAGAATTTTGCTTTATTTTAAAACTATCGGCCAAGATGCACAGCAGCCAGATTACAAATGAATCATCCTCATTATGTCTCTCTTAAAGCTTGTGGAAGTAAAATAATAATTTTTGATCCCTGTGTAACATGTCTACAGTTGCTGACAAGGCACATGATGTTTATTCAAAGTGTGCCTTAAGACAGATTTTTTAAAAGAAAGGAAAGGATTAATTTGTATTATATGTATAAGATGACCCAGCAGCAATTATTTGTACTTTCCTAAACAAGATAGGATAGTCCAAAGCATTTATTTCAAAGTGAGCAACATATCGCACAATTCCTCATTCTGATCTACCCATGACAGGTCACCCAACTAATACTTGTGTAGGAGGCTCCTTGACTATGATTATTTATGCATCTGAGAACTATTCTGACCATGAAGTGGCCTCTTTCAGCAACAGGACACTATGTAACAGGGGACTCTGATAATATACTGACTGTTTAGTGTGTGTGTGTGTGTGTGTGTGTGTGTGTGTGTGTGAATGATAAAGCAGTGAAAGAGTAGGGAGCATAAGAAGACAAAAAGAGGCTGCTGGATCAGGCCAATGGCCCATCTAGTTTAGCAACTGTGGTTTCCAGCAACTAGTATTCAGAAGCATTACTGCCTCTGAACATGGAAACAGATCACAGTCATCATGGCTAATAGCCATTGATAGCCGTTTCACATTTTCCCCAATATTAAGTTCAGTTTGCTATGTGTGTGTGCATGTGTTCCTTATGAAAATATGTTAGCACATTTCTCCTGAAATACATATCTTTGAATGCAATTTTCTTTGATTTGTTTGCAAGCAATTCCCCCTTCTGTACTGCATTTCTGCATGGTATTTTCACCAACAGATGCAATTAGGTGCCCTTGTGTCCACTATTCCTGAGTATAATTGAGTAACAACTGATCGGCTTCAAGGATCCCCATAGCTCATAGGAACTATGTTGGGAAACCACTCCCTTGGATAAAAGACCCATTCCATTCCAAGCTCAGCCTGGTACCCTGACCTGAATCCTGCCAGGATATTCAGATTCAGCACAAAAATACCAGTCCCATGATACCAATGTTCTTTTAGAAACAAGCCTGCATGCATGTGCATTCCAAATTGCTTAATAGCTGCAGAAGCTTGCCCCAGACATAGCAATAAGCAGCAAATTAAAAAAGATGGGGCAGCCAACCCCTGTGTTCCATATATAGAACAGCAGCTCCATAAGGAGTTTCCACAACAGCGTGTCCATTCATTAATGCTTAATTGCAATACAGCACCTATGCAAAAGTGAAGATGAATGCCCCACAAATTCTGACTGATGACTGCAGTTACAGGGAATATGAAGTAACGCTGAGATTATAGGACCTCTTTAAGTGTCAGCAGATGTCTTTTATCAGTGTTTATCCTTTTTGATATAATTTAATGGGAGATGATATGTTAATGTGCAGCTGGAGTTAACTACCTTTCAGTCTCAACAAGCCCAAGAAGCATTTCCAGCTGACTTAGTTTCAGCCAGAACTGTAATTACCAATCACTAGAGAATACGTCTTTTTTTAAAAAAAAAAAAAAAACAACACAACTAAACTAAACATATAAACCAAAATTCATTCAAAGTCGCTAGAGCCCGGATCCAACATTTTGAAACTTTGAAGTATTCAAAGTTTGACCTGGGGATTGGGGAGTGAGATTCTATGGAAGAAGTGCAGTGTTATAAGCAATACATGGTGCCTGCTGCTGAAAGCTCTTAAGGCAGGAGTGGACAGACTTCAGACTTGCCGAATTGATTTTGCTTGTTACTAGAACCCTGAGGTCCATCAGCTAGAGCCCCATGCACCTACTTAGAATTAAAGAACTCTGAGCCCAGGAATTGGTTTTGAGTACCCAAGCCCTCATTCCCAGCATGTCTGCACTTCTGTCTCAGCGACATCTTCGCTGGCTCAGTCGTGTCCACAGAATGGATGATGGCATGATCCCCAAGGACGTGCTCATTGGCCCATTGGCAGACCAACTCTGTATTACAAAGATTTCTGCAAACGAGGCACGAAGGCTGACAACATCAACCCCACCGTGTGGGAATCCCTTGCCAATGACTGCAGTTCCTGGAGACAGTCAGGTTGTGTATACATAGCAGTGACCAGAGGAGGAATGACCACTAGGAAGAGCACAGAAAGAAGAAACTGTGGTGCAGCTACATTTGCCCCAGCTGCAACAAAACATAGCTCTCCCATATTAGCGTCTACAGCCACAGTAGGCATTGTAGCCTTCCAACAGGTTGACTTCACCCCGAAAGGCACACTCCTCCACTGACCATTGATGGACACCAGCAACCTGAAACTTCTTGGAGCTCACAGTTCATCCACCTCAAAATCCGTTCCTGGTTACACCTCACCAGTTTTCTTCATTGTAGCATTTAAGGGCAGGGGAATCATTTGGTTGTTGCTGTTAAGTCGTGGGCGAACATATCAGATGACACAGCGATTCTTCAAACAGCTCTTGTTTATTCAAAGGCCAGAATAGAACTGAACTGAAGAGCTCAGTCAGCCTGCTTATATAGAGCTCCAGAACAATGTAACTGTAGCAACTTTCTAAAACTATTCAATCACTGAACGTCACTTTCGATCCTTCATTTGCATAACTATATACAGTATCCCCCTGCTGGCCCAGGGTGAGAACTTCAGTACATAACAGTTGCCATTGCTAAACAATTGGGAGTCAGAAATCCTCGTTGATCTACTTCAGATCACCCAGAGGTCTCCCAGTTTATCCCATAATACCTTCTGCCTACCCCTGCTCTAGGAGACAGAATCGCCCAACATTCTCACCCATCGCCAGAGCTGGATTAAGACATGTTAGGATCTTCAATTCTGTCCAGTTTGAGAGGCTGCACAGCATTACCAAAGAGAAGGTGTATTATTCGAACAGGAAGAACAATAAAAAGGGGAAAAACCTTTTATATAATACAGTACTTGTTCATAAGTGACGATGCAACTAAAAATTGGCAATCTAACTAAAACGCATTTCTTGCAATCAGCCTCTTTGAATCTGAAATTACTTTTAAATGAAAAGGCATTATTATCTTATTTGGCATACATGAAAACTTCTAATGTACACCAATGCAGGAGCAGTAACACACATAGTTTAACACTTACTAAATAGAGGCAGCAATACAGCATTCATTGTGTGTGTTCTGCCCATGACAACATTTTAAAAACTTCCTTTAATTATTATATAAAATTTGAAATTAGGCCCCTTTTTTCATTTAGAGACTGCCTCAAAACCTGAGACCCTAAACTGGAGCTTCCTTAGCTTTGGCATAAATCTGGCACTGCCCACATCTCATTTTCCAATAGCTTGGATAGCACCAAACACATGACATGCAGGTATTAATCTAGCCATTTGTTTGCATGCAAGGACCAAGCTTTGTAATGTGTGTTATCTGATTGCACTGTTAATGCAACACAGTTTTTTGCAAAATGGACGGGTATAGCTGTTCTCAGCATATCACATGGGAAACATCTGTATGCTAGCACAGGAAAATTGAGGGAGACTGCTCACAAAATATTTTGTATTCAAGTGCACATACCTAAGTCCAGCCACATGCACACCGCATTAATAATGAAAGGACACACACAGGTCTCACATACAGATTTTTTCTTTCAAATACAAGGAGGTGGCACCCAATCCTTTCTTTCCTGTTGCTCCTGTGTATCTTAAAAGAGAAAGATGCACTTGAAAACTGTATGCTCTTCATCACATATGCAGTATGCATTCAGTTGTACTTAGGTGTCCTTAGCAAATACATAAAATACCCCATAAGGCCCCATTGTCAAGAGCTGGCTCATAGAATCCCAGTACCAGAATTATTGTGCTTCTACTTGAAGAGGGAACCACCATGTGCTTGCACAGTGATTACAGTGCAATGTGCATAAGCTTGCACATTAGATTGATTGATTGATTGATTGATTGATTGATTGATTGATTGATTTTTGTGTGTGTGTGCTTAGACTGGCAGGCTATAACTGGATTCAAGTTCCCACTCACCCATGAAGCTCACTGGTGACCTTGGGCCAGTCACTATCTCTCATGCTAACCAGCCTCACATGATAACTAAGTATATTGCCCTTGAGCTTCTTGGAGGAAAAGTAGGATATAAGTGTGTTTTAAAAGTAAAAATAAAAAAAATCAACCAATCAGTTAATTAGTACATGAATGGTGTCCCAGATTTCCATAATGCTTCCAGCGCCGCTCCTTTTTAGTTTGAAGGATTGTATTATTGAGTGTGCAGGAACCAGATTTTGGGTTGCTTGCTTCTTTGTTTTTGTTTGAAAGATTTAGATGCCACACTTTTAGAAGAGCTTTCAGGATGGCCTACAAAAGCAAGGTAAGATTTGTTAATAAAATGCATTACAATTATTATTGTTTGCATTTATATGCAATTGTTCCTCCAAGGAGCTCAAAGTGGCATACATGGTTTCCCCCCTCTTCATACCATGACTGGTTCAAGGTCACACAATGAACTTCATTACTGAGTGGGGATTTGAACCCTGGTCTCCAGTGTCCTAACCTCTACCCTCTATGCTATGCACTGGCATAGGCTATAGATGGCTATCCATAAGGTACACCATACATGTTGTCGGATCTCCTGCTCTGGAACCCAAATAACATTCCTTAATTTATGATTGCATTCATGGGGTGTCAATTGTATTCAGTTTCTGTGGGCTAAACCAGCCACATATAACCAACATGCTTTAGTCTAATTAATGCATGAAGGGGTTCATAAAGTAAGCTGTCCTGCTGGGCTTAGCCTTTGTCACTTCCCATCACCTTAGGAGGAAATAGCTAACCAAGCCTTTGTTCCTAGTCTACATGTGAATTTTGGTGTGTGAGGAGCTGTGAGCTGATCCCCAAGCCACATGGTTTTAACCCATCACTTTTGTTCCAGGCAAAAATGTGGTCCAAAACTAGCATTTTCCTATAGCAATAGTTTAGGAGCTTTTACCATTTTGTAACCAATATATATTTTACTGCCTGTGCAACTTCTTCTGACTACTGTATGGAAAAGCACATGAATCTGAACTTTGGAGAGTTTGTAAGTAAACCATTTTATAACTTACAGACATGTGATCTTTTCCTATGCTAGAGGAAGTGAGATAATTGGGAAATAACTCTGAAAAGGGGATGTTTTGCAGTTCACTAAAAGGGCACATTTTAAGGTTTTACAGCTTTTATTTCAACACTTTTTCTTTGCTCCTATTTTGCCATGTGAAATCTCTGCTGGAGTTCATTCCCCTAACTTGAATCTTGGCATGCAGAATTTCCACCAATTTCCACTTTCAAAAGACCTCAAAATGACCCCTGTAGCACTGTGTTAACATTTCTGCTAGAAGTAAATTAATCAATATGGGCCTGCAATATGGGAGAGGATTATGTCACATCCCACCATGCTGGGAAGTCATTCTCCCACCCCCGCCTCAAGATGTTCTCACTGACAAATACCAGATGCTGACAATCTTGGCTATTGACTCAGCAATTCCTCCTAAGACGGTGAATCTGTATAAGTTTAACAATGTTTTAAGCTTTCCATTTAGAATATTATTCCGCAAAGCAACAATAACAACTGTTACTTGCCTTCTATCTTTGGGTAAAGAATGAGCCACTGAAGCAATGATTAATGGGTGCTGTACCTAATTGTCCTTTGCTGGAAACCACAGGAGGTGAGACTGCTCTTGTGGTCAGGACCTGCTTGTGGGTTTCTTGAAGGCATCTGATTGGCTACTGTAAGAGCAGGATGCTGAACAAAATAGGTCATTAGCCTGATCCTGCAGGCTCTTCTTTTGTGCTTATGGTGTAGTTATGAAAGCATTGATTTTTGCACTTTAAGCAATGGAGAGCTTCCTTTTTTGGGTCCCCTTCCATTTCTACAATAACTTGTTTAATAATAATAATAATAATAATAATAATAATAATAATAATAATAATAATAATTTATTTATACCCTGCCCACCCTGGCCAGAGCCGGGCTCAGGACATCTAACACCAGTAAAATTACAATAAAATAAATAAATAAACCAATTTAAAATACAGGTTAAAATATAATTTAAAATGCAGCCTCATTTTAATAGTAGCCCATAAATCAAAACCATAAGGGGAGGGAAACATAAGGGTCAGACTGAGTCCAAACCAAAGGTCAGGCAGAACAGCTCTGTCTTGCAGGCCCTGCGGAAAGATGTCAAGTCCCGCAGGGCCCTAGTCTCTTGTGACAGAGCGTTCCACCAAGTCGGGGCCAGTACTGAAAAGGCCCTGGCCCTAGTTGAGACCTTGCAACTTGGGACCTCCAAGGTGTTGTCATTTGTGGACCTTAAGGTCCTCCACAGGGCATACCAGGAGAGGCGGTCCCGTAGGTACTAAGTATGTTCATTCAACCTCTTTTCTGCACTGGACAATACATGTAGTTTGGACACGTAAATCAGGCCTCCTAAACCCAATACTGTGCAGCCAACTGCCCCTGGTGAGTTCTGGCTGAAAAAAAAGCCCTGAGTATCACTGAGTTTAACTACAGAATCTACATTAACCACCACTGTCCTAATTACCATATTACTATATGATCCAGCTGTAGGTTGCAGGTTTGATCCCCATGTGGGACAGCTGCATGTTCCTGAATTGCAGGGGGATTGGGCTAGATGATCAGGGTCCCTTCCAACTTTACAATTCTATGATTCTATAAACAGTCCTTTAGAAAACCAGGTCTGAGACTGTTTTAAAAGTCAAAGCCAGCACCTCAGATTTAACCCAGTAACATCAGTACCAGTGTAGCTGCTGTAGGATAGATCTCTATGCTGTGATCACTTTGCTCCTACCAACATAGCAGCAGTTTCAGTTATTGGTTTCAGATCTCTGCTCTTTGCTGTTAATCTTTGTCTAGTCTCTGGGCTTTCAAACCCAATTCTATACATGTTTACTCCTTCATTTACTGGACTTGTTCCCATATTGCATTCTGAATAAAAAAGCTGACCAATTTAATTTTTAGAGCAACAAATTTGGCCTTCAGATCAAGCAATCCAATGGGGAAAATAGAAATATTTCCGTTTTGATTCAGATTTAATTCCTTTCTGCCAATACATTGCAGAACCAAGATGATCATGGGTCTGGAAACCATGTTTTATGAGGAATGGTTAAGGGAGCTGGGTATATTTAGCCTGGAAAAGAGAAGAATGAGAAGAGATATGATGGCCATCTTCAAATATCTAAATGGCTGTCACATGGAAAATGGAACCAGCTTGTTTTCTCCTGCTCCAGGGGGTAGGATCCAAAACAATGGTTTCAAGTTACAAGAAAAGAGATTCTGACTAAACAATCAGGAAGAACTTTCTGATTGTAAGAGCTGTTCAACAGTGGAATGGACTCCATCAGAAGATGGTGGACTCTCCTTCCTTGGAGGTTTTTAAGCAGAGTTTGGATAGCCATCTGTCATGTATGCTTTAGTGGAGATTCCTTCATTGCAGAGGATTGGACTAGATGAAGCTCAGGGTCCCTTCCAACTTTATAATTCTATGATCCTGCAATTCTACCCATAGGTTTTGTATCCAAGTAAGAGCAACAAGCAAAATGTCACATAATGACTGCATATATTCTGGTTGGTGAACACTGACAGGAGATTTTTTTGCAGATCAAGAGTTGCTTTCGAAAGCTACAGTGGAAGAGTTT
The DNA here is from genome assembly GCF_964188305.1 of Podarcis bocagei. Classification (NCBI taxonomy): domain Eukaryota; kingdom Metazoa; phylum Chordata; class Lepidosauria; order Squamata; family Lacertidae; genus Podarcis; species Podarcis bocagei. The sequence continues at coordinate 64,975,040 of NC_138133.1, forward strand.
TGCATGAAAATAAATTTCAGAGTTGAGTAGTTAGTCCGCAATCATGCAAAGGCAAAATCTGTCACTTAATTTGTCACTGGCAACATATTTACTCAGTTCAGTTCTGCTAAATGAGACCCAGCTGCGCTGATAGAACAGGCTTTGAGAAGAAAAGAAGGAGGTGAAGAAAGGAGGTCCATGAGAAATCATGCCTGACGCAAAAGTACAAAGCAGTGTGATTAAAATTTGCTTATACAACAGAGTGGAAAAATTCCGAACCAAAAACGTTATGGATGGTGAGATTCAAATTAAAATGTTCCAGTCTAATGGAAATGTTAAATATGAATGAGACTAAAGATGCCTCTAGAGAGTCCAGTTTCATTTGTACAAGCATGTTCAGGTCCTAAAACCAGGAAAGGGGGCCTGAGAGACAAGCTATCATTTTCTCAAGTACTGGTGACCTGGGTTTCTTTGGATACCAAAGGAGGAAAGAGCATGTATGAAGTTGCATTGACCATGTCAAAATTCTGGTTGGTTGGAGAAGAGGTTAAAAAAAATCACTTTCCTGAAGGTTGTTTATCAAAGGTGAAGCCAGCAGGAGAAGCATACAGGGATAGAGACCATTGTTTGCTACTAGAGTAGAATAGAATTACAGAGTTGGAAGGGACCGTGAGGGGCATCTAGTCCAACTCCCTGCAATGCAGGAATCTCTTGCCCAACGTGGGGCTTGAACCCACAATCTTCAGATTAAGAGTCTCATGCTCTACCGACTGAGCTATCCCAGGTGCATACTTCTTTTGCAAGCATATAGGAAATCCCAGGTTCAATACCCAATATCCCCAGTTGAAAGGATCAGGTAGTCAGCGATGGAAAAGACATTTGCCCAAGACCTTGGGAGCTGCTACCTGTCAGAGTAAACCGCATTAGATGGGTGGGCAAATATAAATAGACTAGCCTGGAATGAAGCAGCTTCCTATGTAACACCATAGAATAGAATATGGGTGCTAGAATGCATGAATGACAAGTTAAGGGTGGGGGCATAGAATGCCAGGAAAGAGCAAGACAATTAACAAGTCAGTTGGTGACAGTTAGAGGAGAAGAAACCCAAGAGAGGACTGCAGGAGTAGAGGAAGGAAAAGTAGAGGAGAGAGAGGACATCAGGGAGGAGGGTGGAAGCAGAACAACAGAACAGATTCTGTTACATGAACGTTATCCAAGTAGCAACTGATAACAGACACTATTCTTGCTGAAACAACTTTTTTTGGCAGGGGGTAGGTTTTCTTTATGTTTAAGCTTGTTCATTGTTACTACTGTAAGTTGATTATTTGCTTTACTATTTTCAGACATATTTTTGTTTTGTTTTGTTTTGTTTTGTTTTGTTTTGTGTTTTGTTTTGTTGAACATCCTATATAGGCCAAAGCTTGAATGTGAACCTGCAATTTGAAATTGCAGCTGTCATGCATTGACATGACTAATACTGAGTAGTGACAATATTACTAAGCAAATGTGTGCTAGTCAACAACTTGGAGATGGGCCTGAGAGAGCTCAGATGTATGTATGTATGTATGTATGTATGTATGTATGTATGTATTTAATTTACATCCTGCCCTTCCTCCCAAAAGATCCTTGGGGTGGCTCAGGGTGGAATTTTGATTATGCAGTTGCGAAACTGATACGATATAGCAGTTAAGAGCATGATCTGTGAATAAGACGGTCCCCAGTTCAACTTTATGCTAATTCATGAAGTCACTAGATGGCCTTAGGAAATCCACTATGACACCGCCATTTGCAATATGGGTGTAGTAACATTCCAGCTTGAAGATGGGGTTGCCGTATTAGTCTGCTGCAGCAAAAAGTAGCACCTTGAAGACTATTATGGCATGGGGCTTATGCCATAAGCTTTTGTGGCCTACAGCCCACTTCATCAGATGTATGATATGTTATTTTGAGATACAAGTACATATATATACGAGATGGGGGGTGGGGGCTGTAAACAGTGAGGACAAAATCACTATGCAATCCTATACATGTCAACTCAGAAGTAAATCCATTAGGTGGTGTCAGGGAACTGCCATTGGCTCAGGGGGGAGAGGGGAAAAGCCGGATAGATTACAGAGAGCCCCCAAAGATCGTGGGAAGCAGCTCCTCCTCAGCGGAGGAGAGTAACCCCGCCGCCAGTGGAGAGGAGCTTCAGGGCTCGGAGGAGGCAAGGCGGTGCCAGGACACCTTGCCTGGGCAAAGCGGGGAGGAGAGAGGTCCTCCGTTACCCACGCCCTCCTTGCACAGTAAGCTTTCGCGCCGAGAGGGGAGGAGCAGGCTGGGCGTCAAAAACTACTTTGCTGGGGAAGGTTTAAGGACCGCCCACTCTGGATTCTGCCAGTGAATGAGCCAGCCATGGGAGAGTGGCGCTTTGGACAGATAAAGTTTATTTTGGCATCAAAAGCAAGGCTTCACAGCCGAGCAGGGAGGTATTTGCCTGCTTGCTCTCGAGCAACCCCTTGGAACCCTAACAGGTGGATTTCGAAGTTGTGCTATGGAGACTGCTCCATCAACATGCGTATTTCTGCTTGCCTGGTGGAACAATCTCCTCTCTCCTCCCCCCATGCAGTATGAGCAGTATGTCAGTCACTACTGATACTTTCTCTTTTTTTCACAGAAGAAAATAGGAAGGAATGTCATTGCTTCTTTGGATTGGGCTTTGGGGCCTCATCCAGCTGTCAGGAAGTGACCAGGTTTCTTCTGTTTCGACAAATTGTTCAGAAACAAAAGTAAGTGTTTTCTGCCACACGTATTGACCTGGGGCAGAAAAGGCACTGCCTGTCTACAAACCATGGCTTGCAAATTAAACACCAGTCCCAGAATGCAAGCTTACTTCTCCCCTTTCTGGTACAAATTCCTCCCTCTCTTCTCTAGTTTGCTATACCCACAAGCCAGGGGTTTTGTGTTGCGAACCGCGGCCAATGCTTACAAGGTCACCTCATGGTTTGTCAACCCACTTCAAAATATACCATGGACCAGAGCTTTCCAAACTTTTCATGCTGGTGTCACACTTTTTAGACATGCATCATTTGGCAACACAGTAATTCAGTTTTACTAGCAAACCGGAGGTTAAACTAACTCCTTTCCAGCCCCAGAAGGAGCATGGGGAGTGTTTATGCGACACACCTACACCTCAGCCGACACACAATGTGTCGTGACACACAGTTTGGAAAGCTCTGCCTTAGACACTGGTCAAGTACAAGCCTGCTCAACACAGAGCATTGTTATGTACTATGAATATATAAATCTGAGCCACAGGGGAGAGAATTTACTGCCACAAGCTGTGGATAGCCACCAATTCATAGGACTGCCAATGGGGATTACAAAAGATCATGGAAGATAGCTCTGAGCTCTGAACTCCACATTGATAGCTCAATGTAAATTCCATGGTAAAAGCAGTATGCCAATTATACCTCTGAATAACAGTTGCAGGGAGGGCAAACAGAGCTGTCACTTTTAAATGCCACTTGTATAGTTTCTAGAAGCATCTTGAAAGCACTTGGAAACAGAAGGATGGACTAGATCAGGGGTTGGCAAGGCTTACCGGCCATGGGCCAGATCACTCCCACGGAGATCATCCATGGGCCGGGCCAGCACAGAATGACACCGAAAATCACGTCTGCACATGTCTGCGGCACTGGAAATTGCTTCTGCGCATGCCCAGACGCCAAAAATTGCACCTGCGCGGAAGTGATTTTCGGCATCTGTACATGCACAAAAGCAATTTCCGGTATCTGCGCATGCACAGACGTGATTTCCGGTGCTGCTTGGTGAGTCCCTGTGCCACAGGCAGCTCAGTTTGGTTCGGGGGAGGCTCCTGGGCTGGTAAAATGGTCTTCGTGGGCCAGATCCGGCCCATCGGCCACATGTTGCCAACCCCTGGACTAGATTACTGATTATCAACTAGTGGGTCAGTGCCTACTAGTGGGTTAAGACCTGATCTAAGATGGTTCACAACAGGAGAACTACCACCATGCAAATATATGGTAGAAAATTAAGAAGGGTTTGGGTTAAAAGTGGGTCCTGGGTCTGGATACCTTTGATGGACCTTTGATCAGATCTTCTGTTTGCATGCATTCCTGAGAGAGAAATATATGCCAGTTAAGTTAGGGAGGATGTTGTGCTTTGCTGAGCCTGGCTCACTATTTGCAAGCTACACTTTGCAAGGAGGTGATATAGCACCTGCACTGGGTAACATACATGGCCAGCTTCCTTCTCCATTCATTGTGAATTGACTTTCAGCATTCAGTTCCAATTTTAAATTGTTGGCATTTGTCTCTTTAGGAGGACTTCCTTCTTCCTTCAGCTAACAGGACCATATGTGGAAGAGGCCAGCATCTAAGAAGTGGTGGTTTGAATATGACTGTACTGAACGCAACACATCTTCCCACTGAATATTTGCAAGTTTTAGAAAATATTCCCTGTCCATGTGAGCACACAAAGAGCTTTCTGACATGCTTATTACAAGATCGTATGATTGCTCGTTTCATTATCTTCATTTTCATGCTTTGGCTTTTTGGGAACAGAACCATCTTCGTCTTTCTCCTCTTCCGTATTAGAAAGACTTTCTTCACTGTCTACATCTGGAATTTAGCTGTAGCTGATTTTGGTGCCCTGTTAGTTCTGTGCAGTATCTTCATATTCTTTTGCACTTGTGAGGATTCGAGTGATGCTCTTGTTAAATTGCTCCTGTTACTGGCATACCTATTTTTCTTCATGCAAGGTACTAGCATGCATTTCCTAATGTCCATCATTATTGATTGGTTCTTGGTTGGCCTCTTCCCTATTTGGCACCGACGTCACAGTCCAAAATATTTGTCTGTTCTCCTATCTGCTATTGTGTCTGCTCTTCTCTGGGCTCTGTCTTGCTGGCTGTTACTGTTTTTCAATTTGGGGCTTGACCCGCAGTCAATCATTATCACCACCTTAATGATCTTTGCTCCGCTAATGGTCATCTCCGCCCAGACACTGGTCATCAAGATCTGGCACAACTTAGGTGAGCAAGGAGAACCTTGCACAGAAATTTTGATTTGGATGTTTTTCTCCCTTGTCACTTGGGCCCCCCTGAATTTGTTCTTTGCCTTGCACCGTGATTTTGCAACCATCTCCTCATTGTCTTTCGTGTTCACTTCTCTGAGTGGCACCATCAACCCAGTACTTTACGTTCTCATTGGGCAAACACTTCTTTCTGATTCAGGAAGTCTCATGTTGTACTCTAGGTGGGTTCCAAGGAGGGGAGGGGAAATCCACTAAGCAAATGAGAGACTTGCCATTTTGAGGTGGGGATGAATAATGGTGAGGAACTCTGTCAACAGATACCCCCCCCCCCTTTTGTTTAGAAGAAAGGAAGTCTGTATTGGTTCTTAAGGTCTTGATGGGTTAAAGCTATACCAAGATGAATAAAGTGTGCCTAAAGAATATTTACTTGATAAATAAAAACTACTGTATGGCATGCACCTTGTTTCACTTATTTAGAAAATACCTTGGAATGGATGATAGTCCTAATTTGTAACTGGGTCAGCCCTTCCTCTGCTTAGTTCAAAGGCAGGAACCTTTGATTCAAGTAAAGAATCCATGGCCCCCATGTACTATCAGAGCCCCCAAGAAATGACACAGAGACTTCAGAGAGAAGTCAACCTATTCCTGTTTGACAAAGAGAAAAAAGCATGCCAAATACCTGTACTGGGTTCTGGGTTCTGGGTTCAGTTAAGAGTTTGGGGGCCCTTAGAGGTTACACCACTGATTGGTAGAGTGTGTGCTTTGTATGAAGAAAGACCCAGATCCATCCATATCATGTTCAATAGCTCAGTAAGCAGCGCATGAGACTTAATCTCAGGATCATGGGTTTAAGCCCCACATTACGTGAATGATTCCTGCGTTGCAGGGGCATGGGCTAGATAACCCTTGTGGTCCCTTCCAACTTTACAATTCTGTGATCCTATGAAAAGGATTAGGTCACAAGTGATGGGAAAGACCTTTTCTGGAAACCCTGGATAGCCCCTGCAGTCAGAGTAGATAATCAGTGGCAATCCCGGGCCCTAAAGAAGCCAGACTATCCTCCACCAGGGCCAGGGCTTTTTCAGTGATGGCTCTGACCTGGTGGAATGCTCTGTCCCACGAGACTAGGGCCCTGCAGGACTTGATCTCCTTCCGCAGGGCCTGTAAGACAGAGCTATTCCGCCTGGCCTTCAATTTGAATTAGCCTGATCCTCTATTTCCTTTTCCTTTTCCTTTTCCTTTTCCTTGAAGAAACCCTTCTGGGACCCCACATTTAAATTCTTCCCTGGTCTCCTTGCTGGCCCTAGTAGGACCAACTTGGCCAGTTAGTCCTGGTAATCATTTACTGTTAGTAAACTGGGTCACAAAGAGGGTGTTTGAAACCCCTTTACTATTTTGGCAGCAGAGCCTGTCTCCAATATCCCCGAGCTGCTCAATAAGCATGAAAGGGGAGCTATTTACTCACTGTGTACTCCAATGCTAAGCACAAGGTGCTTCGGTTTCAAGACAATGCTGGGCAACTTTGCTTACGTACAATGGAATTTCATGGAAAACACAACTTAAGTCACTCCAAATTGTGGTATTGGAGCATTCCCAATCATTTGCCTGTGTGTGCGCGCACACACGCGTGCACATGCACACACGCACACATTTAAGGCAACACATGGAGATCTGTATTGATTGTTACAGTGCACCCCTAATTTTTATTGCCTTATGATTATGAGATTATTGCATAATCTTAGGAGGCTATGTAATCTTAGAAGGAATGCGGCTTTGAGGGGGAGTGGCTGTGACAATCAAAAAGGGACCCTTCACACCTGAATTTGCCACTACACTACTGAGGTTAACACCATTAGTTCATTACAGGCAAAAGGAAGTTAGCATGTCAGCATGTAGTTTCCATAGATGTCAGCGCCTGGCAGAGAGTCCCCATCAAAAACATTACCACTCTGTATTCAGTCAGGGAAAAGAATGAAGCAGCAGGAAGCAGAGAGCAGACAATAGCTCAGAAACTGACAAGAGTATTAAGAGAACTGACAATCTGAGTGCCAGTGTCATTCTCCGAACATGCAGGGCACCGGCCGCGACACTGGGAGTACAGACTAGGACTAGGTACAATGGTAGCCGGCAGCATGGACAGAGACCAGGAGGCCACATCAGAGGACAGATGATATGAAGAGACAGGAGGGTCATGCAGGTCCTCCTGCACCCAGTGGCAATTCGTCATTCAAACAACACTGGTGTGTGAATGTGTGTGTGTGTTGTCCCCATTGAGTACTCCAGCAACTTCCAGGAGCCCGTCAAGAGCCTGAATGGGTCAAATTTGGTTTCTCTTATTCTCCCATTTTTCCATTCTTTAATTCAGTTCTCCACATTTCCATATCAACTTTTTCTTTTTTAAAAGAAGAAAGCCCTCATGAATATTCCTCAACTAATTTCTCCTAATATACATATTTTTGTATGCATATACATACATTAGCTGCTGGTGTGGTTATTTTGACTGATTTTAATTGTATTTATACTATTGTTTTTGTTTTTAAATCAATATAAGCTGTTTTGGGATGGTTTCTTTCCTTGAAAGCTAGAGCATAAATGTATCTGATGAATGAATAAAGCATTGCTCACTCTGCTGTCCTTATCCATCTACATACATCTAATGACCCACACTCAAATACTTGCAGTTCCTTACCTTAGATTCTTTGTGAAGACTTCGCATCCCATACTTAATCACATTTATTCAGAAGTAAGCCTTATTTATTCCACTGTCAGTATATTTTGGACTGCTGCTGTAATAACCTAAGGATCTGTTTCACGAAATCATTCTAAAAGCTGCACAATTGAAAGGTTTACTTTGTTTAAAAAATAAACTGGGATTACTAAACCCTGGTTCTTGTGTTGCTGTTAAAATGTCAATTTAAATGTCAGTTTTGCATGGGAAATATTCCACTTGAATGTAGCCTCAGGTGATGAAAGGTGGCATTTACTATGCCAGGGCAAACCATTCAAACTGGATTTTTCTCTGACAGGAGTGGAGGTGGGGAAGAAACACTCCTCTCCAGTCACAAAGCAAAAACTGACATTGCTGAAATAATAATCTACCATGCCAAAGAAAGAAAGAAAGAAAAACTCAATCAGGCGAATTAGACCAAAATAAGATGAACGCAGCAACAAAGCCAATGATTTGTCTGTAAACCTCATCTGTCAGGGAACATCCACGTGTGGAAGCAGACATCCATGAATGAATTGCCATGCTGCTTCAGGGAGTTTACATGCAAATAGGATCCTGATATGAATCTAGTTTTGTGGTGCACCCATTATTCTCACCCTCTCTACTGTGGGAAGTGGATGTCACTACACTAGGGATCGGAGAATATGTCAGTTTCTCTTTCTCTCGGTTTCTCATTTTTCTAAAACGGGGGAAATAAGGATGATATATTTTTGATAAATTGTTATGTTGAAATTCCTAATAAAAGAATATTTTAAAAAGAATAGTTTCAGGTTAAGAACAGACCTCCAAAATGAATTAAGTTCGTAACTAGAGGTACCACTGTATTTTATTTGCAGAGTCCACCATTGTAGTCCAACTGATCCATGGAAGGACCTTTATACTAGTTGAGAAAGATGGTAAATGAAAGATAGTAAATGAAAATGCATAGGACAGAGAAAACCAATAGGAACTTTAAAAGGAACCAGGCAATACATACGGCTCAGGAACATTCCAAAATTACCATTTGAAATGGTAATCCCCCCCCCAATGAACAGCAATTTAAAAACTTGTAAGTCTCAAATCTGCCTGACTATATGCTTTCCTCCTTCTCTTTCTCCACAAACACAGCCTTTCTAAGGAGGAATTACATACAGCAATGCCATGTGCTTCATTGCCTTCTTGATTAGTAGGTTTTCTGGGTCACATAAGCTCCCCAAGGCCTCCACCATGTTCTAATATTAAACCATCTGGGATAGACTGAAGAAGATTTCAGGAAGGGCTTTTGCTCTTGCATGGAAAAATGATCACAAAGTAGGTCATTCCTTAAACTGATCTGAGTGAAAATAAGCAGGAGGTTGACTGTGAATTAGGAAAGGGAGATGCAAATAAACAACGTTCTCTGGGCCAGAGAACGTGACATTAATCACACATGACATATCAGCACCATATATTTAAATCACTCTTATGTCACTTTAACCAGCATGGCTTGGATTTGAACTCTGATCTCCCAGGTCAAGGGCCAACAATCTAACCACTACACCATACTTGCACTGGCTGGAAAACTCCAACCACGGCAAATGGCAGTTCATGTCCTGTGTTATCACCACAGAGTAGCTTTCAAAGGCAAAACTTGCTCTCTACAGAGCAGACGGATATCGACAATATATCCCCATTTACTGCTTTCCTTTTTAGCCTGTTCTAAGGATTTGACACAGCAAATTGACCTTTTATGTTTGATGGTAATGACAGTGTATGAATCACAGAACAGAAAGCTCATCAGAAGCCTAAAAAAAGAGGATCCAATTTACCCTGAATATCTTCCTTAAGATGTACAAGAAGTCGGGGGAAGAGGGGGAAGAATGAGAGTGACAGAGTCTAAATTTTCATTAAAGATCTGCAACCACATTTTTTTTTTCTTTGACAGATTGCAAAATGTTCTGGCAAGTTTGCCAATGTACAGCATTAATCATATATTTCCTTGTGATACTTTTGATATTGCAGCTAATTATAGAGGTGTGGCAATAATGATACAGCTGGCGGTTGTGCAATTGTTTTTGGTTCAGTAATGGCAGCCTTGGTAGGGGAATCAGGATGTCCCCACAAATCTGATCCCGCATTGCCATTGACTAAACAACAAACAGCAACACCCACACAATTTCCAGAAGCAATATTGTCATCGTATCAGTTTGATGCCCAGAAATCTCCACAATGTGTATACAGAAACAAAATAAATGCAAGCTAAGTCTCAGCTGTTTACCTTTTTTCTTGCACCTGAACAGGCTAAGATTCCATCCCTCCCTGAACTGTTTTTCACACCGAAATTCAACTCCATTGAAAATTCACCACTTCATGACCTTTGCATTTAATGGTCTCTATATGAGACGTTAAAACCTAATTAAAATTACATGTTTTAAATGCTAGCAGCTTAAATTTTATAGATGTTGTTCATAGGGTTGCTGCATTCAGTCCCAATAAACTTATTTGTGTATTTAATTATTAACATAAGAGGCAATAAATGTCCCATTAATTCCACTTTAAAAGCACATGTAAAAAGTTCACTATTATTTGTGCTTACTTTTTGCAAAGGGTGTGCAAGACATTTGAATGAATCCCAAATCCAGAACTGGAGAGGAGCTGCTTTAGACAGATTTGGGATTGTTCAACCCAAACCAGTCCAGAATCAAAGCAGGGATCTCCAAAGCATTTTGGGCTGGTGTTGAGATTTGTATCACATGTAAATGTACCAAGTTCAAAAGGAAAACCACTGAACTTATTTGTCTGTAATTTGTTGAGCCTGCAAATTTCATACAGTTCTGTGAAAAGAAAACAGTTATAGTCTTTTTTTTTAAAAAAAAAATAAAAAGTAAAATTCCATAGTAGTGACTGTGGAGGTTGTTGTTTTTTTATAGTGGGATTTGGATTCAAAGCCCTAGGCCTAACCAAACAGCCTCTGAAGTACTGCCGAATGGACCCTGTTATTTTCCTGTCTGAATACTGTTGGTGGTGCACAACCCTACTTTTAATGGCTTTTTAAAAAAATCCTTCATAGTTTACACAAACTTTAAAAATTACTGAGGCTCACATAATACAATTACTCCTATGTATGCTTTCTTCTTTCCTCTTCTTGTCAAAGGTCCATACTGATATGTGTCAATATAGGCATCATTTGAGATTTTAAGGTAGGTCTGAGTTGGCTTGGCTTTGTTTTTCGCTGTGTCAGCTCCATGGTGGAAGTCTCCAGTATGTGGCCATGCCAGGCCCTCAGGGGCACTTTCAGACTTCCATACCATCACTCTGAAATTCTAAATCACCAAAAAAAGTAGGCCCCAGCCCCATAGATTATGAGACTCCACTATTGTTGGCATCCATCTGTCTCGAGAGGCAATGGAGTGCACATTTGGGGGTGAAGTGTGTTAGCAGCACCTACGTGACCTCCCCGGAGCACAAACCTGGGCAGTCTGTATGGAGGTCCCGGGCTGCCCAGACAACTAGACCCCACCCACCCACCCTTGGCCTCACTGATGCGTTCCAAAGGAAAATAGAGCAATATGTTTGGCCCCCGCTTGGCTGCAGGAGTTGCTGGAAGAAGGAATACAAAGTACCATCCAACCATCTATGGGACTCCACTCCGAATTTGTGTAGGGTTTATTGCTTAGCCTTTTCTTCTCCTGAAGATATCCCACAAGCAAGTGGAGATTTAGGATCAGAGCTTTTCTTCTCCTAGATGGGCTACCTTCCTAGGTTGACATTCTCCATCTGCCCTTCACTTTCTTCACCTGGTTTAGCTGGCCAGTCAAAGCCGTTCCTGGGATGTGGCTACTGTCCTGCTGACAGCTTCTAGGAGCCACAGGTGAGAGCTGAGTGCAGGGTGGGGACCAAAGGTGGACAAACTACCCCAGAAGGAGCACGACGTGTGTTCCACCAGAGGTACTATCCCTTCACTAATACCCCATACACTCCTCTATACTCTCAACTATTAATCTAGAAATACTTGCAGAGCCAAAAATTAAAGCACATGTAACATGCATATATGTAGGCACATTATTAAGGAATTAAATATAGATAATTTTTTCCTAGCCTGAATACAGGGTAGGGGGGAAATACACATTTTTAACCTGGAGGACACTAGTGAAGTTAAGATTACTTCCAAGACAGTGGATGAATCACTGGCAGAGAACTGGATGAAAACATACACAGTGCAGCAGATCAGTCAATAAAAGGGAACCAAGGAGGCCTTTACATGCAACCTGAATCAAATTTCTCCTTCATCGCTAATGACCATTGACTCTTTGCTGTATTGAAATGACTAGAAGAATCTGGCACCGCACTCAATGAAAAATGTGAGTTTTCGGAAACAAATGTTAAGTTACTTGGCCAGATTATTGGGAAGAAGATAGCTCAGTTGCAGAGCAACTACCTTACAAACAGAAGATCACAGTATCAGTTCTTGGTATCTCCAGATAGGGCTGGGAGAAAACCCCGTCTGAGACATTGATGAGCCACTGCCCGTCAATGAGGACATCACTGAGCTTAGACGGACCAATCGTCTGAATCAGTATAATGCAACTTTCTTTGTTCCTAACCAGACCTAGAAAAGGTCCAAGCTATTTCCCAGATCTTCAAAGTATCAGTGAGGTTTGCCAGTTCATGGGCATGGTCACACATGTGGAGAAAATTCTACTTCACTTGGCAAAGTCAAAACCAACGAGAGACCATTTAAGCTGCTGACATTAATGGTATTGGAGTGTGGCACAAGGAACAGCTTTTATAGCTATAAAAAGCACTCACACAGCTCCTCTTTTAGCCTTTCATAACCCAAAGAAAGCCATCAGTGTCTCAGCAGATCTCTCCGCCTATGAATTAGCAGCAGTTCTCCTCCAGGGACAGTCTCCAGCCGGCTTGCAAGTGATAACATATGCATCATGTTCGCTCAGTCCTGCTGAGCTGCAATATGCCCACAATGAAGAAAAACTTTTGCCGCCACATGGGCTTGTGAGAGATTCAACAACTTCCTTCTGGGGTGAGCATTCCAGGTAGTAACTGATCACAAACTCCTCAATTTGCTGTTGGGTTTGAGATCCTTCATGAACTGCCACTGAGGAACCAATGATTCTACATGAGATTTAAGAGATTTCAGTTCACATTCTTTTACGTATCAGGAAAGAATCTTAACACAGCAGATGCTCCCTCCAGGGCTCCACTTCCTGAGGTGCTTCCAAATGATTATGCTAAATAGCAACATCAGATGGAAGATTCCCCCCCCCCCCTTGATCGTTACATCTTTGCTCCTAACAGTCTGAACGAGAGAAAAAGAGAATAAGAAGCTGATGTAACATTGTAAAGGTAAAGGTAAAGGTACCCCTGCCCGTACGGGCCAGTCTTGACAGACTCTAGGGTTGTGCGCTCATCTCGCTCTAGAGGCCGGGAGCCAGCACTGTCCGCAGACACTTCCGGGTCACGTGGCCAGTGTGACGAAGCTGCTCTGGCGAACCGGCACCAGAGCAGCACACGGAAACGGCGTTTACCTTCCCGCTATAAAGCGGTACCTATTTATCTCTTCATGCCTTAGATGTTGTTTCATCAGAAGTGACAATATTTGTTGACAATGTATTGGTGTAGAATAGCAAGACTGGGCACTTTCAACAACTGTTTCAATGTGAAGTTTCCTGAGACTGTTCACTAAGGATATAGTAAAGGTAAAGGTAAAGGGACCCCTGGCCATTAGGTCCAGTCGCGGACGACTCTGGTGTTGCAGCCCTCATCTCGCTTTATTGGCTGAGGGAGCCAGTGTACAGCTTCCGGGTCATGGGGCCAGCATGACTAAGCCACTTCTGGCGAACCAGAGCAGTGCACGGAAACAATGTTTACCTTCCCGCCGGAGCGGTACCTATTTATCTACTTGCACTTTTGATGTGCTTTTGAACTGCTAGGTGGGCAGGAGCTGGGACCGAACGATGAGAGCTCACCCCGCCGCGGGGATTCGAACTGCCGACCATGCGATCGGCAAGTCCTAGGCACTGAGGTTTTACCCACAGCGCCACCCGCGTCCCTAACATTGTAGGGACCCGCGATGTAACATTGTACTGTATAGTAAACCACTGCAAAATTGGTGAGGCTGAAATAACTAATTGAAATGCATTAGTATATCCTTGAGAGGGACACAGGTGGCGCTGTGGGTTAAACCACAGAGCCTAGGGCTTGCCGATCAGAAGGTTGGCGGTTCAAATCCCCCCAACGGGGTGAGCTCCCGTTGCTTGGTCCCAGCTCCTGCCAACCTAGTGGTTCGAAAGCACATCAAAAGTGCAAGTAGATAAATAGGTACCGCTCCGGCGGGAAGGTAAACATTGTTTCCATGCGCTGCTCTGGTTCGCCAGAAGTGGCTTAGTCATGCTGGCCCCATGACCCGGAAGCTGTACACTGGCTCCCTCAGCCAATAAAGCGAGATGAGCGCTGCAACACCAGAGTCGTCCGCGACTGGACCTAATGGCCAGGGGTCCCTTTACCTTTACCTTTACTATATCCTTAGTGAACAGTCTCAGGAAACTTCACATTGAAACAGTTGTTGAAAGTGCCCAGTCTTGCTATTCTACACCAATACATTGTCAACAAATATTGTCACTTCTGATGAAACAACATCTAAGGCATGAAGAGACATACCTTAGAAGGGAAGTAGTTCCAAAGGTGAGGGACCACGACAGAGGAAATCCACCCACAGGGCCCTACTCATGGACTCTCATTAGGCAAGGAGAGCCCCCCCCCAAAAAAAAAAAAACTTTTATCTTAGGACAGTATGGAAGGAGGTGTTCTTTCATATATTTGAAGCCCAGGTCTTTGGGAGCCTTAGATAATTATTATGTTATTTCTTGTATGTATTTTGTACAATTGTTTCCCCTCCTACTCAGAAATAGGGGTGTGGTCATTAGCTGTATACAAACTGGAGGGGGGGGAGCTGGTGTGCTTCAGTTCAAACTACACCCAAGGCAGCAAGCCCCCAATGCATAGGGAAGATGCAAAAATGGCAGAAGAAGGATAGCATACCCAGCTTTATATTTTGCTTTGAGATGGGCTTCTTATTTTCCCCACTCCTTGCTTCATAACTAGCCTAGCTTTGTCAACTGATGTGCATGTCAGTGTGTTGTGTACAGCAACAAAAGTCTATGTCCCCCAGCCTGTACAACATTGTCAGTGCTATATTTAGTATGGCAATCAGATTTTTTTTTTGGTAACCTCACATACAGTACATTCTTGAAAAGTACCGTAAATGTCATGTTACTTGGGAAATAATGACAGTCGCTGTGGCTGTATTTCAGCTTTCTAAAAACACACACGAGAGTATAATATCCATTTTGAATGACAAGAGCTCATGTGAAGGCTTGTAATAATGAAGGAAGCATGCAATTTCAGAAACCACTTTTTCCCCATTTTTTGCAGCTTTAAACACAAACACTAAAGAAATACTGCCCTCCTACACACAATATATTTTCCTTCACTTGAATAATAGTTGTTTTGCCCAGAGTAAATGATGGCATGCATCCTAAGAAGCGATGGAAGCATTTAGCTATATATAGTTACATTGCATTCAGCTTTCAGGCAGATAAAATAGTCAGAAACTCTTTAAAAAGAAAGAAAGAATTCAATATATGGAGTGATATGTCTCAGTGGGGGGACAAAAATATGTTTATGAAAGCTACTATTTTCTTTTTTCCCACTGAAATGCTGATGAAACCAACCCTGTTTCTAGTCTGGCATTAGCTAAAAAAATAAATAAGTTTCATATATATTCCTTACAAGTTGTCAAAATTGCTTTCCTCGTTGATTTGCTTAATGTGTTTGAAAATATCATTGCCTCTATAACATGAAACTTTACCCAGGATTTACTATAAAGCAGGAATATGGAACCAGGTGTCCTTCAGATGTTAGTGGACTTCCAGCATCCCTGATCATTGGCCATGCTGGCTGGGGCTAAAGGGGGTTGAAATATCAGCTAGAAGAAGAAGAAGAAGAAGAAGAAGAAGAAGAAGAAGAAGAAGAAGAAGAAGAAGAAGAAGAAGAAAATTAGCCCATGAAGATTTCACTTTTAGGAAACTGGTTCACTAATGTGATGTCATTGAAAGAATGCAAGAAGTACATTTTGCTTAAAGCCAAACTTAGACTTTTTATCTCATGAGCTATTTTGCTAGTACAGCTCTTCATAAAACCCGATGTAATGGTCTCAGAATGAATTGGTCTCAGCATCAGCATCACAACCACTCTCTTCATGATGAAGGCAGAATACTATGGTAGCCTCATCTCGGTCAAAAGCCAATCATCCTTAGTGATTTATGAGTGGTCACTTTCTATCACTGCTATGACTTGGAGAAGCTTCCAGCTATGGCTTAGCAATCCAGTAGGGCAGACACCAAATGATGGTCATAGCCAACAAAGAATAGAAGGTTCTGCTAGAAAACCCAACATTGTTTTCAAATTTCACTCTCTTTTAAAAAGGGAGCACCAAACCGTAGCAGCAACATGGCATGTTGTTGTTGTTTAGTCATTTAGTTGTGTCCGACTCTTCGTGACCCCATGGACCAGAGCACGCCAGGCACTCCTGTCTTCTTCTGCCTTCCGCAGCTTGGTCAGACTCATGTTTGTAGCTTCGAGAACACTGTCCAACCATCTCGTCCTCTGTGGTCCCCTTCTCCTTGTGCCTTCCATCTTTCTCAACATCAGGGTCTTTTCCAGAGAGTCTTCTCTTCTCATGAGGTGGCCAAAGTATTGGAGCCTCAGCTTCAGGATCTGTCCTTCCAGTGAGCACTCAGGGCTGATTTGCTTAAGAATGGATAGGTTTTATCTTCTTGCAGTCCATGGGACTCTCAAGAGTCTCCTCCAGCACCATAATTCAAAAGCATCAATTCTTTGGCGATCAGCCTTCTTTATGGTCCAGCTCTCACTTCCATACATCACTACTGGGAAAACCATAGCTTTTACTATATGGACCTTTGTCGGCAAGGTGATGTCTCTACTTTTTAAGATGCTGTCTAGAGCAACATGGCATATTTTCCTTTAATTTGTTCAGCTTCAAAATGGTCAGAGATGATGGGAAGGAAGATCAGTGGTGGTGATGGTTCTTCTTCTTCTTCTTCTTTGGCGATGACTTGTAGCCAAGTAAGATTGTTTTCCATTAACACAATTTTAACAGTGGGTCCCTATGTGACTGTGGAGGCCAATTCTGGATCCACACGTCCTTTCACAGTGGGGGCATAGGTTTCTGGGTGGGAGATGATCAGGGTGAGGGTTTGCCAAGTGTGCCTTTCTCTTAGCACATTTCTCCCTTTCATCCTGAGTTTGAGCATCCTCAAAGCCCATGACACCTTTGGTAAAGGCTGTTCTCCAACTGGAGCGCTCGCAGGCCAGTGTTTCCCAGTTGTCGGTGTTTATACGACATTTTTTAAGATTTGCCTTGAGTCTTCAAACATCTTTTGTTGACCACTGGCATTCCGCTTTCCATTTTTAAGTTTGGAATAGAGTAGTTGCTTTGGAAGACGATCATCAGGCATCCGCACAACATGACTAGCCCAATGAAGTTGATGTTGAAGAATCATCACTTCGACACTGGTGAACTTTGCTTCTTCCAGTACACTGGCATTAGTTTGCCTGTCTTCCGAAGTGATGTAGCCGAGGTTCACGCACCTCAGGACTGGTAGGCCAGAAGACTGGGAACTCAACAGTTGGGAGAGGCAGAGCCAATGACAGACAAACACAACTCATTCTAGATTTGTCCCCATTCACCTCCCTACTGAGTTCTATAAGGACAACAGATAAACTAAGGAGAAGCAAGATGTCACAGGCAGTACCTCCCTCCACCCCTGGACTGGTTGCAAATAAGCCAATGGGCAAGTGGAAGCTGGCTGAGGGCAGAGTAAGGTTGGCAAGACATTTATTTGCATTTTAAAATATATATATATATATTTAAAAAAGCTTTCTAGGCCAACGCTCCACAGCTCTAAGTGGATTACACTGTCTGTTAACCATATAGCACTTCAGGCTGTTGTAGCTGCTTTACATACATTAGCTCAGCGACAACAGCCTTGTGGAAAACTGGAAAAAAGAACCTGTTTTCCAAATAAAAAGAAAGATATGAAATGTCTTCAACCTCACAACCCATCACCCCAGACCCAACATATTGCAATCATTAGCATATTACTGAGGTCAGCCCACATCTGTTTCCTTTTTCCTTCTTTAATTTCAATTATAACTTGCTGTTTTATATTGCACCATTTATTCCTAAGTGACTGTAGTGCCAGAGAAATGCAGTCAGCCAATTTATTCATTAGATCTATTGTAGTGGAACTGGGGCGGGATGGGGGGGTGGAATGGGTTTTATTATCAATCTATTTAATTTCGAGATAGAATTTAGTGGAAATCAATATTAGAGAATGCATAATTGCTAAATCTTCTTAAATTAATAGACTCATTCATTAAGTTTCCCCCAAAAATACTTAGCTGGTATTTCTTGTGACTTTCCCTAATTAATTAGCAAGCAGAAACCAACTGTGAGCAAAAGAGTTTTGGCAATTGTGTGGCAGAATCTGAAGATCAGTTCCCAGAGAAGAATAAATTCAGATGTGTATATGGGGCATTTCAGCTCAAAGGGGGGGAAAGTGGGGGGGAAGAGCTGATTATCTCTCATGGATAGATAGATAGATAGATAGATAGATAGATAGATAGATAGATGATAGATATAGAGCCAGAAGCAAAGCAAAGGTTTTCAGTACAGACTGCAGAACCTACCAATATGTTGCCACTAGTGAGTAACAGGCAGCTTTGAAAGCCTTTATTGTACAAGCTTATATGGACTACCTACCCCACAACTGAAGTTCTGGAAGTTTGCAGATGATTTTCTTTTGACCTTTTACTATTCAAGACAAAAGCCTTTTTATTAAATCTAGCGTGAATTAACTCTAGTAACTTTATATTAGATTTGCCATATCCACTATAATCCACTGGGAACTTCTATACAAAATGGATTGAAAATGCAATGCAATGCATGTGAGGGATGGAGGTTAGCATAGCAACTAAAATCCATTGGACTATGTTCCACTGAATTCAACGATACTTATTTCTAGGTAAGTGTATATAACTAGCCTTCCCCAATCCCAGAGTCTTCCAGATGTTTTGGACAACAACTCTCATCAAAGAAAAGTGGTTGTGAGCTCCTCTCCAGGAGCCTGCATAACCACACAACCACAGCAAGTCAGAGTTTATAGGGGGAAAGGCAGGGTATAACTAGATATATTGTATAACAAAACAACAACAACAATGTAATTGTGAAAAATACACACTGATTTAATTCATCTTATTTCATATTGGCCTTTTTTTTGTCTTGATTTACCATTTCATTCTTAAAACATGTAACTGACATCCAATAAGAGATTTCACCTCTTTGATAGAAACATTCGCTCATTTTGATCTGTTTGTTTGTTTTCTACCTCGCCTGCATTTTCCATATTGACCTCATTCACATCACAGCAAGATCTAAGGGAGAGCGCCAATTCACTCAGTGGGATGGTATGTGTTGTCCATTTGGAATGAATTCAAAGAATCTAAGGTCTTCAGGGAAATTTTCAAATCATCCTGTGATCACCACTTGCCAGGGATACAAGGGCAGCTGCAAAACATCACACATGCTTTTGCTTTTGAGCACAGCAAAATGCAAGATGCTTCGTATTTACCTCATTCTTTAGGGGAAATAAATTTGAGAAAGAGATGAAAGACAGTTGTGCTTAGGACATTGATAACAGTTCTAACATTTATGGTCTGCAGATTAATGGGATTAGGAATTGGGGACTGCAGTTGTGAGATGGCAGTGTGCAAATGAATACACAATCCTAGTCACTCGCCAAGGCCTTCTCTGCAATTCCTCTATAAAGATATGTTCATGGAGTGTTTTTTAAACAACATCCCACAGTTCACACAGGAACTATCACTGGCATTTTGTCTCATTTGCTAAAATACTGTTCATTTTTCATTTGTAGCTTTACTACATTTTTTGTATGGCTGGACAAATTCATCTATTTCTGGTCTATACTAATTCTGCACAAGTCCATTCCATTAATCTGCAACCTATTTAAACAAGTACCTATGAGAAAAAATACACATTTTGAAACGTATATTATTTTAAAAAGACATGTTTCTAAATGTATTTTCACTTTTTTAAATAGGCATTTTTAAAAGTCTAAAAGCCAGTAGTTAATGATCCTAACCATGTTTCTCAGAAACAAGTCCCACTGAATAAGTGGGGCTTATTTAGATAAGTGGATTTAGGATTGCAGCTTATGATCTGCACCTTAGTCCTCAAGTACACCTAGTTTTATACCCCTTCCATGTTATTCTAAATAGAGGTTTCGATGACTTGCAGAAGCGAGCAAGAACATTTGTGCCAAATCTTATATTTGTGTATTTTTCTTGTGTGTTTGTTTGAATCTAATGAAGACTTTGGCTTTCATGATCCTTTGCCCTAAAAAGAAGTCTAAGTAAATAATTGGCTAAGCAGTTTGTTTTTTTGATGGCTGGTACCAGTTCAAGATCATCTTGAAGCCACACCCTCTGAATAAAAAGCCCCACCCCTAGATCTGCACGCATGAAAATTACACACATCTTACATGTTTTATTTAAGCTGCAGTCCTGTAGTTGCTACTTGGCAGTAAATCTTTTTGAACTCAGTGGAACTTACATACAAGTAAACACACATAGGATTCCACTGATTATTCCATTGATTATTTTATAATAAGCCTCAGACAGAACCTTTCCTTGATTTCTTCACTCTTTGGGGTATATGTTGCATATCACCTCTAGATTTGACCATTTTAGCTACTGAAATAAATGGAATTCAGTTTAACGGAGGATTACATGTGTTGGCCAGAGTGATGGCATATCTGTCACCATGAACAAGGACACTTGGAAGAGATTAAACAGTCTTAAAACATAACAAGCAAAGATGCAACCAAGTGAAAACATAAGCATGGACTTGATCAATGCAGGTGTATGGAATTGTAATAGATATTGCTATGAAATATAATTGAAATTTGAAAGCAACTAATAAACTAAGCCAGCATGCTGGATTATGGGACTATTCCTAGACTACTAAAACATATCCAGATGGAAGGGTCTCCCATGGTCAGTTTTATGCCACGAAGCAAAGCCAGAATACCTGAAATAACATCTCACTCCTGGGAAAGTAGGGTTAAGGTTGCAGTCTCAGCTTGTCTTTTAGACTGCACCCGTGACACTTACCCTGACAATATTGGAATGTGCAACTTTTGATAGGTTGCTGAATAAAGTCAATAGGCTATGTGAATTTCCCTCAACACGCACATTTTTAATATTCTATATTGGCATATTTGGGTTTGTCTGTTGTTTTGGAATGTCATTTTTTGGGGTCCCAATAAACAGCTTTTCTTGTTGTGAACTGCCCAGTGATATGCAGATGAATGATGATATACAAATTATTACCATTATTATTATCATTATCATTATCATTATCATTATTATTATTATTATTATTATTAATATCATCTGACTGCCGAAGCACTCTACCATATTGTGTGGCTGCTTTAAACTGACAGTTTTATGGATTTTACTGCTTCCACTGCTTGATCTGTTTTTTATTGTTTCTACCGATACTATCTTAATGTATTTTCATTGCTTTTTTATCTCTGACGTGAGATGCTCTAGAACTTTTTAAACTGAAGGGCAGTGTATAAATATATTAGATGAACAAACAAAGATGCTCTTCAGCTTTAAAGTGGCTTGCTTCCCGGAATCTGCAGAGAAAACTCCAGCCAAGTCACAACAGGGTCCTGATTTCCTTGCATGCAAGTTTTGGTCAATGGCCCCTTTGACAGGGGCCCGTTGGATCAGGTCAAAGGCCCCAACTAACCCACAGTGGCCAGCCAGATGCCAATAGGAAGCTCACGAAGCAGGGCCAGAGTGCAACAGTGCTAACCCCACTTGCAATTTCCAGCACATGGTATTCAGAGGCTTAGTGTCCCTGACAGTGGAAGTGGGACATAGCCATCATGACTAGCCGCCATTGATAGCAGAGGTGGATTTAGGGAAGCATGATTGGTTCAGTCGCATTGGGTGCAGAGCCTCGGGAGCACTGCTAGGAACTCCATGTCTATGATTTACAATAGACTGCTACATTCTGGTGTTGCACAAGGTGCCACTGAAATCTGAGACCCCAAAGATCTGCCACTGTTGATAGTCTTACTCTCCATGAATTTGCCCAGACCTCTTTTAAAGCCAAGTTATTGACCATCACTACACCTCTTAGAAGAGAGAATTCCATAGTTTAACTTTCCCACATCTTCCCCACATTCGCAAAACAGATTCCCTGACCCTGTGTCTGCTACCACAGCAAGAAAGATACATCTCAATGGCCCACACAGCCTCCTCGAAGCTGATAAACCATGAACAAAGCAGATCGCTCCTCCAATGCAACATTTCGTACATGACCTGAAAACAGCTTCTTCTGCTACCACACAGGCAAGGCATTTGTTGAGCAGATCACAGGGGCGAAAGTGTGTAGTGTTCTTTGAGGGGCTTTTTGGATAATACCAACAAAATGTTGAACAATAAAAGCCAGCTAACGGATGAGTGAGTCGCTTCTGGAGTGGATTTAGGCTTTAGTGACAGAAGACAGAGTGCTGACCCAGAAAATCGCGGCATGTTCACATGCCCCTCGGGAGCACACAAGATGGAAGCCTGGGCAGACAATTCAGGTGGAAAGAGGAGCTCCTGTAAAGTGAAGAGGATTTTGTATCGAGGAGAAAATGAGCATTGGAAATATTTTGATAAATAGAGGGACTCCTCAGACATGCACTTCAAGAGTTCCTGTAGGGTGAGAAAGCTTGGGAGAGATGCAAAGAAAAGCAATTGAAGGAAAAGGCAGAGAAGGAAGAAGCTACAGAAACTCCCAGCCCTCCTTCTGAACATCCTTTTGGTGTCCAGGACTTGGAATGAGACAAGTAACAACATATATGGTAGGAAAGTGATGGTGCAGATCCTATTGCCTCTAAGAGAAATGGTGCATGCAGTATCACTTTCCTGCCAAACTTGGGCTTGTAGTCCTCAGTGGGTAAAAGAAACTCAGTGGGTGGGGGACTAGGAGAACCTGCAGCTGCCACCTCCTCCAACTTTTCATTCCTCTGCCCAAATGTAGGTTTAAATTTATTTGCCTTTGGGTAGGAAAATCAGGAAACAAAGGAAGATGCAGGAACTTATCGAGCACTGTTGAGTGCTGGTACTATCCTCAAGGATGAGGCCATATGGTGTTAATGTGTCCAGCATGTGCATCCAGAATTCTCCCTTTTTGCAAACGTTGTTGGATCTATTGGCACAGATAGAATCATAAAATTGTGGAGCTGGAAGAGACCACGAGTGTCATCTAGTCCAACCCCCTGGAATGCAAGAATCTTTTGCCCATAGCAAACACTGCATGGTCTCAAGCTAGATAATAGTACCAGAATTGCTTAGCTTCGGCAAATGAAGGCCTTCTGAGCATCCTTAAAGCTCTGTAATGGCCACCTTGGAAGCAGCAATTTTTTAATCAGAGCAACTGGTGGTGGTGGAAGCTGAAACATTTTGCTATAAAAGTTTAAAAATTCCTTTTTGTTAGCTGGCTTAGTCTCTTATACTGGTCCTTAAAGACAGAGTAAACTTTTTTCTCCTTCAGAAAGTTTGGAGGGAAAAATGTGAAGTGTAGGTGAAACTTGAACAGATTAAAGCTTCAGACAGATCTGCCTTCCTTTAAGCGTGAAAGACACCTTTGATTAATGGTTTCCTATACCTCTGCTAGCATTACAAATCTTGAGTAAATATGCTACTAGGACATTAATGTGTGGAATGTGTGTGTATAGGAAAGGCTTTATATTCAAGAAACACTGAAGAATTTCCATGGGCCATGGAGCAGAAATCTAAATGATCTTCATCCTTCCATCAGCCACACTTTGCAAATGGACTTGGCACAGAGATACAAGCGATATTTCAAAATAATTTACCTCTACTGCAGGGCTCTTAAATGCTTTGACAACATTGCTGCTTCTTGTAATAGCTTGAAAGAATGCTTTTTCTCAGTGTCTTATTATCTGTTTTCTAGCATGTTGTATTTTACTTATTGACTAAATCCATTATCATCTTAAAGAATAGCAGCCTATGATCATTGACAATAAGATGCATCAGGGCAAAACTCAAATAACAGCAAAGCCCTGTTTTTTAAAATGGAAGTTACTGTACTGTTCAAATTCCCCCCTTAGCTTTATATTTGGAGTATGATAGTTTCTGCTTTTTAACTACTGCTGGAATTAAAATCAAACTACAGGATCAAAGGAAATACAATACAGAAATTGAACCATTGCAATGTGATTCTTCAGACTCCCAAGCATGAACAGATAAATGTAGCAGTGAAAACCCAAAGTGACTGCAGAATCTTCAAAGTGCAGCACAGACAGCAACTGGAAATGGCTTTAGAAAATGAAGTACTGTACAGGTAATATAATTGATAGCTCATACCTAATGATATTTCCAGCTTCATCTTCCTAACACCTTTGTAATTGCATGGGACTCCAGTAACAAAAAACCAGCAACATTATTAACAGGTATTTAAGCAGGCATTGGAAGAGACCAGAGCTCAGTAGTAGAGCCCATGAAGGTCCTCAGTATAATCTCCAGTTAAAAGAATCAAGTGATGGGGGAAATCTCTTGAGATCCTGAAGAGCTGCTGTGAGTATGAGTGGACAATACCAGGCTGCACAGACAAATCATCTGACCTGGTTTAAGGCAGCTTCCTATGCTCTACCTGTAAGGCCTTTCCACATATTCCTCTGCTGCTCCAAATTTGTGCAACAATTTGCTTTGTGAAATTTATTGGGTTTGCCTTCAGAATAACCATAAGCCAATATAATTCTGATTTCACGGCGTAGGAGGTGAGGCTGGGTGGATTGTCCAAGTCAGGAGCTGCCAACCTTTATGGGCACATTTGCAAACTGGAGAAACTGTTGAGGGCATCACAAACATCAACCGCAACCAAGCACATACCATTGGTTGCAATACAATATTTCTATCAATCCTAGTTTCAGTGGTGGGATGGGTTGGGCTAGGACCAAGGGAGGCTTCTTTGGGCACATGAGCATCCATGGGTGCTATATTGGTGACCATTAGTCTAGGTTCATACACTAAGTATATGATAGAAATGGGGCATGAACCCAGGTTGATCAGATATAAAACCATACCCTGACTTGCTCAACTGTCCTAAGCAGTTCAGGACCAGAATACCTGAAATATCATCTCAGCCCTTATATTCCAAGGTAATTATTGTGCTCTGCAGGTGAGTGCCTCCTGGAGACATCATCTTATAAGGAGGTCCTCTCTGCACAATATTGGAATGCGACCTTTAGTGTGGTGGCGCCTACCCTTTGCAATGCCTTTCCCTTAAATACTAGACAGGCACCACCTCATCATTTCAGCACCTACAGAAAACCTTCCTTTTCCAGCCAGCTGTTGAAGTAGACATCTTTCTCTGCCTGCATGTATATTGGAATTATTTTTAATATATCTTTATTGTTTTGTCACTTCTGGCTTGCCACTATGTGCTCCTACCCACTAGGCCTGGGCAATATATTGCCCAGGACCGATATGAGGAGCAGAGCGTGATGTCGGCTTCACTCAGTGGTATATTGCTGGTGAAACCGCCACTTCTCCTGACTGAGTCCCTCTGCTAGCAGCGTCTGCTGGAGAGAGTCAAAAGTTCCTTCCCCCAGTGAGCGCTCCTAGCAGATGGACTCAGGAGTGGTGGCGGTTTCACCAGCAATATATTGCTGAGTGGAACCACCATCCCACTCTGCCATCATACAATGCAGAGGGAGAAACAAGCTATATCTGTGAGACGGTGATACAGCTTGTTCCTCCCTATGCATCTTTAAACTGCTCAGCTGAGGAGTGTGCAGCTGCCCTTACCTCAGCCGAGCAGTTAGAGGAGCCCCCAGCCTGGCACTGGCTCCCACAAGCCGGTGGTGGGGTAGGGGCTCTGAGAAACTGCTCATTTGAGGGGAGTGCAGTTGCCGTTCCTCACAGCAAGAAGTTAAAGGAGCCCTGATGCTCCACCCACTTACTGGTGAGTGGGAACAGCACCAGGGCTGTCTCAGTTGAGGAAGGTCAGCAATGTCTAGGCAACACGATGACCATGTTTATGAAGCAATTGTATATCCTCCCACCACGCTGATGAAGAGTTCTACGAAACAGTAGTCAATATTCAGTGTTGGACATCATATTTGCTGAATACACAAAGCTTCACAGCTTGTCTTTCATCATACACAGTCTGGTACCTCACTTCATTTAAAGATTTTCAGAGACATTGAGACTAAAGATTTCATTTTGTACTTGTTATGGTTTGAAGGAATTCTATAAAGATTATCTATTGCGTATGTACATGGTCATTGTGTTGCTGACATTCTCTTTGCAACACAGGGGTTTGTTTGGTTACTACTTACTCAGTTGAGGAAGGGGCACTGGCGGAGGAAGAGGAGTGCGGGGGGAGCACACCGCCCCCAGCAGCTCAATCCCGATGGGGTGCCTTCGTGGCTGTCCCCCCACCAGCGCTGGGTGCTGGGTGCCATGCCCCCAGGACGCACGCCATGCCCCTGTGGGTGGCGCGGCACAGCCCCGGGACATGCACCAACCCCGCCCCCACCTGCTCTCTGCCTCCCCCCCCCCCCCAGTGCTGGAGCATGAAGCTCCACCACTGGGAAGGGGACCTTCCCCACCTGAGCTTCACAAACAACCTGCATTGTCCCAAGCTGTGAGCGCCTGGGTAAAACTGCCTCAGCTCCTGAGGTAAGAGCTGGGGCAGTTTCACCAGGTGTCTCATGGACAGAGGCAAATGCAGCTTGTTTTTTCAACATCATGGTATATCGCCAAACTGCAAAGTTTGGCTGGTGATACACCGCCATGTTGATAAGCTGATATCGCCCAGCCCTGCTGCCCACTTAGGTGACCATGCCAGGTATTTGATGGACGTTTATTTTATTTTTAAATAATATTTTATTAGGTTTTATCAATAGAAAAGTTTAGAAAAATACAAAAACAAAAAAATACAAAATTACAAAATACAAAAATACAGACATTAAACACAAAGAAAGAAAAAGAAAAAACACATATAAAAGAAAACAAAAACTCCCTCTTTCTTAATTTCTCATCTTTAGTTAACTTATTTTCCTGACTTCCTCACGTCTCCCTTTTTTGTATCCCTTTTAAAAATTGGTTCAGCAAATTCATGTCCTATTAGTTTATCTATTATTAATCCCATCTTACATTTTACCTTGTTGCTAGAACCCCTTCAATTCATTTCAATGTCATCAGCATTCAAAAATTTTACAATATTTCTGCAAATAAGTTTTAAATTTCCTCCAATCTTCTTCCACCAACTCTTCTCCCTGGTCTCGGATTCTGCCAGTCATTTCCGCCATTTCCATATAGTCTATTAGTTGCATTTGCCATTCTTCCAAGGTGGGTAGGTCTTGTGTCTTCCAATGCTTTGCAATGAGAATTCTTGCTGCTGCTGTAGCATACATAAAAAAAGTTCTATCCTTCTTTAACACCGATTGGCCAACTATGCCCAGGAGAAAGGCCTCTGGTTTCTTCGGGAAAGTATATTTAAATACCTTTTTTAGTTCATTATATATCATTTCCCAGAAAGCCTTAATCCTTGAGCACGTCCACCAAAGGTGAAAAAATGTACCTTCAATTTCTTTACATTTCCAACATTTATTATCGGGCAAGTGATATATTTTTGCAAGCTTGACTGGAGTCATGTACCACCCATTTGATGGACGTTTAGGCCAAAATTAATTTGCTAGCATTGCTACACTCACCCCAGTTTGGCAGTGAGAAGTATCAGGGGTTCCACTGTTTACCCAGTTTGTGTTTCTTTTCAAATGAGGTCACTGGAGACTTATTGGCATTTTGGATTACCTGCATTCCTTTACAAATGGTTGAGATGGTAGTTCACAGCTTCAACACCTCCCAAATCTTCCAGCTCTCTGTCTTTGCTCTCTGCTCCATTCTCTCCTCAAATTAAAAGTGGCTTGCTTTTACATTGATACCTTCCTGCCATTCAGATATCTGCTGGCCACTAATGTCCATCAGCCTACTAATATGCCTATCGATGGATGCACCTGGCCAAATGATGTGCCTGGGTCTGGCAGGTCTCAGCCATTAATCCTGGGTCTTAGAACCAAGAATGACCAAGGTGGACTTGGAAGTGATCTCCAGGAGATCATTGAGACTAGTCCAAATCCCATAACAGTATTTAAAGTGTCATTAAAACTGAGTTCTTTGCTGCAAGAAGCAGACTCTTCTAGAAAATATATATAGATACTCTTTTTAGAAGAAAAACATTTGGTCTTCCAAAATGACTGACCTGGTAAGAGAGAAAAGATTTGCCATCCACTCTACAAAGTAATACCAAATCTCACTATCTGCCTACATAAAGCACCATGACGCCTTTTTAATTGGCTTCTAACTCTACTGCTGCACTCAAACAAAGGGTGATTTTCCTAATTACCATCTTGCTTTCTTCTTGTCCTCTAGCAGAAAATGAGTATGACTCACTGCTGCAGAACATAGCTTGAAAAAGGCCAAACAAAGATCACGGCTGGAAATGTTTGGGTAGCAAACTTTCCTGGGTCAATATAGAAAGCTCTCCTGTAGTCTTTCTATCTTTGATTAATAAAATCCACTTAATTTTTCTAACTGATATTGTAGCTACACCTAATGTGGTCTACTGTAAGCTCATTAACCTCTCAGGGTATACTTCTGGCACTTTGCCTGTTTCTAAGTTTAGTGCTTTAACAGCAAACTGGGAATTCAAGAGAACATATCCCCAAAGTACACATGAGCAGACACAGCTGGATTGTGTCAGAAGTTCAATTCAGTTCAGTCACTGCAGAAACTATTATTGTCCATTGTCAGTAGCAAAGCAGCCAACCCCCCCCATAAAATATTTGAGGGAGCTGCCCCCCAAAGTTGGTGGGCATTACTATTCAAAAGGTGGGGGGTGCATGTCATGTCATGTGATCGATTGAGGCAGAGCTTACCTACCACCTGCCCCATATTTTATTGATGTTGGCCCCCTTGGTCAGTAGAGAATGAGACTTTTCATTTCCGGGTCATGGATTCAAGCCTCTTGAAGCAAGCATGTGCGTTTGTTGCATGTTGGGAAACACAGGATGTAATTAAGCATTGTGCTGTTATGATCCTTTCATCAGCTCAAGATCCTTTCATTCTGCCGAACAGAATGATCTCCCCTCTACTGACTCTGCACAGGATACTGAGGGATCTTCCAACCTTCCAGAGCATATTTGGGGAAGGCACAGAGGCACACCAAGGGGTAAGTCCTGTTGTGCTAGAAGGAATCCTTGCACTAGCTTCCACTAGTACCATGTTAGTTGAATCCAGTCCATACTGATTATTTATCATTATTGTTTTTGGTGAATCACCTTTTCCACAAGTCTCAAGGCAATTTACAAGCATACCATAAAACTGCTAAAACTAATTTTGAAAACAGTACCAAAACAGCAACAACTAAAGACAAGTTTAAATGCAATACAAAACGTACAACAAAGGTAGAGGTCAAACTGAGAGGACGAAGGAATCGGGCTTTGCAAGCACCCACAATAAGCTGATCAGTGGCACTTGCAAAGTGTAGGGTTTTGTTAGTAACAATGTTCAGCTGATCATAGGATCGTTTCCTTCCTCGCAAAGGGCTTTGGAAGCACCTGAAGATCAGGTGGGTGTGGCTTAACTGAAACAGTCTCACGGGTAAAATTGGGGTGCCCTGTGGGCTGAAGAATTATTATTATTATCATTATTATTATTATTATTATTATTATTATTATTATTATTATTATTATTATTCCACTCTTCGTCTGAATATCTCAGGGCAGTTTATAAGATAAAAATACAGGGTAACAGCACAAAATAAAATTAAGCCCACAGGCCAGAGGATTGTCGCTGCTGAATTGCAGCACAGGCTAGGATTGTCCTGTAAATTTCTCACTTTTTATGGTTTTTCTCTCTCTCTTGATTTCCTTGGGATTGTCTTCAGACACAAGCACACAATGTAAACTTTGGAGGCTGTGCACTGTTCCTCCCCATTGCTGGAGTCCATGTCTTCTCTCATACTCATCCCAGTACGTGGCAAGGCTGTCCTTGAGGACTAAGGGTATCTTCTGTTACATAAGGGCAGGAACAGAGTGCTGCTAGTGAGGCCCAGGCTAAGAGGTGCAAGTGTTATCCTCCTGCAAAGAAGCAATTGCCTGAGAATGTCCTGTGTTCCTTTTCATTTATCTTCCTGTCTGCTCACTTAACCTCCTAATCTTCATGTCCGGTAGCTGCACATAGTTTTGCTCTTCTCATGCTCACATGGAAGAAAACCTCTGTGCCTCTACCCACATTTTCAGCCATGTAGACGTCATATGCCAAGGCAGAGCTGTCTGCATTAATGCAAACTTGGGCAAAGGCAGGTGACCTTGGAAGGCCTCAAAGTGCAGAGCTGTAGCTCTCCTGCAGTGTATCGCTTTTAGCCTCCCCAGAAAATAACTACTTTCTTCTGCTTGATTTAGAGCCACACACTCCCTTTTGTGTCTTTTCACAATAGATGATAGGATACAATAGGGCACACACACACAATTGCGGCTGATGAGGTGATGTTATTGTTTTTGTCGTCAAAGTGTGGTCCTACAAATCGCCACAGCAAATCCTATTAATTTCCCACAATTAGCCTCCACATAAAACATTACATTACTCAGCCACACAGAGTCTTGTGTGTTAAGCAGGGAGAATGTAAAGACAGAGCAACTAGGCATCTCCTCCCACTCTAATGAACTCAATCTTAGCAATGACCTCTAACATTTATTTTAAAAGCAAAGAATCTTGCAATGAATGCTTGTGCTTCTTTGAAATATACCCTCTTTTAAAGTATTCCTAAAGGATACACCAGGCACAGAACACATGGTTATGAAAATGGGGCTGTAGAGAGGTGGAGAAGGAAGATTTGGCTGACCTCCATGGTATCCCTCTGTCAGCCTGGCTGAACACAGAGCATGGCACCCACACATCTGGTGACACCTCCCTGAACACACAGCAGCTGCGTGAGAGGCAGCCCTTGGTTGCTGGGAAGCAGAATGGCTCAGAATACTACCATGTAAGGAGGCTGGATGAAGGGTGTGAGCAGAAGGGCTCAGAACGGTGCAAGGGAGGGTGGAAGGGCAGAGGTACAGAGGAGACAAGGGCAAACTGCAGAAAGATAACTCCAGGGTGGGAACACACTCTCAATAGGCAATAATGGGGAAGGGTCTGGGTCTCAAGACGTAGGGTTGAGCCATTGAGGTGGGGAATAAAACTCAGACCATGTACAGGACCCCAGTGAATAGAAGGAATATGAAGTCCTCAGGAATCAGGGATCCACCAGGCACACACTAAAGTAAGCATTAGTTTTGGGGCTCTGAGGGTTTCCCACAGAAAGTAAGATTCCGACAGAATTTTGCACATCAGCAACATGACTGCATTCTTCTTTTTGCTTATGAATGTTGAGGCTGTATAAATTGGCAGAAATGTTATTAATAATGTAAACCAATTCTTATTTTGTTTTGCATATGAGGCTCATTAGAAACCAATTACTTTTCAATATCCTTTTAATTTCAATGCTCATTAAATTGTAAGTTCGGTCTCCCATGGGATATGTAGGCAACTGCCAGGAAAGCTTCATGCCCCTTACATTCCCCTCCCAATAGCACCACATGTGCCAGGTTTTGGGGGCATTGCCTTGGGTTGATTTTCAGTGTTGGTGTGAAACACATTCTGGTTTGTTTGCAAGATTGTTTTGCTGCCCTCACTCTCTCCTTGAAATACACTTCACTGGTGCTTTTTCTGGGAGGACGCATACCCTAAACATTTTACGAATCTAAGTTTGGCCTCATTGAGGGGCAGTATTTCAATGTGAGCAGGGAAATAAGAGTACCCCTAAACACACACACACACACACACACACACACACACACACACACACATATAATTGCACTTCGTGACTATGTGAGATTTCCTCATCTCTCTTCATTATATCTACCTAAGGACAGGACAAGGATGAGGAGTTGGCATGATTAGGTGCTTACTAATGTCCATAATACAGGGGGTTCATCACCAAGACAACTGCTTGCCATTCCTCCATTTTGCTCAGCAGATCCTTCTTCTGGTCCAGAAGGGGGTGGTAGTGAATAATAGTGTTATGACTC
The DNA here is from genome assembly GCF_964188305.1 of Podarcis bocagei. Lineage (NCBI taxonomy): Eukaryota > Metazoa > Chordata > Lepidosauria > Squamata > Lacertidae > Podarcis > Podarcis bocagei. The sequence goes on from NC_138133.1 coordinate 65,007,089, forward strand.
CCAACCAATAATTCTTGGCAGCCCCAAGGAGGAGAGGGATCTATTTCTTGGTTCATCCCATGTGGAGCAATGGACACCAGAGCCTGCATCTCCTCCCTTGAACCCAGGGAAGATGTCTCTGCCACAAGACTCCAGTGAATGGTCCCCAGATTCCTTGGAGGATCTGAAGAGCCCTGAGGATAACCACTGTTTGAAACTTCATGATCAAGATGCCGCCAATGTCTTCAGAAAAGAGCAACTGCCCTTTAACTGGCCAGATGCAGCATGCAGGTATTCTAGTCAAGAAATACCAATCCCAGTCTATAAAGGTCTGCCAACTGCTCCACAACACTGCTGAGATAACTTGACCATTCTTCCTCAGCTGTAGGATTGCTAACCATGGTACTGAAACCCACACATTGGTCCCTCTCCAAGGTGCTGATTCTGCCTTGCCTTCCTATCTGCCTGGAACCCAGAGTCTACTGACTTACCTTGGACATCAGCTATAGTGGGCATTCCCATAGATCGAGGTCAAGGAGAAGGGGATAGCTGTTCTTTGACTTGCTCACCTAACTGCTCTCTCCCAAGCAAGCCAGGGGGCAAAGAGGAAGAGGAGCACCAGCAGGCCTAATTGAAGAAGGAGGACACTTTGAAAGAGCAAAACCACTAGGGTTGTTTTGTCTGAGGGTTAGGATTGGCAGTGCTTATAGGTAAAGTGTGATTTCTCACATCTTGGATCTCAGTCTCAGTTGTCTTCTTGAAACTGCTTCAGGCTTTCTGTTAAGTTTTTTTTAAAGCTAATCTGTAAAATGTTTACCTTTTAAACTGTAAAAGTCTCATTGTTCTCTGTTCTCAATCTTATTGCATTTAATTGGTTACTGTTGCACTTTTTTGTGTGAGCTAATTTGAGGGCTAGAAAGCAGCACAGAAGAAAAGTATTTCTTCACACAGCCCATATGGAACTCACTCTCGCAGGAAGCAGTGATGACCACCGAACCTAGATGGCTTTAAAAGAGGATTGGACAATTCATGGAGGAGAGGGCTGTTGGCAGCTATTAGCCATGATGGAGACAGCAATGATTTTGAATACCAGTTGCTGGAAACTGCAGAAGGGTTGCGCTTGAATGCTGTTTGTGAGCTTCTGAGAGGCATCTGCATGGCCACTGTAGGAAAAGGATGCTGGGCTATATGAGCCTAAGGCCTGATTCAGTGGGCTCTTCTTATGTTTTTATATTCATACAAATACTTGGTTTGGTTGCAGCTTTATACAAGAAACTATTAACCTACACCATGGGCTCTGTGTTGGATTTAAAACTTGTTTGGGAGGGAGCTATAAGGCAGAATATAAGACAATGGTGTAATGTGATATGACTGGCCAATAAAATCAATCTCGGCTCATTCCAGGGAAAGTACACTTAAACTGTACAGGACCCCAGTACAATTGACATATAAGACACCTCATACCTGTTGATGAGGCTATGGTGCTAGGGGAAACATACTTTCACCTCTGGTGGAAGTGCTGCAAGTTCACATATTTTGATTCTTAGTTTTCAAAGGAATTGCTGCAATTGCTAAGGAGACAATTCAATTACTCCCTTTTCTTGCTCTCCAATTTATTTTGGGACATAAAAAGATGGATGTTATTTTAAAAGAACTAGTAAACATCTTATTGGCTGCTGCGCACTTGTCCATCATCCAAAAAAGGTAAAGCATTATGGTACTTGGACCTTATGCTTTGGTACAAGAATGTTAGGAATATTGCTATTCTGGAAAAGATGACACTCCATCTTTGAACATTGTGAGGTGCAGCTACACACAGGTGGAGTTTTACTTTGTGCACAAATGAACATCACATACAACAAAACTTACACCAGCCTCCCATGAGATCTGGAATTCTTGAGTTTTCTTATCTTTTGCCACAGTGTGTGATATATCATTTCTGCCATCCTTCATCTCCTATGATCCCTTATTGTTTTGCTTTTACAGAATATTGTTTATTTTGCATTAAAATCAATATAAATCAATATAAATAAAAAAGGAATGTTAGGCAACACCCTTTAGTTGATTTTTACCCATCATGAGCAATAAATTTAGATGCATGGATCAAAATTATTTAAAAGAATTACTGGATTTAAGAAAAATAATAAGAGTTCTATATAGCAGCCAGTTCTGGAAATAAACAAGTTCTGAAGTGAATAACATTATCTCTCCTTAAAAAACAACAACACTGGAAGTGTTCAGCTCATACCTGCCTCCATTGTGCCTAAATTTGTTCAGCTTCCATTGCAGCTCTGGAAATCAAGAATGCCAAGTCCATATTACTTCTCTCCCACAACACAACATGCCATCAGTGCAGTGGGCAGTTTGCCATAAATATTAGCAGGTGCTTGAGTGAGATTCCTGTAAATGAAGATTAAAGGAAGCCACTTTGAAATTGGCTGAACTGGACAAAGTAGGGATTTCACATCCCTCTAAATATTGTAACACAACAAATACACAGCACAGCCATCAATTCTTTGATCAGCTTCTTTGTCACTTGCTGGAAAAAGGAGAGTTACTAAGGACAAAAATATGGAATGTACAGTAATATCACAAAGTCTGTGTTGCTTCCAATGCAAAATATGATGGTTTCTACTGTATAACATTTGAATCACAAGCTTCCATTCCTCAGCAGCTCCTCATGCATATGGATTATTTTTCTTAACTTCTGTCACTACAGGTAGGTCCCTGAATTAGTTACTCCTAGGAAATGGGAACATGTCAATTCCAAGTCCCCTGCAGTTTCTCTTATTTCCCATCTTAAATCCAGTACTCCATACCTCCACATCAGTTAGCAATTTTTTTAAGTCATCATGAAACTTCATCAGCAAATTTCTCATGAAATTTTGCCCCCCAGACCACATCTTTGCAAAGCAATTTCCCCAATTAGAATGCATTTTGGTATGTTATGTTCAGTAATGAGGGGCCAAGAAGAGTATGTGGCCTGAGGGTACAGGTGAATGTAAAAGCTGTGCACTGGATTTGGCCAAGGCCCTAAACCCAAACCCAACCAGGCCAGTTCATGGAGATCTGGGTTTCACTTGAATTGAGGCAACCCCAGATTGCCATGGATTGGGCTGGTTCAGAGCAAACTGAAGCTGTCAGGAAGCGGGGCATCAGGCATTGGGTGGAAAGGAGAAAAAACACAAAAAGAGTAGGAGGGACCTACTTTACCAGCAACATCTTCCTGGGAGAAGGTAGGAGTTGGAAATGGAAGCCCTTGGATGTGGGGTGCAAGTTTCCCTGCCAAGCCTCACCTTCCTGTCCAGTCTCTTCTTCTGATGCTCCACTCCCTGAACCAGCACCATGCAGGATCAAACACTTTGCTTGCCAGCTGGTAAGCAAAAGATTCAATCCCACAGGGTGCAGATTGCTGCTCCTTCATGAGGGGCTTCCCTGTAGAGTATGAGCAAGATCAAATCGTCCTGCTCTTGGCCCAGGAGAAAGCAGGAGGAGATATAGCATCTCCTTCCCCCACGTCCTACTGTATGTTGAACCAGAGTTTGAAAGATTGTTTTCACCTCATAAACATGTTTTTGACTTCCTCTGAGCCCTCCCATCTGAATTTCCTTGTATTTAGATGTAGCAGTTTTCCAATATCATTATTAAAACACAATATTCCAATTAAAATCAAATTTCTTAACTTTTCTTAAAGTTCTAAATCTCATTTATTTAACTAACCCCTAATTTGATCCTAGGTCTATTTGGTACTTTCAAGTAACTTCTAATTTTTAATATTACAATATTTATTCAAATAGTCTTTAAATTTCTTCCACTCTTCTTGGTGTTCCTCTTCTTTCTGGTTGCGGATCCTCCCAGTAAGGTCAGCTAGCTCCATATAGATGTTAGAAGTTTAAATAAGTAACTAATTGTGTTTTTTATGTGTTTGTTTTTATGTTTTTTATCATCTTTTTTGCTTATATTTGTGGTTCTTTTTTTGTTGTTGTTGTATGTGCTATATTTGTAAGAAATTTAATAAAAACTAATGTAACAAATAATAATGAAAGATTGCTTTTTGCCCTTGCTGGAAGTTGTAATGTTGCAAATTTAATGTTGTTATGTTTGTAGCATTGGTTTGCTGTTCTGTTGTTTTATTATTCCTGCTGTTATGGGATTGCTCTTGCAATGGTTGCTTTAGAGGTGTCTTTCTACTCTCTTTGTTGTAAGCCACTTTGAGCATGTTCAGTTTTGTGGCTGGTGACCAGTATGCTTTTTAGCAAAGAATCTCCACACTTGCACACCTGTATGCATAGCACCATGCAGAAACATCTACCATTGCCACCCAGTGTGCCTGAATGGTCAATGCACATACATGGAAAAATAACCATTGGTGGGGAGGATACACTAACATTCTACCTGTTGGGTCCTTCCATCATCTGGCAACCAGCCAAGACATCCAGTCGGTGGGGCAAACCCTGCCAGGCTGGCAACCAACCTTCTTGCTTCTAATATTCTATTGCTCCGTGTGTTGGGAATTTTTTGTACAAAGGACACATGGGAATCCCTGCCTGCACTCTGAAAGGATACAGTGGAGAAGCTGGCTTTACTATCTCATCTGTTGTTTGTGAGAGAGAAGTAGGTCATAGTGAGATGGTGAATAAAATTTCATGGAGATTGATCCTATTTGATTGGATGAAATATTCCTCCTTTGTCTGGCAACTTGCTTGAATTTCATGCTGTCTGTGTGATACATCATCTGTAGCATAAATATCAAACCAAGCAATGATATCTCAGTAGTGTGAGTTCATTTGCCATCTTAAAACAATGTACCTGACTGTATTTTAGTTTATATTGGGTCTCTATTAGTACCTGGCTCTCTCTTTCTCACTCACTCACTCACTCACTCACTCACTCACTCACTCTATATATTTTGTCTTAAATTGCACTTGTTAGATGGATTTCCCATTCCATATAAACACCCCCATACTGACCAGATTATCATTATTTTAAAACCCTCTCTTGATAGCATGTGGCAATGGTGGTTGTTTCTTTTTCCTTTTGATAACATTTTGGCTAATGGACTTTCTGTCTTTACTGTGCTTCAATAGTTTCCCCATGATCGTCATAGCAACTGGAATCAAAGCTGTTGTCCAACTGTTGCACAAGCATATTATGTCATTCTTTTGTGAGACAAGAAAATGACAGCAGCAACAAAGCTTACCATCTTTTTTTAACTCTATAAAAAATGAACTTTTGCAAGTAAACATATAATATCATTCTATGAATGACAGCTTTCCTTTCACATCACCACACCACAGAAAAACTGACCATTAAAGCACACACACACACACACACACACACACACACACACATGCTTTATCAATCTACACAAAACCCATTTTTATTGTTAAAATCAAGAATAGGTCAAATACACTTTCAAAACAGAAGCACAAGTATTGTGTGCATGTGTATTTAATTTGGGTTTTTAACTCCATTGCTCCTGAAAAGGAACTGTATATTCTCTGATCACGGTTGAAACTATATTTGTTGTGGATAGCACCTTTGCTTCTTCCTATATACATAAAAATGTAAGGTTGTCATCACGCTAGTACTTGTGCACATGCACAGCCAGCAGAGCAGGCATGTGTGTGAGTCAGTGAGAGAGCTAATGTGGCCTGTGGGAAGCCTTTCTGCCTGCAGTGGAACTTTGTGTCAAATTGCCTGGGGCAGCCCCACAGGGAGTTCCAGAAAGGCTATTGAGACTTGTATAAAATAATTGTCGTGCACTGGTATTTCATATACCTTGGTATTATATCACTGTATATTTGAAACTACATTATCTCTGTATTTAAACGTTGTATCCAAACTTACCATTACTTTTAAACTATTGTACTTACACGTTGTGTTTAAATTTACTACTAGCTTCAAACTGTTATTCTTAGCAGAATATACACGTTTTTCATTTCAACTCTTGAGTAGGAATTATTCCTTAAATTGAAACTTTTGGCCAGAGTTCTTGATATATCATTTTCAGTCCAGAAAGGAGCATGGCAACATTCTCTGCATTCTCAGAGGCAGCCACAAACAAGTCAGTACCTCCTTCCTTGGATGGGAGGAGGAAAGAGTCCACGTGCTTCTTTTGTTGCCTAGACACTATAGAGCACATGCCTTTAAAGGCTACAAAAGAAGGGCAATGGGGCTGCCAGAAAGGTTGAGGAGCCAAAGAGGGGTTATGTAGTTTGTAGGAGTGCACCTGTGTGCACACACACACACCCTGGCCAGGCCAACCTTCTTGGGGAAAAGCAGCAACACCTCCTTGGTCCTTCCCAACTCTCTCTTTTTTATTCCTTACACACACAGCCCGCAAACATTTTCCCCTCCTGATCATGGCCTTAAGACTAACCTTCTGGATTAGGCCAATGGTCCATCTCGTCCAGCATCCTGTTCTCACAGGAGCCAAACTGATGCCTGTAGTAATCCAGCAAGCAAAACATGAGCTCAACAGCACTCACCCCTCCTGCGGTTTTTAGGTAGTAGTATTCAGGAGCATTGCTGCCTCCAACTGATTGTAACTAATGCATAGCCGTCATGGCTAATGGTCTCTCCTCCATGCATTTGTCCAATCCTTTTTTAAAGCCATCTAGGTTCAGTGACTATCACTGCCTCCTGTGGGAGTAAGTTTCATAGTTTAACTGCACACTGTGTGAAGAAGTACTTTGTTTTATCTGTCCTGAATCCACTTCCTAAGCATGGGATGGAATAGGATGGGACAGGGTGGGACAGGAGAGGGAGGAAAGACCCACCTTGAGGTCTATGAAGGATGAAAAGTGGAAGAAAAATGTAAGGAAATAAATAAACTAGGCAGAGTATCAGGGGTTAATTGGTTTCATGTGATTTTTGAGTGACCAAGGAAGCAGGAATGACACAGAGCTCCTGGAGCAACACAAATCTACCTAATAAAATGGTCTGTCTTATCTAAACAAGTATAATTATCTGTCAGTGTTAATTATTGTGCTGTGGATTTATATTAATGGAATCCCATAAATTAGGTCTTTCTGCCTCTGCCTCTGTCTTGTTCAATTTGTATGTAAAACATCTCCCCTGTGTTTAGAGGGTCACTGTCTAGAAAATTCACAGCACAGTCCTACGCATGTCTACTCAGAAGTAAGCCCCATTGAAATCCACTGGATTTCCTTCCAAGCAAGTTTATATAGGATTGCAGCCCCAGGCTTTTTTGAAAACAACACACACACACACACACACACACACACACACACACACACACACACACAGGTCTCCCAAAACAGATCAATACAAACTGTTCAGGCTAGACTTTAAGTTTCAGCTAAAGTCACATATTGAGCTTTGAACTTCCTTGCACACAGCCGGAATAACTTCTCAGAGTCTCCAAAACTGCGTTGGACCTTCACTGCTTCAACCAGCTTGACACTCTCCTGGGAATGAAGCATCCCAGTTCCACCCAAACATCAGTCTGTATCATAAATAAAAGATGGTTATCCTTGCACTATGTTATTTTATGGCTTCTGTAGCGAAGAATGGGTCAGGGATTATGAGAGTGGAGCAAGGAAGTGCCACAGCACAATCTGTCTTCCATCCTTTGCTGCGAGTGTGCATTCTGCAGCACTGTATACTGTCCTGGGTGATTAACTGGGGCAGTTCTTTGTCTCCGCTTTTCAGCAGAAAAGATAAGCCACTACATGAATCCCAGCAAAGCTTCCCACAAACTAGCTTGATATTTGTCACTGGAGAATCCATAACATTTTCCACATGAATGGCATGCCTCAGGTCCTCAGGATGCTGGAAGTTTTTCTGGTTTAGGCCATTGTTCACCTCTTAGGGTTTAGAATTACACTCTGCTCCCAGTGCTGAATGAGCCAAAGAACATGGGATCAATAACTATATGTAGACAAAAGTGTAGTAAAGTCTTTATTGTTCACTTATTGCATTCATAGCCCACCTTTTTCTCCAAGGATCTCAAGATGGTGTATATGGTCCTTCTCCTTCTCCTCATTTCATTTTAGACTGAGAAACAATGACCTGCCCAAGGTCACCCAATGAGCTTCATCATGGCCAAGTGGAGATTGGAGCCCTGGTCTCTGGGGTCCTAGACCAACACTCTACCCATTCCTCCACACTGGCTCTCCAAAATGGTCAGTTTTTATTTGCTACAGCTCAAAAATTTCAGCACAACATAAGGCACATAACTAGATATCGGACAGCATGCTGCTGACCAGTGCCACCACCCAATCAAATATGGTGCTGTAAACATTGGTAGGGGGTAGCAGAAACCTCAGACCTGCCCAAGGTGGGCTCTCCCTACAAATTGGCTGAAGCAGAACCAGCATGGCTTCTGTGAGGAAAAGTTCTGTCTCACTAACCTTTTAGTGTTTGTTGTGATTGTGAGAACAAGATGCAAGAATGGATGGGTCTTTGCTCTGGTCCTCCTCCCAGCACCAGCATCTCATCAAAGAAGCACTGAGACTATACAGTTTTGCCAGTCTAGCTGGCCCTGCACTTGGAACTGGCAGCATTTCTGAAGGTGCTATTCAACTAAACACTTTTGCTAGCACATAGATTCATATTAGCACAATGGGATCCCCCCTCCTCTCCTTGTGAACGACCCACACCATCCCCAAATTTGCTCCAGAAGTTTGAGCAAACACCTAGAACAGATTTAGGGGGTGCATGAGGAAGGAAAGGGGGAGATAGTTCTGTCATGCAAGGAGAATTCCTTCCGCTGATAGAATGCTCTCCTTAGTTCTACTTTGAATAAAACCCAGATAAATTATCTTATCTTAACTGACATAGTTTAGTTAGGAGATTACAATCAAGTAGAAACTGAGGCAGAGAAGGGGAAGGGGAAAGGAAAAGGAGGCACAGCAGGAGAGGTAACCTTGAAAGCTAATAGTTTATCACCATCCAAAGTAGGAGAGTTGGAGGATCAATGTAAAGAATTTGCAAAGCACTATGCAGTGGTTATTCTTTGAGAGTGAAGTGGTGATATGATTTTTGTTTTCAGCTAAACATCTGGAATCAGTTTCTACTTAACTTCTAGCAATCAAAATCTATTATACTGAAGATGTCTATAAGTTATATTAAAGCTGACAACAGTTTATTGGAATTTGACAGCTTTCAGAAGGTAAATGAAGGTAAAACCACTTTCTTAAAGGGAACAATATATTTAGCCCAGCAGGTTTTTGACCTCACAATGATCCATTGTGTTTACCTGCCAACCATTTTCTAGAGGGGGGTAGAATTGCCTTTGTCATAGTTGAGAAACACACCACTTTGTTGACCATAACTTTATATGAAATAACCTGGATCATTTTTCACCTTTGAAAAATGAACAGTGAAGCTGTTTGCTCTTTACAGGAGAGAAAGGAACCAAGCATTAGTTACAATCAAACATCTGACAAAATGCTTAGCACAGCACTGTGGGGCTGGCAGTCCAGGGTGCAGATGAAGATAGTTTCACTGGAGCCCAGAAATGCAAGATATGGAGCAGGGGGAAAGAGCTGTTCTCGTTTTAATCTGACCCTATCAAATCCACACTTCCCAAACCAAGACACAAATTCGAATGCAACTATCCTTCAAAATTCACACTTCTCTGAATTTTGCAATACAGTTCTACAGTCAACAGATCTGTATAAAAAATGTGTGTGTGTGTGTGTGTATTAATTTAAATTACACACATATACAAAGAATTTACAATCTCATACTACAAAAAGAAAATTAAAGAAAAAAGAATTTAAGAAAAAAGAAAAGAAGAAAATACAGAAAAAAGAAAAAGGAAAAAGCAGATTTACGTGTATAAAAAAGACTTACGGTAATACTTAAATAAAAAAGACTTCTGACAAAATGAGTCCTCCAATCATTCTCATTGTACTGTTTATACTGTCATTTTCCCCCACACAGTTTTATATTCTTTAATATTGTTCCCGTCTACTCCACAAACAGTATTTGTTGTGTTTACAAGTATCACTCAAGTTCTGCTAATATGGTGTGGTTGGTACAGTATGATCTTATATAATCCTTAAATATTCTCCATTCTCCAAATATTTTCCGGATCAATACTCCGCTAACTCTTCCCATCAGTTTTGCTGTGTATGTGTATATTAGGTGGAACTTGATTCTGCAATTGTTGCTGTCCCAACCAAAGTGCCCAGTGCCATAGCCTGTGATGTGTTTTGGGATCACTTTCTGTTTATGCAGCCTGATTATATGGGTAAGGTGCTTGCAGCTCTATGCCTGAACCTGTGCTCCCTTGATCTTTGTCCCTCCTGGCTTATTAAACATGCAGAGGAGGTCTGTCTGGTTGGGTCTGCAGTGCGGTTAATGCTTCATTGTATCATGGGATGGTCTCTGCTACCTTAAAAGACCAGATGTATGTTCATTCCTAAAGAAGCCAATTCTGGATTCATTGGTTTCAATTAACATATGACCAGTCACAACACCCCCTATTTAGAGAATGTGATGGAGAGAATTTGGGGAGAGCAACTGCATACATTCTTGGATGATACAGTCAGAGATGGATAACGTGGCTGAGACAGTTATATTGAATTTTATTTCCAGAGAGAGAGAGAGGGAGAGAGAGAGAGAGAGAGAGAGAGAGAGAGAGAGAGAGAGAGAATATATACAGTAGAGAGGAGTTTAATAACGACATTCTTATTATGCATACTGCAGTCATGTATTTCATTCTTGGTCCTAGTACTTTCCTAGTCTTCCTTATTTTCCGCCTATTGAAAGGATGCAAACATATCTTATAAAATTATAGCTGCATTTCTGTTTTTTAAAAAACAAAAAACAAAGAAGTAAACAATAAACTACATTTTCATATTATAACTATGTTTTATATGAAAATAATAATCCCATGCATAGTGTTAATATATTGAGCACTACAAAGAGTTGAATATCAACATGTTTGATTCAGGATTCCTCTAACATTTACTGTCCATAAACAGATTTCAGTGTGCTGATGCAGGAGTCCTGATACAGGAGTAGGATATTGTTTTATTTGTCTTTCTGAAAGGTAACAAAGTGGTCAAAGAACTCAAAAGTGAAGTTGCTGGGGATGAGCCAAAAAGATATACATCCACGCAACTTAACAACTGTATTCACAAAAATGGGGCCCTACTTTCACTAAAACAAGTTAATTCAGTGAGATCCGGCTTGGGATAGTTCTACCACGCCCAGAACTTAAATGTCACCACCATATGTGGCTAATATGGAATTCAGTACCATCTGTAAACAGAAGTAGAAGGGGAAAAGCTCCAGAATTATCCTTCACACTGGATAAAGGGGAAATAGAATGACAGAGGCCAAAATACCATGCAATGTGCCTTCAGAGGCAACAAAAATCCTAACTTTAAAGATACACCAATGGCATATATGCTTGCTATAACTCTCCAAGAAAGTGATGGAGTCGTACTAGAAGCTGAGTGGAAACTTCAGCTCAGTTTCCTAGGGCAGTGTGCTCAGATATGACATTTCTTTTTTAAGGACAACTCTGATTTAGCACTGTCAAAGTGAAAAGAAAAATTATCTTCCATTTTGAGGTGGTGTAGAAGGCAGGTTGGCTTTCTGTTTGAAAGTACCAAATCTGAGTAACAGTTTATTTTCAAAGCATTTTCAGCAACAAAGTACCTTCTAAGCTTTCATTTCCTCAATTCTGGTTTGGAGACAAATTATGGCTTACCATAGTTTGTCCTATTAGTACATCATTAGTTGCCACAAATCAGGACACAGGGGAAGGAACTGGCACATGGGAGCAGGAAGGAGGGAGCTCCCATGTTCCAAGTTTTTTAATGATAGCCAAACCAAATGTTAGCAATGGCATCCAAACTGAGCCTATGAAATTCTCACTCACAGAATGCAGTGATGGCCACCAAGTTGGATTGCTTTTAAAGGGGGATTAGACTAATTCATGAAGGATAAGGCTATCAGTAACTACTAATCCTTATGGCTATATCTCATCCAGTATCAAAAACAGTATGTCTCTGAATATCAGCTGCTGGGACACACCAGCAAAAAAGCTTCTGATCTTTCCATAGACATCTGATTCAGGAACAAGATGGTGGACTAGATAGACTTTTGCTCTGATCCAGCAGGACTCTTTGTTTGTTTTTTGGCCTATGTGTCTGGCTGCTGTTAAAGACTGGGCAGTCCTACCACACAAGCTTGTAAACCACCTCATTATAAAGGACTTCAAATCATCAACACATTTTGCGCTAGTTTTTTTTATTAGCCTGCCTTTTTTGTGAAATAGGCAGGGGGGAAGAAATTAAGTGACATTAGCCATAATATTACTACTTCAAAGCAATACTGGCTTTAACAGACATATTCTTCTTCTATAACTCTGTGAAGAAAGGAGAGGAGAAGAAAGAAAAGATTAAAATCAGGTCACTCCTTCGCTGAGCAATATAGGCTACCTTAATTGGTTTGTGTCACTCGACAGAGAATAACAGCAGTGTAGTTCTGAGTAAAATACTTCAGCAAGTAATTACCATTTCCTAGAAATGGATCCTTCCAACCTGGCTCTCCCAGAGCAGCTGCAGGAGATCGCCTCTAAAATAACAGTAACAGCAGGCTATGGTGAAATAAGACTGTTTATCCAAATCTCATTCTGTGTGTGTGGTTTTTTTTTGTTCCTTCCCCCCCTTGCAAATGTGGCCTGGAGGAAATGAGATAGAATGAGCTAAATGAACCAGGTTTAACTTGCACAAAGGAACAAAGAGACCTGTCCACTTTGCATTAAGAGCAATGGGGGCGATTCTGTGTGCTTTTCCCGCCATGCTATTGTTAAGACTGCAGAAACAGGAGACTAATGTCAGGGTGGTAATGATACGAGAAAGGCTTGCAAGTTTGGAGCCTATGGGTTGTTCTATTAATTGCAGGCTCGATTATTGCACACTCTAAGCAGAAAACCCTGCACAGTCATTGGATGAGGTGGCACAATTAGTACGCAGGGAAGGCAGCGTTTGACAGAGGCGCAACGAGAAGTGTGCACAGCAAATTGCTGTGAATTGTTTCTACATGGCATTTAAATAGACTTAATTTGCTTGCACAGCTCGGTAATCTTTCTAAAGGGGAGAGGTAGCCATGCAGGTTGTTCGAGGGATGCAATGGCTCTCCGATGTGGGCACAGCATCAGAAAGATTTCACAGCTGAACGAAAGGAAGTTTTGCTACCATCGAGTGCTAGAGGGAGAGGTAAGAACACTGGATTGGATCCAGGGTGCCCTTCTGTGAATGGAAGGGCTTTCCCCAATTTAGCACAACATCCTTCTATGAGAAAAGAGAACTGAACTCCAGTGGTGTGCTTCTTGTAGCCCTATGCCTTGCACAACATCTCAAGATCCACATCTGTACTCAAGTCAGCATTGTGCATAGTCCCTGTCACTTGTGCGCACAGCGTCACTACCAGAATTTCTTCTGCATCCAGCCCACAGAAGACAGATTGTGATTGGCCTTTCTAGGTGTTCGAAACTCATTGAGCCTCAGAATTCACCTAACCAACAAATCAAAAATTTGAGAAGTATCTGTATTGAAACTGTAGTGGGACTGGTACTTTTTTACTTGGTCATCAACAGAGTGAGATCAGAGGGAGACGAAATGCAAAAGCTACACACAGTGCTAGTTATGCAAATGCCTAAGTGTATGCAAAACAATCATCTAATTATTAATGTTTGGCCTCACTCTGTACTCCTCACCATTCTCGTCCCTTGTTCTGCATACAGATGAAGAAGAAGAAGAAGAAGAAGAGTTTGGATTTGATATCCCGCCTTTCACTCCCTTTAAGGAGTCTCAAAGCGGCTAACATTCTCCTTTCCCTTCCTCCCCCACAACAAACACTCTGTGAGGTGAGTGGGGCTGAGAGACTTCAAGGAAGTGTGACTGGCCCAAGGTCACCCAGCAGCTGCATGTGGAGGAGCGGAGACGCGAACCCGGTTCCCCAGATTAGGAGTCCACCGCTCTTAACCACTACACCACACTGGCTCTCAATGCTTGCCAGCTCCTGATAACTCTTCATACATGCGATAAGTACATTTGCCACAAGAAATTTGTCAGTCATCACAGTACTGCAAGATTCTTGGTTACTTTCGAAATCAAGTTCCTCCCTTGATTTTAACCTCTGGGGAGAGCTTCATCTGAACAAAGTGGGAAGAAAACAACATGTGCATCGGTAATCACACATCCATCGGGCACACACATAATCGTTGCCGCCTGTGCTTTAATTGAATTTTAATTATGGATGATTATATTTCTGAGAAACCTTTTTGGTTCCGTGGAACAGATCCTTAGTAGTGTTGGCCTTGGGGACCAAATTTAACAGGTTGTGGGGCTGCCCACCTGGCAATCACATGAGGTCACTGTGACACTGCATGGGTGATAGGTGGTCAGGGCTGCTCACCCATCAAAAGCCATGCTGTGATTTTGCAAAGCACCCCTTGAACTGGCTTCTGGCCTTCATTAATAGAATGGGTAGGCCAGTTCAAATAGCACGTCACTGCTTCTCCTTTAAGCAACCAGCAGCAGTAGCACCCCTCCATGGCCTGCTTAAACACGACCACCAAGCCTCACAATACTACGTTAATTGCATAGAGTCTAATGACTGAAAGGGACTACTGACATGTGGCTAACAGCAATTAGTGATTTAATGGGGTAAGTATAGGGAAGCTTGCTGCTACCCAAGGCATGGCACATAATAAGTGGATTTAAATGTAGCAGCTTTGTGTTTCCTCATTCAATAATAAGCCTACACAGCCTCAGTCATATCTTATACCTTCTATTATCATGCTCTTCCCACAAAATCTTTCTGTACCAACACTTTCAGAGTTGCATTCACTGCCAAACTGTTGAGAAGGTTTCTTTTCATGACCCAGGGATCATGCAGTGTGCAGCAGATGAAGCTGATGAGGGTGATGTTCAGGCTACTTTCATAAGTGGAGAAGCACTAATGCCTTATTTGGAGCCCTCCCAACTGGAAGCAAATCACTCCAGGTCTGACCAACTTACACAAGGCCTCAGTTGGCTCCAGCTCCTTGCGTCTTCTGTAGATGCCTTTGCATAACCATTTGGAACTGTCCAAGGTGCTGTTCGAGCAGACTTTGACTGCTTCCCCTGTGAGTCTCAAGCTTCCATGGAACCAAGCAGTGTTTCCCAAACTTGGGTCTCCAGCTGTTTTTGAACCATCCCCGACCACTGGTCTTTCTAGCTAGGGATGATAGGAGTTGTCCAAAAACACCTGGAGACCCAAGTTTGGGGAACACTGAACTAGAAGATCTTCTACTCCACCTTTGAGTCCTCACTAGTTATTTCATCAGCCCCACCCACCTGTTCCCAGTCTATAGTCTTTCCTCAGTCTCTGTCTCTCCTTTTCTTCCTTCATCTCAGGAAACCAAGCCTTCTCTCTAGGGTAGAGAAACAGGTCACAGCACAGGCTGTTGGGAAATGTTATCCTAAGACTATATGACCCTTTCTTATAATACAGAACGTGCCAGGTTCTTCTAGGCATCTGAACGTCCACTTTCTTTAGCACTAGCACCTTCCAGATATTGTAGGACTACAATGCCCATCAACCCTAGAAAGCACAGTAGTTCCAGCTGAGGCTGATGGGAGTTGTAGTTCAACCACATTCAGAAGGCACAAGATTGGTGAACGCTGTTCTAAAGGAAGCTGGGGAGTGATCATCTCAGAATATGTGATGTATCATTTAAACTATCATTAGTTCAAATAAGCCAGGATCAAACCATGGTATATTATCCTGACTTGTTAAGCAACCATAGTTTAAACCAGGCATCCCCAAACTCAGCCCTCCAGATGTTTTGGGACTACAATTCCCATCATCCCTGACCACTGGTCTTGTTAACTAGGGATGATGGGAGTTGTAGTCCCAAAACATCTAGAGGGCCAAGTTTGGGGGTGTCTGGTTTAAACTGTAGTTCTCTGAGTTCAAATGTCATAAGGAGCTTTAGTTCACTTAAAAGCAGAAAACTGGTTTAGAATTTCAGCCTTCCTTATCTTTCCCAGAATCAGTCACAAAACAATCAAAGTTTGCAAGCTCATCTCTTGAATGAACCAAGGCATCACGTAAGAAGTTCAGCGCACTGAACTCCCCATTGCATTTTAGCTTGTTTAATGCAAGAAACTAATTTACTGGTTTTACTGCTTCTTGGACAATCCTTGGGCTGGTAATTCAATTTTACATTCATTTAGCTTGTATTGTGTAGGGGAACATCTGCAACAACTCCTAACAATAACTACATTTCAAAACAATTACACAGTAATAACTAAGCTGGAGGATACTATCAAAAACACACAAGAAAATGAAAAGAAGAACAAACATATGAGGCTGGAGGAGTCAAATTAAATTTGATCCTTAATCGGGAAAATGAAAATGTATGGAAGAGGAGACACAGACAGTAATGCTAAAAACACTGTTACCACTGGGCAGTACCAGTCCTGATTCCACAGAGTGAGATGCAGTGGAGCACATAAGGCTGCAGATATGCTGGGCAGGTGCACGAACAAGGACAGTTGGAAATACTCCTTTTTTTCCAAGAAGGAGCATCTTTTACTCACTCATATATAGGGATGGAAATATCTCTTTATTTTGGTTTCTCTCTCTTCCTTATTTTTTTCCCCAGTCTTATGTTCAGTTTGCCACATTTCCACAACAGTTTCTGGTTTTTAAAAAGAAACCCTCCCCCCCCCAAAAAAAAATCATCAATATGTCGGTGCATTTCTGAACATGCTCATCACTAGAGATTCATCCAGCTTTCTGGAATAGAACAGAAAGTTCTAATGGTAAGATTCAAGCATAAGATTAAAGCATAAGATTATGGTAGCATTTTCATGTTGAGGTCATCCTATTCCACAGACAAGAAAATTGCTGTAGCATACCTGACAGGTCTCTTCTCAGCTACAGTCATGCGTAATGATAATAATTAAGGAACTGTTGCAGTTCTGTAGCATTTCTCAAAAGAAGCCAGCAGTACTGTTAATGTTCTTCACCATTTAGATTTCATAGCATTTGCCTTTGTTTTGGCCCACCCTCTTTTCAGCTGTAGACAGTGTATATTGGTGCTAGATCTTCAGGCAGCAAGCATTACAATAAGCACTAGGAAACTATGTACTAGGAGCATTGGCTCCAAGAATTCTCACTGGATTTCATCCAGGCAACCACCTCTCCCCTTTGTGTAAGACTCAAGGATCCACAACTGCACAGAAATTACCACCCTGGATACTTTTGTGAAAAATGAATAAATAAATATTAACATAGTAAAGATAAAGGTAAAGGGACCCCTGACCATTAGGTCCAGTCGTGGCCGACTCTGGGGTTGTGGCACTCATCTCGCTTTACTGGCCGAGGGAGCCAGCGTACAGCTTCCGGGTCATGTGGCCAGCATGACTAAGCCGCTTCTGGCGAACCAGAGCAGAGCACGGAAACACCGTTTACCTTCCCGCTGGAGCGGTGCCTATTTATCTACTTGCACTTTGACGTGCTTTCAAACTGCTAGGTTGGCAGGAGCAGGGACCGAGCAACAGGAGCTCACCCCGTCACGGGGATTTGAACCGCCGACCTTCTGATCATAGGACTACTTTTAAAAAGGAGAGGGGGCTTACCTATGAATTGCTAGTCAGGCAGCCATCCTATGCACAAGAAGCTGGTGCAAAGCAAACTAGTATAAATTAAGCTGCCGTAAAGTTACACTAGATCCAAAATCCATTCTGCAGTGGGGCTGCTACTGCTCTGTCTAAGCCTGGCAGAGTGGACACAATCCTTTAAAGTAGTGTTCTATCCTGGGTTAGCTAGTCACATGGCCAAGCTTAATAGGTGTAGGATTCAACCTAAGTCCTCACTCTCTGGTTCAACCTCTGTCACCCCACCAGAATGCCTCTTTTTTGGCCTCAGCCCAACCATATAACACTGGTCTTGAAAGACCTACATTGGCTCCCAGTACGTTTCCGAGCACAATTCAAAGTGTTGGTGCTGACCTTTAAAGCCCTAAACAGCCTCGGTCCATTATACCTGAAGGAGCGTCTCCACCCCCATCATTCTGCCCGGATGCTGAGGTCCAGCGCCGAGGGCCTTCTGGCGGTTCCCTCATTGAGAGAAGCAAAGCTACAGGGAACCAGGCAGAGGGCCTTCTCGGTAGTGGCGCCCGCCCTGTGGAACGCCCTTCCAGCAGATGTCAAAGCGATAAACAACCACCTGACATTCAGAAGACATCTTAAGGCAGCCCTGTTCAGGGAAGTTTTTAACGTGTGATTTTACTGTATTTTTGGTTTTATGGAAGCCGCCCAGAGTGGCTGGGGAGGCCCAGCCAGATGGGCGGGGTATAAATAATAAATTATTATTATTATTATTATTATTATTATTATTATTATTATTATTATTATTATTATTATTACCAAACCCATCTGGCTGGGTTGCCCCAGCCACTCTGGACAGCTTCCAACACATATAAAAACAATAAAACATCCAACATTAAAAACCTCCCAATGCAGGGCTGCCACCAGAAGTCTTCTAAAAGTTGGATAGTTATTTATCTCCTTGACATCTGATGGGAGGGCCTTCCATTGGGAGGGCGCCACTGCCGAGAAGGCCCTGTGCCTGGTTCCTTGTAACTTCACTTCTCACAGTGAGGGAACCGCTAGAAGCCCCTCAGAGCTGGAACTCAGTGCCAGCTTCGGCTGATCCAGAATGAGCAAGTTACATTGATTGATCTGGGGTTGGGAATGTAATGCTTACTGAGCCTGGTTGAGCTGGGAAGCAGCTGGCTGAGTCTGAGATCTACTGCAACCTAAACTGCTCATCCTGAATGACCTTGCCATAGGATTGCCCCCTTAAAATGATTATGGATGGATATAGATATAGATATAGATATAGATATAGATATAGATATAGATATAGATATAGATATAGATATAGATATAGATATAGATATAGATATAGATATAGATATAGATATAGATATATCTTTCTTAAGGAAATCAGCCCTGAGTGCTCACTGGAAGGACAGATCGTGAATCTGAGGCTCCAATACTTTGGCCACCTGATGAGAAGAGAAGACTCCCTGGAAAAGACCCTGATGTTGGGAAAGATGGAGGGCACAAGGAGAAGGGGACGACAGAGGACGAGATGGTTGGACAGTGTTCTCGAAGCTACCAAGATGAGTTTGACCAAACTGCGGGAAGCAGTGGAAGACAGGAGTGCCTGGCGTGCTTTGGTCCATGGGGTCACGAAGAGTCCGACACAACTAAACGACTAAACAACAACAACATTAGATATAGATATAGATGATATAGATATAGATATAGATATAGATATAGATATAGATATAGATATAGATATAGATATAGATATAGATATAGATATAGATATAGATATAGATATAGATATAGATATAGATATAGATATAGATATATTCACCAAACATGCTTGTTTCGAGATTTTATTTTTATTTTCCTTCCAGAACATTCCCTTGCTACATTGCCGATTACTATAACAATGTAATCAAAGTTAACTCTCTGCAGCCAACAAGCAACCTAATTGTTTTTCAATACTGGATTGTAATTAAACCGCAGGGCTGTGCTGGAGGCAGTGCAGCAACATGGAAGGCATCTCCAAGATTTGGATTGTGGTCTATGAATAAGTAGAAATGGCACAAGAATAAACTGCTGGATTAACCAAAGGGGATTTTACTTTTCCATTTGATCAGAAAAGCACAGGGTTTAAATGCAGAACTTTGCAACATCTCGTGGGGTTTGTTTCTTCTTACATAAAGGACAGCAGCTATTTTCTCAGGGCAAATCAAAGTATCAGCATTTTAGTATGCTGCTATGAAACATACGGGGATTTGTGTGGGGAGAGCACAAAGCTCTTCAAATTGAACTTCAGTGAAAGGATTATTTCAAAAACAAAGAACCTAATCTAATATCACTGTAAGTATATTACGAAAACCCGATCAGAATTCTTTTGGTGGCTGATCAGCAAGCATATGTTGCCTGGGATTCAGAGATTTATATGGGCCAAATATGATTAAAACATATTTGTTAACTTACAAATCTTTTATTCAAGAACTGAGGAATCAGCTGCCAGGTATTCTTTAAATTATGGAAGAAACCTCAAAGGACATCTAGACCAAACCCCTGCCAGTTCAGGCTCTCCACTACTACTGTGGAACGCCCTCCCACCAGATGTCAAAGAGAAAAACAACTACCAGACTTTTAGAAGACATCTGAAGGCAGTCCTGTTTAGGAGAGCTTGTGATGTTTAAAAAACTATTGTATTTTAATATTCTGTTGGAAGCTGCCCAGAGTGGCTGGGGAAACCCAGCCAGATGGGCGGGGTATAAATAAATTGTTGTTGTTGTTGTTGTTGTTGTTGTTGTTGTTGTATTATTATTATTATTATTATTATTATTATTATTATTATTATTTTACAGCATCCCTAATGTGAGGCCATCCAGCCTCTGCTTAAAAACCACTAGTGAAGGAGAGTCCACCACCTTCTGAGATAGCCTCTCCCACTGTTGAACAGCTTGTCAAGCACCATAATAAGACACACATTATTTTGCACAATTAAGTCTGATATACCCATGTGTCCATGATAGTTGCGGTTCTATTATATTTATAACAGTACTATTTTTAATGTAATCGATCATAAGCTGAATGACTGAGCGGAATGCTTGAACAGAAGTTAGCTCTGCTGTAAAAAGAAAGGACTTTGCCTCTGAGAAGCACAGAGGTAAGCTACCTTCCTTGGAAATTTCAAATGAGCAAGGCATCGATTGGCTCGGAATTGCATAGTCATGGCAGTGGTCTTCCAGAAAGTACAGTAGTATGCTGTTATGGTCAGAGATCCTGTAATCACGAGGTCAGCTTGCCTGCCATGTGACTTTGGGCAGAGCAAACAGAGAAAAAATAAGCTTGGGGAATGGAACAAGTAGAGGTAAGGAAACAGTAAGAATTTTGGGGGCAGAGACACTCTGGGGCCAAGACTCTGCAGCATCCCACCTACCCATCATTCCTCTGAGCAACTGTCTTTAGTAACTATATCCCTGCAGCACAGGGATTCTTGAACAGATTAAATTAAAAGTTTCCTTCTGAGAACTGGTCCCACTGCTTTGGCCTGTGATTTCACCCACCAATCCCAGGCTACCTTCGTGGCAAGCTGATGCAAAAAATAAATAAATCCCCTCCAGGTAGCTGCAATTTGCCTCAGGAAAGATAGCTCCCTATTCCCTCTGCTCAGTAGTAATTATGGTTTAAACTATAGTTATGTTCAATGACTGTAATGTGTAGTTGGCCCACCAAAGGGTTGGTTTCTATGCTGATACATTCTATTTTGGGGCTGTAAACTTAAACACATATTTACATAATCCGACTTGTGGTTCCCACAGGATTATTTCAGAATTAATGAGTAGTTGAGGATTGCAGTCAGATGCCAGGTTTCCATTAGAGTAGATGACCTAGTGGAAGTTTTCGCTTAAAGCGTCTTTCAAATCGCTTGCCACGGGTACCTCAATAGGAATAATAATAATAATAATAATAATAATAATAATAATAATAATAATAATAATAATATATTATTTATACCCTGCCCATCTGGCAGAGTTTCCCCAGCCACTCTGAGTGACTCCCAACAGAATATTAAAAACACGATAAAACATCAAACATTAAAAATTTCCCTAAACAGGGCTGCCTTCAGATGTCTTTTAAAAGCCAGATAGTTGTTTATTTCTTTGACATCGGATGGGAGGGCGTTCCACAGGGCGGGTGCCACTACCGAGAAGGCCCTCTGCCTAGTTCCCTGTAAGCTCACTTATTGCAGCGAGGGAACCGCCAGAAGGCCCACGGAGCTGGACCTCAGTGTCCAAAAGGTGGCACTGCTAGTCAAACTCCAGTGGCAGGTGACCTCTGAGCAATTCCTCCCATAAGTGGAACTGCTGTTGATGGGAATTATTCCAAATATGTGGTCACTTAGCTGAAAAGGCTTCCACAACCTTTTGTGGAAGGTTCCTCAATTGGATGTGGGCAGAAATGAAAAATGTCGAAAAGCTTTAACACTTGTTAACCCTGTTAACTTGAGTCAAATAACTCAATTCCCAGCAACTTTCAGTTGGCACTTATATCTCAAGAAGCAGCACCAGTTTTAGTCTGTTGCACTATTTTAATCTTTGTTGTGCAGGTGTAACCAACCTGAGATCATTCGTGCTCAGTTAAAGTGCTTATTACCTCTTGCACGACAGTAACTTGGGGAGAAAGAAACAATACTTATTGGGAGGTCGTTTATGAATGGCAGTCTTAAAAATGAAGGGTTATCACAAGAAGTCAGACATTATAGCCGTGCAGGTATATAACCTTCAAAATACTGGAATTTTTATATTATAAGTTTATTTAGTGGCCAATTATCAGCCCTTAGCACAAAGAGGTCTTTTCTGTCAGGGGGAATGTACAGCATCACTTGCCTGATGTGATAAGATGTACCTAAAATAATTGACCATAAAATCTTGGGAAACGAAATTATTTAAACAGACAATATAAAGACGGAACAGAAGTGACAGCAGTGCAGTTGAGTGGGGATGTTAATAAAAAAATCATAAACAATATGGATAGTGGAGCAGAAGCTGTAAGTATGAAAATGGGTATGTCACATTAAAGTTGCTAGAGAAAATGTACTTTAAAATATTTGTATACAAAGAGACGCTTGGGAGAAAGCCATCAGAAATGTTAGTTTTCCCTGTCATGTTATCCGGTCAAAATATACTGGGGGTCAAGTTCAATGTCACCTAACCAAAGAGAGGCTCACACCAAGGTCTGTGCCAGAAACACTTCCCCGGCGTCTGTAGGTTCAGCCATTATGTGTGAGGGTTTTATGCATGCACTGATTTTAATTAGATAATTAATTTGTACATTTATATCTCTCCTTTCCTCCAAAGAGCTCAAGTGCCATGCCTGGTTCTCCTCCTCTCCATTTTATCCTCACAATAACCTTTTACGGCAGATTAGGCTGTGGAAACAATGGCTGGCCCACGTCTTGTGGCTGAGCGGGGATAAGAACCTTGTTCTCCCTGGTTCTGCAACAACATTCTAACCACTACATTGGATTTAGGTTTATATTGATCCAGAAATGTGCTAATGTACAGTGCTCTTCTCTACTCTTCCAGTCAGCCATGTCTTTCTCCATGATACTCCCATTCAGTTTTCCAAATATATTGTTATAGATGGGGGGGGAAGACACCCTAAACCCTAGAAATTAACAAATTGTAAGATTTTGATTATTTGGGGTGTGAAGGGAGAAACGCAAACTGCAGAGAAATTTTGCATGGGCTAGCCAATACCCAACCTCTCTCACCACCAAGGAAATACAACAAGTGAATAGTAAGAGAACTCATACAAGTAACGCTGACACAACCCCTCACACACACTAAGTAGAATAATAGAAGCATAACCACCCCACCCCACTCCACCCACTCACCACTCCCTCCTCCCCCTCTCCCCCCTTTTTTCTTTTTCTTTCTTCTTCTTCCTAATTGTTTAAACCAATTCATAAACCAAGAACTCATACATTGACTACTAATAATGAAACATACGTTGTAGATATTTTTCCACATTTATTATGCTACTTTTGTGATATACAAATGGTATGAGAAAACTTGGTAAACTTTTTTGTATAACATTATTCTTGTTTATAAAACCTATATATACACACACACACACACACACACACACACACGAAGGAAAAATAAACAAAACAAGGTCATTGAGAGCCATGGGCAATGCAAGAGAACTGCCCTCCCCCTTGCCCTGCAATATGAACAGAGACAGGGGCTTTGCAAAGTTGCCAGGATAACTGTGTGTTTGAGGTGACAAGAAAAAGGAGTCTGCAAGGGGTTCTAGGAAGGAGGAGAAGGAAGGTTCTAGGATCAATATTCTGCAGGCTGGCTGGTAAATAGGTCAATAAACCATATTTCTTAAAGTTACAACAGTCTTTGCCATGTCTCAATTCTCCAAAGGAACACAAACTCTGGGTGACTGCCTGGAACCACATGGGCTCTTGCCACCGCTCAGCCGAGAGAGGGGAAGTCACCCAACTTTTGTAACAATATATATGGACTGACTCTTTCAATAGTCAGTCAGCATTCCTGGTTCCCCAAGCACACAGTCCAAACTGGGCCTATCGGGCATGGGCAATAAATTCTATTCAGTCCATGCAAAAGGAGAATGTGTGTTTTCCAAAACAATAAGTGAATAACTGAATGGTGGTACACCTACGTGTGCGCACACACGCACACACACACACACACACACACACTGGGCCAGCCTTGCCCTTAGGCAGATTGAGGCAACCCTTAGATGGGTGTCTCACGCAGCTGATTTTGGGTAACATGAAAGAACAGCAAATCATTTCATATAATATTTCCTTGTGGGACTTTCTCTATCTAGGGTCATAGCAACTTGGCCAACTTTGGGTGCTATGCACTGGTAAAGGGTAAGATTTGCTATCCCTCTTGGGCAGCCAAACCTCTTAGGGTGGCACTGAGCAAACAAATATATCTGGCTGGCCTCCCTCAGGAGCAGGATGTTGAACTAGCCGAGTCTGAATCTTATTTTAGCAAGGGAATCCTGACATTCATGCCCTGTGCTGTTGGCCCAGTCTGGATCTACTTGAGTTTTAAGTGTTTGGAGAAAATCTTGGCTCTTTAGATAAATGCTTTCAAGAAACATCAAACTATTTAACTGGGGAAAGTCACCTCAGCAAATGCAGAGCCTATTTATTCAGAAGCTACCTCGAGGTTTACCTTTACGCACCATTGATAGGGATTAGTCACAGCAGAAAGAGGAATGTATTTGTCTTTCTTCCTTACTGAAGGCCATTGAAAACATTTTTAAAGTCCAATAAACAGCATTGCATGACATCGGCTCTGCTTCACTCAAACTGTTCGTTCCTTTCAGTCCCGAGCAGAAAAAAATGGCACATCTTGAAACAAACATTTTTAAAAAATGATGCCCAGGATATTGCCGTAGTGAGTATAAAAAAGTATTTGCACACAATCAAGTTAGGTAATGATGCAAAAAATTGCTCCATAAATCAATCAGCCAGCTATACTTGTTTCATTAAGAGATAATATAACTGCGATATAATTTCAGTAAAATTGGCAAGGCTGTTCAAATTTGATATCCATCCAGGGGGTTTTTTGTTTTTTGTTTTTTTTAAAAAAGGCACGACTCAGCACTTTAGAAACAAAGGAACTGGGGTGAAGGTAGAGATAGTGCAGATGTACGTTTTCATGATGTTTTATGCATAACAGCAAGGTTGCAATACATTAGTCATTATGGCAAAAGGTCTATATAGAATACTAACTATTGCTCAAAGAAAAGTTGCCCTTCCGTGCACCCTGAGAGGCTAACCACAAATTGAACTGAGTCTGAGAGACAGAGAAAGAGGGAAGAGAGAGGCAGTTAATTTATTATTGTGATACATTATGTGCCAGATTCTGCTTTCTTGGTTAAACATAAGCAATTATCATCAGGCACAAGTTAGATCCCTCTGCATGCAGCAGAGAGAGGATGTCTTGCAGAATGTGTTGTAACTCTCCAGCCTTGGGGGGGGGGGGATGGGGAAGGGAGGACTCTGACAAGCTTGTGTATCTGGTCATACTGAAAGGGGGAGAGGATTTGTCTGGGTGACAGCTCACTAGTGAGAGATTGCCCCAGGATTACTGCCCCTTGGGTCTTTCCCAGTTCAAAATATAGACCCTGTTAAAAATGTATGACTAGCCTAAGACCTAGACCAAGGACGGGGAATGGGTGGTATTTCAGATGGTGTTGGAAGCCCCAGCCAGCATGGCCAATGAATTGGGGGGGGGGGAGTCATAGTCCCACAACATATGGAAGACCACAGGCTCCCTGATCTAGACATTTCTATCCACCCATCACTCTCCTTGCTTGAACTGTGGCACTGAAAACTACTAAGATGTATTATTTATATATAGTGATCAAACAATATATTATATATAATAAATATTAATATGTAATTGTGAGATTGCACAATTAATTGAAGAACTCTTACCAGGCTTTAGCAAATTAGCTTTAATCTATTTAATGTGAATAAATGTGCCTGTTTCTAAGGCTGCAATGCTATACACATTTTCCTAAGAGCAAGCCTCATTGAAGTCAACAGGGCTTCTGAGGATAGCAGTATGGAGGAGCCTTTCTTAAGTCCTTCTCAAAAGAGCTATTACCTCTTGCATTTTTCATATATTTAAAAGGGGTTTGAATCGCAGAGTTGGAAGGGCTCTCAGAGGTCATCTCACCCAAGCCAGAGTTGGAAGGGCTCTCGGAGGTCATCTCACCCAAGCCATTGATCAGTGCTGGATCTGCCATGCAGGAAGTACTGGTAATCACAGCATCTCTGAAAGATGGTTGCCTGCCGCTGCTGAAATTCTTAAGCAAAGGAAAGCCAACCACCTTCACTCCAGTGTTCCACTCCCTGATTAACTGATTAATGGTTATACTTCTACTCCAAATGAAGTTTGAAATTTTAGGGAAGGTTCATAGCTCAGTGGCAGAGCACCCATATGCAGAAGGTCCAGGTACAATCTCTGGCATCTTGAGGTAGGGCAGGGAGAGACCCCAGTCTAAAATTCTGGAGACCCACTACCAGTCAGTGGAGGGACTGATGGCCAAACTTGGCCCTCCAGCTGTTTGGGGACTACAATGCCCATCATCCCTAGCTAACAGGACCAGTGGTCAGGGATGATGGGAATTGTAGTCCCAAAACAGCTGGAGGCCCACGTTTGGCCATCACTGGTGTAGGGGAACCTTTTTTGGCCTGGTGGGCCAGAAGTTTATCTAGGACCTGCCTGTTAGAATTCCTGCTCCATGATTGCAGTCATGGGATTTTTGTCTATCACATGACGGTGTATGTTTTGACTCCACAGAGTGGGAAGTGATGGCGACAGGATGTTTGTGTTACTGTGTTCCGTGAAGTGGGACTGTTGTCCTTCATTTTTACTCTTTGCTGTCTGATGCTAGAGAGAAAGGGAGCCATGTTGCAGTGCTCCATGTGTGTTTATATGTAAATAAAGTAGATTAACCAAAATGCTGTGTTGCTGAGGTCTGTTACGAAAGCTGCGAAGATTCTGTGGATCCCTAAGTGTGCCGTTGTCTGTTGGCATCAGTCGCTGTGATGTTCAGGCTGAAGAAAGCTTTTGAAGCTCCCGAACGAACAAGTCAGGCATAGGTCTCTACCAGGGTCCTACTCAAGTGTAGGATGATCTCCTGACAACGGTTATGGGCTCAGGGATCGGGGCCACAGACCCAGTGCCAGCAGAGGAAGAACCGGGTGTTGTTTTTGTCCTGGTTGGGGTCTCCTGGAACCAGCAGCGTGAGGCAAGCCTCTTCAGAGATGGAAGAGAAAAAAGCTGCACACTGGTCAAAGTTGTCCCACAGGACGCGAGAAGATAGGAACCAAGCAGGTGAGTTTCTGGTAAGTTGGTCCCTGCTTGCACAGCCCTGACTTCCCAGTCACCTTGCCCCTCCCACTCTACCTCCTGGCAAGCAACAGTGACCCACCTGCCAAGAACTTGGGTAATTGCTGCTAGCCTACAACTGCCCCCTGTCCCAGGGGGTAACCAGGACTTGCAAAATGTGAATCCACAGCTGCTGTCTGCCCAGAAGTGTCAGAACAACAGATAACATCATTGGCACATTCTGGGCAGTGCTTTGCAAGTCATAGATATAGTATGTTCATTAATATACCTTCTCCAGAGAAAACGTAATAATTAAGCTTGTTGATGGTCATCTGGCTTGAATAATGCTACCTGAAGCAGGATTTCCTGTTAAGCTTAATATTTTCCCCTTTTATCCACACGTATTTTCCTAATTGTGCTGACTAGTGTGCAGAGTATCCTTTTGTTCTCTGGTGTTTGTGTAAAGTATCAGTGAAGGCAGTTAGCAATGGCTACCTGATTGTACTTACCCCTCACATCTGTACTCTGTTCACGTGCACTAGGCCTGATCTTGTAATATGCTGAACGCTTCTGGGGAGGTGCTCATCTCCCTCAGCATGCATTGATTTCAGCAGATGAACAGCCTGCCATTTTCAATATCTTTTATTGCGGCTGTGGGATGCTACAGGCTCCTTTATAAATCAGATTAGAGAATACTTGCAAAGAAATTTGGGTTGCATCTCAAATCTGAATAAACATCTCATCATCACAAGCAGCTCCAAACAGGCCAAAACAATGCCCAACTTGCAGGTTCCAAATTAAAATTCCATGCAACATCTTCATTTGCAGTACAGCCACTGTCACCTTTTCTCAAAAGGGCCCAAAAAGTATCATTGCTATAGATCGGATAATTTCTGCCAGGCTGCTTGTGGAGGGGTCATATGCACATCTAATATACCCACAGCCCATGTGGTTCCTGCCTTGTAATTTGTTAGTACTTGGTGGTTTCCTGTCAATCTGCACTTTAAAAAAATGAATAGAGGGAGAAAGTCATGTGATCAGCATAATGAGTCAATCTGCATGCCCTGAGAAACAGCAGTGACATGGCTTTACCCACTGCACTGATATCTATCAATATGGTAGCATTAACCATGTGATAGGGACGTGGGTGGGGCTGTGGATTAAACCACAGAGCCTAGGACTTGCTGATCAGAAGGTCGTGGTTCGAATCCCCACGACGGGGTGAGCTCCCATTGCTCGGTCCCTGCTCCTGCCAATCTAGCAGTTTGAAAGCACGCCAAAGTGCAAGTAGATAAATAGGTACTGGTCCAGCGGGAAGGTAAACGGTGTTTCCGTGCGCTGCTCTGGTTCGCCAGAAGCAGCTTAGTCATGCTGGCCACATGACCCAGAAGCTGTATGCTGGCTCCCTCAGCCAATAAAGTGAGATGAGCGCCGCAACCCCAAAGTCAGTCATGACTGGACCTATTGGTCAGGGGTCCCTTTACCTTTACCTTTAACCATTTGATATATTTGCTTAGCTGAAGAGCAACAGAGCTGGTCTTACTTATGCAGGTGTCTACACCAGCCTGCCCTGAGCCCTATAAGCTAGTCTGAGGCCTTCTGTTGCAGCAGAGGGCAGTGTCCCCTCACTAGTGCTGAAGCAAAATTCAACTGCTTGTCCAATCAGCTTTTATTCATGGGATTGGAGGGACACCTCCTTGTCCTTTGCCCCAGGCAGCAAAATGCACTGCACTGCACTGGGCTGGCCAATCAACTCCCATTTGCTCCAAGCAGAATGGCTAGTGGTCAGGGATGATTATTCATTATTATCAGGTTTTATTAATTTAAATAGTACTTTACATACAGCTAGGCTACAAAACATAAAAAGCAGTTGCACAACATTGTGTAAATATATTTTTTTAAAAAAATAAAATACTACCACCATTCAAATTCGCAATAAGCATACCCCGCTAAAAAAAACAAATGTCCGTGATATAAATGTGCATTCAAACAATCCCATTAAAACAACAAAGCAATTAAAATAGGAAACTTGGGTCAAGAGATCAAGAGAATGCCTCTGTAAACAGGTAAATGCACAGTAGCCAGCAGATCTATATTGATTGATTGATTGATTGATTGATTATTGATGCATTTAAAATCTGCACTTTCATGAAAGCATAACAAGGCAGCATACAACATACAAAAGTATAATAAAATCAGTCACAGCATCATTAAAACATCAGTAACTAATAGTTGGAAAAAATTAAAAATAACATACTTCAAAGGCCAGTCTAAACAATACAGTTTTTGGAACATGTCTAAAGGAGGCAGGAACACCTGTATGGACCAGCTCTGTACTAAAGACTCAATCCCTAGTAAAAGCCAATTAAGCCTCAGTGGTGTGTGGAACCATCATATAATCTCAGTGATTGAGGTGGAGTGTTCAAATGGTTCTTACACAGTTCTTTGGATCCAAATTGTTTAGGGCTTTGTGGATTAACACAAATACCTGGAACCTGGCCTTGTGGAAAGTTGGCAACCTGTGCAAATGGGATTTGAGAGTCTAACAACTTCTGAAGAGCACCAAGTTGGCTATAAAAAGAACAAAAGGAATTGGGATTTTGAACCAGCTGCATCTTTCAAACTGCCAAAGGCAACCACAGGTCTCTATTGCTTGAGCAATTTCTTGGGAAAGTGGAGTTTTCAGATGAAGCTGGTCATAGGAAGAAAGAAGCCACAGTTCTTGAGGAACCTCAGCTTCCTTGAATGTGAGAGGTTAACGAAGAGGAAATGGATCGAAATGGTAGTAACACTGGCCAGTCATGATAAAGAACAGTAGTGGCAGAGCACAGAGAAAGCCTTTCTAGACAAAGCAGTTGCTCTTTCTTGAAACTGCAACAGTTTCAGTGGAAGAAAGGAGGAAAGAAGAATGGGTTGAATGTGTCTCACCAATGCTGGGAGCACATGTAACAAGGCTGCTGAATTGGAAACATATGTTAAGGAAACATTGGCTTAATTGGAATGGCAGGGACTGGTTAAAATGAGATATCAGCCGCAAGGATAAAATATTGCTTGAGGGGGGAGGGTTTCTGATGGGCTTCATGGTAAAAAAAAACCTGCAGAACGAGCAAAAATATGAACAGAGGAGAAATGTCAGGCCCATTTAAAGGAGGGGGGAATATTAAGCTGAGACTGCAAAGACCATTTGGAATCAAGTGAAGGGTTAGATATGGGAAAAAATTGATCCTTGGCTATTGCCAAAAACCTTCTGGAAGCGAATAGACAGCAGACCAGGAAATGTTTGTGTGCAAGTAAAGGAAGTTTGTAACAATGCCAGGGCAGCAATTGTGCTGAGTTAAATGATCTACATATCAACTGGAAAGGCATTTAGAGGCGAAAGTGAGGAAGGAAGCCTGATCCTGCCTGGACCTGAGCTCCAGGACAGGGTTCCTTCCTCAGAAAATACACTGGACCATGAAATATTTATCCCAGTGTTTTGGAGAGGAACAAATGCTTCACTGCCACCAAGTAGGGGTGCTCGAAATTTTCATTCATTCTTAAGCCAAGTGACCTGATTCACACTTCCTAGACTAATACCTGGACCAGAATGCAGTTAGGCTTTTCACACATGGAATTTGTTCACTGTATATGTCAGACAGTTTCACTCCAAACTTGATATGTCAGCTGCATTTACAGTATTAGACTTGGGGATGAGGATTAACACTTGCCTGCAAAAGGCAAATAACTTTGTTACTCCAAAAGACAACTCATCAGGACTATTTCCATTGAACTTGCATGTCAACAGAACACCATCTTGTACTTTTAGGTTTAGGGTTGTCATTTTTTATTCATTAATAAGTACTTACTAGCTCATATTGACTTTCTTGCATCTGGAATGATGATGATGATAACAACAACAACAACTATATGCAAGTAAAATGCATATAAAATTTGCATTTAGGATAAAATGTACAAAAAAGAGAATTTCAAGGTATAATGCATCCAAAAGTCATATTTGGTTTTTTTAAAAATAATGTGAATTTTTGGTGCTTTCTTTTTACAAAAATGCTGATTGGTGTAGAACTGGGATGGAAAAGACTTATGACTAAACTTGTGAAAAACTGAAATAGTTCAGAAATGGACTTAATCCCTACAGCAAAGGCAGACCACTAACTGTTGACTTATTCAAAAAAATGGAAAAACTGGAAATTTTGCAAAGATGGAGAAATGAGTTAATGGACAAAAAATGGATAGCATATAGAAGGCTTCCTTTCAGGATGCTGGGAAAATCAGGTAGATAGAACCCATTTAAGTGGAAAGAAGACCAGCATGTCAGTGTTAAGAGTTGCAGGATGTGATATTTTTAATTAGTGTAGCACAAAGATTAAAAGATTAACCAGACAGTAGAAAAATGGTACTGATATAACAGATACAGTCAGCACCATAACAATTAGGTGGGGGGGGGCGGAATGTGAAATAGCTTAAGGAAAGCTGGCTGGAATACAGCCATGGGGGAGATGCTGAGACATATTTAAGATTCATTGGGGAAAGATAAAAACCAACACACATCTGAGAAATAGATATCAGAAAACTGAAAAGCAGACAGAGGAAAGTGTGTTTAAATATGTAGACTACTTTGCCTTGTTCTGAAAATCCGGCTTAAACAGGTTTTGTCAAAGGTTTCTCTTAGCTAATGCCACTGACCATTTCCATTAGGTTGTATCAGCAACAGCAGATTCCTGCCCTGTAGCTGAGAAGCTTTTCAAAGTTTTCTTTTCTTTACCAATATGTCCCTTTGTTGCTTTTTCTGTGTGTGGTACAGCACGGAAGTGACGTGTGACTAAATCCTACCAGGACACTTATAACTTGATCAACGGGCAGGGAGAGGTTCAGGCCTACAGTTTTACATGACTACACTGCAGCTCAGGGGGTGCCATCGCTATGGGGCCAAGGTGCCTTTGCCCCCCCCCCAACAGCTGTTGAGAGGAAGCTGGGTGCCCTCAAACTTGAGGGGGTGGAGATCAAGCATGACATGCTTCTGCAACTAACATCAAACAGAGGTATCTTTTGCAGCGATGGAGCATATGCCCACACTGCCCAGGGCGGGCATGCTCCCAAGGGGGGGGGGGGCGTGGTGTGGAGGATGCCCAGAACGGCATGCACGCCCTGCAGCCAGGGGCGGAACAAGCCACCCATAGTGGATCAACTAGGGCCAGGGCCTTTTCAGTACCGGCCCCGCAGGGCCTGCAAGACAGAGCTGTTCCACCTGCCCTTTGGTTTGGAATCAGTCTGACCCTTATGTTTCCCTCCCCTTATAGTTTTGATCTATGGGCTACTTTTAAAATGAGGCTGCATTTTAAATTGTATTTTAACCTGTATTTTAAATTGGGGGTTTTCCCCCCTATTTTACTTTAATTTTACTGGTGTTAGCTGCCCTGAGCCCGGCTCTGGCCGGGGAGGGCAGGGTATAAATAAATTAGTAGTAGTAGTAGTAGTAGTAGTAGTAGTAGTAGTAGTAGTATTATTGTTGTTGTTGTTGTTGTTGTTGTTGACATTCGGTGTGCCCACAACTCCCAAGCCTCCCCCAAGCTGTCAAAACAAAGGGGGAAGGTGGGGTGTCACCGGCAAAGCAGTACAGCTCCCCCCCTTACCTCAACGGCTCGGGGTAGGCTTGGGAGTCATGGGTGGACGGTGCACTAAATGTCACCCCCCTCAGTGAGGGCACCCAGAGATGTCCACCCAGCACCTCCCCCTCCCTATGCCCCTGGTCTTTTGGTGCCATGCTTCCCCACCAATCAGGGCTGTCAGATGGAAGAGGGAACATGCTTGTTTTCTCCTGTTCTGGAAGGTACCAACAGCTTCAATTTACAAAAAAATGAGATTCCGACTAAACATTTGGAAAAACTTTCTGGCAGTAAGAGCTGTTTGACAGTGGAGCAGATGCCCTCGGAAGGTTGTGGACTCTTCTTCCTTGGAGGTTTTTAAGCTGGAGTTCAGCAGACCCACCACCCCAGACCTCAGGCACAAACGCTGGCAGTGGTGGCCAAGGCCCCACCCCACATGGTATGCCAGCTCTGAGGGGCAGGCAGAGGGCAGGGCTGCCCTGGGTGGGAAGAAAGGGGGAGAAAAGCAGAGTGCAAGGAATCTTGATTTTTAAAAATAAAATAAGAAAAATGCTTTGTGTGTCTGTGTCTTGCCCCTTGTGTAGTGGTGCTGGCACTTGCCCTTCTTCTGATTGGAAGTTGGGGTGGGGAGTAAGAAATATTTCTATTTTCATCTGAGGAGTGTTGGAGGCTATTTCCCTCACAGAGCTACATTTTTCAGAGTCCCCTATGATGAAAGATTGTTGTTAAACCACTCTGGAAACTGTAGCTCTTTAAGGGGAATTGAGGGGGCGGGGTCTCCTAACAGCTCTCTGAATCCTTAACAAACTACAGCTCACTGAATTCTTTTGGGGAAAGCCCTGACTGTGGTATCAGAGTGGTATCAGAGTCCTTTAACTGTATGGTGTGAATGTGGCCAGTGTTTGATGGCCTGGTTCTGGAATTTT
Source organism: Podarcis bocagei (assembly GCF_964188305.1). NCBI lineage: Eukaryota > Metazoa > Chordata > Lepidosauria > Squamata > Lacertidae > Podarcis > Podarcis bocagei. Next base: position 65,041,078 of record NC_138133.1, read on the forward strand.
CACAAGAATCACCCCCAGGAAAGGGTCACATGATGAGTCAAAAAGTATCAGGGATTTATGACTGGAAGAAGAACAATTAAAAATAAAGACTGTTGTGAATCATGTTGACGAATAACAAACAATTTGGGCACTCTCCAGCCAACGCTGAGCACTTTGAAATCCAGTGGATTTCAAGGAAGCTGAGTTAAGCACATGCTTCACTTGCCAAAGGCCATAAAACTGACTTTAATTTGCCTAAATTTGGATTGATGTTGCTCTGTGCCAAGTCCAGCTCCAAGTCGTTGGACAACCTGGGTGAGCTGCCTCCATCATCCTCATCTGGTGGTACCTTCCCTGCTTCTGTCCTCACTTCCACACACCCCTGTGACTTACTAGATAACGGGCAGACTTTTTTTTTCCAGGGAACCATTTCCAGTCCAAAAGCAGCATTCCCTTCTCAGTAACTTTTCAGGGGCCGCATGCGATTGGAAGGTGGTGCCCTGGAGAGAAAAAATGGGTGGACTAACACATGTGAATTCTATCTTTGTACCATAGGCTTGTTTCTTTTCCTCCCTCTCTATCCTCCATCCAGGCCAACAAGAAGCACTGCCAGAGTTCCAGCCAGGCACAAACACTCCAGGAAGGTGCAAAGCAGGATTGGTGAGGGGTGTGGCTTGGGAGACAGTGGCCTGGGGAGAGACCCACGGGCCAGATAGAGACCAATGGTGAGCCCCCACTGCCCCCCCCCGCTGAGGTTTGTCATCCCTAGTGAAGGGACAATAGAGTCACTTCAAAGGTCAAGGCCAAATAACACTAATGGCTTCTTCCCCCTTACCTATAAGGGGAATCAAGTCCTATCTAATCCAGGGCCAAAGGGCATCTGATGTAGTGGCTGGTCATCTTAGTACAGTGGTTCATAAGATATCACTGATAGAGGGGGAGGAAAGCAATGGTGGAAATGGTCCAGCGAGTTGGTGCAGGGGTGGGGATCATAGCGATTAGGCTTAAAGATTCATATCTCACTAGCTCTAGGTGATATCAAACTGTGCCATGTTATAAATTTATACGCAGTTGCATTTCTATCCCCTACCTAGCTTCTTACAGGATAGGGCAACTTGTTCCTCGCATAGACCTGCTCATTGAAATTCAATATATTCAGCACATTGGAAATTCAGCAGAAGCCAGAGGTTCACAGTATATTTGCATATTTTCATGGCTAACAGCATTTGCATAAAATTGATGTTAACATGTTGGGAACCAGACCATAGCCAGCGGACATGTTTCTTTTGTTCCTTTTGTGGTGCCATTTGTACAAATTCTGGAACAAGACTGGAAGTAGCATTTGTTTATGTCAGTGAAGCAAGTGCAAAAGTACTAGCATTTGTTGTGATATGTTCAAGGCTGTTTTATCAGTCAGCTGGGCACCCAGGACAGATTCTGAGGGCTTTGCCGTTGCAATGCAGGAAGAAGGAACCTGGTCATCAGAAAGGTTGCAATACATAATGGGTTGCTTTTTCCCCCACCCCCTGCGTGTTGAATATGGAGCCCCAGATTGCCCACTAAGAATATATGAACAAGCAGCTGGATAATAATAATAATAATAATAATAATAATAATAATAATAATAATAATAATAATATTTATACCCCGCCCTCCCCAGCCAGAGCCGGACTCAGGGCAGTTAACACCAGTAAAATTACAGTAAAAAAATAATGGGGGGGACAATTTAAAATACAGGTTAAAATGCAATTTATAATGCAGTCTCATTTTAATAGTAGCCCATAGATCAAAACCATAAGGGGAGGGAAACATAAGAGTCAGACTGAGCCCAAACCAAAGGCCAGACAGGACAGCTCTGTCTTGCAGGCCCTGTGGAAAGATGTCAAGTCCCACAGGGCCCTAGTCTCTTGTGACAGAGCGTTCCACCAAGTCGGGGCCAGCACTGAAAAGGACCTGGCCCTAGTTGAGACCAATCTAACCACCTTGCGACCTGGGACCTCCAAAATGTTGTCATTTGTGGACCTTAAGGTCCTCCACGGGGCATACCAGGAGAGACGGTCCCGTAGGTACGTGGGTCCTAGGCTGCATAGGGTTTTAAAGGTCAAAACCAGCACCTTAAACCTGACCCTGTACTCCACTGGGAGCCAGTGCAGTTGGTAAAGCACTGGATGAATGTGATCCCGCAGCAAGGACCCCGTAAGTCCAATGGCCCACCCAGTCTACCATCTCATTCTCTCAGTGACCAACCAGGTGGCTGTAAGAAACCTGCAAGCAGGATCTGAGCACAACAGCACTCTCCCTTCCTGTGGTTTCCTGGAACTGGTATTCAGAAGCATTGTTGCCACCAACTGTGAAGACAGAGCATAGCCATTGTCGCTAATAGGCATCAATGACCCTCTCCATGGATATGTCTAATCTTCTTTTAAAGCCATCCCACTTGGTGGCCATCACTGCCTCCTGTGAAAGTGAGTTCCTGCATGAAGAAGTATTTTCTTTTACCCATCCTGAAGCTGCCAACATTCAGCTTCATTGGATGTCCATGAGTTCTAGTGTAATGAGAAAAACTTCTCCCTGGCCACTTTCTTCATGCCACATATAATAAGAAAAGCTTCTGCCTTGTCACATCTTATAAGCCTTTTCTCTAAGCTAAAAAGTTTCTAACACAGCAACCTTTCCTTATAGGGGATTCACTCCATCCCCTTGATCAATCCCCTTCAGATGTCCATAGATCGTGGGTGGGAACCTGAGGCTCCTCCATGCCTCTCCATCTAACCCTCAAGACTCTTCCCAAGCCACATCAGCCCAGCTCCATCAGGTACTGTCAGGTACTGGGCAGAGGAGGAATGGTGGAGATCGCCTCCCCAGTCTGACTCTTCCGGGGAGGAAGAAGAGGAAGACAGTATAGATTTACAACAGGGGTTTTGTCAGGTGTGCATGCAGGAGCTAGGCCCTGTGACCAATAGGACTTTGCAGGACTGGAGCCTTCCTAAGTTTGTTCTGAAGAGGCAAGGTGCAGCCTCACAGGGGAGGCTGATTGGTAACTCACAGCACCTGGTGGCAAGAGCTGGGAAGGGATATAAGGTCAGTATTTCCCTTTGGCTCTTTGCTGCAGCAACACGCTTCCTGCCTTGCTGCGTTTGGCTTCTTGCTTCTTGATCCTCAGACCCTCGGATTCTTGACTCCCAGGCCTCTGACCCTTGGACTCTTGGCTTCCCGACTCTTGGCTTCTGGACCCCTGTTCCTGCTCCCACCCCGCCATCTTGCCCCCAGACCTGACATCCCCTGCCGGGACTTTGATTGCCTGTGAACCGTACCGTGACAGGTTTAAGGGAGGTCACAACTCAGAGGCAGATGAGGGGGGGAAGTTGGGAAATCATGGAAGAGCCAGAGCACCACCTGGCTGACACGTCATTAGAAAGCATTCCAGACCCTCCGTCTCCCAGAACCCGGCAAGCCTTGAAAGTAGGAGCGCAAAGAGCTCAAAGACAAAGGGCACGTAGATGAGGAAGTGGGAGAGACAGGGGGTGGAGATTCACTCGGGACAACGTCATTATCCAAGAGACTGGGTTTTATAGCCTCTCTCTGTAAATACTGACTAAAAAAAATGGTGGTAAAACATCTTCTCTTGTCTTTATACTCTCCTGGGCAACAGCTGGGAGTCGCTGACAGCATCCTGACAGGTACTTCGGCATGACTGGAATGTATTCATGAATTGTTATCTATGTTGCTTAGCTGGAGGATGGAGATTCTGAAGGGGTGATGGTAGAGGAACCCTACTGTACAAAGGCAAACATAACATGTTGCTCCAGCCGATCCGCAACTGGTATGCAGGCTTTGAAAAATTGCTTATGAGGGAACATGGTCCTGCAGCTGAAAAAGTTCCCCCACCTTTGCCATGAAACTTAGTGTACAGTGATCGCAACAATGAAAATCCCTATAGAAGAACAAGAGAATAAATAGTTGTTAGAATTAACCTTCTGATTACTCTTGGGAATAAAAATTAATATAGTGGACAGGAAGTGTCAAGGAGCTGTCAAGCGTGCCCAGGTCAGCCACAGGGCAAGGAAGAACAGGAGACACAGAATGCAATTAGCTTTTTATTAACAGAAATAGCAAGAGAGTCCTCTGGTTCTACTTAATCCAGCTGAGACGTTGCTGTGGTTCTACTTAATCCAGCTGAGACGTTGCTGAAACTGACCACTAGCCCCACCCTTCCCCCTCTAGCCTCTCACTTTGGATCCCTCCCAAGCAGACAAAGGCTGCATCAAGAGGATGGGCTCCTCCTCTGGGCCTGTCTGGCCTGTTGCTCAGCAACATGCAGGGCTCTTCTAGAGCAGTGTATCAGAGGGGAAGGAGATACAGAAGGACTGGGACTGCCCTGCTGCTGGGTAGCAGGGGCAACCTAAGACTTGCTTCTGTCTGAGTCTGTGCTCACACTGTGAATCTCAGCCTCTAACCCTGTCTTAGAAAGCCCTCCTTCTCCTGACCACCACCACCACCCTTGATCACTCAAATCCCCTGCTTCTTGCTCATCCCTTCCCCAAACTGCTCTTAAGCATTCCACCACCACAATCCAGGATCTAGGTCATCTTCTGTGTCCTCCCTGTGTCCTCTTGGGCAGGTGGAACCCACCACTCTTCCTCATCCAGCCAGTCCCTGACAGGAAGGTCCACAAGTCCAAAAGGAAGATCTCAGCACAACAGCATTCCTCCTACTCATTATTTCCAGAAACTGGCATTCAGAAGCATACTGCCTCTGACAGTGGAGGTAGTCTTAGGATAGTTTCATTCCACCATTAGAACAGATGTGTGGATTGTTGTATGTCACATGTCTGTTTACATTCCAGCACAGCCTACTGGGAACTTCCATTGTATATTGCTTTTGTTCTTCTTCTGTTTGCTGGGACATGAAGGGAAACAGACATGTTTTTGGTTTTTTTTCCCTGATGCTGAATAAAATGCTGTAAATATGATTACACATGTCTCTGTCTGCCACTTCCATTGTAAAAAGTTATTCACTCTGCTGATAAGAGCGTGCTTCTGAGGCTTGAGCCACTGATTGATACTGATCCTAGAACTGAAGTTCGCCCGGCTGCCGGCCGGTGGCTGGAGCCAGCTGGGGGCCTGCCAAATGCCCCCGTCTCCCTGGACGCATCCCAACAGGTAGAACATAGCCATCATACTGTGACTAGTAGCCATCATTATTATTTTTAGTCATTCTAATGGGAACTACCTTTTGTTCTATCTACTGTACCATGGTTTGCTCTGGGCGAGCCATTTTCTTGTCATTCTGCTTTGGGTTGCCTTTGTAATACCAATGAACAAAATAAGTAATTAACCAGACATCATGCTGGTGCCAAAACATGGGCTGCTTCCACCATCCATACACTCTGTTTCATTATATCAAGATGGACTGGAAGGAGCCCACCAGCCAGGAGAAAACTGACATTGTTTTATGCACACCTGTGCTTATTTAATTCAAATGGCTTTCCAAAATACCATTTACTTCTTCTCTGTAATATATAAAGAATAATGTGTTTCTAAGCAGCTGAATTAATGTGCTGGGTTATGCAAGGGCTGCGGTACACTCAGGACAAAACAAAGAACTGTGAAACAAAAGAAAGGTTATTTGGGAACTGCTTATGAAAAGAAACAAAAGTAGTGTAGCCCCAAGTGCACTTAATAGGAAGTTAGCCTAATTTCAAGCAATATTTCAGTGTGAGTATTCTTAGGATCAGGTGGTTAGCTTAAGATGTTAAATGTGTCGTAAATCAGGACTTCGTACTTACGTCTTTGTTAAAACAAAACAATAAAACTAGACATGCTCGAAACCAATGGTTTTCTTCCCTCAGCCATGCGGAGAGCCAGACACACATACAGTTTGTAGCCATGGAAACAACCATTTCAGCAAACACAAACTTGAACATCCCTGTTAAGTGACAGCTCCTTTCTTATTAAGAGAAGCTGTTCGACCTGGCATGATACTATAATCCCATCTGGGACTGAACCTATCGCAAGCAGTTGTGCGAAGTCTTCCAGATAAGAAAAAATTACTCAGCATTGAATTAAACTCAGGAAGGAAGATGACTAGTTGGAATACTCTGAACACATTTAGCCACATCTCCAGGGACATCAGTATAGGTATCTGGCAAGGAATGCTAGATGCAGGATCCAAGGGCAACTAGTGAAGAAGTTCCAGAGGGGTAGCCATGATAGTCTTCTCTTGCAGTAACAACAGAGTGGTTTAACAGCCAGTCCCTCTTCCCAGGGAATTCTGGGAACTGTAGCTCTGTAGAGGGAATATGGGTCTCATAGCAGCTCTCAGCACCCTTAGCAAACTACAGCTCCCATGATTCTTTGGGGGAAGCTGTCGCTATTAAAATGGTATAATAGTGCTTTACAGGGTGTGTGTTTTTCAGGCAGAACTCACCAGAACTCAGTTCCGGCACCTCTCAGGTAGGCCATTGCCATTATAAGAGAACAAGGGAAGCATTTATGGTGAGTTCTGGACCTTTTTTCTTTTCTTTTTTTTTTTTTTTAGAAAAATAGCACTGGTGCTTTAAATGTATGGCATGGATGTGGTCCAAGGCAGAAAGAGCAGAAAATTTGAGAGTGCAGAAGACTTTCAGGTGTCTGGGGGTGATGGAGCTGAAGGAATGAAGTTCATGGGTGGGGGTTTAAGACCAGAGAGAGAAAGGAGGACAAAGGATTGGGAGGTAACAGTGGGATGTTTGCACTTGACAGGGAGGTGTTGTTGGTGTCGCATTCAGCAATGGTTGGCTGTGAATGGAGTGTTCTGGTTTCATAACCTCCATCACAACCTCCAGAGCTACACTTCAAGGAATGGGTCATTTTGTGAGAGGCTTCTCATCCTCTGTCTTCCATTTCAGCTTCCCTAAGTAGACTAAAAACTAATTTTCTCCCTCCAGCAGTACTGTTGTGGAAAGTGAGTGAAAATGTCTGAGAAGGTTGGAGGGAGAAGGAAGTAGGGGGAATCCTGGACTTCCGGGTTGACGCGATCTGGAAATGGCGGATTCCCTCCGAGCTGCGGAGGGAATCGGCTCTACCGAGGACGGGTCTTTGCCGCGCCGGCGACGCGTGGACCCTTAAAAACCGCAGGCGCGGATGCCTGCGGACTGAAGACTCGGCGGGTGCCTTAAGCGCCCCCCCGATCCACGAAGAGCCTTTTTAAAGGCTGCGGAGAGGATACGGGGGTGGCGTGGCACTGAGAGTCGATCGCTACCTCGGTGGAGCGAAGCCGCGAGCCATGACCAGAGAGCGCTGACTTCCTTCCTTGAAAATTTGGACTGAAAGAATCACCCGTGAGTAAGACGGATTGGGACTTTAAAAAATTTACCCTGAATTGGAGACGACCGGGGGGTGTGCTAAAAGGAAGTCCGCACCCCCCCTGCAGACGATCTACGCAACGACATAAGAGCTAAGCTGGAGAGCCTACCCTTGGTGGGGTGAGTTAAAAAGGACATTAACTTTCAAGATTTGGCTAAAGGAAATTTTGGGCTGGAGAGTGGAGTTTTGGAAACCTTCTTTTTGTTTTAAACAACCCCCCCTCCCGGGCTCGGGAAAGTCCTGCCTTTGTGCCTGTGTAAGAGCTGCGGAGTTTGACAGCTGTCAAAGCTGTCAAACGGGCGGTTTAAAGTGGAAAAATCGCTATCTAAGATCCCTCTGGACTAAGACGAGTTATAATTGAGCCAAAATTGTTGGAAACAAAGTAATAATAATTTGTTAAAGGACTGTTGGAGAAAAGACTAATAAGTAACCAGATTCCCTCTAGGGGGAATTCTGTGTAACTACAATGGATACAATGGCTGTGGAAGGAAAGTTACTAGTGGAAATCGAAAGGATGTTTCAATTGGTGGGAACCTTACAAGAGCAGAGCTTGGCCATGAATAAACAACTTGTGACTATGACCTTGGGAACAGGCAACTCTGCTCTCTGTATTGAGGACCTGAATGAGAAAGAATCCACAGCTGAATGGGAAACAATATCTACAGAGGTGGAAGAGACTAAACAACAAGAAAAAGAAGAAGTAACCTTGGGAAGTAACAACCAAAAGCTGACATCTGTGGAACACAAGCAAGGAGACGCTGGGAACTTATCTACCACAAGTCTGCGAAAGACACAGAAGAAGAAGGAGGAGGTCCCGGGACAATATGGAATACAGGAACTTAAAATAAAGAAATATGACTGGGGCCTCAGTTTGGACTTTGATTCTGAAGATACAGGCTTTGTGGAAATTTTTCAGCAGTTACTTTCAAATCTCCTTGTGGGAAGAGAATACACTTTGATGGTGAAAGAACTTTTTCCAGACTCGACGACTGACATAAAGGACTACCAACAAGACCGGCGGAGAGGGACTGAAATAGACTTGAAAGCCTCGGACGTGAGGAACCCAGGCTGAGAATCTCGAATTTGGATTTCTATTGGGAAGGGACAAAAACCGGGGATGGGAGGGAGGGAAGAGGAGATTCTTAAAAACTCTTAAGACTTTTAGGTTTGGTTAATATGACTCTTAATTAAGACAAAATGAAAATCGATGGAAGAGAACTTAAGTCCAACTTAGGAAAATCAATTTTTATTATAAAAGAGGTAATAAGATGAATAAGATGGTTAAGAGGAGAAACACCAACTTGCTGATATAATCTTGGGAACTGGGATGCACGAGGGGGGGTGGGGGGAAGTCAGGGAACAAGGTTATGAAATGGGGATTTGCTGATTTTATACATGTTTTTGTTTTGTGTTTTTTCTTTGTGTGGGTTTTGTTTTTATAAAAGCAGAAAACCAAATAAAATTTTTTTTTAAAAAAAAAAAAGGGAAGTAGGGGGAATCCTGCATCTCTTTCAGCAAATTTAGATATGAGGGATAGCAGAGAACAATAGCTAGGAATGAGCAAATACACACCCTTCCCATTTTGCCAAAGTAGATTGAAATTTTGGTGAACTTTTGTGGCAGCAGATTTTCATGAGGATTAAATTTATCACCCAGGCAGAGTCATTTCTCTCAGTGACCCACAGCAGGCAGCTACATTTTCTTCCCTGTAATCCCCCTCTGAGAGAAGCTATTACATAATTTCCCCCTTATAATTGGCCTGTGGGAGATGTAATAGCATCCTGGAGTTTCATTCTGGGACAAAGGGGATGTCACCTCCTGCTTTGCACTTGCCCTAGAAAGCCCTTGTGAATGACACTTGATATAGCATCATTTAGAGGCATTGTGGGAGATGGAGTAAGGACTGCAGAGAAATTCATTTTGTTCACATCTTGATGTGGAGATGCCATACTCACTGTTCTCAACCAACATGTGAATTAAAGTACATCTCTTCTTTGAAATGTTCACTTCTCTGAGTCTATCAATGCAGCTCTCCAACCAAAGAATGCACACAACAATGTATCCAGCAGGGGGGAGATTACAAAATTGCATCCAGTTAGTAGAAAAGAGCTTGTGCAAATGCATACGCTGGACAAAATTGTACATACTAGACAAAATATTCATATCAGAAGAAATACATTAAACATTATCAGGCAGAAGTTTTTGGGGCTTTTAAAAAACAAATTCACAAACGTTCAGAAAGGGGGTGAAAAACTGGAGACTGAGAGAAGGCCAAACTGACAGATTCGTCCATCCATGAGACAGATGGGAATTGAAGGCCACCGAAATGAAAAAGAAAAATAATAAATCTGCTACCACCAAAGCTACTGAAAAGCAAGGTGGCAAAGGGTCAAATGAGTCAGTAGATTTCATCCCCACATGGGTCTCCACTTGGGCAAATAACACCAATCTTCGTCCTACTTCTAGTCACAGCTGTCTGATGTGAAAGGAGCAAATCACCAAAGGTGCATTGTAGTTGAGCCACTCCTAGTCATTTTCCTGAGGTGAATTGATTTGTGGTTGTGATGAGGTTGAGTTTGGAGTTTCTCATTCTCTTCCCACCCAAATGAAAACAAACAAAAAAACCCAAACCAAACTATGTTGAAGCTCTTGACACAAGGATTCCAAATCGAATAACACTGATTTGTCCCGACTGATGGAGTGTGTGTGTAACCCTGTTATTCGTAGAGAGCTGGTGTAGAGAGGTCAATGAAGAGCCAGAGATTGTCCATGACAACAACTGCATTGGCCATTTTCTGAGCACTCCTCTCTGGTGCAGTGGGATTTTGCTCCTCTGTTATTTTTCAAACTCTGCAATGCGTTTATGTTCCAAAGTGAAGAACTTCATTTTGTGCTTTCATTTAAGTGTGGAAATTAATCACTGGGGAGTGTAATTAAACATATGATGCTTGAGGAAAGTAGAATAAAATTTGAAGTAGAACATCTTTAGCCTGCATTTTGTCCTCGACATGTTAGATAATGCTTAATGAAGCATTTTACATCCTATTAAAGCTTTATGGCACACAGTACCTCCTACTTTAAAAATGCTGAGAGCCAGCATATAATTACAGTTTAAAATTAGATAATACTTATCAACTGTAAACACATTATATAACTGTCCCACTGTAATGTAATAACAATGTTTATACAGCTTGTGGTAAAAGGCAGAAAGCTGCCATAAAACATGTGCATTTGCTGACACAAAAATGAATCACTGTTTTTTAGGACAGGCATATGGTGAGCAGCTACAACTTGATGGGGACCCCTGTGCAACACAAAGTCCATATCATGTAGAAACTTCTTTGTGAGCAGCTGTGCACATGTATTTCATCAGAAATAATGACTCCCAACAGACTTCCACTCCGAAATATGGACTTCCTGGAGCATCAGCATGTCTGAGTCTGGGGCCCAGATTGTGGCTCCACTCTCCAGTCTTCATGTCTTGACCCCTGTGTGTGGATAACATGTGAAGAGGCTGCACAGGTTGTTGACTTAGAGCTGTCCAAGGTTCTGGAGCTCCAGTCTGACACTACCTTCTCAGTTGATTGATATATGGCTGGGTCTGCCCAGGAACCTCCTCTTGGCCAGGATATCATCCCTCTGCTCTCTCCTCTAATGAGTCAATATGCTTTACTTCCATTGTTTCTGGTAAATACGTAATGTGCTGCTATCCAATAATAAAGTTAGCAATATAGAATATTCATTCTAATCAAGTGGTATTTTGGTTTTTTATCACCATCATCATTAATTTTGTTATCTGCCAAATCGTCCCTAGGTGACTCACAACAATTAGAAACAGTCTTACAATTTTTTTCTGAGGGGCAATGAATTGAAGAGGCCAGAAAATGAATGTAAAGATATATAATTTTTGTATATGGAAATGCTAAGGTATGAGCCTAGCACACATGTTCAGCAAAACTCTCCTTTAGGTCACATTCCCTTCTGGACAACTTTCCAGAGGACACATGCCACAAGTGGGCATAGCCAGAGTCAAAACTGAATGGTATAACAGCTGTAAACTTTAGCTTTGTAGAGTACACTGGTTTCTCTTCACACAGACAAAATCCTATGTACACCAGCGGTTCTCAACCTGTGGGTCCCCAGATGTTATTGGACTACAACTTCCATCATCCCTGAACTCTGGCGTTGCTAGCTAGAGGTGATGGGAGTTGTAGTTCAACAACATCTGGGGACCCACAGGTTGAGAAAGGCTGCTCTACACAGACAAGCAAGAGGCACTGTCAGAGTTCAAGAGTCCATCCCAGCCACACAGCCACACACTTGGAGTTACAAAGCAGAGCCGGTGAAAGGAGTAGCCTGGTGAGAGTACAGAGAGCTAAGTAGAGTGGTCTGGGTCTGGCCCCTGGGTTCCCCACCCCCCAGGCATATAGGATTGCAACTGACATCACCTTTCACTGCATGGTTCCTGATCCAGCAGAGAATTAGTGTGTGTGTGTGTGTGTGTGTGTGTGTGTGTGTGTGTGTGTGTGTGTGTATCCACCACCTTCAATGGATTGGGGTCCATATTTTATTTTTTTACTTCTAAGCTCTTTCTGAGCTAGTGTATATAGTACAATGATACCTGAAGTTTCCCGAAGAAATATATCCAAAATGTACTGAAACATAAAAGCATTGCGCTCAACTCCAAATCTACTTGTGGATTAGCAGTTTTGCTTTTACGGTGTAAGATAATTATGTACCCTGTTAAAGAAGCTTATTTTGCTGATTAGACTCCTTTCAGATGACTACCCACAATAGCTACTAGGCTAGGAACAAATTGTGTTTAGAGACAATATGCTTTCATGACTAAGGAAATCATTAAATTCACTCTTTTTCTCTTTGCTCCCTTGTTTTTGTTTTTTTCTTTCACAAACAGTTGTGGGCGAGTGAAGATAATTCATTTGGAATGCTGAACAAATGCATACGAGGAAATAATATATAATGATTCATTACCATATTAACAGTCTGTCAACACTTCGGCTTTTTCGGAATACTGACGCGACACTTGTTGGTTTTACAGTTTTATAGTAGTAAAGCATGATCAGCAGAAGAGAAGAGAAGAAAAGAGATCTGGTGTTTGGTTTACTTTTCATTTTCTTCATCCGATAAATGCTGCCCTATGAAGCCAATGAGCATCCTTGCCCTTCAGTTCACTGTTAGGCCTCATCTGCACCATACTTTTAAAGAGGCACCATACCACTTTAAGCAGTCATGGCCTCGTCCAAAGAATCCTGGAAACTGCAGTTTGTTAAGGGTGCTGAAAGCTGTTAGGAGACTCCAATTTACCTCACAGAGCTACAATTTCTTGAGTGATTTAACACTCAGTCCCTCTTCTCAGGGAACTCCTCCAGGATCAGAGAAAGTATGCTAGTGAGTGTGAACAAGAGAGTGCTATTGTGCTTTCATCCTGCTTGTGGGCTTCATATAGACATCTGGTTGGCCTCTGAGGGAACAGAACGTGGCACTAGATAGCCCTTTGGTCTCATCCAGTAGGTCCTTCATTTTCTTTTTTTAAAAAAACTACCAAACAACAGCAGGAGTTTAATGAAAACAGGGATGGAGTTACATTGAGGGGAGATTAGCAGTTTAAAGCAAGGTTTGCATACTGCAAGTAGAGGTTGCGAAAGGCTTAGTTGTGTTAGCATTTTTGTCTTACTTTCTGTGGTATACCCATTTTTGCTATTATTAATAACTGTTAAAAACACACACACCCTCAGTGTTTCTCCATCCCTCCTTTATTCAAAACTCTGCTGTTGTTTCAAACCACCACTTTTTCCTCTTGGTGTCCCTGTACCCCTGTTTCACTCAAATGTCTGTCACTATATTAAACCACTTTCCCCCCTCTCAATGGGGAAAGTGTCACACAGAGTGACCCTTCTCGCCCCCACCACCAACAAGGCCTCTCCCCAAGGAATTTACTACAGACAAGACTTTCCTCCTTTTCCTTCCCCCCACTCCTACCTCTAGAGCCTTGGAAACAGCCAGTGACAGCAGTGCAATGAAGGAATAGTACAGATATAGTCCAGAGATAAAATGTTTTTGGCACACTGTGTTGTTTTCAGGCTTTGGAAAGGCACCTGAAATTGCAGGGTTATTTGTAGCGAGTGATTTGCTGACCATTCCTTTTTTGTGTGTAGCTCCACTCAAGACACAAAGCCATCATCGTTTGTGGAATGCTTCTGATTTTCCAAGCGTTCTACAGCCTTTATCATGTCCTCACAATAGCGCTGAGAGATGGTTCTCTCTTAACACATTCCAAAAGTATGGGGCATACACAGGAAGAACGCCTTTTTCATGGTAGGCATTACAGCCGATAATGAAATTCAGAAGCATATCTCTGCAAATATCCATTTAGGATGTGGAGAATTTATATGCTTCATATTCCTTTCTTCTCTCAGCTATACATTCACACTACACATAGAACCATTAAAAAAAGGTTTCAATCACATATAAAACTCCGTAGAAATTTCCATTTTTTGCCTGTAAAAGGCAAAAAAATATAAAAAGGCCAACCCTAGAATTAGATTTGTTCTCACTCTGCCAGCTTTTGTGTTGCTATGTTCGGTTTACTTTCCTTTTAACATGGATTTGTATGCACCTTGATGGACAGCTTCTCCTATGGGCTATTTTAAATTTTGCTCTTTAAGTTCAATATACTGGCCTTGAAATTTATCTTTTAAACAGCTGTTTTCCAGCACTTAAATGTGTACCTTTCCTGAGGATCATAAAATACTTCAGGTGCTGAAATGTTGCTGCTGCATTGATCACTTCTGAACAGAAATTATTTGAATCCCTGCACTTTTATAACAATATGTTGTTGCCGACGTGGGCACTTATCTATGACTGATTGGCTGTATATTTCCACGTCATGTTCTTTACTGGTGAAATAAACACTGGCTGGTCAAGGAACAAAGTATTCATCTGAATTCATTGACCATAGAAAAAGCAAGGCAAAAGCATAATCCAATGTGTAAACTGTAGGGAATGATCTGGTCTGTCATATTTTCTGCTTTTAAAATCTTACTGGCACTCCAGGCCACATAAATAACATAGCCTTTTCATACCTCTGCAATAGCCACAGTGGTGTAAATTGAGGAGTTAGATTACAAATCAGCTCTCTGGGGTCTAAATATGCTAGCACATAATAGGAAAGCAAGACTCAGGCACATTTTACAAGTACAGATTGACAAATCTGTCAACTGCAGTTGCTCTTGGTTTCTCATTTTTCCAATATTAACTTCAGTTTACCACATTTCCACACCCCTTTGCAAAGTGCTCTTGAAAATTTCTCAGCATTTTAGACTGCATTTCTCCCAGTAAACATTTTTTTTTGAATCCTAACTAGTGTCTGTATTTAGATTTTTATTCATTTTATGCATGTGCTGCATAAGTGGCAAATCATTTTGGGGTGCCTCCTGGGAAGTGACTTATAATCAAAATAAAGGTAAAGGTAAAGGTACCCCTGCCCGAACGGGCCAGTCTTGACAGACTCTGGGGTTTGTGCGCCCATCTCACTCTATTGGCCGGGAGCCAGCGCTGTCCGGAGACACTTCCGGGTCACGTGGCCAGCGTGACAAAGCTGCATCTGGCGAGCCAGCGCAGCACACGGAACACCGTTTACCTTCCCGCTGGTAAGCGGTCCCTATTTATCTACTTGCACCCGGGGGTGCTTTCGAACTGCTAGGTTGGCAGGCGCTGGGACCGAGCAGCGGGAGCGCACCCCGCCGCGGGGATTCGAACCGCCGACCTTTCGATCGGCAAGCCCTAGGCGCAGAGGCTTTTACCCACAGCGCCACCCGCGTCCCTATAATCAAAATAAATAACTTTTAATACTGTATCTGTATGCGGTTGTTACCCACGCTGGACCTTGTGGTCAAAAGTGGGTAAGAAATCCAAAAGGGGAGGAGGATTAGCTGCTTTGATCACTGCTTTAGATGGTTTTTAAATGTTTATGTCTGATTGTATAGTGTTATCACTATGGTGTCTGCCACTTTGGGCTCTTTTGGGAGAAAAGGCAAGGTATAAATGGAATGAATAAATAAAGAAGTGTTGCCTCAGAAGGGGCTGGAGTGTTGGACTGGGGAGACACAGCTATGCAGTCATGAGCCCATCCTTAATCCCAGGGTTGTGTGTGCCCTGTGTGTTGTGTCACTGGAAACTTTTAGTTGTATGCCTCATGTTGTTGTTGTTCAGTCGTTTAGTCGTGTCCGACTCTTCGTGACCCCATGGACCAGAGCACGCCAGGCACTCCTGTCTTCCACTGCCTCTCGCAGTTTGGTCAAACTCATGCTGGTAGCTTCAAAAACACTGTCCAACCATCTCGTCCTCTGTCGTCCTCTTCTCCTTGTGCCCTCCATCTTTCCCAACATCAGGGTCTTTGTCAGGGAGTCTTCTCTTCTCATGAGGTGGCCAAAGTATTGGAGCCTCAGCTTCAGGATCTGTCCTTCCAGTGAGCTCTCAGGGCTGATTTCCCTAAGAATGGATAGGTTTGATCTTCTTGCTGTCCATGGGACTCTCCAGAGTCTGTATGCCTCATGCAGAGGTCTAAAACACAGAGGCTCTTTTTCACCTTAGCTGTGCAAACGAAGACTGATTCCACGAGACTTCTGTTTTTGAATGCTGATGTTCAGAATCCACACCGTCTGTTCAGGCTATTAATTGCATTAATGACTACTGCAGAGGGATTGTGCACTGAACACAAACTGATATGGGCACGAGGTTAGCCAGACATGACTGGAGCATGCAGGATGCACAAGCAATGGTAATTTGTTAGTTACCACATGGGGGTTGTTGCTGTGCTATGCCATACATTGAAACTGGATATAGCACTGAGCTAATTGGAATAAATGACTCAGCACAGTTAGAGCATAAAGGTCAAAAAGAAAAACAGATTTCCTTAAGTGGAACTAACAGTGTGGTGAGGAACGGAGACAGGAAGAAGAACTGCCTGTGTGGAGAAAAGTTTATAATCAGGTTTTGGTCCCTGACACGGGGAAAGTTATTGACTCTATATATTCTAGCTAACACACATGCATGTAGCTGCCTGTTCTGCCATGCGTAAACTAGCATCAAACTGCTTTGCTGATGAAAATTGTATTACGCAAGTGGTTCTAAGTGAGCTCACAGGCAATTAGGCTTATTTATTTATCTGGCCTGTTCAACATGCCCAGATTAATATGGCATGGCATTAACAAAAGTCAAAGCGAATCATTATTTCATGGCTATTATGCTATCGGAATGGCAGTGGTTAGCAGGGAGGTCACAGACTTTGGGGTTGAGCAGAGATACACCCAAACTTTTCACCTGCAGCCATTACTAAGTTTATAGAGCCATTTTTGTGTCGTTATGGGAGTTTAGTGGGTGGGAGGATATCACCGGGTTTCATCTCAGGACAGCAACTAAAGTCTGGCTAGGTGAGCTAAATTATATTATTTTATTATTATTATTATTATTATTATTATTATTATTATTATTATTATTATTATTACTATTATTATTATTTACTAATAGCCCGCCCATCTCATCTGGCCAGGCCTCCCCAGCCACTCTGGGCGACTTCCAACAGAATATTAGAAACACAATAAATCATGAAGCATTAAAAACTTCCCTAAACAGGGCTGTCTTCAGGTGTCTTCCAAAAGTCAGTTAGTTGTTTATTTCCTTGACATCTGGTGGGAGGGCATTCCACAGGGAGGGCACTACTGCCCAGAAGGCCCTCCGCCTGGTTCCCTGTAACTAATTAATCAAGATCATGAAAATGACCATAGCAGGACAAACCAGACATTATTCTAGCTCTGATCCTGTCCACTTGTAGTACAGTATGTCAATGCCAGAAAAATTCCACTGAAGTGTACACAAAGCAGGCCAATTAGAAAACAATCCATCCACCCCCTGTTGTTCTCCCCAACATCTCAGAAAGCAAAGGTCATTAGAAGACAACAACTTCATAACAAACAAGACAGTTGTCCTCCCTCCCACCTTTTCCTCATCATTAACCTTTAAAAAGCTTGTCATCATGGGAAATCATGGCTGCAAACAGAATAACAGAACTCAAAAAAGGATTAGGAATGCCCATGTCATATGGATATGCATTTGTGTTCATGGCTACCAGGCAATCTTATTTTTAGAATATCCTTATTGGTATCTATGTTGTTCAGGGGTGCTGTCTTCTTCTGGGTCACATGCCAGTTGTAAGCAATGACAGAAGTATAGGCAGGCAGAGCAACAAATAGGCTTGCTTGTACACACACCCATTGCTATCCTCCATCCAGGCAAGCAAGCAGGCAAGCAGGATTATCAGAATTCAAAGACCTGTTCTAGCCAGTCAAAAGACTCAAGAAGGCTCCAAAGCAGGACCAGTGAAGGATGTGGCCGGGGAGGTGAGATGCAGCCTGGGGAAAGTCCAGAGGGCCAGATGGAAAGAACCAGAGAGCCAAATTAGGCTCCCAACCTGATGATTCCTATCCCTGGTCTAGAAAATGGAAGACACCAAACAGGGCAAAACTACTTGTGCATGTTCCAACCAAATTAAAAGATTGTCATCTTAAGCATGCTTAACTTGCAGGTATATCTTACTGAAATAAATAGAACTGAATTCTGCAAGTCTCACTGTAAACAAAGAGTTTGAAGGGATTTGTGAAGTGCTTGATTCTGTTTGGATCATGCCCATTGTCTGCTTATTTGCAGCTTACTTGTCCATTAGGCAGATCTGAACAACATTTTTTAAAAAAAATACAACATTAAACAACATCAAATAACATCATGGAACCAGGGATGGGAGTAAAATTAGTTTTTATTTGCATTTTATTGAGAAACTACCTAATTTGCACTTCTTGAATGAAGCAAAACACAAGTATTCAAAGTCTGCAATTATCTGAATTTTGCAATTCAGATTTCCAAGAAAACAATGTGTACCCAAAAAAAAATCTACATTAGGGGAAAGGGTGAATAAAAATGCACACATTCATCAAAAGAACATACAAGGAAGCATTGCATTAGGGAAATGTGCAGATAAGGAGAGATGCAAACTAAAATTCTGAACAATTTTCACGAGGAATTTTTTAAAATGCAAATTGCTACAGAGATTCAGGGACCTGAATTCAATATTGGAAAAAGGAGAGAAACTGAGGGAAACCAAAACCGACAGATTTGTCCATCCCTAGATGGAACCAATAGCAGGTATCATGCAGCTCAACCAGGCACTGTCCAGACCCAGACCTGCTTAGCAGCAGCAAGGTGTTAAATTCATGTGACTTCCAGCCACACCTTCAACTACAATCCCCTAGTCATTGCTGGCTCCTTTGTTTATGATCTTCACCCCACCTTGCTTCCTGATCATTAGTAATTGTTAATAGGAATTCTGGAACCAAAGGACTTTTCCCATTCAGTATCAACCTGTACACACAATAGTGCCATCTACTTCAGATGAAGAATGAATGGCTCTTACAGAATTTGAGGTCTTAGTACGACATGGATGGACATGCTGTTTCACTTTAGTCGTATAAGCCTTGAGACCATTCCATGGACTGGGGATGTCAGTAGGCATGTCTTTAGTGTGGGATCAGGAGAGAAGAGAAAAAGTCATTCCACTTCTAGATTTTGATTAATTATTACAGTTGAAGGTTAAATTTATAGACACAGGGTGGGGAAAATGATACTTTCAGCAGGTAAAGGAATAAGTCTTCGGGAAGTTTGTCTGGGGCTTTTTGAAACATTTTAGCTGTCTGTAGCTTTCAGTTTGCCTTAAACCACAGCACTAGATGTTGAGCTGATGATTTCAGAGAACTACCTGCAGAGACACTAGGGTCTCTTTCATGAGTGGGTATTCGCTCTTCCGGGAATTCATGTAGTTTTCTTCTCATGGCCCTTTCCTGACATGAATGTTCTTTCAACTGATAATCCAGTAGCCTCAGTGACTCTCAGTCTGCCTTCTCGCTTCTGATACACTTCATTTTTTTTTTTTTAAATAAAATTTTTTATTGCGCTTCTTTCCATAGGTAAGCAAATTTGTTTGGACAACAATATACAAGAAACATTTTCCATATATATAAAGAAAAGCATAGAAAAAAGAAAAAATCATTATAAAATTTTTTCAACATCTTTTTGGACCTCCTCGCATCCTCTCAGCATTGCGTTCATCATTCTAACCAATTCAGCAATTTATTATCTTATTTCCCAACTTATTATACCTTTGTATTTATTATGTTACCAATTTCAAAAATTTGTAATTTAATTTTAACACTGTTAATAAACATAATATTTTGTTTCTAGTTTGTCTCATTTTTTTCCATCAATACTTACTTTATCATTTACTTAAAATAAATTGCAGAAGCATAATGTTTCTTAATCGTGCACAATCTTAACACTCAAACAACTTATAATGTTTTTGCAAATAGTCCTTAAATTTTTTCCAGTCCTCCTCCATTGTTTCCTCGCTCAGATCTCGAATTCTGCCGGTCATTTCTGCCAACTCCATGTAGTCCATCAGCTGCGTCTGCCAGTCCTCCAGTGTGGGTAAATCTGGTGTCTTCCAGAACTTTGCGATAAGAATCCTAGCTGCTGTGGTTGCATACATAAATAAGGTTCTGTCCTTCTTTGGCACCTTCCGGTCCACCATGCCCAGAAGAAAGGCCTCTGGTTTCTTAGAAAAGGTATATCTGAATACCTTTTTCAACTCATTATGTATCATTTCCCAAAAGGCCTTTACTTTCGGGCAGGTCCACCAGAGGTGAAAGAATGTCCCTTCTGCCTCCTTGCATTTCCAACACTTATTATCAGAAAGATGGTATATTTTAGCCAACTTGACTGGGGTTATGTACCACCGGTATACCATTTTCATAATATTCTCTTTCAAGGCACTACATGCCGTGAATTTCATACCGGTGTTCCATAACCTTTCCCAGTCCTCAGACATAATGTTGTGTCCTACATCCTGTGCCCATTTTATCATGGCAGATTTAACTGTCTCATCCTGTGTGTTCCATTTAAGCAGCAAGTCATACATCCTCGAAAGTACCTTAGTCTTTGGTTCTAGTAACTCCGTCTCCAGTTTCGATTTCTCCAACTGGAAACCCACTTTTTTGTCCATTTTGAATACCTCTTGAATTTGAGCATAATGTAACCAATCTCGCACCTTACCTTTTAATTTGTCCTGGCTTTGGAGCTTCCAATTGTCTCCAACTCTTTCAATCAGTTCCCAATATTTTGGCCAATAGGCCTCCATATTGGGCTTTTTTTTAGAAATCTTGGCTTCCACAGGTGATAACCACCTCGGGGTCTTGTTTTCTAATAAATCCTTATACTTCATCCAGACGGCAAAAATTGATTTTCTGACAATATGGTTTTTGAACAATTTATGAACCTTCGCCTTGTCATACCACAAATATGCATGCCAACCATACACATTATCAAACCCCTCCAGATCTAGGACATCGGTGTTTTCCAACAGGAACCAATCCTTCAACCAGCAGAAGGCTGCAGCTTCATAATACAACCTTAAGTCCGGCAGGGCAAACCCCCCTCTTTCTTTTGAGTCGGTTAGTATTTTAAATTTTATTCGGGGCTTTTTGCCCTGCCAGACAAACTTAGAAATATCCTTCTGCCATTTTCCAAAACATTCCATTCTGTCCACGACCTGAAGGGTTTGAAATAAGAATAGCATTTTTGGCAAAACACACATCTTTATAGCTGCGATTCGGCCTGACAAGGTAAGTTTCAATCTTGACCAGATATCCAGGTCTTTTTTAATTTCCAACCAACATTTTTCATAGTTATCTTTAAAAAGGTTTAAATTTTTGGTGGACAAGTATACCCCCAGGTATTTCACTTTTTTAACCACACTTAGCTCTGTCTCTTTCTGATACCCCTCTATCTCTGTAGGTGTCAAATTTTTGACCAAAACCTTAGTTTTTTGTTTGTTTAACTTGAATCCCGCCACCCGACCAAACTCCAAAATAAGTTCCAAAACTCTTTTTGTGCTAGATACTGGCTCCTGTACTGTCAAGACTAGGTCATCTGCAAAGGCTTTCAGTTTGTATTGTTTCGCTCCGACCTCTATACCTTGCACCAACTGGTCCTCCCTAATCATATTCAGCAATACCTCCAGAACAGAAATAAATAGCAGAGGGGATAAAGGGCACCCCTGTCGTGTCCCTTTTTCAATTAGAAGTTCATCCGACACCACATTGTTCACTATCAACTTGGCTTTTTGCTCTGAATAAATTGCTTCTAGTCCATTTTCAAACCCCCGTCCCACTCCCATCCCCTTCAAGTTTTTCTTCATAAACATCCAAGAAATGTTGTCAAATGCTTTCTCCGCATCAATAAAGATTAAAGCAGCCCTTGTGTTTCTAATTCGCAACAGCTCCAATATATCAATAATGTTCCTGGTGTTATCAGACATGTGTCTACCAGGGAGAAAGCCTGCTTGGTCCTTGTGAATTACTTCGTTTAAAACGTTTTTAAGTCTACTTGCTAAAATGTCTGCAAATATTTTGTAATCCACATTCAGGAGTGAGATGGGACGGTAGTTCTTAAGCTGAGTCTTTTCCTTCTCTGACTTGGGAATCAATGTGATGAATGCTTCTTTCCACGTTTCCGGTGCCCTTCTCCCCTCCATAATCTGGTTGCAAACCTCCAGCAACGGTTGTATCAAACAATCCTTCAGAGTCTTATAATATTTGGAGGTGAGACCATCTGGGCCTGGAGATTTGCCAAGTTGCATATTTTGGATGGCACCTTCAATTTCCTGTTGAGTTATTTTACTGTTGAGAATTGATCTTTTATCTTGACTTATTTTAGATAGTCCATTTGTCCTCAAGAATTGGTCTATTTCCGATTCTTTCTGAGGCCCCTGTGCGTAAAGTTCCTTGAAGTATCTGTGGAAGCACTTTCTTATTTCTTCTGGTTTCTGAACTATTTTTCCTTGAATCTCCAGGTTTGTGACTGTGTTTAACTTTTGTCTTTTTTTCAATTGCCAAGCTAACAACTTTCCGCATTTATTTGCTGATTCAAACGATCTCTGCTTCATTTGTTTAATTTTCCACTCAATCTCTTGATTAATCAATTTCGAATATTGTGCTTGATGGAATTTAATCTCTCTTAGCACCTCTTTTGACTTCGGATTAGTTCTCAGCTTTTTCTCTCCTTCACTTATTTTCTCTAGAATTTTTTCCTTTTTTCCATTCCAAAATTTTTTCTTTATTGTATTCTGTTGTATCAGAAACCCTCTCATTACAGCTTTGCTTGCGTCCCAGATTATTCTTTTCTCCACCGTAGTGTTCAAATTTATTTCAAAGTAGTCCTTTAGCGTTTTTTGGGCCTTCTTAACAATCTCTTGATCTCTTAGCAAGGTGTCATTCATTCTCCATCTGAAGGATCCAGTTGGGAAAAGTCTCAATTCCATTTTTAAGGCATTATGGTCGGAGCAGGTTTTTGGGCAGATTTCCACTTTTCTCGTTTTCGGGGCCAGTCCTCTAGATATCCAAATTTGGTCGATTCGTGTCCATGACAAGTGGGCCTCAGAAAAGAAGGTTCCTTCTTTACCCAAGGGGTTCCTTGTCCTCCAAATGTCAATCAAATCCAAATTGTCTGTCATTTCAAAAAAGGTTTTAGGGAGTCTGCCGTCTGTTGTTAAATTTTGATTTTGGGATTTGTCCATATTTGTAGACACCACCCCATTCATATCTCCCATCACGATAATATTAGAATAGTCCAAATAGTCCATCATTGTCTCATGCAGCTTCTTATAAAATTCTGATTTTCCATCATTTGGCGCATAAACTCCTAATAACAAAATCTTTTCCCCTTGTGTTTGGATTTCAATTGCGAGAATTCTTCCATGATCATCTTTAAATAAGAATTTTGGTGATAGGTTCTCCTTTGCATAAATTACAACACCTCTTTTTTTGACTTTGTCTGATGAGATAAATTCTTGGCCAAGTCTTTTATTAATTAATACTTTCCTGTGGAGCCTAGTCACATGTGTTTCTTGAAGGCATATTACATCCAATTGTTCTTTTTTCAAAATATGGAATATCCTCCTTCTTTTTTCCGGAGAATTCCCGCCATTTATGTTCCAGCTAAGTAGCTGCAGAGACATCCTGTTCTATTTTAAACGTTCTTAAGATGGGGTGCCTTCCTTTTGCTCAGATCCCGAGGGTGCAGGCGTTGGCCCACTTTCAGGCAATATTGGTGCTGGTACAGCTGGAAGCCAATCCACTCCTTTTTGGAGATCTTCTCCGTGGTCGTGAAGGAACTTTTGGTTATCTTCAGGTGTTCTAATTTTAACCTTCCTTTCTTTGTAGGTGAAGGATAGTCCTTGTGGAAACTCCCACCTATAGGGGATTGCGTTGTATCTCAGCAATTTTGCTAGTTCTGAATAGGTGGCTCTAAGCTCCAACAGCTGTCTCGGAATATCTCTATAGATTTCCACCCTTTTGTCTTGAATTTCAATTGCTTTTTTGAAATGAAGACCTAGGATCTTATCCCTCTCTTCCTTTGATCTTAAAATTATCAAACAGTCTCTAGATCTATCTTTCTTTACCACTCTTCCCAGTCTATATGCCGAGACAATCTTAAAATCTGTGTCTTCCTTTAAACCCCAGAACTTCGAAAATTCTTGTGTTAAGTATCCAATCAAATCTCCTTGCTCTAGTTCCGGGATGCCTCTCAATTTGATGTTATTCTCGCGATTTTTCAATTCCACCATTGACAGATAAACTTGTTGTTCACCCACCTGTTTGTGCAGGGGCTTAACTTCTCCTTTTATTTCTTCCACTTCTTTTTGTAGAGCTCCCACTTTCTGGATTGCTTCTCCAGCCAATTCCCGATTTTCCGCTGTTGCTCCTTGCAAATTCTCTATGGCTTGTGTGTGCTGGGAAACTTGATCAGTCAATTTTTGAATCGAGGAAGTTGCTTTATCTATCTTCAAAGACTGGTCGTCCACCTTCTGGTTTAAACTTGATAGTTGCTCCAATATTTGTTTAAGTAGTGTATCTGACCCACCTGCTGCCATATCTTCCTCAGTGGACTTCTCAGTTGTTTCCCCTTGTTCCCTTTGGGTCACCAGTACAGCTGGAACCGACGACCGGCGTCCTTGGGTCAGTGTTGTTTGTACAAATTGTGTTGGTTTTCTTTCCTTTTCTTTCTCCTTGGCCTCTTTAGATTCCTTAGCTTTAGATGCTCTTGTTCTCCCTGCACCACTCATTACACATCTGTCAGTGTTCAAGGTCAAATTGTCTATTGTTCCATGGGAAAGACAAGTTCAATTATAAACAACCGGTAAAGTGGAATTCAAAACAAAAGTCAGTTCCCAGGATTTTATAATCCGAAAGCCCTGTAGGGGGAGTGCCACCAAGTTTCAAAGACAAAGAAGGAAGTAGTCCGCCATTAAAGTTCCAAATTTTTTTTTTTGACTCAGTAAGTTCAATATCCAACAGTCCCTTCAAAGATTCAAAATTCCCCAGAGCACCTTTTAAAGTTCAACAAAGTTTCACAGGGGGTGCTTGCAACAATATCACATCCAAACTTTCCTGCTCAAATGTATCAATTATACTCCAACAAAGTTTTTACAAAGTTTGCAACTGTTTCCGCAGTTTAGCACAGTCTCTCTCTCCGGCAGCCCGACGATCTGGCTCTTTAAAGATCACCCCAAAGGGAGGGGGAGATAGGAGGAGACCCCCCGTTACTCGTTCTTATAATCAAAGTCCCTTTCCACCTTCAGTTCAGCAGAAAAAAGAGCAGATTTAATAGCACGAAAAAGTTAAAGCTTCCCAAAGTCCCGTTTCGAACGCTTCCGCTTTTTAAATGCTTTGCTTTGATCTTGTCAGCAATGTCGGAAGACGGACTTCCCTTTTTTCGTCTCCCGCTTTCAGCCAATTTTACGAAATTCTTTGCCAAATTTTAGTCCCCTTTACTCACGGGTATGTTACTTGCAGTTTGGTGTTGATTTTAGGAAGAAGGATCAGCGCTCATCTGTAACAGCCGCGCGGCTTCACTTCCGCGGAAAGAGCGATGAACTCACAGCACCGCTACCCCTCCTTCACTCCGGGTCTCCTTACGGGGTCCCTTCTGTGTTTTCGGAGCAGCTTCTGGTGCCTGCCGAGTCCCACGGCCACGGGCTCACTCTACCCGTGGTTTATCTTGATGGGTCGTCGCTATGCCGCAGCGAACGACCCTTTTCCGCGGAGCCCCTCTTCAGAGCTCGAAGAGGACCGCCATTACAGTTTCGCGCCGCCCCCGGAAGTCCGCTTCTGATACACTTCAAGGAGGGAACAGCAATGGAAAGAGAGAGGAAATACAAGGGAGATACTTTGTGAATGGGAAAGTCTGCAAAGAGAATAGAGGCTGTTTTGTTAGAAGTACTTGGCAGTCAAAGAATTTCAAATAATAGTGAGTCAGAAAAGGGATAGGTTGGAGAGAAACTGAGGAAAGGTTTCAAGCGTGCGTACATACACCAGGATTTGGGTTCAATGTGTAGTGAGTTAGAGTGTTGGATTTAAAAAGACCTGAATTTGAATCCCTTATCAGCTATGAAGCTTCATGAAGGAATTTCAGCCAATCATTAACTCTCTCAATAACTTACAGGTGCAGGGGAGTTGTGAAGCTAAAATAAGGGGAACATGCTCGTTTTGAAGGATATAAAGTATATACATGAAAGGCAGGCAGGCTGGCTAACTAACTGAGAGTCAGTGTGTTGTAGTGGTTAAGAGCAGTAGACTTGTAATCTGGTGAACCAGGTTCGCGTCTTCGCTTCTCCACATTCAGCTGCTGGGTGACCTTGGGCTAGTCACACTTCTCTGAAATCTCTCAGCCCCACTCACCTCACAGAGTGTTTGTTGTGGGGGGGGGAGGGAAAGGAGATTGTGAGCCGCTTTGAGACTCCTTCGGGTAGTGATAAAGCGGGATATCAAATCCAAACTCCTCTTCTTCTTCTCTGTAAACACTGTGGTATTTGCCTGGGCTTTGGGGTACAGAGCTCAGAAGAAGAGTTAGGAGTAGTAGAACCCAGCATATATATATATTTGCAAGTCTAGAGATAAACCACAGTACAAAAGATACCTAGTTGCTTAAGATGATGTACAGGTAAAATAAAGCCTTGGCCCTTAAGCAAACCATCTGAGGGAGTTGACATCTTGTTTAATGAAAGTGCCCTAATCTGAAGAGGCTACTCACTCACAAGGCCTTCCAACAATGACACAGATCAAGGGGAAAATCCCATCCTTTCCTCTTATCTGCCCACACAGCAGAATTACTCTCACATTTGCGAGGTGTTAGGACTTCGCCTGAAGTTTCAGTCTAATTCTTTGGGTCGTCATTGAAAGAGTAAAATCTCAGGGTGGCAGGCCAGAATCAAGGGGGGTGGAACTATGTTCTGCTTTTCTTAAGAACGTCTCCTCTCCATTTTGCTCCACCACCTAGGGATAAGGGACAAATGAAGTCCACAAGACTTCATTCGTCAGGTACTAGGCACTACCATGGTCTCCCTCAACCCACCAGGTGTCATCTGCGTCCATCAAATGCAGCAGGGCTTTGACAATGCACTGTGAGACTCGATTCTCCTACTCTGCAGACACAACCCTAGTTTAATTCATAAGCTTGTGAGGATTTGAGCCTTAGGAGGCCTAGCAGTTCTGTTATTACTGGATCTAGAATCATCCCACCATGCTACTGAGGGCTCATTTGCTTATTAATGTTGTATTATTAAGACCCGAGGTCCCAAACATGATATCCATGAACACCATTGCATTTTCATCTTCCCTTGGTGTCCTTTTCTTTATAAAAAACAAAACAAAAAAATGAGCTGTGTGTATTTGACTTGGGGTGGGAAGGTTGTTTGCTGGGGAAGACTGCCTGTCCAGGGCTGTTGCCTAATTCTTGCCTGTATGTTATTTGTTTGTGGGTATATGTAGGTGTTTTGCCTGTTTGAGGAGCAGTGGTGATTCTGAGCGTAACTAGATTTTTCCTTCTGTGAAATGGGTATTTTGTGATGCGCATTGCATTTCTTTCGATTTCCGAATATGTCCAGGTGCCAAAAGGTTGAGGTGGGGGCTGCTTTAAGCCAGTCATCTGTTTTTATCAACACAACAAGATAGTGCCAACACAAGTACAAACAGATACATAGTAGAAGTAAGAATATAGCAACGGGAACTGTTACTGACTTTCTCAACCATATTAGCACATATCCAGCAATGGTCAGAACTGATCACATGGACCAAAATTAATAAAGAAGTGAGTGTATCAGCCTTTAGAATGTTCTTTCACTGGAGTTTTCCTTTTATGTTATATTAAGCAAAGTAAAAGATCCAAAATCCAAGCTGGGAACTTGATTTATTCATTCTTGGTAGTGAATGTGGTTTTCCTTAAGTCGTTGGAAAAACTCTGCATATTTGCATTAACCAGTATTATTTTTCATCCAGATCTATCTCTTTTTTGACCCTTCAGCTGCTGCGAAAATTAATCATGCTATTACTCAAATCTAAAACCAAGATTTATCTCACCATAGAATAATAAATCTTGTTTAGAATGCAGCAGGGTTTTTTCCTAACTTAATGATTCTGCAGTCAAAAGAATGTTAAGGTTGTGACAAAATCAACAAAAGCCAGGAAATCCAAAGTTAATGCTGAATATCATCCATAAAGCACATCATTAACCCCCGTCATTGCATCGTGTATCGTTTCCAGGGACATCTGCAGTTGCTTACAATTACTGGGCAAGTTAAGGACAAGCAACTGAGCCAGGAACATTCAAGGCAGCATCTTCACAGGTTTTATGCTACAGTGGCACATCCCAGCTATATCTTGAACCAGTGCAGGCAGCAGAGTATGGCAAATTTCATGCATACCTAGGAGGTGAATACTGTACATTACACTGGTGGGACAACCCAGTGATGTCCAATCAGCTGCTGTTCACCTGCCTTACCTATGTCCCCCACTCTTCTGTCTGGCCGACATTCACCTTTCCTTGCCACATTCTGCTGCCACATTCTGCTACTTTTGATCCTCTGCCTGTCTTTTGATATTACTTTGATTGCAGAAAGCACAGTGAACTTGTGGCACTCCAGACCCATCCATCTCAGCTGGCAGAGATGCTGGGAGTTGTAGTCCAACAACATCTGAAGGCAGCCCTGTTTAGGGAAGCTTTTAATGTTTAATAGATTATTGTATTTTAATATTCTGTTGGAAGCCGCACGGAGTGGCTGGGGAAACCCATTCAGATGGGTGGGGTATAAATAATAAAATAATAATAATAATAATTATTATTATTATTATTATTATTATTATTATTATTATTATTCCTTCTTTCTTTGTCCTGGGACACTTGGCAGTACCTGTAATGATCTCTGGCAGACAAGCAAGCCTTGATAAGAAGTAAAGACTCTCCAGCAATTTTATGTATGTTTATTTAGAAAAAGACACATCCAGAGCCCGGCTTCTCACCTGCTCACATTTATGGTTGTTGGTCAGTCTGAAGTTTTGCCCTTCCCACAGCAGGAAGGACGCCAGACTCCTGCCTTTCCCCTCTTGCCCTTTCGTTGCCTTCTGATTTCATCGTGACGCGTAGATCGGAGAATGAGAGGCTGACCTCCCCTCTCCTCCCCACTCTCACTCGACCCAGACTCAGACCTCTGCTTATCTGCTGATTGCCTAGCAGCGCTCTGGCTGCCTTCCAACTCTTCCTCTCCTTGAGAGCTAATAGAGTCTTCTCCGCAAAGGGGGGTCGACCTGCCCTTTCTCGATTCTGTCAGCCAGTTCTCATCTGCTGAGTCGGTCCCTTGTACACCTTGTTTGATTTCTGAGTCTGACTCATCCCCTGCGCTCGGGGGGGGGGGGGCATGTTCCTGACAGTACCTGGCCTGGCTGACTGCTGGCACCAGCATTGGTTTGACAATACTTGGCCACTTATGAGCACTGATACCAACATTCAGACCTCCAAACAATCCATCAGATCTCACCATGTCCTCCATCCCCACACTTATTCTTTTACTTAAACACAGAGAATGTAAATGAAGACTTTTGGCCCACACTGCCTTACTTGCTTCAACAATTCTTTTCAAGACATAGATGAAAATCCTCAAACAAATGGCTTCGACAGGACTATTGCACCAATGGGGCCAATGTTTAAAATAAGCCTTAGGATAGCTTGACTGCAGGCAATTACAAAGCAATCTACTGACTTAATTGAATTGCTCTTTTGTGACTTGAAGGGCGAGAATACTAGTAGCAAACTTTGGGTTTAATTTTTTTTTCTTGGGGGCTGGATTTTTTAACAAAATAATTCTTACCTAGAATACAAAGTATAATTAATTGGCAATACTTTTGGATAGAATGCTTCTGACTCATTTAACAGGCAATAAGTACTTCAGTCTGATAACATGAAGTAGTTAATTTGCTCGTAGGCATCCTTCAGTTGGAACAGGTAGCAAAGGAAAATACAGAGCTGTTTAGGTTGGAATGGTTTTGCTTGCTATCATTATGACTGATTTATATGTTTCTATAGTGTAACTGCCAAGTTGTTAATTAATAAGCCAGGGTAAGAAATCATGAGACTATATTAGCTGTGAGTCCTGGAAGATCTGCTCCCTGCCTTATAGGCCCCACCTGGCCTGAGGGCCCTGACAGACTCCAGCTGCAAAAGCTGGCTCTGTGAACTGCCCTGAGACCCCTGGGTATAGGTTGATGTGTATGTGTGTGTATTCATAAATAAATAAATAAATAAATATGCAAGCAAGCAAGAGAACATCTTGGCTGGGAGTCCAGGAAACCTGATCCCTGCATTGTGGGCCTTTTTCTACCTGGCCTAGGAGGGCAGGACCCTGACTGACTCCAGCTACAAAAGCTGAGGCTGCTGAACAGACTCTCGGGATAGGGTGTTTTGTTAGGTTATGTATTTTTTGTGTTTTATTTATTGTTTATGACTACTTTTGTAGATATGTATGTTTTAATGTTGTAAGCCACCTTGAGCATGTTTTGAACTGTGGAAAGGCAGCATACAAATAAAATTATATAGATATGTGAAATAAAATAAATAATAATAAAGACATTATATTTTTCTTCTTTGTCAACAAACTTTATCACCAAGACAAAGGAATTTATATTAACGTAGACTTTAATACTACATCCAGTTAAGCTGGAAGGATTGCAGATTACTTCCGAGTAGACAGGTGTACAGGGTTGCAAGCCCCCTAGGGCTGACCTGAAGCCTCCAGATATGCCTGCTTTTCCTCAAGTGGGTGGCAAGGAGAGGGCTTGAATCCCCAGGTGGGCAAAAGCAGCTTAAAATGATGATGGTGGTGATGATGATGTTGATGATGATGGATGAATGTACATGCAGCTTGCAAGCTTTCATCCTCTCACAATTAACCACCATCTCTGCAAATTATTGCATAGACTCTCAGGGGTCGCCCCACCCACACACCCCCAGGAGACCAGCCCTAGTTCTCAAATTAGGGCCCTGAAAACTCAGTGTCTGGGATGCACGTGTAGATTGCACATTGGCTCAAACCAATGGGGATTTTAAAAAAAAACAAACAGCCCTGGGGATGGGGAATACTGGGTAAGTCTGGAAAGGGTTACTTCCGGGTTACTTCCGGGTTTCGCTAATCGCCCAGGCGCAGAAGCACTAAACCATGTTTCGCACATGCGCAAAACTGCCAAATCTCGCCACACACCTGCACAGATATGGCGCTTCAGGTTGTGGGCTTTTCATGTTGCCAACAGTCCTCCGGAACAGATCCTGTTCACAACCAGAGGTACCATTGTATATCTGCTAGTTCACCGCACTCTACCCCCAGCCAGTCCTATTCACCTAAACTCATATAACAATTATGTAGTTCTATATAGTTCAGATGAGTGAGACACTCCCTCTTTGTTCCCCACCCTGGTCTCTACTTATTTTGGTCTCCAGCCATGATTTGCCATTGTTACTTTTGCTGATAGGTTTCAAAATGAAATGGGTTTCGACAAGCCTTGCATCTCCAAGTGCTCTTACGTCAGCAAAATCTACGCAATATATCTCTACTTCCATTCTGTATATATAGAAAGAGAAGTGTGATAGATGCTTACTCCGTGACATTTATCTTCACACCCATTAAAAAGATAACTCTCGCCACTGTTGTAAAGGAGCTGGGAAGATAAATGCTTCAACAGAGCCATTTTGTTATTAGGTTTTGGGGAAGAATTCTCCCCTCCTGAGAAGCTCCAAGCGGCCTGATGCATTTACTGGGAAAGACATGTCTTGGGAAACATCAGAGGAATCAACCCCTAGTCAACTCCCCAATAAAATATTTGAGAGGACTGCCCCCCAAAAGTTGATGGGCATTGCTTTTCAAATGGGGGCTTACCTGGCCCCCCATATTTTATTCAAGTTGGCACCTCTAGGAAACACTGAAATTGTTTGTGCACAAAGATTGATACAGTACTATTTTTTAAAAAATGCAAGACAAGCCCACTTAGCTCCTTCATGAAACTATACATAGGTATGCTGAGGTTATTGTTTATGATGGTGATGAGATAGACACTGTACCCATAATCCCTGTCCGCCATTGGTAACATCTCCCAAGCATATTCTTACCAATCTTCCCCATGCAAACCTCACTTTCAAGCATCCCCACCAACTGCACCCACAACACAGCTAATCCTCCGCCAACTGTATGTTGCAAAGGAAGTTCTGG
The DNA here is from genome assembly GCF_964188305.1 of Podarcis bocagei. Classification (NCBI taxonomy): domain Eukaryota; kingdom Metazoa; phylum Chordata; class Lepidosauria; order Squamata; family Lacertidae; genus Podarcis; species Podarcis bocagei. Next base: position 65,073,112 of record NC_138133.1, read on the forward strand.
TCTTCAAAGAAAAAAGAGGAAGCAGTATTAAGCATAATTTACAGGCAGCTCATTCAACCATCTCCATAGGGCAACACAGTACCATACAAACAACAGCAGTGTCATTCGCCCCTGCCTTTCAACATGCAATGACCAGAGATGATGGGAACTGCACGGCACCTGGCTGGGAAAGGCTGCTTTAGGTGGACTACTATAGTCAGACAACAACAATTAACCAACAGCACTCCTAATCTCTATTTTGGAAAAATCGCAATGGACAAACACCAGTTGACAAGCAACCATTAGATGTTTTGGTAAGGACACAAGACATGGCTTTCTACAGATGCAGAAGTGCAAGATCTGGACTAAGAGTCGAAGGTAAAGGAACGACCAGCAAATGCTTTCTGATATTCTCCAGGTTAGCTTGTCATCCCCACCCCCACCCCCTTAAGTTTAAAACATTGTACAGATTCTCATCACCCAAGCAACTGTGTCTGATAGATTGCTTGGCATTCAGTACTACATTCCATGATTAAAGTTAACCAGCATACTGGTGAAAGGCAGAGCTGGAGATTCATTATGCTAATAGAGCAACTGAGAATTTGTTAGCTTTTTCAATAGGTCTGATATAGGAAAAATTATGGGGGCAGCACTGGCAAAACTTGTCACCTTCATTCTAAGAAAATAGGCGGATTCAATATATCTGAAAGCACAGCCAGTGTTTACCTTGTTAGCTTCACTGAGACTACATATCAGATAGATCTTTTGTATTATTCATACTATAAAAAGACCACAAGAAAAGCCATTCCTTTCTTTCCATCACCTTGTGCAGATGCTAAATGCAGAAAACGTGCAAGGGATTCAAAGATAAAACTTACAGTGCAATCCATGTCTACTCATAAGCAAGTCCCATGGAGTTTTGTGAGGCTTGCTCCCAGGTAATTGGGTACCTGATTGCAATCTCAGAGAAATTTTATTTTCTACATCAAAAAATTATGTTAATCTAGGAAAAAGATTAGATATATCACAATTTAAATGACAACAAATCAAGGATTGTGCAACTGTCAAGTTTGAAGCAAGGAGCCTCCCTGTGCAAATTTCTGAGCCCTTGAAAGTCAAGTTCTAAAATCAGAGGTTCCCCCATGAGTGGAGGAGATTTATTGCTTCATACAGTCACCCCAAAACTCATGCAGAGTGATGAGAACAATGTGAGCAAAGTTAGCACACTTGGGACTAATCTGCACTGGTCAGTTAATATGTTTAAAATGTGTTATAAAAATGTGACACCAGAGGGTGCTGTAGAGCAGCAATCGCTCATCAATGGGAAATTTCATTGAGAGCTATATTATGTGGGTTTTTAAGCGGGGTTTTTTTTCAGATCAGTGTAGATCCAGCCTTGGTCTCACAATGTCTCCCCTCTTGCATGATGGCCTTGCAGTATATGGTCTCGGAATACCTGAAGACATCTTGAATCAGCCACAGGAAATAACATAATGCAACAGAATTAAAAGTTGTTCAAAGACCAGAGACAGTTCAAAACCAGTTCAATAAAAGCAAATAAACATTTTTTTCAATAAAAGGCTTAGCAATGAATTGTTCCTGCTAATCGTAATCAAGGACTTCTGGTGAGTCACAACAAACCACACAACCTCTCATCAGATATATAGAAAGCCAGACTTCCTGTATCTATCATTTAATTACTGTTAAATGATTTCCCTGCTAGTGACCCAAACCAAATGTAAAAATTTGGAATCTCCAGGGGAGGAGGTGGAATGTAACATTACAGTAAACACTTTATTAGTCTGCTAATCATAAATGGCTTTTTAGAAATTCTTCAGTGAAGTATGGATGGATAGCTATAGCGTAAGTGTAAAAATGTGGTTGTTTTGTTGTTGTTTTTTTTAAAAGTGCTGACTAGTATAAAACAAGAACATTTATAATGAACAGCATGTTTAATTCCCAATGTTGAATTCTGAGCTGTCTCACAGAAGATGGATTAGATTTGCTCCAGGGTGCAGGATTGGAACCAAAGTATGGAAACTGTAGAGAAATGGATTTCTGCTAAACATTTGGAGAAATGTCCTAATGATACAAGTTGTTTGCCAGTGGAACAATCTGGAGGTGGCAGCAGGCCTGGCACACCCAAGAGGCAAGGAGAGATGACTGCCTCGGGTGGAAGGATTCGCCAGGGCAGCAGAAACCTAATGTCAATCTTTCTTGTCCCTGGTGTAGATCTTCCCTCACCACTTCTTCCCTGGCACAGGTCCGCCTTAGGTGCCAAAATGTCTTGGGATGCCCCTGGGTGGTGGACTGCCAGTGGCCAGAGGTATTTAAGCAAAGAGCAGGTTATTTCAGAGGTCCATTCCAACTCTGTGATTCCCTCTATGTGTTGGCTTTGCCCTTGTTAAACACATACCGTACTTTTCCGTGTATAACACGCCCCCTATTTTGGGGGACTGAAAATTTAGAAAATAGGGGGGACCTTTTTGGGGGAGAGGATTGCCCACAGTTGTTGAGTTGGGGGGTGCAATAGTTAAGCTTTTTTTAGGGGGAAATGCTCACCCACCAGACCGACACTGCCACTCACGCACGTCGACAAAGCAACCTATCCTCTGTCCCATTGCCGAAAAAAGCAGCAAATCACCCGCCCAATTGCCACAGCAACAGCCAATCAACAACAGCCATTGCAGCAGCCACCAATAACAGTCTCCAACTCGCACCAACAACCAGTCCCATGGTCCCACAGTGCACTACCAATGTATAAGACGACCCCTAATTTTGAACATGATTTTGGAATTAAAAAAACCATAGTCTTATAGATGGAAAAGTACGGTATATGCACAAAGTGTGTAAAAAATCCTTTTGCAGAAGTGATTGCAACATGGTCCCATCTTCACCATACATCAGGTAAGCTGAAAAAGTGTATTTTCCTCCACTGCCAGCAAGGGCATTAAGACTTGCAAACGGAGCTTGGTTGCTTTTGCCATGGCCTGATGATTAGCAGTTTGTGTTAACACAGAGGTGGGCTTTTTCAATGGTGGCAGCAGCGCTGTGGAATGCCCCTCACTTCTGAAATATGAGAGGTCCCATCAGTACTAGCATTGGAAAAATGTTTGTTTCTCCTGCAACCAAAGGACTGTGACAGCTCAAAGGGAGTAGCACCCAGACCAACCCAATCTATCATTATTTTGGTTAGAGAAGCTGACGCCAAGCCTGCCATTTTAATAAAAATGCTTTAGCAGAGGACGAGTACATCTCCCCCCCCCCAACATGATGGTATTTTCTAAATTTAAACTCACTCCGTGATTGAAGTGAGTATAGTTTTCCTGAAGGTTGATGGGCACCTAGCAACCAGATAGAGTAATTTATCACTGTTAGGAAATAGCAGCTTCCAACCACAGAAACAGTTTTTAGCAAAAGTGTGTTTGTGTATATGTGTTCTCATCATTTGAATTTACTCTAATTTTTTCTTTGAAAACCTCATGTCTTTGAAAACCTCATTTTGAGCTTCATTACAAACAGCAGGGGGAAATCTTACAATAATTCAAAAACAGAGTTCAGAACATTGGGTTCTCTGCTTGCTAAAGCATAGTAAATGGCAACATGTACAATTAAACACACCCTTCCTGCTCTGAGCTCATACTAACACCCCATGTATACATCATTCGAAGGCATCTGAGTAAGATTTCCAGCGATCAAATATTTATCCAAATTACAAAAAAGTAAAGGCAGCCTTGTTGACCCATCAGAATAATAGTAAAATCCATATTATGGCCAACTAAAGTATCACAAAAGATCAAACACATACACACATATAATGAATTGCAGGTGTTCCGGATGAATTATGTTAATGGTATAATGTATTCATGTTTATGTTTTTAAATATGTTGCAAGTCACTTGGAGACCTCTGAGTAACAACTGACTAACAAGTCTAATAAATAGTGTGTAAATGTTTGAGCTCCCCAGAACTCTTCATCAGGCCAGATCATAAACTGAGCAGGGAGGACTTGGCTAATGTTGAAGCCATGGAGTCTGAATGTGGTCACAGACCATCTTGACTGAGATTATGACCAGATGAAGAATCGGTGACTTTTTTTTTAACGATTCTTGACCTAATCCACTATTCAAAAAACTCACGTTCAGACTGTGGCCACATTCACACTATACATTAAAAGAACTATGATACCAGTTTAAGCAGTCATGGCTTCCCCAAACAAATTCTGGGAGCTGTAGAGCTACAGAGTTCCCTGTGAAGAGGAATTTATTTTTAAACCACTTTGAGAATTGTAGCTGTCTGGGAGGGAAACAGTGGTCTCCTAACAGCTCTCAGCACCCTTAACAAACTGAAGCTCCCAGAATTCTTGGGGAGAAGCCATTGCTAAAGTGGTATCATAGTGCTTTGAATGCCAAGTGTAGATATGGCTTATGCGCCACCTTTTGAGCACCAACTTCCCCAAGCCCCAATCTGGTGCCCATATCTGCTGAATCACATGTGTACAGACTGAGGCATAATATGTTGGACCTTGTTGTTGTTTAGTCGTTTAGTCGTTTCCGACTCTTCGTGACCTCATGGACCAGAGCACACCAGGCACTCCTGTCTTCCACTGCCTCCCACAGTTTGGTCAAACTCATGTTCATAGCTTCGAGAACACTGTCCAACCATCTCGTCCTCTGTCATCCTCTTCTCCTTGTGCCCTCAATCTTTCCCAACATCAGGGTCTTTTCCAGGGAGTCTTCTCTTCTCATGAGGTGGCCAAAGTATTGGAGCCTCAGCTTCAGGATCTGTCCTTCCAGTGAGCACTCAGGGGTGATTTCCCTAAGAATGGATAGGTTTGATCTTCTTGCAGTCCATGGGACCTTATAGTGCAGGAATAACTGTGCTGCAGTTTGTCGTATAAAAAGAAGAATACAGAGAGAGATGCAGGCCAGCCCAGCAGGAGAGGAGGAGTACACAGCCTCCAGCAAACATGCTCACAAGAGGTTCAAAAAGGGCACATCAATGAAGTGGCAAGAGCAAGTAAGGGCAAGTTGGTCTTTGCCAGCTAGATGACCACGACAGCACTGCTTTTCCCAGCAGTAGGGAGAAATAATACATTTAAATGTAATTAAAACACTAGACCTTAACAAAATAAAAGGAGACAGTTGAGCAGCTTAGAAAGAAGATACCAGATGAAGTATCCAGTACGCTATCTATAACCCTTGAACAACCACAATCCACACCAGAATCACAAAAGGAACAAGTTGGTTAAAAATATGCAGGGTGGTAGACACACACACACTTCCCAAACTATGAAATACTGTACTTGGAATTGGGGTAATAAAAGCAATATCTCAGTGACAATAGCATCCTGGAAAATGGTGCAGTCTGGAGCAAACACCACATACAACAAATGTGCATTTATTGTGGGACACACATGCCATGCACCAACTATGTGAAAATCCTAAGAAGTGTCCATAAATTCCTCATCGTATAGTTTGCATCTTCTGCTTGCAGAACGTGGGGCTTTCAGCACAGCATCAGTTAAAGTCAGCATTTTACGATGGCAAGAAACCTGGCCAGGCTTGGTGCCCTTGTTAATGTTACAGATGACACAATGGATAGGAACAATATTGTAATGAAAATAATATTAAATCAGAGCTGGGGGAAAGAACATATTTGGGAGGGGGGACAGGGTTTTGCAGTTACCTTTTGCTCATGGAATTGAACCAAGACTTTTTCAATCTATTGAAGCCTGGCTTTCAAGGAGGCTGCAAAAAGAAAATCTGAAGAACACAATAGAAAACTGCTACACTAGCAAGAATAATACAAAAGGGTGAATCAAACTGCATCAACCTTGTATCAATACAAGAGGAGCAAAGCAATAGGGCATTCCATTGAAGAGCTAGCTGAGATAACTGCAGGAGATAGTTCAGCAGATACAGTTGACCTTTGGTGATAATGATAACATTATGGGAGATATTTATTTGTATTTATGAATTTATGGCCTCACCTACACCGCCCTAAGAAGCTCAGCTCAGGACTAGGGAAGCTTATAAAATTATGTCCATCTGAAGTTCTCTCAAGATTTGGATATTCCAAATTATTACTCAGGTTTGCAGAGCTCAGGTTTTCCATGCTTCAGTTCTGATGTACGGACATGGATCAGAATGTGCTGTTTGTTGCAGTTTTCTCTTCACATCTTTCTCTCTTTCGTCCTTACAGATTACAGGTTACAGAAGTGCGCATACACATGGATGAAAACACCATGCGAAGGGAAATTTTGAAATGTCATTTCCTAGGACTTTACCATGTGTGTTGATAAAAACACAGCACCAAAAGGAATCCTGGTATGATTCCTTTTTGAGTAGTGTGTTTTAAATCAGTTGTGCCCATGGCATGCTACAGTAACCTATTGAGTGGGGAGGGAAGACATGTATGGCACACTGAACACACTGTGCCAAATTGTGAAGTTAATTTTAGAAATTCTCTAAACTAAAGTGGAAGACAGGCAAAAACAATAATAGACCACAGGAGAGCACACCTAAAGCATGCCTAACATGCATATATATGAGTGAAAATAACATACAAAAATTAATTACATATGGGGAAATTGTTCGCTAAACATGTGTATTAGGCAAAAAAAAATGCATACAAACATGTGTATAAGAAGAATTCTCACTAAAATGCTGATGGGTTTCTCATGGGCACCTGTGTAGAATTATAACAATACCAAAGGAATCCATCCCTTACTTGGGTCAACATTTTCAACTGCATATTATTTCATAATCGATATTTTAAATCTGTCCATATTGTCCATAGTACTTGTTACATTACAAGTGTTATTAAAACCCTGCTAATGTTTTCATCTGCTTACAGTGGTCTCCTAAATAATGATTTTTTCCCCATTCTTTCTTAAAGTTTTTGTCTTCTTGGTTCCTGAGCTTTCTGGTCAGTTTTGCCATTTCAGCATAGTCCATCAGCTTGGTTTGCCATTCCTCTCTGGACGGACTTTATCTTCTTTCCATCTCTGGGCTAGTAACATCCGCGCAGCTGTTGTTGCATACATAAAAAGTCTTTTCTGATCCTTTGGAATATCGGTACCTACAAATCCTAATAAAAAAGCTTCTGTTTTTTAAATAAAAGTTATTTTAAACATTTATTTTTTTCATTTCATTATATATCTTTTCACAGAATGCTTTTATTACTTTACACGACCACCACATGTGATGAAAGGTGCCTTCATTTCAGGCATTCATTCCCAATCACCATGCAGTCATTGCTGCTCAATGTGCAAAGGTCAGGGGTGGGATGGGCAGGGCTGGCATGCACCAGGACATTGCGGGGGGACCAGTGTGTTTTCCCCCATGCCCTAATCTCCCTGGTCATGATGGGAATTCTCTGTTCAGGTGAGGTGCTCTTGTTGCCCACCAATCACTGAGGATGCTTTCACAACAGAAAAAGAACAGCTGCACTGAAAGGACTCTCGACAATTTACTAAATGTTCATCTATCAAGGTGATCTGCTTTACACATCCGGAATCAAATACTAAACTTCTTCTGCCCCCCACCCCACCATAAATGCCAGAGTTTTTTACTAGCTCTCTCCTATTTCCTATGAAACAACTGCTACTTAGATAGATGTTCCTTGTTTCAGAAGAGGCCTCTTTCCTGTGGTCTTGTTACATTAGACTACAGAAAGTGAAAGAGTGCTATCGGGTGAACCAATTTACACAGAGGAATTGTTTCTCAACAAGCACAGAAGCAGCTTAACAAGTTGTCAATTTGAAATGTTTCAACAGGAGACAGAATGGAAAATACTCAACTCCACTGCAGTGCTACCGCAGCTGCTGAGATCACTTAGGTGGGGGAAATGGAAGGCTCTTGACAGTAAGAAAAGGAGTACGTGGAACAAGCTCTCATTCCTGAAACCACCACTTCTACAGGAGTAGCACTGGGGGCAGGGAATGAGCAAGGTGGAAAAGAAAGGATTAAGGAGGTTTTCAAGAGACCAGTTCTCCTGCAAACATGAGCTGTTCGGAGAAGGATGTTCAGGAAACGCATGTACTTGTTCACAGGAACATAGGAAGCTGCCTTATATTGAGTCAGACTCAGAGCACTGGTCGATCTAGCTCAATATTGTCCACAAGCAGCCCTCTGGGATGTCAAAATAAAAAAAATTCCTTCCAGTAGCACCTTAAAGACCAACTAAGTTAGTTCTTGGTATGAGCTTTCGTGTGCATGCACACTTCTTCAGATACACTGAAACAGAAGTTGCCAGATCCTTCTATATAGTGAGAAGGTGGGGAGGGGTGTTACTCAGAAGGGTGGTGGGAATGGGAGATAGGCAGATAGCTGAGAGAGCCTCTTGACGACTCTTAACGACTGTAATAGGTCTTGCAGGAAAAGGCAAGGGGTGGGAAGGTGAGAAATGGTTTAGTTATGTATAGTGAGATAAGAATCCAATGTCTTTGTTCAGCCCAGGTCTTTTCATGGTTTTAAGTTTGGTAATGAGTTGTAATTCAGCAGCTTCTCTTTCCAGTCTATTTCTGAAATTCCTTTGTAGTAAAACAGCTACTTTGAGATCTTGTATAGAATGTCCTGGGAGATTGAAGTGTTCTCCTACTGGTTTCTCTGTTCTGTGATTCTTGATGTCAGATTTATGTCTGTTTATTCTTTGGCGTAAGGTTTGGCCTGTTTGTCCAATATAGAGAGCTGAAGGACACTGTTGGCATTTGATGGCATACACAATGTTAGACGATGAGCAATTAAATAGTCCCGAGATGGTATGTGTGATGTTGTTGGGGCCAGTAATGGTGTTGTCCGGGTGTATGTGGCAGCAAAGTTGGCATCTGGGTTTATTGCAGGCTCTGGTGCCAGTGTCTGTGTTAAGTCTGGTTGTAGTATTATTGTGGGTTAGGAGTTGTTTAAGATTGGGTGGCTGTCTGTAGGCAATGAAAGGTCTTCCTCCCAGAGCTTGAGAAAGAGAACTGTCATTGTCCAGGAGAGGTTGTAGATCTCTGATGATGCGTTGTACTGTTTTAACTTGGGAGCTGTATGTGATGACTAGAGGTGCTCTGTTATTTTCTTTTTTGGGTCTGTCTTGCAGCAAGTTCTCTCTGGGTATCAGTCTGGCTCTGTTGATCTGTTGTCTAACTTCATCTGCTGGGTATTTTAGTTCTGAGAAGGTTTGCTGTAGATCCCTTAGGTGAGAGTCTCTGTCTGTAGAATTGGAACAGATGCGGCTGTAACGTAGTGCCTGGCTATATACAATGGACTGTTTGGTATGTTTGGGATGGTAGCTAGAGGCATGAGAGTTTCTTGTTTTTCTGTTTTTTCAGTAGCTCCAGTTGAGAGTGGTAAATGTTTTGTTTTTCCTTTTGGAACTCTTGCCAAGCTTGGTGGTTCCTGATAGAGTTGTCCAATACAAGGAGTTCCTCCTTTATTAGCTTCTGTTTAGAGTAGAGAACGCTGATCAGATGTTTGAGCAGCTTCTTAGAGAAAGTGTTGCATAGTTTTCTTGCATATTCAGTGGGATACGTGGATTGTAGAGGGTTCTTAATTCTAAGACCCTTGGGTATAATGTCCAGGTTCTTGCATTTAGTAAGAAAGAAGATATCAGTCTGTACCTGTGCAAGTTTCTTGGTGAGGTTGATGGACTTCCATTTCATACGGCTCAATGTGGTGCCTTCCATGGTTCCTGGAACTCTGGGATGTCAGGCAGGGGTCTCTCTCAGCCTTGCTTGGCTCTGCCAAGAATTGAGCCTAGGAACTTCTGCATTCAGAGAAGATGCTCAACCATTTTGCTACTGCCCTACCCAAGTCTGTGTAACGGTTCAGGTGTATGCATGTATGCCAGCAATCTTGGGAGGAGATGAGATTGTACATCATTAGGGGGAGTTGAAGAACTGCCCACTGTTGGCCTCTCCTTGAGTTGCAAGTCTGATAACAAAACGGCCCTGAATATTGAAACACGCCCTGGAGTTGTTGAAAGTCAGGGAGGTGTTGTAGTTAGGATCTGGTTTCAAATCTCCACTCACGAATAAAGCGCAGTGGCACTGCTGCCCAACCAGAACCCCAAAGAGAACCTCCCCTGCTTTAGGTTAAGAGAAAGTCAAGGGTGAATGAACTGAATCAAGCCAGGAAGTCCCACTCAAAGAACCTGAATTCTGCTGACAAGCACTAGAAACCCTGCTGGAATTTTTACAGCACCCCTAACTGGGTGAGGTCCACATTCACACCATACATTAGGCAAGAGGGGTTTGTTTCTAGCCAATAAGGCAAGATGACTCATCCCGGACACCCAAGAAGAGATTTTTCTCTCAGTAGGAAGATGAAACCTGAGAACTCAGGGTTTCAGGCCGTCAACCATTGCTGTCAACAACAGTAGAAGCTCAGCTCAGCAATCCTGAACAAGCAAAATGCTTGCATAGGATCTCTCTCTGGGAGCAGAGAGAGGAAAGTTGTTAAAAAAAAGGACCGGACCACATTGACTGCTGTTAAAGAGCAATGTGTTACTTTGTATTTTGTAGCATTTATATGTAACTATTTTAATACTGTTTCCAGTAAAAATGTAATGTTATTGTGGTGGAGAGCAAATTCATTTCTACTCTACACAAGGTTCTGGTCAGAGATCCCACTTGCATCAACAACATATTTTATATCCATTTTGTGTTTATGGAGGATTTTGGATTCATGCCAGTGATGTCATACTGTAGCTGCCACTAGTTCGTCTTGGCTGCATAACCTCCAAGTCACAATAAAACACCACAAATAAGACACAAGTTAGATACTACATAGAATTGGGGGGGGGCATGTTCAGCTCAGACAGTGTAATCCTTCGTGACAACCCAGCTTACTGGGTGGTGTGAATATAATTGTGATGGCACAGGTAAAACCTACATTGCAAGAAAGGAGGGAAGCAAGCAAACCAGTCACACTAGCCCCTCCACTTTCTTAGAGTAACCACTGTCTCCAAGTGGATATTTATTTTTCTCTGACAGCACACTAAGCAGCCTTTTCACCTTTTGGACTTTGGCCCAACTTACTCCAAATACTAGGTAGGGTGGTATGACAATTAGACATAATGTTACTATAAGGCCACAGACCAGTTCTTCCCCAAAGAAATTATGCTTTTGTTTAAGAATGTAGACTGCAAACATACCCCCACTCAAGCACAAATAAAATTACTTCTGAGTAGACATGGTTAAGATTGTAGTCTTAGTAAGGTGACAAGTTAAACAGTTTGAAAAAATGAATTACCATATTTTAAAAGTTAATTTTACAGGAGGAAGCTTTTGTTTAAAAGAGACAAGTGCATCCAGTTATACCTATACTAGACCATTATTATTACCCCCCCTCAGTCTTTGAAAAAATGTTGTGCATAAATTAAAAGGGGAAATAACTATTTATAAAAATCAGACTAAACGATATGAAAACTGTTCCTCTTCACCTCTCTCCCCACCTAGATGTCATCAATCCAAAGGGACTAATTGAGGTTTCAAGGCCGTTTAATCTCAATAGTCTGATTCCAGTGGCATTCATAATCATGTCTGCCTAAGTAAAGCTTATTGCACTCTGACTTTGGACAGTGTATTGTAAAGGTTACTTACTGCAGCTTGTTTGATGGCTTTTCATCCGTAATGGCTTTAAGGCCAAACTCATGGGCACCGGGCTTATAGCGGTGTATAGATAATTACTTGAAAGTCTGCACCTTCTGGCTCCCTGCTGTTTGAGTGCAGTTGCTGTCACTTGGAAACTTAAGCTTTTTTGCATGCCACTACACACACACACACACACACACACACACACACACACACACACACAGCAACTTGCAGTTTCAGTGGCAGTCCAAAAGCTAAATCCTAATAATTGCAGTAGTCAGGAACGGCTGTCTGGCTTTGAACAAGGGATGCTCTGCAAGCTACCATGGACCCAACTGCCACATGAGTCAGCCTTGAATCAGGACCACTGTCTTATTCTTAGAATGAAGGGCTCCATAAATGTGTGTGTGTGTGTGTGTGTGTGTGTGTGTGTGTGTGTGTGTGTGCATACTCACAACAGCTTTACCATATCTAAATTGTGATCCTTGGTGTGTGTGTGTTTTTGAACTACAGAATTCCTTCCAAACTATACTATTAGACTTCAGGAAGATGGATGTGTTGTTAGCCTGAGCTTGAACAAGGGCAAAGTTTAATGTCAGAAGTAATTTGAAAAAGAATGAAAACCATTTCAGCTTTGGGGGATGCTTTTTTAGCGCGCGCGCTCTCTCTCTCTCTGCCAGACATGCCAACGATTCTTTTATGTTCCTATTAGGGAAGGTTACAGAAGGAAGCCAGCTGAGTTGCCGAACTTCGCATGTACCTTGCGTGTCCATAGCTCCTATTCCCTCTGTCATCTGAGCATGCAATCTAGAGAGGAACAAAAGCAGAATATAATGAGCGCTGCAACCGGAGTTTCGACTTTAAAGACCTCCTTGCAGTCTGTCATTTGAAATAAGACTCCATCGTGTTAAGTGGTGCAGAAATGGATACCGGCACCCTTCAGCCACAAAGCAGATGATCAACCAGTTGCCCATATTCAAAGCTGAATGAGCAGCTGCCTGAATCTTTTTGCCACCTCGTTGGCCCGCCTTCCCCATGTGCCGCCTATGGCAGTGGTTTCCTATAGAATCATAGAGTTGGAAGGGACCCCAAGGGTCATCTAGCCCAACCCCCTGTAGTGTAACCATGCCCAACCTGATGACCTCCAGAAGTTGCTGGACTGCAACTCCCATGCTGATTGCAGCATCAAGGCTTGACAAGGCATGTGACCCTCACCTGTTCCATGCCTGCTGCAGCTGAGGAATCACACAGCTTCTCCCAGAGCTAGCGAGCCTCACCTGGCCAGCTAGGCTGTGGGCTCTTGCCTTCCTCAACCTCCTAGAGCAGCCCTCTCTCTGCTCCCTACACCTCAGAGCCCACCATATTCGAGGGGACAGGGGGCACTCTGGTGATGGGTTCTGCTGCTTTGATTCCTGTGTATTGACTTCCACCCCTTTGCCATCCTCCATCACCCTTTAGGTACTTCCTTCTCCATCCCCAGTTTCCCCGGTGTGTCCCAGTCTCCGCTACACCCTTCACCGGGATCCTCTTTCTCCTCTCTGTCGTTCTGCCAGGATCAGGTGATGGATAAGTCCTGTTTGAGACACACCTGGAAATCTGCTGCCATTCAGAGTTGGTAGCACTGGGATAAGTTCCCCAGTGATCTGATTCGTGTTCACCCTAAACTGACCTTGTGAGCCGAGGGGTTGTCATGCTCCTGCAAACATGATAAAAGCCACCGCAGATTGAATCCAAATGCACTCGTCTTGAAGTGGGTCATGGAACTTCCCCCCTTCCTACTCCAGGCCATCAACACTGGAAGCTGGAGCTAAGTGCTGGAAGACATTTGTCTCCGAGATGCACTGACCCTAATAGGAATGCTTGTTGTCTGCGTTCTGACTCACCCCTCTGTGTTATAAACTCTAGGCCCTCTCTTTCCCAAGCATCGGTATAAATGTCACTTATTTTGTTTTGAGGCATAATACACTTTAGTCGAGGATTTGTTGCTTTGTGGGGTTGTGCCTATATGCATTAAATTAAGGAAAGCAGCCTCTAATCATAAAACTATATGCAGCCCTAAACAATGCAGATAACAATGTCAGTATTGTAGAACAGACGATATTTGCAGCACAAAACTAACAAACATATACATTCCTCATGGCCTCTGAAAACCCTCCTGCCCTGATCTGAAGACTTCTGATGCATGGAAATGGAGGCAGTCCAGCATGTTTCACCACTGATGTAGTGAGTCTTATTTCTAATCATTAATACCATTTTCAACTGGCTGAAGGTTTTGAATCTAATTTTAACAAGCATATTTGGATTGTTTAGGGGAAAATTCAGCCCAGTTCATTTTGATAATTATATGAGATGAGATGATTTCAGCAAAAGTTATTTGTTAGATGGTGTTCCACTTTATTACTTTCTTGCAGTTATTAAATAAATCAATATTTTTTTAAATAAAAAAAACAGAGTTGGAAACCAAATTAGAGACTCGGATTTGCCTTGTTTCACATGGGAAATGTGTGTGGAGGCGGGGAAATGACTAGACACCTAAACCATACAACAACAAGACATGTGCATTAGTAACATGATCCTTCTTCCCTAAATGCCACCTTTCCACAAATTGTCAATATATTTCAAAGGCATCTTGCCTGCAGTGACAGATTCTGAATCCTCAAGAGACAACTCCTTCTATCTGAGGGTGACTGGTGTGGAGAAAGAAAAAAATTCCATGGGTCCCTGGGCAATCATGTTAAATTGTTGGTGTGGTGCTCAGCTAAGTTTTACTCAGAACAAGCCCATTGAAATTGATGGACCTAACCTAGCTAGCTGAATATCCCCTTTGTTTTTAACCACACTGCTCTGTTTTCTTCTCTTGCATGTTTCTTGTTGACTACAGTGACATCTACTGCTGTCAGGCAGATTTTAGGAAACAGCACAAAAAAGATGCATACTATGGTGAGGACTCATGAGTGCCCAATTGGATTGATATCTGAACCACAGCAGCAACAGCAACCAATGCAATTTCCAGAATAGAATGGAGCCAGGATTCAGTGTATATATTCTTAGCACACTTAGGGCTAATTTGGATGTCTACTTAACACTGGCTCCTTAAGATCTGGGTCAACATGACTTTTTAATGGGTAGGTGTGTGTCAGTTCCATAATGCCAATGCATGCAACATTATCCTATTGTCATGGGCTGGTTGGGCACAGAGGAGTGGTGGAAGGTACCACCTGGGGAACCCCTAAGGGACGAAGGCTCAAAACCTGGGGATTGGTGGTGGGACAACAATGAGTGGTCAGAAGGAGAAGACAGAGAAGATTGGGAGGAGGTATTGGAAGCTGAAGAGGTAACAGGGTTTAGTGAGCGGGGGGAGTCTGTGACAGAGAGAAGCCCAGAAGCAGAAGCAGGAGAGGGAGACCAAGAGGAAGAGATAAGTCAGGTCAGTGAAGAAGCTAGAGTGTCTCCCCCTCCTGCTGTGGCAAGTTTCACTCCCCCCGGTCTCTCAGAACCAGAAGAGGTATGAAGAGGGAGGAATAGAGTCAGTCATGCCAGCAGAGTCTCACCTTGCTTGGGAAGGACCCAGGGGAGGAGGAGATTTAGGCTGCTGTAGGAAAGCAGGGACCTTCAATCCTCACAACTGCCTCATAGGGGCAAGATCTACTGGGAAGAATTACTGGCTCAATTAGGCCTAACACTACTGAGAAGCCTTGTTTCTTCTAATAAAGAGTTAACTTCACTTACTCTGTGTGATCTATTGCTGACCCACTCCTGACACATACAACCTTTCTGAAACAACAGAAACCTCTTCCAAACAGGTGATCGCAAGAGGAAAAGCTGTCTGAGATGTGATTTGGAGTGGGGGGTGGGGTGGACACGAAAGCAGTTAAATAATCATATCACTGTGCTTCTCAAATCCCCAATGAAACTCCAGAACTGATGGATTCTGATTAAAAGAAGCTGTCAGGGTAATGTTTCATATGCCCTTGTATAATCTCTAGTTTGACCCTGAGAGTAAACTATGGGAATAACATTACTCTAGCAACCCCTTTTTGATAGAGATGAAATACTGAAAGATGGTCTCTGCTTCTTAACAGAGCTTGAACCAAGAGTGATTTGGCATTGGCCTAGATGAGATGACAAAAATCTTACATTAGGACTCCAGTTTGTTTCCTTCTTTTTTATTCTGCACAAGAAGCAAAACTTTTAGTCAGCTTTTAGCTTTGTACAGCTTGCTTGGCAAAATGTACAATTAGCAAGGTTTATCAAAATGAAGTCTCTGAACAGACCACTGCACAGACATTGCAGGTTAATGGTGTATGAAGCATTAGTAAAATCAGAACTGAATGTGCTGATGTCTCAAAGCCTTGGCGGCTGCTATGAGGAGATGTTTTTGGAGGTGAGCCCCAGGGCACAGGAGGAGGGGTGGAGAAATCGCAGGTTGCATCTGCAGGATTAATTCGTACCATTGTAGCAAGATGCATGGCACCTTCTCCCTTTCCCTCATTCACCCAGGCAGAAGTACACCTAGAAATCAGCACCTGTAGCAAGGAATCCTAATGCATCCCATGAGGACACGGGTTTAGAACCAGAGGAACCTGAGTCCAGCCACAAGTTCCCCATCCCCTAATCTAAAAAGGAAAACTATTGGCAAACCAATAACAATGTACACCTGGTTGGCAGAGCAATCCTAACCAGTGGCGTAGCGTGGGGGGTGCAGGGGGGGCCGGGCGCACCGGGCGCAACATCTGGGGGTTAGGGTTAGGGGGCGCAAATCCACGGGTTAGGGGGCGCAAATCCACGGGTTAGGGGGCGCAAATTACTTGCCTTGCCCCGGGTGCTGACAACCCACGCTACGCCGCTGATCCTAACTATAGAAAGCTTGGGACTTATCCTAGCATAAATTACCCCTGTTCCAAACTCAATTCAGGAGAAACTTGGAGGAACTTTGATCGCCCTTTTGCCAGCCTTTTTCTTTTGGGTTGCTAGGGCATGTGATCAATGTAAAGGGGGGTTGGAATAGGTGTAAGTCTTTCTTTGCCCTGCCCTGCCCCTGCAGTGCCCCTTTTGGAGGATTTTCACTGTTGTAAATTATACCAATTTAAATTATGCTGGATGAGCCTTGGATGAGTTCGCTGAGCCAGAGTGAGGGACTTATGCTGGCCCCAGCTCAGCCAGGAAAGCCCAGGATCTGATGAATCCAAACTCTCTCATCCCACTGGATTTTGGGTTTGGATTGTGCTATGAGTTTCTCATGGCCCATAGATGCCATTGGAATGCTACCTGGAAGCGGTGTCACCAGTAGGTAGCCCATCAGAAGCAATATAGCAAACCTACACAAGCTCTGTCCTTTAGTCACCCATGCTGTAACATTATCACTAGATCATCATCCACACTGTCCAGACTTCATTTACCAGCACATCTGCTAATGTTGTGCATGTCATTCTGCTGCAATGCCCTTTGTTAGATTAAAACAGAGAACTGGTTTAACCCTTATGTAAAATAATTAATGGACACTTGTGAGATGCTAGAAATTGGTGTATGTATAATGCAGTGGTGTGGCATTTCAGTCTCCCTGTATACTATTCTTTTCAACTTGCTTAAGAGTCAGCAAAATTTTATATATATCAATATTATCTCATTAAATGCTAACAGCAAACCAAACCACCTTCTAGCAGCTGGAAGGTAAAGGGTCACAAAGATGAGGCCCCTTTAGTTGTGGGGGCAAGGTCCCATCAGTATAAGCTTTGAAATTCTATTATTTAAAATTATATCTGTCAAGCTAATCATTTGGCATGCACAATCACTTTAATGAAGTCTAAGAATGTGCCAAATTCCAAATCAAGCTAAACCAAATTTCCACAGGTGGAGCAAGTTAAAAAGTGCTGAAATTTATTCACATTGACCCTTTTTGCATTGCACATGATCTGTTAAGTATAATTGGTTCAATTCACTCTGAAATGGGAATGACTGTGTATTGGTGAAAAGGTTTAACATGGGAAGAATCCACTGGAGCTAAATTAAAAGCAAGAATTGTCTCTGAGCTCCTAAATAGGTTGATAATTAACTTTTGTTGTTTTCTGCTAGCTAATGTGAGTGTTTAACCTTAGATCACATGGGAGGCTATTAAATTGCAAATTGCCATTTTGAAGGGAGTTGCCTTTAGACTTTGTTCCCAGGCTCTTTGAGAGTGAGGGTGTAAATGAAGCTCTCCAGGAAAACAGCTCCAATCAAAATGGATACTGTAAGGAGAGAGGCCTTTGCTTATAGATCTATTGGGATTATTTCATATTTTGTAAGATACTGAGTGTATTCCTTGGACTGGCATATGTCTTATGAAACTGTCTGGATGTATCATTTGATGTTTTTGTTCTGTTTCTGAAGAAAATCATGCAAGTAAAGTTTTAATTAAAATTATGGGCCTTGACAATGTTTTATTTCCAAAAAGGACTCAGTTTTCATGCATCCAGTCACTTCAAACTGCACAATATTAATATTTGCAGAGACTGTGCCAGGCATCAGGCTCAGAGTAAGTGCATAACTTGCTGTTTGCTTTCTCTCTACTTATTAAAGGGAGCTCAGTAGTGGAGCATCGGCTTTGAATGCAGAAGATCCTAGATTCATTCCCTGGCAACAGCATTCCCTGGATGTCTGAAATCCCAGAGATCTGCTGCCAATCAGTGTAGACAGTAATATGGTGATCTGACTCCGGATAAGGCAGTTTCCCATGACACTGATCAAACAGCATCCTCCATCCAATGAAGCAAAATTAGCCTGAACCAGAGAACTGTACTGCATAATGCACTGAACAAATTTGCTTCCTTGTGCTTACCAGTTAAAATAAGACAGCATACATTCATTAGATGACCATGTGTTCTCTTCCCAAACCTAGCAAAACTCTGCAGGGACAGATCCTGCAGTCATTTGCAAATGAACGAGAAGCCAAATGAGGCATGAGTCATAGCAATGTACAAAGAAGTGTCACAAATGTTGACATTAAATACAAAGAGAAATGAGAAATGGTTCTGAGCAAGAGCAGCTGAACAAACAACAGCCAGTAAAGTCCAGCAAATACTGGGAAGGGAGATAATGAAAAAGGGGCAAATATTTGTGAGGAGGCATGAAAGAGAACAGTAAAAAACCATTCAGAAATAATAGATGAATGTCTGTAGAAAAGTTATAGAAGCGACATATCAGAACTTTAGGTTTTGCACAATTAAAGCGGATTATTGTGCTTTGTTGCTGTGCTTTGTTAAAAAAGCGATTTTTTAACAAAAGCAAAAAGACTTTTGGAATTAGGAAAGTGAAAGGAAAATGGACTGAAACATGTGGGGTGAGCAAATGATTCATGGGAAGATGTGTAAACATCCTGCAAGCAATTAGGATGAATGCAAGATGAATGCTCACTGTCATATAACTTCCCTGTAAACAAACCAGAATGAATGCTCAATAAAGGCCAAACATAAAGACCACCTTCTCACCTTTGTGCAAATGAGGATGAGTGCTGAATAAAGGAGGAGCCTCCTGTTGGCAGAACTAGGATTTTGTACTGTTGCAAACAGTCGTGGGATGTGCGGATCGACAAGCAGGAGGAAGGTTAAGCATTTTGCACTGTGCTCTTTGACCACGTCCCCAAAACATCATCCCTCTGAAGTGGATATATTCACCAGTTTTTTTTAAAAAAACCAAACTTGCGTCTCCTCACATCAGGGGTACCAACTTGAATAAAATATTTGGGGGGCAGGTAAGCCCCACCCCACTTAACTGATTGTGTGACCCAGTGCACGCACACCATTTGAATGGCAATGCCCATCAACTTTGTGGGGGGCTGTCAAATATTTTATTGTGGAGGCCGAAACCCCCTCGCCCCTAGGAGTTGGCTCCTATGCCTCACACTGGTGCAATACTGCAACAGCAAATCATACGTCCACAGTGGTACCTCAGGTTAAGTACTTAATTCGTTCCAGAGGTCCGTTCTTAACCTGAAACTCTTCTTGACCTGAAGCACCACTTTAGCTAATGGGGCCTCCTGCTGCTGCCGCGCCGCCAGAGCACGATTTCTGTTCTCATCCTGAAGCAAAGTTCTTAACCTGAGGTACTATTTCTGGGTTAGCGGAGTCTGTAACCTGAAGCATATGTAACTTGAAGCGTATGTAATCCGAGGTACCACTGTACCTCCATTGGCATTACAGCGACCACTGCCAGTGCCTAAATCCAAGGACCAAGACCACTTCAATCATAATAAATTGAGCTTGGAAGGGGGCTTTATTTACCATTGGAGTTGAGCCTTTGATACATTCCAGAGAGCAAGAAGGATCCTGCTCCACTAGCCCCTTTTGCAAATTGGGCAATTCAGCCTCCCGGTATTCCAGAAATAGAGCTGTGGGCCTTGTCATTATTTATGAGTTAGTCCATATCTCCCTCAGGATTAACTAGGCTTTGCCCCTTCAGAGCATCCAAGCAATGTCATCCTGGCACCTTCCCTCTCTTAGCCACATTGCTGCTTCACTTCAGATGCGAGCGAGCTGAACATACCCCTGAAATGGGAGGGTCGATGCACATCGCTGGAGCTGACCCATGTCAGATGAAATGTTGTAGCTGCAAATGAAAACTGCACCTTTGACAGAATAAGGAACTAACGGATTTAAAACGTAAGCACAAAAATGTGAAAGGGGCACAGAAATTATGAAAGCGAGGGGGACTTCCACCCATAAATTTTGCTAGACTTCCAAGAAACAATGGCAAGAGACAAGTCCAAAGTAATAAGACAAAGCTACATCCACTGGTCATAAATCAGAGGTGCTTTATAGTGCCATAATATCGTTTTTATACCTCTAATACGTTGTAGCACTTCCAGAGCTAAAGTGGATCTACAAGGGCTAATGCAGCAATGGTGCAGGCCCTCTTGGCTGTGAGTTCTAAAAGACCTGCTCCCTGCCTTGAAGACCTTTTCCCACCTGGCCCGGACTGACTCCAGCTGCAAAAGCTGAAGCTGCTGAAAATAATATTGGGCTGGGGTGTTATTTGGAGGGTTTTGTTGGGGGACGTGGTTGTTACTGTTTTTTTAAAAAAAAATCTTGTGATTTATGTGGAAATGATTCAGTTTGATTATGTAATTTTTTAATGTTTTATTTATTGTTTATGGCTCTCTTTGCTATGTTGTAGTTATGTATTTCTTTCATGTTGTAAGCCACCTTGAGCATGGTTCAAACTGTGGAAAGTCATCATACAAATAAAATTGTGTATGTATGTATGAAGTACAGTGGTACCTCGGGTTAAGAACTTAATTCGTTCTGGAGGTCTGTTCTTAACCTGAAATTGTTCTTAACCTGAAGCATCACTTTAGCTAATGGGGCCTCCTGCTGCTGCCGTGCCGCTGCTGCGCGATTTCTGTTCTCATCCTGAAGCAAAGTTCTTAACCCAAGGTACTATTTCTGGGTTAGCGGAGTCTGTAACCTGAAGTGTATGTAACCCAAGGTACCACTGTACATATCCATACTATGCAAAGCCAGAGGCGGAGCTTCATGTTCCGGCACTAGGGGGCGGAGAGCAGGAGGGGCAGGGCTGGCACATGCCCTGGGGGTGTGGTGCTCCACCCATAGGGGTGTGGCACGCCGCCTGGAGGCGTGACACCCAGCACAGGCGGGGGGGAGCTGCAATGGCACCCCACCAGGATCAAGCTGCCAGGGGCGGTACGCTTCCCCCGCACTCCTCTTCTGCTGCCACTGTCCAAAGCTCAAATTAATTACAATCCATAAAGCTGGAGGCGAAGACATTGAAAGTGGGATACAAAATACTTCATCTCAAACTCTGGAACAATATGTGCATTGCCAACCTTAGTCAATATTTTATGTCAATACAGAGGATGTTAGAATTGTAAATCACAGAGCAAGGAAATGTAATTTTTGAAAAGTACAATGAAAATCTGATAAAAGACTCAATGAGTCCTGTTTTCTCCAAACAGTCTTGTTTCTCAAAGGAATAAAGTGGCCCTAATGTAGAGCTATGATTGTGTACTACAGGCTTCCTATGTTATACAGAGAATTCCTCAGCTATAATATACATTTACATGAGGAATTCACCACATTATGAATTTGGTAACAGAACCAGCATAATATATTCTAATTTCAACTCAATCCTTTGAGTGCTGTTGCATAGCTAGCCAAAACGCCAGCAGCTATACATCAGAGGGAGGGATCAGCAGGCTCAGGATAATATCACAGCAAAAAAAGTTTTTTTAAAAAAACTATAAGAAAACCTAAGTCCCTCCCCCAGCCCCCACAAATAGTCCAGTCAAATACTGAATGTGCTTGGTGGCTATGGAAACTATGGGGAATGGAATGGAGTGGTTGAAGAAGAAGTAAGGAAAATAGTATAGAAAACCACCTTGTCTGTTTTATATATATTTTTTACTATATTGCAAATCATAAAATCAATATCATAGAATTATAGAGTTGGAAGGGACCCTGAGGATCATCTAGTCCAACCCCCTGCAAAGCAGGAATATGCAGCTGTCCCTTACGGGGATTGTTACCAGGACCACACTTTAGCCAACTGGGCCATCCAGGCATTAATCACTTCAGGATGCCTCATGGAAAGTGATTAATAATAGTAATTAATATTATAATAATAGCCACAGTCAGAAAACATATCAGCTTAGGAAATGCTGTTCTCAGATGCTTTTTTCTTTCTTTCAAACATAGCAGCTCTATTTGGTGTGATTGATTTCATTAAGAAAAGGAAACGTGCCACCAATTATAAATTTAGAACAGTAAGAGCAAACGCAGCAATGTGTCAGAGGTTTTCCCGTTCTACTGAGAGCTTGGATAAAGAAGGGAAGAAAAATCCCACAAATCTTGACTAAAATATGGCTTCTAAGCAGAAAGATTCTGGTGCTCAGAGAGTGATCCTGTTATATAATTTAAAATGAATTTTAAAACTTACATAAAATATCTATCTCACAGTCACAAATGTAATGCTGTAATAAATCATACAGGGAATCTGACTTGCACAAAGTTGGTTGCATGAGAATTATGGCTGTAAGTAAGCTGATGCTCACCTGCCGAGAAGGTGTGGAGTTTTGTGCATGGGATTCTAAAACAGGCTTCACTAACCTGGTACTCTCCATATAGGACCCCTGGACGGTTAAGTCCAGTCAAAGGCGACTATGGGGTCGTGGTGCTCATCTTGCTTTCAGGCCAAGGAAGCTGGCGTTTGTCCACAGACAGCTTTCCGGGTCATGTGGCCAGCATGACAAAACCACTTCTGGCACAATGGAACACCGTGACGGAAACGACAGCACACGGAAACGCTGTTTACCTTCCCGCCACAGTGGTACCTATTTATCTACTTGCACTGGTGGGCTTTCCAACTGCTAGGTTGGCAGGAGCTGGGACAGAGCAATGGGAGCTCACTCCATCATGGGGATTCAAACCACCGACCTTTTGATCAACAAGCCCAAGAGGCTCAGTGGTTTAGACCACAGTGCTGGCTACATCTCATGGTAGTCCAAAAACCTCTGGAGGGTGTCAGGCTGGTGAAGGCTGTACCAGAGCAACAAAAAGCCAGTGGTGAAATCCTAAGCCAGCTGCCATTTGCACTGACACTCTAATTCCCATCAGCCCAGCCAGCATGGCCAATGGTAAGCAGTGATGGAAGTTCCTCTACCCATGTGTCCACTGGAGGATTGCCTAGAAAAGGCTAGAAAAAGCTCCCCCAGCCTGAGTCTCAACATACATCTCAATATTGCAATGACTGGAGGTAGTCCATTTAATTTCATCTTCAATCTTCACATTAAGCCAATATGAAATTGATACATGCATCACCTAACCATTCCAAAGTGGCATTAACTTGGATTAGCACAAATCTTGCAGAGCTAACTGTAAAAAGAAACTTCTGAACAGCTCCAAGACTCTGAGCACTTTAAGAGCCGCCACAATAATTGCTGATCGAAAAAACAGTTAAGGAAGATCAATGAATTAAAAACAGCAACAGAGAAATCTGAGGTTCGACAAGCACTTGAACCATTTTCAAAAGTAAAGATGCGTTGAGCATTGCTTTAAACGGGGCCAATTTATTCTTAAAATGGTTACAAAGAGAGATAAGACCAACTGAAGATGTTGCATTCAAGTTCCTATTAATACAGTGTCATCATAAATGAGAGATAAATCTGGTTTAAAACAGGATCAGAGAATTTGTGACTACAGTGACACCATGTGGCTAGTTACAGATAGGTAGCCGTGTTGGTCTGCCATAGTCAAAATAAAAAAATTCCTTCCAGTAGCACCTTAAAGACCAACTAAGTTAGTTCTTGGTATGAGCTTTTGTGTGCATGCATACTTCTTCAGATACACACCATGTGGCTAGATGGAGTGCCGACAACAGTTCTCCGTTGATCCTCAAAAGTTTGCCCAGGCACCCAGTAAAACACGCATCATCTGAGCCTTTGCAGGAGTGCTCTTCAAATTATATTTCAAAGACAACAACATGACATTCATTCTACACAAAATGCAGCAACAGTGTGAGGGGGGGGGGGAATCACTTTGTAGCGAGGACATAAAAAAGTAAGGATAGCCATGATGGATCAGACCAAAGACCCATCAAGTTCAGGATTCAGCCAACCAGATATCTGAGTGCAACAGCCCTCTCTTTCACTTGTGATTCTCAGCAACTGATAGCCAGAGGCAAGTAGTCCTGGAAGTATCACATAGTTGTCATGAGAAGGTGTAGCTGCTGGTAGCCTTATCCTCCATGAATTTGTCTAATCCTTTTTAACAGCCATCAAAGTTGGTGACCATCAAGTTGTAGGAGCAAATTCCATGGTTTAACTGTGCAGCATGTGAAGACAGACCTCCTTTTGTCTATAGAGAATCTCCCAACATTCAGTTTCACTGGATGGCTCTGGGTTCCAGTATTATGAGAGAAGAAAAACTTCTATCCACTTTCTGTACACCAATGCCCTACTACGTCTCTATCATACATCGACTTACTATTTCATATATCTAAGCTCAAAAGACCTATAACCTTAGAGGGGAAGTTGCTTCATCACCCTGATAGTTCAGGTTGCCCTTTTCTGATCCTTTTCCAGCAATCTTTTTTAAGGTGAGGCACGCAGAATGGTACACAGAATTCCAAGTGTGCTTGCACCAGATATTTGTGTGATAGCATTATTAGTAGTCTTAGGGACACAGGTGGCACTGTGGTCTAAACCACTGAGCCTCTTGGGCTTGTCAATCAGAAGGTCAGTGGTTTGAATCCCCGTGACGGAGTGAGCTCCTGTTGCTCTGTCCCAGCTCCTGCCAACCTAGCAGTTCAAAAGCATGCCAGTGCAAGTAGGTAAATAGGTACCACTGCGGTGGAAAAGTAAACAGCGTTTCCATGCTCTCTGGCTTCAGTCACGGTGTCCCGTTGCACCAGAAGCAGTTTAGTCATGCTGGCCACATGATCCAGAAAGCTGTCTGTGGACAAACGCTGGCTCCCTCGACCTAAAAGTGAGATGAGCGCTGCAACCCCATAGTTGCCTTTGATTGGACTTAACTGTCCAGGGGTCCTTTACCTTTACCTTTTTATTGGCAGTCTTGCTTTCAGTCTCTTTCCTCATGATCCCTGACATGGAATTTGAGTGGGGGGTGGGAGGGGGTTGAGACATATGAACACCCAGATCTTTAAAACATTAGGTGAGATGTGCAGTTATGAAAAGAAGGGCAGATCTTTTGAAAAACTACCGGTAACTAAAAAGTAGGTGCCACATTCTAAAGCCCTGATTTGGACATCATGCGGGATGGACCTCCTGAAAAGATGGGGATCTGAAGAATGCCCTTTCTTGGAGAACAAGGTGATCAACTGAGAATATAGGGGCTAAGATTATCTTTTGGGTATAGCTGTATAGGACTTTGTACACCAGAACCAGCACATCAAACATATTCTGGAATTTCCTGCTCAAACTTGTAACTTTGCATACCACAGGTGATCAAGGAGTTGGGGGGGGGGTTGTCCCACTATAATTGCACTATAGTGCTTCAGACAGCAATAATGTGGTGGTACTAGGGAAGCACAGAAGAACTAATAAAGCAGAATAAATCTACCACATGTGTCAGGAGCATGTTTCAGAATGCATCTGCGACAAAACACCAGTCTAAAGGGGCTCATCGCTCACTGTACCAGAGAATCGTGGAATCATAAAGTTGGAAGGGACCATGAGAATAATATGGTGTAACCCCCTGCGATGCTGGAATCCTTCACTCAATGTGGAACTCAAACCCACAGCCCTGAGATTAAGAGTCTCATGATCTACTGATTGAGTTTAAGAGTTATATCAATTACTCTGTCCACCTGTGCATCTGCTCCACCTCTGACATGCAGCTTCCGAAAGTTCCCCACAAGCAAATTTTGTCCCTAGGCTGAAATATGTTCTCTTTCTTGACTATAATGTTTCTTCAAAGTTCTCATTACTAGTTGTTATGGGAACTTTAAAAATAAATATATGCCAGCTTGTTTGTTCTCCCCATCCCCAAATCATTTTACACTTACCGGTACCTCGCTTGTTGCCAGAACAGCTACTTCATCGGAACTTGGGGTAAGCTCTAACCACGGGGCTAAGCAACTTCTAATGCAAACTTTTAAAACATGCAACATGTTTAAGCATTCTCCCCCCCCAAAAAAAAAAAAAAATCCTGATTCCCATTTCTTTGGTTAGCTGGACTGGGATGGCCAACCTTACACTTTTTCAAAAGAAATGAAAGTCATGCTGGCATTTTACCACAAGGTGGCAACCAAAACATACAAAAATCTATTGCGAGGAACACAAACCTCCTCCTCATTGATATATACTTTTCTGACAACTGTGCTCCTGGGTTAAAGGCAGAATCTTGCACACAACAGAATGTTTTTTTTACATTTCCTGTACACACACACAAACAAATGTACAAGCAGATTTTAAAATGGCTTTCTTCTCTCTCCTTCACTATTATCATTTGCAGATATAGATAGAAAGGAAATTGGAAGTCTGCTGCAGGAGGCTGTTTGCCAAAGTGGGGGAGAAGCACTGATTCCCTGCAGTGAACGTCTGCCTGCCTGCCTGCCTGCCTGCTGTTCGCATCCTGATTCTTTGACTAAATAATGCCACTTGTCTCCGTTCGGAAATCCTCCTGAGCCACTTCTATTTGGCTTACGAAGACACACTTCCGATTTAACCTGAACCCTTATTTAACCACTGTAGAGCTCAATCTCTCTGTGCATAGATGCAGTCCTTTTGCATCAAGGGTGGGGAACGTGGCCCTCCAATCCTCTCTACCAGGCCCTCAAGACTCTCCCCAGGCCACTCCCCACACCAGCTTTCCTCTGCTCCCTTCTCAAGTGCTTTTGCCCGGCTGAAATGTGTCTCTGGACTTGGATAATGCCATGTTCTTGTCTGGGTGGAGGATGGAGAGTGTGTGTTTTCATGTTTGTATGTGGAAATCTCTGACATGCACCCAAAAAGCTGCCTACTGTTATGAAGAGTAGAGTCATGTCCACTAGTCCACCCACTTTTGACTCTGGTCTCACCCACCACCTGGCATGTGGCCTTCAGAAAGTCCCCCATGAATGAATGTGACTCTTCGGCTGGTACAGTTTCCTCACACTGGTCTTTCATCATGGAACCATCCTTTATAAAAGATTTCCTTGTAACCAAGTGACAAAGGAGAATAGCAGATGCTCCACATGTCCCTATTTTCCAGGGACAGTCCTGGATTTACAGAAGCTATCCTAGTTTCTGATTTGATCCTGGAAAGTCCCATTTTTCCTTAAGACATCCCTATTTTCATCAGAGAAATGTTGGGAGGTATAGAGTTATGAAGACATCTGAAGGCAGCCCTGCATTGGGAAGTTTTTTTTAATGTTTAATGCTTTATTATGTTTTTATATATGTTGGAAGCAGCCCAGAGTGGCTGGGGAACCCAATCAGATGGGCAGGGTATAAATAATAAAATTATTGGTATTATTAGTATGGAATAGGACGTCTCTATTTTCATCGAAGAAATGTCAGAGGGTATGGATAATTGGGGAATTGAAGCCCATGGTCAGGAGCCCAGGCTACCGTCTTGATAACACAGCACGCAAGTCATAATTAGCTCGAAGATTTAATGCAATACAAACAATTAGCCTCTGACGTCTAACCAAACATCCATGACTTATGAATCAGTTGACCCTTCTGAAGAATGCTTTCTGGTTCTGCAGAATATCCTGAACCTATGACCCTTACGTTTCTGGGTTTGTTTCCTGTCTAATACCTTTCCCATACGACGACTCCTTGGGCTCAGATGACTCCTCTTCCAATGAGGAAATGCTATTTTGCCTGCTTTCTAAGTCTGCCTGTGCTTCTTGCATGAGCTGACTTCTCACCCTCCCATTCTCTGCCGACTCCTTATCAACATTCCATTCTGTGTCAGAGAGAGGGGGAGAAGACTGCTTACTGACTCATGCTGTGTTTATCTACTTGGGGCAGATGTGTTCATGACACCCATTTTGCCCCCTCCCCAGCACCATTTTCACTCCAGAACATTTGCTTGAAAACATGACACAAGTTAAGGAAGTCCATTTGTATTATCAGAAGTAAAACAGTGTCTGGAGGCAGTTGGAGGATGGATGGCGGCTAACAGATTGAGGTTGAATTCTGACAAGACAGAAGTACTGTTTTGGGGGGACAGAAGGTGGGCAGGTGTGGAAGACTCCCTGGTCCTGAATGGGGTAACTGTGCCCCTGAAGGACCAGGTGCGCAGCCTGGGTGTCATTTTGGACTCACAGCTGTCCATGGAGGCACAGGTCAATTCTGTATCCAGGGCAGCTGTTTACCAGCTCCATCTGGTACGCAGGCTGAGACCCTACCTGCCCACAGACTGTCTCGCCAGAGTGGTGCAGGCTCTAGTTATCTCCCACTCAGACTACTGCAAAGCGCTCTATGTGGGGCTTCTTTTGAAGATGACCTGGAAAATACAATTAATCCAGAAGGCGGCAGCTAGACTGGTGACTGGGAGCAGCCGCTGAGACCACATAATACCGGTCTTGAAAGACCTACGTTGGCTCCCAGTATGTTTCTGAGCACAATTCAAAGTGTTGGTGCTGACCTTTAAAGCCCTAAATGGCCTCGGTCCAGAATACCTGAAGGAGCGTCTCCACCCCCATCGTTCTGCCCGGACACTGAGGTTCAGCATCGATGGCCTTCTGGCAATTCCCTCACTGCGAGAAGAGAAGTTACAGGAAACCAGGCAGAGGGCCTTCTCGGTAGTGGCACCCACCCTGTGGAACGCCCTCCCACCAGATGTCAAAGGGGGAAAAAACTACCAGACTTTTAGAAGACATCTGAAGGCAGCCCTGTTTAGGGAAGCTTTTAATATCTGGACTATTGTACTTTAATATTTTGTTGGAAGCCACACAGAGTGGCTGGGGAAACCCAGCCAGATGGGTGGGGTATAAATATTATTATTATTATTATTATTATTATTATTATTATTATTATTATTATTACAGGAAAACAAGCAACATTGGAGCTCACACTGTGGCCCTCAAGAACTAAGCAGATGACTCTTGCAATTAACTCACATTCGTCATCCAAGGAGCAGTATTGTCATCATCACAGATAAGAGCTTAGCAGGAAAAAGGAAATGTGCTAAAAAGCAAGATCTAATGCTCGCATTAGAAATAGTCTTTTGTGAAATTATGAAATCCAGTTTGGCAATGGTTCTGCTTGTCACGTTTATGACATTTTTGCTA
Source organism: Podarcis bocagei (assembly GCF_964188305.1). Taxonomy (NCBI): domain Eukaryota; kingdom Metazoa; phylum Chordata; class Lepidosauria; order Squamata; family Lacertidae; genus Podarcis; species Podarcis bocagei. The sequence goes on from NC_138133.1 coordinate 65,102,404, forward strand.
AGGAAGTCTAACACTATGCCTTCTTCCTTTATTACCCTGGGCCTCCATCTTCCCCTTTCTCGAAGACTGTAAACTCCTGTAACCTCTGCCCTGAGACTTCTCAGATCTCACTGGGAAGGGGATTCCGTAGCTGTGGTGCCACCACAGACAAGGCCCTATCTCAGGTACCCACCAAGGGAATATCCACTAGGGGCAGGCCAGAGAACATCTAGTCACAGCTTGGGACCATTTTACTTGTGAGATCACCTTATCCAATATATATCCACTAGATCATTTTGACCTGGAGAACTGGCACTTTAGTTAGCCTAACCTTGGGGATGCCCCAGTAATATTGATACCCCCCATCCTTGTGTGTGGATGAAGCTGTTTGGGCAACAAATGCACCAAACTTGGAGAATCACACAGAGAATCAACTTGCTATTGGCAATACCAACTGGGGCAGTGGTTTCCAATTAGCTAAGTACTGGGGAACTCCTGTTTTTCAGCAGCCAAGCCATGGGCCCCCCAATTTTGAAAATGTTGATACCTCTATGGTAGATTTTGTTATGTGAATGGTGCCACGGATCCCCTGGGTGGGGGTCTGCAGACTACCAATTGGGAACCACTGGTCTAGGGTATATCTTCACTGGACAAAAAACAAGGTGCAGCATTGCAGAGTGTAAATCACTTCTGCCTACACAGTGTATAACTGAAACTTGAGGACATGGGTGGTCTAAACCATCGAGCCTCTCAGGCTTGCTGATCAGAAGGTTGGCGGTTCAAATCCGTGTAACGGGGTGAGCTCCCGTTGCTCTGTCCCAGCTCCTGCCAACCTAGCAGTTGGAAAGCACGCCAGTGCAAGTAGATAAATAGGTACTGCCGTGGTGCGAAGGTAAACAGCATTTCCGTGCACTCTGGCTTCTGTCCCAGTGTCCTGTTGCGCCAGAAGCGGTTTAGGCCTAAAGCTGTCTGTGGACTAACGCCGGCTCCCTCGGCCTGAAAGTGAGATGAGCACCGCAACCCCATGGTCGCTTTTGGACTTAACTATCCAGGGGTCCTTTACCTATAATTGAAACTATCACTAACTGTAAGTGGCTCCAGTAGTAGATAGGTAGCCGTGTTGGTCTGCCATAGTCAAAATAAAAAAATTCCTTCCAGTAGCACCTTAAAGACCAACTAAGTTAGTTCTTGGTATGAGCTTTCGTGTGCATGCACACTTCTTCAGATACACATCTGAAGTGGCTCCATCATGCAAGGGTTGCTGTTAAGTTTGTAGAATCTCAGATTATTCATGCAGTGTTTCCTTAAAAGTTCCAACGGTTACAGAACTGTTTCCTCCTTTCTGTTGAAAACCTGCTCAGCTGGAGGGGTGGGGGAGTGAGGGGATTTCCCAAGACTTCTGCCCAGTTTGAAATATGTGCATGGTCACAGAATCCTCTAACCATGGAAACTTCATTCAGCTTATAAGCCTCAAACAGCAACACTTTAAGAAGGAGCCATTGCTCCTCTTCCTATACATGGTATTCTTTGTTCCTCTCACTCAGGGCTTTTCCAGACAATCTGTGGAACACACATTCTGCTTTGTTTGCAGGAAAGCGTTGGATGACACTGTTTCAAAGCAAGTATTTTATCTCCTACACTTTCCAGTACATTTCCCCCTTTGTTCTCCTTATTGCAAAAACACCAATCTTTTGGGGAAGTGGGTTTGTTGCACATGACCTCCTACTCAACTGTAACTGGGTAACCTGAATTTGCCAGTACTGTATGTGGTGTGGAATCTCACACACACACCCCCAGCAGCAAAAGTCTGGAAGCCCCCTTCAGTTGCCGCTTGCTGTTGATATGCTGCTCTGCACCAGAACCTAAGACAAGCCTGCTGGAGTGTGAGGTGAAGCTGAGAAACAGTGGCTGGTCAAAGGTCACACAGTGAGCTTCATCAGTGCATGGGGATTTGAACCCTGGTCTCTCAGATTCTAATCTGACTCTATTCTACTTTGGTCAGACCACACTTGGATTATTTTTTTTTTTTTAAAAAAGGGTAATGGTAAAGGACCCCTGGATGGTTAAGTCCAGTCAAAGGCGACTATGGGGTGCAGCGCTCATCTCGCTTTCACGCCAAGGGAGCCGGTGTTTGTCCACAGACAGCTTTCCGGGTCGTGTGGCCAGCATGACTAAATCGCTTCTGACACAATGGAACACCATGACAGAAGCCAAAGCACACAGAAACATCTTTTACATTACCACCACAGTGGTACCTATTTATCTACTTGCACTGGCATGCTTTTGAACTGCTAGGTTGGCAGGAGCTGGGACAGAGCAACAGGAGCTCACCCTTTTGCGGGGATTTGAACCACCAACCTTCTGATCGGCAAGCCCAAGAGGCTCAGTGGTTTAGACTACAGCACCACCCATGTCCCAGTTACTGTGCCCAGTATTGTGCCCAGTTCTGGGCACCACAGGATATTGACAAGCTGGGATGTGTGAAGAGGAGGGTGACCAAGATGATCAAGGGTCTGAAAACCAAGCCTTATGAGGAATGGTTGAAGGAGCTGGGTATGTTTACCCTGGAAAAGAAGCGTCTGAGAGGAGATATGATAGCTATCTTCAAATATCTTAAGGGTGAAGATGAAGCCAGCTTGTTTTCTCCTCCTCTGGAGGGTAGGACTTGAACCAATGGCTTCAAGTTGCAAGAAAGCAGATTCTGACTAAACATCAGGAAACACCTTCTGGCAGTAAGAGCTGTTTGACTGTGGAACGGACTCCCTCGGGAGGTTGGTGACGCTCCTTCCTTGTAAGTTTTTAAGCAGAGGTTGGATGGTCATCTGTCCTGGATGCTTTAGTTGAGATTCCTACATTGCAGGGGATGGAACCGGATGACCCTCGGAGTCCCTTCCAGGTCTACAATTCTATGACTCCAACTACTACACCACACTGGTTTCATAACTAACAGTAGCACCGTGAACTTGGCCTGGTAGCAGATCAGCAATCAATGCAAGTCTCTGAGCAGATGTGTTAAATGCTGACCAGGTTACCACTTCTGTCAGCAACCATGCTGCAGCACTCTGTGCTAACTAAAGCTTCTGGATCAAGTGCAAGACAAGCCTTGCAGAGAGTGCATTGCACTAAGCCAATCTTGAAAATAGCCAATGCGTGGCCAAGCTCACCTGGTCCAGGATTAGCCATAGCTGCTGTAGCAGTCAAAGATGGTAGAAGGTGCTTCTCACTGTTGAGGCCACCTGGGCCTCCAAGGATAAGGCTGTATCCAGCAGCAACCCCAGACTATGAAGCTGGTCCTTTATGGGGAATGCAACCCCATCCAGGGTAAGCAATTGACCAATTTCTCAGACATGAGAACTCCTTACCCAGAGTGTCTTTGTCTTGCCAGGGCTCAAGCTCAGCTGGTTTTTCTTCATCCACCACACTGCTGCGTTCAGGCACCAGTCCAAGACACCAGTCCAAGGGATGTGGGTGGCGTTGTGGTCTAAACCACTGAGCCTCTTGGGCTTGTCGATCAGAAGATTGATGGTTCGAATCCCCACAACAGAGTGAGCTCCCATTGCTCTGTCCCAGCTCCTGCCAACCTAGCAGTTCGAAAGCATGCCAGTGCAAGTAGATAAATAGATACCGCTCCGGTGGGAAGGTAAATGGTGTTTCCATGCATTCTGATTTCCACCACAGTGTTCCATTGTGCCAGAAGCGGTTTAGTCATGCTGGCCACATGACTCGGAAAGCTGTCTGTGGACAAACACTGGCTCCCTTGGCCTGAAGGTGAGACGAGCGCTGCAGCCCCATTGTCCCCTTTGACTGGATTTAACTGTCCAGGGGTCCTTTACCTTTACCATTACCAAGGCCTACACAGTCCCTCCTGAGTCCAGTGTTATGGATAAATGTAGCTTTGAGGCATCAGCATACCCAAGCAGTAAGCTAACTTCTAGAGGAGTGAGACAGCTGAAGCAAAGAACAGAGACCAAACATCTAGGCTTCCATCCAAGATAGTGGTCTGCCACTCCATTCCAACTGTACCTTCCCTTGCCCAATACCACTGGAACTGGAGCATCATCATTGCGAACTCCTGCTTCCTACCCACCAGACACATTTTAGCTCCCCATCACCATATACGGCTGGGAGATGAGGGTCACAGATGAGAAAGTAAAGTCCAACCCCACACTGTCAGGAGGAAGATGGTAAGTCCCATTTGACAAATCAATGGAACATTTCATAAGAATGAAATGAGAAGGGGGTGGCAGAGGACTTTGCTTTCACTTTCCAGTTCTTTTCAATGTGTGGACATACCGACAAAAATTGCATAATTTTTTTTTTAGACAGCTGTTTATGCCAACAGCTCATAACCAAGGTCAGCAGTATCCAGGCTGCCTTCCAAATTACTTAAGATGCCAAGCCACAAAGTAACCACAGTGGGGACTTTCCCAAGTTATCTTTGGGAATTGCTCAGAGGTTACCCTGTGCAAATTATACTAGTTTGCTGGGAATTTCCACTTTTTTCTAACCCCCCCCCCCATTTTCAGCAGTGTGTTTGTCTGTTACATCAAAGTACCCAGAGATATAAATGACAGAAATTACGTAAGCTTGCAGTCCTAACCCCCTTATCTGGGAGAAAAACCCCCGAAAAGGATTTTTTCAGTAGACACTGGACCATGCTGTAAAATTGCATTTTTAAAAAATATCATATACAGTATACTAATAGCAAAACTACAGTATTCTAGTGTGGATCCAAGCTTTGCAGAAGTATAGAACTGTTTTTAGAAAAGAGGGGAAACCCTACTGATGGTAGGGAAACCCCGAACAGCTAAATGAAGACCAAGTGTACTCTGTTGTCATAAATCACTTTTTGCATAGGGGGCGGGCAGTGGCAACAGAAAACCAGGGGAGAAGCAAAATGAAACGGACCATTCGGGAAGAAGGCATTGATGGCTGGCTGACACCCTGAACAGGTAAGTTAGTTCTTGGTATAAGCTTTCGTGTGCATGCACACTTCTTCAGATACCTGAAGATATCTGAAGATACCTGAAGATATCTGAAGAAGTGTGCATGCACACGAAAGCTTATACCAAGAACTAACTTAGTTGGTCTTTAAGGTGCTACAGGAAGGAATTTTTTTATTTTGACTATGGCAGACCAACACGGCTACCCATCTGTAACTGGAACCCTGAACAGGATCACTCCACACACTTCAACACTTTGTTGCAGGTCCCACTTGTTTTAACTAAATGGAAAAGTTACCATGCTTTTGATTGCCGTTCTGCATTAAACACAGAAATTCCTGGGTTCAGCCTATTCAAACTAGCCTGGCGGGGCTGGCTGAATGCAAGGCATTATGAAACAATGGCCAGACATCTACACATTAAAAAAAGGAACCTTGGGTCTGTGCAAAACAGGGGTTGCCAAGGATAGGAGAGGGGAAGGTGTGATGTCACACAGGAAAAATGTGCCCTTTTAAAACAAGGCTTGGAATAGGAGACAGAAGGGGAGGAGTTGCTTGGGCTGCTTCTGGGAACAGGAAAGGAAGCTGGCAAAACTCCCTGCAAGGGCTGAAGGGCAGAACCATCTTAGGGAGCTGGCTGAATGCAGGCTGAGACAAAGGCATAGAGATGTCTTGGAATGTGATGCTGCACTGCTGTGGCGAACAAGCCCCTCTTGAGATGCAAACCCTGCACTTCCTCCATCTACACCCAGGTATACAATAAACCCTGTTTCTTAAAGACATGCTCTCCCAACCCTTTCAAGTACAGTTATCTCCCGACCCTACCTGGAGTTGCCAGGAATTGAATCTGGGGCCTTCTGCATGCAAGAGCAGAGGCTCTGCAATGGAGCAAAGGCCCTACATCTGCTTGTTTCACTATAAAGCAGGGAGTGAACATTTCTTATGAAAATGATCACGCGGGAGAAGAGGAAGTGAAACCTCTGATGCCCCTCACCTTGCCACATGTAGTTGCATCAAGTCATTCCCCTCCAGCCTGGCTCACCTCCAGTGTTGGTGCTGAGCTGGAGGAAATGGCTTAGAGCACTGGTCTTCAGCTGGTGGGTTGGGACCCACAAGTGGGGAGCATGACCTGATCCAAGGGGGACTGTAATAGCAGCACAACCACCATGCAAATAGATGGTAAAAGGTTAAGAAATGCAGAAAGAGGGTCCTGGGTCTGAAAAGGTTGACAATCCAAATTTAGTAAATAATTAAGTAAGATACCAGGCTTAAAAGCATCTGTCCATAGCAAGGCGATGCTGAAGCTTATAGAAAAGCCAATCTCTGCCCCATTTTATAGCTGAACATAGAAATACATAGTGTTGTCTCTCTCTCTCTCTCTCTTACACACACACAAACATGTTTATGGGATGCTTCACACAAAGCATAACCACTTGTTTTTTTATTGTGACAGCTTTATTGTTTTTATAATTGTGTATTGCATTGCATTGCTCACAGGCAGCACTGATTACAATCAGCATGGTTCCAGGCTTGCGTGCTGAGCATTCTGCTTTAAGGAAGTGAGTCGTGGGCAACTTACAAAAGCCAGAGAAACACCTCAATGTTTTCCACATGTGCTGCAATCAGGAAGGTTTTGGGCCTACATGGCAGGGCAGAGTCTCAAACAAAGATGCGCTCTCCCAAGCCAGCACCTCTCAGGTGGGCTCCATCACCATTATAAGAGAACCAGGTGAGTTTCAGCATCTCTTTTTCTAGAAAAATAGCACTGCTTATAGCATTTTACTCAGAAATAAGTTTCACTGTGATCACTATGCAGTTACATCAAAAGTCATAAAGAGAGAGGATTAAGACTGGTGAATAGATTAGCACTCACACAGATATTAAAAAATTAAAAGCAGGTTAACTGTGGTGAAGCAGGAAGTCAACCTAACAGAGGATGTTTGCCCAGATAAACATCGCTACTGCAAAAAGCCAGATGGGTGCCAATTTTTCCCCATTATAATTTTGGAATGTGGCCTCAGACATGACAGGACATAATTAAGTCTTACTAGTATTACTTAGTAGAGACATCACCTTGCCAACAAAGGTCCGTATAGTTAAAGCTATTGTTTTCGCAGTAGTGATGTATGGAAGTGAGAGCTGGACCATAAAGAAGGCTGGTTGCCGAATAATTGCTGCTTTTGAATTATGGTGCTGGAGGAGACTCTTGAGAGTCCCATGGACTGCAAGAAGATCAAACCTCTCCATTCTGAAGGAAATCAGCCCTGAGTGCCCACTGGAAGGACAGATCCTGAAGCTGAGGCTCCAATACTTTGGCCACCTCATGAGAAGAGAAGACTCCCTGGAAAAGACCCTGATGTTGGGAAAGATTGAGGGCACAAGGAGAAGGGGACGACAGAGGACGAGATGGTTGGACAGTGTTCTCGAAGCTACCAGCATGAGTTTGACCAAACTGCAGGAGGCAGTGGACAAGAGTGCCTGGCGTCCTCTGGTCCATGGGGTCACGAAGAGTCGGACACGACTAAACGACTAAACAACAACAAGTATTACTTATTGGAAACTTTAAAAAATACTTGCTTATTGGCTAGAGGCAGGTTGATTTCATTTTTATTTTAAAGTCTACTCTATCCACCTTCTTTAGAAGACAAAGCACATTGCTACTTCCCACTGAATGCTAGGTCTGAACCAAGTGGTTTTTTCCGGAACCTGATGCTTCCCTCCTCCTCCCAAGCTTGGTATGTGCATGTGATCAAAACCAGGCCCAGAGAGGGAACAAGAACTTCATTCATCTGTTTCCAGGATGCTCTGCTGATTGTTTCTAATTCGGGATAAAAATATTGAGTGGTCTCAGCAGGAATGAAGTGTCTGCTTTATCAAAAATACTGAAAAGAACAAAATTTAAAAACAAACGCTGGTCCAAAAAAAAGGCGGGGACGGACAGACACTTTCCCTTAACTAAAAGTTAGAAAGCAATCCTATGCAGATTTACCTTGCCAAAAGTCCTATTGACTTCAGTGGGGTTTACTTCTGAATAGACGCGCCTAAGCTTGCCAGGAGCCGCATGCTTACTTAGAAGGGGCTTACTGCCCAGTAAACATGGAATGCACTTGACTGCCGCAGTCCTAAAACACAAGTACCTGGTTGGGGACACGCCCCATTGGCCTCAAACGTGACTCTTACTTCCGAGTAAACACGCGTTGATTGCCCTGTGGAAACTCTTACCATCCTCAGGGAACTAACTTGCAGGTGGAGCGACTCGGAGGAATAAAAGAACTCTGGAGCTGGAAAATTTACTCGAGAGTCGTCTAGCCCAACCCCGAAATGAAAGTTATTGTTGCCGAAACCCGGGATGGAACCAGAGAGCTTTGAATCTTCCAGTTGAACGATCTCCTAACTAAGCTACTTCAGTCACACCGACTGTGTTACGCTTACTCTTTGAAAGCGCGCGTGGCATGGGATCGCAGTCTGCAAGGAGTGCCCAAAAAGTGAGTGGATTCTCTTTGGAAACGCGCTCGTGAGTTCTCCCCAGAATCGGTGCTCGACAACAGAGAAAAATAGGAGTTATTTTGAACGAGGTAAGGGGGAGCGTCCTGAAGCGTCCGGCAGCTGTGTCGTGGGGGCGCCCAGCTCTCGCTTTCAAACAGCGCCAAGGGAGACAAGGCGAGTGGGATGTTCACCTTCTCCCTGCGTGGCCGCACGCAACGTTGAACTCACATCACAGGACGAGCCAGACTTTCCGGATGGCGAGGCTGTTGTTTTCCCCGTTTGGGTGGGCGGAGTCTTCTGGCCCGGAGCCTTCGCCTCCTCCCTTGCTCTCTTCTGGAAAGGCTGGGCGAGGAGGTTGTTGTTGCGCGCGTCGAGGCGGGGCTCTCCAGTCGCCATTGACGTGTGGTTGGTGCAGCCGGAGAACGGACCGAGGTCCCACTCGTGTTTTATTTTTGCCCCGCTCATCGTCTTGAATTCCTCCGCCCTCATAGGCAGATTGGAGGATTCCCAAGATGGGAGAAGCACTAACGCATTTGATGTGGCTTCCTTGTGCCAGGGGATTATCGTCAGTGCATCTGGAAATCTGAGAAAAAAGGTTTATACACACACACACACACACCCCAGAAAGTTGCAACGTTTCTTTGGATCTTAAGCCCTTTCAGACGAAAGATCGCGAAAGGAAGGGATCTGGAACTTTTTACGACTGTCCGAACTTTTGTTCGAGGGGAAGGGAAGCGCAGGAGAGACGCGTCCGGCGGAAACTTTATTTCCATCGGAAGGTGGGGTTTGAAGAGGCCAGGCTGATGGTTGTGGAGGTGGGGCAAAGAGCAAAGGTGAGCGGAGTTTGGGTGCGATGGCGAGAGAATTTGGCAAGGGTGACAACTGGGCGTTAAAGCACAGGGACGGGTGCGAGCTGTAGAATTTGGCAGGCTAGCCGCGGGTACGTGGAGATACCGGTGCTCTCTAGAGAGAGAGAAACGGGTGAGTCAGGGCCGCTTGGACAGCAGGATGTGAGGCGGAGAAATTGTGCAGCCCGGCGCAGAAGAACTTGTGGAAATCTCGGTGGATGTTAGAGGCTCTGGGTTCCAGAGAGGACCTTCTTCTTTCTTGGAGACGCGGCGCGCGTTTCGCCCCCTTTGGCTACTGTAGTGGAAGAGGCTCCGCGGCTCCTGGGCGGCCCCGGGGATTGGCTAGCGCGCACTTGGCATAGGCCAGAGCCGGCCTGACTTGATGGCTGCTGACGCCGGCATGAGGACGAACGGCGGCGGCAGGAGCGACGGCAGCTGCGCGTCCTGCGACATCAGCTACACGCTCCCCACGATCTCCTCCAACAAGCTCCCGGACTTGCGCTTCATCAGCCGCGGCGCGTATGGCACGGTGTCCTCTGCGCGCCACGCAGACTGGCGGATCCCAGTAGCTGTCAAGTGCCTGCAGGGACCCCTGCTAGAGAGGTAACGGTTGCGGGTGGGTGGGGTGGTTTGGTTGCCTCAACCCCATCTGCAGCTGTGAAATCGAGAAACTTTAATATTTTTTTATCTGATGTAAAAGGTCCCTGATTCAAACCCTGGCATTTCCTGCAAGAGAGCCACTGCCCGTCAGTGTGGGCTATACTGACCTAGATGGGATTTTGGTTCCTTTGGATAAGGCAGGTTCATGTGTTCCTAACATCTCCTCCTTTCTACAAAGGGTAGAAAACATGGTCCTCCCCTCTCCCTTTTATTCTTAGGACAATGGTTTGAAATAATGGCTACACTGGGATTTGGCCCCAAGATTCTCCAGTCCAAGTCAGTACTGAGTAATGTAAGCCATTACTCAGAATTGGCATTCTCTGCTGGGACCAGAGTATTGTCAACTATTTTGCCCTTAGCCCTTGCCTAACTCCTTTGGTTTAAAGAACCACACCCCCTCTTCCTGCTGCAAGCCTCGTCAATACAGTATTGTTTCTGCCCAGGATGAAAAGATCTGCAGGGCTTCCTCTGTTTGGAAGGGCCATGGCATGCAGAAGGTCCCAGGTTTAATCACTAGGCAGGGCTGGGAAAGACCCTTGCCTGAAACACTGAGGGGGGGGGGAACCTGCCAGTCAGTCTGGACAATATTGAACTGATTGGACCTATGTGCCTGACAGTATGAAGGCAGCTTCCTGTGGTTAGTCTTCTTGTTTTTATTTTAGATTTGATTGGATTTTAAACGCTGTGTTCAGAGATTCTAGTGGTTCCTCTCTGCCCCTTCTCCCAAGAGCTCTTTATTTAGAAGAGATTAGAAATCTACATTGTGCAACACCCAAAGCAGTTCTCTCTGTGTTTACTCAGACATCCTTGTTCTTCACCCAAGTCTACACCTATATGTTTGCAACTTGAATGGGTGTACTATTGAAGCCAGTAATACTTCATTCTGGGAATACATAGAGGATTGGACTCTAACCCTAAACACACTTACCTGAAAATCAATGTTAGAAAGTGAGATATAAAAGCTAGGAGCAAAATGGCACCTTAAACCTAAGTTATGGGAGCAACAATGGAATGTCTAGGCACACTTTTTTATAAAAAGAATACAAAGCTGAAATTGAATGAACTGCAGCTAAAATGTCGTGTTCATTTTTCACATGGTCTAGTCCAGGCATGTCCAGCTTTCAAGAGACTGAGATCTACCCCAGCTATAAAAAACTAGCAGTAATCTACCAAAGTTGTTGAGCTTTGTTAAGGGAGCCAAAGTTAAGTTGTTGAGCTTTTTTGGGGGGGAGGGGCCAGTGATCTACCACGGACACCACAAAATCTACTAGTAGATCACAATCTACCTTTTGGACATCCCTGGTCTAGTCCTTCCCCTGCCCATCCACCCACCCCCTGATATTCTTAAGAGGGTCTCTTCTCCAGTCTTCAGAGAGTGGGGAGGCAGAAAAAGGTCCTCCTTTCCTTCCACTCTGCAGTTTTAATCTGAAATCTTAGGCGCCCAGAACTCAGTAACTGCTTGCGCTAATGAAATCCCCTGTCGCAAAATGCGCCTAGAACAATGGGAGTTTCAAACACTTCTGAAGCTGGATCCCACTGAACTCAGTGGGCCTATTTCTGAGCAAACCTACTTAAGGCGGGCCTACAATGCATACTTAAGCAGGCACTCTATTCTGAGTACTCAACCTTCTTATCCATGTCTGCTTAGAAGTAAGTCCCACTCAGTCCAGTGGTGCCTACTCACAGGTAAGCAGGTTTGAATTGCAGCTGTATTAGCATTGCTTTAGGCATTTTGGAACTTCTAAGCTTTATCTTCTTAACTCGACCAGGGAGTTGTCTTGCTTCCTCGGTTCAAAACACAAATCTTGCATTTAGCACTCTAGAACTCATTCATTTGGAACTCTACCTTTGAATCTGTTCTGATGATAGATGTTTCTTACAGCTTGGTAGCCCTGCGTACAAAATCTTCCCTCAAGGGACTGATTAGTCTAGGCCAGGGGTGGTAAACGTTTTTGAGATTGAGGGTCGTATTCCCTTTTGGGCCACCCTCAAAGAGCCACATGCAAATGGTGGGAAGGACCAGCAGCAAAGAGTGGGCAGGGTAATATGTGAATTTTACCTTTATACAGTAGGCGGCTTCCTACATCTCATGCCCCTTTCCGTCCCCCATTTCACCAGATAAGAGAGGCATGGTTCTGGAGGAATGTTCCCTGCTTCACCTTGCATATGAATCTCAGAGAAAATGTCCTAGGTGATCCCAGCAAGATGCTGTTTAACTGCAGTCAGATTGAACAAAATTCATCCAAGGCTTTATGACTAGTACTGTCATTGCTAAGGCACTCAAAACCAGCTTATTCCCTATTGTGTGGGACTGGGTGGTTAAGCAACTCTGGGATTCCCTTGCTGACCCACGTGACAGCAACAGCACTGACCTGATCCTCTCTGATATGCCAGCCTGCTGATTCCTCAAAGACTTGTTTCCCCACCCTCGGCTTCTCCACATGCACGCCACCAGCAGCCCTGGCCAATACAAGCGCAAGGGTTGTGGACATGATTCCTGACTTCATGGCCACTGCCAGGAGCTTGAAGCACTAGCCTAGGATCCACAGGTGGCAGAGAATTGCATGCCCTCAAGTGAGTGGGCTAGCAAAGAAGAGATGGGGTTTTTCTCATCCCTTCTGAATACCCAGCATAGAAATGCAGCAATTGCAATTCCTCCTCTGCCAGCCCCCAGCAATCTAGTACCGTATTTTTTGCACCATAACACTCACTTTTTTCCTCCTAAAAAGTAAGGGGAAATGTCTGTGCGTGTTATGGAGGGAATGCCTACGGGTGGCATGCCTACGGATTTTCCTCCTCTAAAAACTACATGCGTGTTATGGTCAAGTGCGTGTTATAGAGCGAAAAATACGGTAATTCTTTATTTTTTGTAGACTATTAACATTGTTTGGATTACCTATAAGGCGTTTTTGGAAAAAAAACGTGAAGCAAGTACAGTGGTATCTCAGTTTACGAATGATTCGGTTTATGAACTCCACAAAACTGGAAGTAGTGTCCCGGTTTGCGAACTTTACCGCAGTCTAGGAATGGAATCTGAATGGTAGAAGGGCACCAGAAGTGGGAGGCCTCATTAGGGAAAGTGTGCCTTGGTTTAAGAATGGTTTTGGTTTAAGAGCAGATTTCCGGAATGGATTAAGTTTGTAAACCGAGGTACCACTGTAGTTGTTAAGTCTGTTTGGGCTTGAGGTGGGAATATTATTGTTTATCTGGTTCTTTTGCTATGGTTGCTTTGCTAAAGTTATTGCATTCTCTGCACTGCTTATATTGGACATTTTAAATAAATTTTATTGTAAGTCACCTGGAGACTTTGGCATGGGGCAACTCATACATTTAATGATTACTAATAAACTAGGGGGAATCTAAATAGCTGATCCTGGATGAGATGGTAATTTAATAGAAGCTATCTTGTAGCTTTTTGTGGAGAAGGTATGTACAAAAGTACGCTGTATATTAATTGACCCTCCTTGATGACTGTGAGAAACTGCAGAACAACACTCATCTAATTAAATGGTTCCTACCTGACTCACCTCTGATGAGTCAGTTCAGCTTAATGTGCCTCGTCAGTCACACACATTTCACTGTGATGTAGTGATTAGAGTGTTTGATCATATCTCCACCATACATTTAAGCCACATGGCTTCCCCATAGAATTCTGAGAACTGTAGTTTAAGGATGCCGATAATGGTAGCTGTTTGAGAGGTAAATGAAACTACCCAGGATTCTTTGGGGGAAGCCATGTGTGTTGAATGCATCATGCAAATGTGACCTTAGCCTAGATCTTTGGAGACCAGGGTTCAGATCCCCACTGAGCCATAAATCTCGCTGTGGGGACCTTTGGTCATTTATTGTCTCTTGACCTAACCTACTTTATAGGGTTGTAGTGAAGATAAAATGGGGATGGGGAAAAACAACATATGCCACGTTGAGCTCCTTGGAGGAAAGATGGGATATCAATGTAATAAAAAATAAATACAGTAAGTGACAATAAATCAAATATGTACCTACTGTATTTATGCTTTTGAGGTGCAGAGTATTTAATATTCTTTTTAAATTAATCTAGATTATGGGTAACTGGAGTCATATGAGGATGAAATGAATACTCTGAATTATCAGGCGCTTGCCTTTTTAGATCTAAGCAAACCACAGTCTGATTAAAGACATTTTGATTGAGCTATGATATGATAAACATAGTTTTTGAATTTGCGTGTAGGGGTAATATTTCTGGAGAGGTGTATACTGAATAATCCTGGGCATATTTTTAGTACATTTTCTTTGGTAATCAGTTCAGTGTTGTAGCTCTATTAATATCAGGGTGCAAAAAATTGTACCCTCCCTATTGCAAGACATCCAGTCCCCATCTAGATGGAGTATTTCTTAAATTGTTATCATATACTGTGTTGTGCATACTCCTTAGAAACCGCAGACCAGGGCCTTTAGGACTTCTGCAAAACACATGGTGAAATTAAAACCCTACTTTGGGGAAGTGTCTAATTTGACTGCATTTGTAAATTCACTTCTGGCTTGTATGACCAGATGCTGAGGAAGGTTGAACTCCTGCACCTTCCTTAACTGCAAGGAGGAAGGAATTCTTCTTATGCAATAATGAGAAGAGGTTGCCCTGTCCTTCTCTCGGACACCATAGTTATGGCCCAGATTTCTGTATCACTGTCAGAATACGCCATCCAAATCTCTCCTGCTCCATTAAAGGCATCACCTTTTCTCCTGATGTCCAGAACTGCCTCTCAAATGCAGGGGGCTGCAGGTTTTATTTTATTTGTTCATTACATTTATCTCCCACCCTTTCCCCCTAGGAGCTCGTAGTGGAATGCAATGGTTCTGCTCCTCCCCATTTTATCCTCACAGCTGAGTACAGATTTGAACCCCGGTGTACATAGGTGGCCCGATATAAAGAACACAAATTATGTTGGGCAATATGGTTCCAGCAATAGCGATTCACAAATGCCGGTAGTGGGGCCTGTTCTCCTCTAACCACTGGCAAAGAACAGCATTTGGTAACGCTTTCTGGTCAGTTGGCTGCCACTCCTTGCTATGATACAACTTGGTATTCGCTTGAGAGTTGGTATTAAGCTCTTGAGGAGATACCAAATGTTGTAACCCACCTTGTGATCTTTAGATGAAGGGCGGTATATAGATTTAACAAATGTATAGATACCTTGTACCATCCCAGGGGCCTAGTTAGGTCCTATGAGTGACAGGGGACTGTCCTGAAGTGTGAACTGGCAACATAACTTATAGCACAACTGGGTGTGGCGAATGTGCACATGCCTTTCAAGACTGCGCTTTCGCTGAGGTGGCAGCATGGATAATGGGGAATGACTGGGATTAGGCGCTGTTTACCTCAACACTGAAACTGATGCAAAAGGTTGCATCCAAAGTGACTCCTACACAGAGTAGGTCCATTGAAATTAAGGGGCATGACTAACTAAGGACCACTCATTTCACTGGGTCTGAAAAAAGGGAAAGGGAAAGGATCCCTGGGCGATTAAGTCCAGTCAAAGGCGCCTATGGTGTTGCAGCGCTCATCTTGCTTTCAGGCTGAGGGAGCTGGCGTTTATCCACAGACAGTTTTCCGGGTCATGTGGCCAGCATGACTAAACCACTTCTGGCACATCAGAACACCATGACGAGTGCCAGAGCACAGGGAAATGCCATTTACCTTCCCACTGCAGTGGTACCTATTTATCTACTTACACTGGTGTGCTTTCAAACTGCTAGGTTGGCAGAAGCTGGGACAGAGCAACGGGAGTTCAGCCCGTTGCGTGGATGGGTTTATATTGTGTATAACCAAGGACACACTCACACTGCAGATTTAAACTGGTTCAAAAATCAATCCCTCTTCCCAAGAAACTCTGGGAATTGTATTTCTATGAGGGGGATAAAAGTATCCCAAGAATTCCCAGAACTCTTAGCAAGCTGTAGTTCCCAGGATCCTTGGTTTGAAACCATTGTTCTGTTGAAGTGATATAAAATTTATCTTAAAGTATAGTGTGACTGAGCACCATTGAAAATTTACTGGCTCCAGGTGTATATTGGCCACTTGTGACCAAGTGAAGATGCCTGGGCACCAAGATGTCTCCTGACAACTCCACCATCTAGAGGTGCATGCCTGGGGATCCTTGGATCTTGCCTGTCTTCACACACTAACAACACATCCTGTAGAATTCTACCTGTTGTATTTTATCTGCACAATGTGTTTTATTGTTCTTGTTACAGTCTTGAGAAGATGGCCACAGTCTGGCAATCCAGCAGGTAAAGACATCTGTCTCTAGGCCAGCCAAGAGAGTGAGCTAAGATTTTGGATTGCTAGTGAGCCTGTGGTTCTGGGTTGCAGCATACAAAACTGGAGAAGTTGGGACAGTAGGGATGAGGAAACCATGGTCCTTCAGATTAGCCATACTGGCTGGGAATGGTGGGCACTGGAGTCCAGCATCTCCAGCCCTTCCATAAAGGAAGAGGAGCAGAAATTTACCAGGCAGGAACTTTAGAAAGAATTATCCACTCCCGTACAGCATGAATGTTCTGTGTAGTTAGACAAACTAGGTAGAACTCATTCATCTTAATGGAATATATGAGATATCCCTATTGATAGTATGAGTGTCTTGTACTGTTAGTTATGCCCCTATGCATCGTTCTTTAGGAAATATATGAGATAACACCACAGGCCAAATTCTCCCTCCTGACCTGTTCTTAGCACCATTGAAGTGCGAAATTCTGCTGGATCTCCGTTAGAATGGGTAGCTCTCTTATCAGCAGCCGTGCGTCTTGTATTAGCAGGTCATTGGGAAACCACAGGATTCTCTATGAAAGGTTGGTTGGCCAAAATTTGGGCTGTGGGTCTTTGGAACATTTAGCTTATCAAAACTGGAGGATAAGAGGAATTTCTAATAAGGAAAAAATTGACATATTTGGACTCCTTTTTTAATCTATGTGAATAAAGATGGAAATGCATAACCTCCTCCACCCAATCAGATAATTATATAGAGGGGATTTGTTTGCCAAAAGATGCTTCAGGTATTTAGAAGTGGCAAGATTCAACCTGTATAGATTTTGGATATTGTATGCCCATGTTTGGTTTGTTTTTTTTTTGTACCTATTGCATTTAAACATCTGTGTATATTGTTTTCTTTCAGGTCAATTTTTTAAAATCTCAGTAAGCAAATATAATTATCCAAGAAATGTTTGCAGAGGTTGTCTTGAGTTCAGATAAAAGTATAAAATGTATGTGGGACAGGAAAGAGTGTGTGGCTTTGAGATTTTGGTGGGAATTATTATTTTTTAATTGCCCCAGTAGACCAGCCTCTGCTGACCAGGGAGAAACTTGATCTAAATCAAATCTTTTCCATCTAAATTCACTCTGAGTAAATAATTCACCCAGAGGATGATAGGCTGATTGTTTATCCTGACAACTCTATTGTGGCCTTTTGCTATAAAGCATGTTATATTCTTTTTCTTTGAATGGGAATGGAGCCAAATGCTACAAAGATGTACTTGCTAGTGGTTGCCAAGCAGTGGAAGGAAAACAGGGAATATTTGCAGGTGTGTGTGATGGAGAAGGAGTGGCTGTTTGTGCTTTAAGGTAGCTCAATGAAGGAAGAATGGTATAGCACAATTCTGAATACTGTATTAGGTTCGTCTGGTTTCTGAATTTTCAACATTTATTGATCACTGTTACCATAGCTGCAGGGGAGGGTGCTGTAGGCAGTGTAAGTTGAGCTTCTCAAGTAATGAATGCTTTGAAAAAACAATATAAAAACTAACAACACAGTGAAAGTGGCAACTGTGAAAGTTAGGTCAAGTCTGAAGAAATTCCTGAAAAACTAAGGGCAGTATACAGCACTGGATTTAGGGCAGTGCATAGGGCACTGAACCGAGGGGGGCGCAAAATTGAGAAGGTTAACAACTGAGAAAATCCATTTGGGGTGCCAAATTTTGGGCTTGCTCATAGTACCGAAGTCCACCCCTGGCAGTATCCTACTGAACAAGTCTGCAAGTGCAAGGGGTTTTAGCTGCACAGTGGCGCTTTCGTGTCCTCTCTTTTCCCTACACATCCCATAAATTTGCTCTATAAGGTATGGGGAACTTCTGTAACGTGTTGGAGGCGACCTTGGGACATTTCCCTTTCAGTGAGAGAGAGAGAGAGTTTGGATTTGATATCCCACTTTATCAGTACCCTAAGGAGTCTCAAAGCGGCTCACAATCTCCTTTCCCTTCCTCCCCCACAACAAACACTCTGTGAGGTGAGTGAAGCTGAGAGACCTCAGAGAAGTGTGACTAGCCCAAAGTCACCCAGCAGCTGCATGTGGAGGAGCGGGGAAGCGAACCCAGTTCACCAGATTACGAGTCTACCGCTCTTAACCACTACACCACGCTGGCTCTTTTGCCATAAAGGCACACTGCCATTTCAGTGTGATGTGTGAGTAGTCTTTCAGTTCCACTTGATATGGGTGCAGCTAATTGACTGTCCTTCAAGGGAGAAGCACCAATCCTTCTTCAGACATGGTGTTGAAATGTGAACAGTGGATGTGCAAGTCAATTACACGTCTCCCTGCAGCATCCTAGTAAGCAGAAAGTACATTGTAATTACTAATGGGTCTAATTACATATCATAGTAACTGTATGCCTTGCAACCACATCAGAAGTTTTATTTTTTATTTTTTTTCATCTTAGGAGCAGGACAGTTTCTATCAAGAGCACAATGTGTGAAGTTTAACCCTTTCCCCTCCAGGAATTACTGCAATAGAAATTGCCTCCTCCTCCCATCACCCCACACAGTTAGCAATTATAGAGGGATTATAAATGGTGAGGAAATGGTTAAACTACCCCCCCACACACACATACACACACTGCAGTCCCGCTGGAATTTGTTTAAAAAACTATTAATTGCAAACAATGCAATTAATGCAGCATGTAGCGAAGCCATTCCAACATGGGTGATGTTGCTAAGGGCTCACTTGAAAGCTAAGTTTGGCCACAAACACAATGGGCAGCTTTGAATAAGTCATTTATTTCTACTGAATGTACTATGTGTGGTATGATGACAATCATAGCCTGCATTGCAGCATTGTTGTAAGAATTAGGTAATTCCTAGAAATAATTTCATGCACTTAATGACATTGTTTCTCAAAAATGAGTCCAACGACAGCTGGGGACCCAAGCTCAAGAAACACTGACTTATGAGAAGCACTGAGCATAATTATTATTTTTTTAGACCAACCTAAATCAGAAGAGGAAGTGATTATCTCTCTCTAATAATAGCCAGTTCAGTACCCCTGTGGCAATAGGACTGGAGCCCAAGGGGGCAACTGATAAATAAGAGGGAAGCATCTGAGTGTCCAGGTGGATCCTCAGGTGTGGAAAAGTAAAACAAACAAACAAACAAACCATTATTTAAATCAAAAGAGAACAACGTCCCACCCCAAAAAGCATGTTTGGTGGGCTCTAGAAGCTGTGAAATAATGAGTGTTGACTTGGAAAGTAAAACAGAAATTGGGGAGTGGGGAGTGGAAGAGAGGAATTTCCTGCTTGAGGCCCTTATAGTATTCTGAAGGGGAGCTTGGCTGACTGGCTGGAACTCGAACAGCAAATATTCACTAGTGGTGGGGAATGTACCACAACTTGTTCATGAAAATGTTCTGCCTGGCTTTTCTGCTTCTTGAAGGCAGATGAGGTCACTGTCTTGCTGAAGGAGGTCTGGGGCTGGTCAGTGGCTGGATAGGAGACTGCCCTCCTGAGGGTCACCAGACTTACTGTGCCTTAAATTCTGTGAAGTAAGGAAGGTGCATGGAAATCTGAAATTTAGCTAGCTTTGTTAATTTAGCTAAATATAAATTTGTAGTTTTTGTAGATGCATTTGAAAAGTGTGCTTTTAGTCATGTGAATCCGCAATGTGGCTTTTGGTTAATGGGTGGCTTAGGGGATTTTCACTACCTCATTCTTGCAGGACTGGGCAGTGCTGGAAAGAATTACTCAGTGCTGTGTTTTCTGTTTTCTTTTCCCTTTTCCCTTTAACCCTTAACTCTGCTCAGTGCAAACCTCTCAAGGATGCCAAAAGGTAAAGAAGAAGACTAGATCTCGCTGTATTTGTGGGTGATCCTTTCCCACTTCTTCTTCTTCTGTTTGTCAGTCACTTTATACTAAAGAAAAAGTCCCAAAAGTGACTTAACAAGATAAACTGCTTTCATTTGTTGTATTTCAAATCCCTAAAATGCCAGTCCAGTAGCAAGACAAGTCCTACCCACTTCTGTGCCACAGCTAGTCTCTGCAACTAGAGAGGTGGTTTGCATGTAGCACTAAGCCAAACCTCTGCCAGAATGCTGGAGCGTTTTGTCTGAGGCCTGGTGCCTCCTTCTCAAAGCCCTATGAAAAATTTCACCACACGCCACTGGTGCACCATTAAGTCTGTATATAATCTAGCCCGTGTGAGTTTTGTGCAAGCAGATTAGGACACATACTCAATAACTGGGTTGCTGGAGGCACCCTTGATATTTGTTCAACTTCATTGATTGCAGACCACCTTGAATGTGATTTCGTACAGAAAGGCCGTTAATGCATTTTTATTGGTATTAACTTACTGTTTTCCCCTAGTCATTACTTCCCTCTCACAGTGTGCGGTTTTCAGCAGACTGCTTGAATGAACTCCTTCTGGAGCTTTAACCTACAGCTGCATATTTCAAGCTTCAAATGCGGTAAAACTGGTTTGTCCTTCTCTTCCTGTCCCTGCAGTGAGAGAGACAATCTTCTAAAAGAAGCTGAAATTTTACACCAGGCAAGGTTCAGTTACATTCTGCCAATTCTGGGGATTTGCAATGAACCTGAATTTCTGGGCATCGTGACGGAATATATGCCAAGTGGGTCACTGAACCAACTTTTACACAGCGTAAGTATATTGAGCCCACGGCTTTTTTTTTCCTGAGGGAGTGGGGGAATTAAAGAGACAGTGCTCTTCAGTTGAACCCAACTCTCTGAACACCTGAGTAGGGCATAAGACCCTTTCTGCTGGTCAAACAAATACAGCATTAGCCTGAAAGGAGGGCCTGCTCTCAGATTAAACATGTTGTGGGCAGGAGGTTCCACTCCCCCCTTGAAAACCTCCATACCAGGTATCAGGGTTGCATATTGACATGAATGATGTTTATTAATCCATACATATTATGGATTAATAATCCATAATCCATATAATCCATACATCTCTAGTATTCTGGAGCCAGCACACCAAAAGGGCCTTGGCCCCCCAAGCAGGGCAGAGAGCTTTTAAGCCAGTGTGGTGTAGTGGTTAAGAGCAATAGACTCATAATCTGGTGAACCGGGTTCACGTCTCCGCTCCTCCACATGCAGCTGCTGGATGACCTTGGGCTTCTCTGAAGTCTCTCAGCCCCACTCACCTCACAGAGTGTTTGTTGTGGGGGAAGAAGGGAAAGGAGAATGCTAGCCGCTTTGAGACTCCTTCGGGTAGTGATAAAGTGATATCAAATCCAAAAATCCAAACTATCCAGTATTTAATGTCCCAGGACAACCATCACAGATAGAATATAGCTCAAGCCGTACTGTTCAGGATAGCCATATCGACAAAGATGCTTCGGAGAGTTTTTCCTTACGACCAGTTCATTTGCATAGTGAAGAAACGGCCACCACATTGCATAACATTTTTCTGGTTCTTCTGTTGCTTTTATCGCTTTTAAGTTATGAGTTATTTCGCCTTTCAGTGTCATTTTAGTTTTGTGATAACGGTATCATTTTAATTGTGTGGGGGCCTTACTCCTAAATTTGTGTTTCATCATTCTCTCTCTCTCTCTCTCTCTCTCAAATAGAAAAATGTATACCCTGACATTGCTTGGTCATTGAGGTTTCGCATTCTTTATGAAATTGCCTTGGGAGTAAATTATCTTCACAACATGAGTCCTCCTCTCTTGCACCATGATTTGAAGACGCATAATATTTTGCTTGACAGTGACTTTCATGTTAAGGTATGAGCATGTTTCTCTCTCTAGGACCTGTGCTTCTTTACAGCAAGGGAGGGCACATTTTGGATTTTGGGGCTCTATTTTGTGTTTCACAAGATCTGTCAAATGGAGCCCTGTGCAGAAGACACTGAGGCTGAGTTCACACCATACACTTAAAGCATATGGCTTCTCCCAGAGAATTGTGGGAGCTGTAGTTTACCTCTCCCAGGACTACAATTCACAGCACCCTTAGCAGCTACAATTCCCAAGATTCTTTGGGGGAGTTGTGTGCTTTCAGTGTATGGTATGTACATAGCCTTAGAATTAAAGAGCAAAATCTCTCTGAACAGCTGCTGAGCACAGAGATTTGTGAAGAATACCAGAACTGAACTGAGCTCACAGTTCTTCCACACACAAATCCATTCTTGGTTCCCCAAGCTTTCTTCATTTCAGTAGTGTCTCTGTGTGGTGTTGGTGTTGTGAAATGGTTGGGCGTCAGGAATTCTTGATGTACCACAAATCACTTAGAGATCTACCTGTAGATCGTAATCTGCTTTTTGCCACACCTACTCTACAGTATATAGAGAGCAGCTGAACAGTTGAGGGTGGAATTTTGTAGAGAAGGAGATTACTCAAAATTACAAATTTAAGGCGGCACAAAGATATGAAGAATGACTCTTTCTCTCTCATCACTATAAGGTATTGCTGAATCCTAAAAGCCTGAGACTTCACCAGACAGTGCCTAAATGCTTATGAACCAATATTTGTCACTCATGATTAGAAACTTGGTTTTTGGAGGGGTTTTGTCATTAAAAAAAATGAACTGTGGTCACAAAATTGCCTCAGTGAACAAGAAACATTTGCCTTTATTGGCTTAAGAATTTGGGAGGCTTATTTGGTCTGGCTATTCATTAAGCGGCAATCTATAACGCAACTATGTTTTCTTAAGGGAAAAAAAGAACGGTTTCCATTGTGTTGGTTTGGACGTTAGTGGGTGGAGTTCAGTCTTGCGACTCGTGCACTAAATATATCATTGAAAAGTGAAGTAATAAAGCTGTGTAAGGATTTGGGTGGTCATGCAAGGGTGTTGCACCATTTGCTGAGTAAGATATTTTTTAGAATGTTTATGGTAAATGGAACACCATAGTTGTAGTTCAGTTGAAGTTCAGCAACACCTGGAGGGCCAGAGGTTCCCCATACCTGATTGGCATCCACCCCAGTCTATGTGACAGGCACACTGGGCTCTATATTTGTGGATTGTCCCAAGTACCTGTTTCTCTCCTACCAGATTGCAGATTTTGGTTTGTCAAAGTGGCGCATGGTATCTATGTCACTGTCACGCGGTGAGAAATCAATGCCTGAGGGAGGGACAATTATCTACATGCCACCTGAAGATTATGATTTCAGTCAGAAAACGCGTGCAACTATAAAGCATGATATATACAGGTATTTATATTTTATTACAGAGTTAAGAAAAGATGCACACTTATGTTCTTTAAAAATCCTTGCATGTTTCGGCGTATTGGGTGTATCATAGGGTGTGTTGAATTTTTCAGCTTTCGAATTCAAAAAATGAGGGGTGCTAAAAGGTTGTAACATGGCTTTGGAATTCAAAAGATATTTTGGTTAAATTAATATCATCCAGTTTTGGTTGGCAAATAAAATGTGTGTAAAATTGCATAGAAATGATTGCCAAGTACTTTGCAGTTATACTAAATATTAATATTATTACAGTGGTGCCTCGCAAGACGAAATTAATTCATTCCGCAAGTCTCTTCGTCTTGCGGTTTTTTCGTCTTGCGATGCACGGTTTCCCATAGGAATGCATTGAAAATCAATTAATGCGTTCCTAGGGAAACCGCCTTCAGACCAGGTCCGGGGACAGTCTGTCCCCGGACCTCTTCTGAAGACTGGGGGGGGGGGACAAGGGCTTTTCTTCTCACCCCCATCATTTTAAAAAACCCTGGGACAGCGGAGGACGTCTCCGCTGTCCGGGCAATCTTAAAATGCTGGCGGGCGGCATTTTAAAATCGCCCCGGACAGTGGAGGACTTCTCCACTGTCCAGGGCGATTTAAAAGCCCCTGGGAAGGCAGGCAGGGGGGGACAAAGACATTCGCCCCCCGCCCGCCTTCAGAAGGTGTTCCCACCCCCCCACCCCGCCCAGCTTCGCAGCAGCGCTACGAAGCCCGGCTGCTGGGGCAGGTGCTCCCGCCCCCCCACCCCGCTTCGGAGCAGCGTTCCGAAGCGGGGTGGCTGGGGCAGGTGTTCCCACCCCCCGCCCGGCTTCGCAGCAGCGCTACGAAGCCCGGCGGCTGGGGCAGGTGCTCCCCCCCCCACCCCGCTTCGGAGCAGCGTTCCGAAGCGGGGTGGCTGGGGCAGGTGTTCCCACCCCCCGCCCGGCTTCGCAGCAGCGCTACGAAGCCCGGCGGCTGGGGCAGGTGCTCCTGCCCCCCCACCCCGCTTCGGAGCAGCGTTCCGAAGCGGGGTGGCTGGGGCAGGTGTTCCCACCCCCCGCCCGGCTTCGCAGCAGCGCTACGAAGCCTGGCGGCTGGGGCAGGTGCTCCCGCCCCCCCCCACCCCGCTTCGGAGCAGCGTTCCGAAGCGGGGTGGCTGGGGCAGGTGTTCCCACCCCCCCGCCCGGCTTCGGAGCACGGGGAGATCGCTTCTCCCCACCGCCCCTTGCTTCAAAAGAGGTCCGGGGGCAGCGGGAGCGCTTCCCGCTGCCCCCGGACCTCTTTTGAAGCAAGGGGCGGTGGGGAGAAGCGATCTCCCGGCCGCCGCTTGCTTCAAAAGAGGTCCGGGGGCAGCGGGAGCGCTTCCCGCTGCCCCCGGACCTCTTTTGAAGCAAGGGGCGGTGGGGAGAAGCGATCTCCCGGCCGCCGCTTGCTTCAAAAGAGGTCCGGGGGCAGCGGGAGCGCTTCCCGCTGCCCCCGGACCTCTTTTGAAGCAAGGGGCGGTGGGGAGAAGCGATCTCCCGGCCGCCCCTTGCTTCAAAAGAGAAGACCCGCTGTCCCCGGGGCAAGCTTCGTTTTGCGAAGCAAGCCCATAGGGAAATTCGTCTTGCGAGGCAACTCGAAAACGAAAAAACCTTTCGTTTTGCGAGTTTTTCGTCTCGCGAGGCGTTCGTCTTGCGGGGTACCACTGTATTCAATTATTATTATTATTATTATTATTATTATTATTATTATTATTATTATTTAGGGTTAGTTAGAAAGTAAAATTAACACTCTTTGGCTTTCTGAAAGCAGTTTATGTGCATCTTCATCAATTGTAAATTTACCAAGTGAAATGTTTTCCAGTCAGTAAAATACCGTATTTTTCGCCCTATAGGACGCACCGTCCCATAAGACGCACCTAGTTTTTTGGGGGGGAAATAAAGGGAAAAAAATTATTTTCCCCCAGGCGCGGGGCTGGGGCAGCCCGAGCTTCCCCCGACCCCAGCCCCCAAACAGGCAGCTCTCTGCAAGCCGTGGGAGCCCAGCGGTGGCTCCCGCTGCTTGAAAAGAGGTCCGCGAAGCCTGGACGCGCTGAGATCAGCGCACGCAGGCTTCGGGATGCCTGCAACTCTCCCCAAGCAGCGGGACCGTTCCCGCTGCTTGAGGAGAGATCCGCGAAGCCTGCACGCGCTGAGATCAGCGCGCGCAGGCTTCGGGATGCAGGCAACTCTCCCCAAGCAGCGGGAGCGTTACCGCTGCTTGCCGAGAGGTCCGCGAAGCCTGGAGAGCGAGAGGGGTCGGTGCGCACCTACCGCTCTCGCTCTCCAGGCTTCAGCGAAAGCCTGCATTCGCCCCATAAGACGCACCCACATTTCCCCTTCATTTTTGGAGGGGGGAAAGTGTGTCTTATAGGGCGAAAAATACGGTAATAGCAGGTTTGAATTCCTCACACCCAAAAAATATATTTTTATGACCTTCACATTGAAGAAATTTGCCAAAATTAACTCGCTAGACATGGCGAAATTTGAAACCTCCTACTACTTCAGGTTGCAATTGCATCTGAAATCACATTAGACTCATTTCTGAAGGTTTAAGCCAGCATGACACAGTGGTACACAAATATTTTTATAGATAAATGGATGTCAACAAATTTAATAAATAATAGTTTTGCATCTCACCCATTCAATCTGCAGTGTTACCAATTGCTTTCCTGTGGCAGGACTGCACCAAATGTTTAGAATGGCTGCAGAGTCCCTGGAAGGATGAGTTCACACATGCATGTTTCTTTGCAGATGGCTGTAGCATCCAGTCATGTAGGCTTGTGTGAGTGAGGCTACCAAGCATACATGTCTGAATAAGCTCTTCCCACTTTCTTTTGTACTTACTTTTGCACAGGATTATTCACCCTTGAGTTGCACATATATGCAGAAAGGCATACCTCAGGTTGCAGCTGTGAAGGGCAGCAGCCACTGAGTGCTTATTCCAACATAATGTTTGTGTTCTCCAACTGCCTTCAGGTTGTACCCCTTGTAGCCTGTTCCCCTCAGTTACTACATTTGGAAGCCTACCAGGGGGCGGAGTATATTTTGTCCCAGACTGATTTACATTTATGTTGTACTTTTCTCTTTTTTTACTTTTGAACAGCTATGCCATTATTATGTGGGAAGTGCTGTCAAGAAAGCAGCCATTTGAAGGTCAGACTACTTTCTTTAGTTTCATTGCATAACTTCTGTTTAGAATCAGCAAGATTGGGTTTAACATGCAGCAATCAGGGGGAACCTGCCCCTTGAAATAACGCAGTGCTTGCCCTACTCAGTGGAGACCCATTGAACCTAATGCAGTCATCTTCATTCATTGTGATGGGTCTACTCTGAATAGGGCCATATACAATGGGTCTTCTCTGAATAGCGTTAGATACAACCCTAATTATTACTGCTTTTTGTAATGACCGTTCTTTCTTGTAATGTAATGTACAAAGTCTTGTAATGACTTTGTTTTTCCCCTTTGGTTAAATAAATGACACTGTGAAGACTTGGAAAGGAAGGGGGGATTGGTAGCAATATCTTATAATTTAAGAGGGTCAACATTGTCTCTGTGTTCACAGGATGTGTGTGTTGTTGTTGTTTTGCCACGGCGTGAGAAGTACACATATTTCTAATAAGTGCGCAATATCTACTTTTGACAGATGTTATAAACCCCTTGCAGATTATGTATAGCGTGTCACAAGGAAAACGTCCGGACACTGGGAACGAGTATCTTCCGCTAGACATTCCTCACCGGGCCTTGATGCTGTCGTTAATGGAATCCGGCTGGGGGCAAAATCCAGACGAAAGGCCTTCTTTCTCAAGTGAGCTTCACCTTTTGCATAGCAGGGTAGGGAGCTTGGCAGGCGGCACTAAACTCTCCTGCTGCTGCATAATCTCTGTTAATTTCATTGAAGCATAACTATTGCCCTCCACCTAAGCCCCTCTTGGCAGTGAGTGGAAGCTGTGTGCCGGCTGTGTGATTAGGAGATTGCTCAATTTAGGCTCTGTACTCCACATGCATTTAAAGCACATGGCTTCCCCCAAAGAATCCAAAGAACCAGTGTTAGAAAGTTGGACATATAAGCTAGGCACCAAATGCTTAAACTTTGGTTATGGTCGGCACAGCAGAATGTCTATTTGCCAGGGGGTTGGATTAGATGACACGGGTCCGAATCTCCACAACGGAGTGAGCTCCCATTGCTCTGTCCCAGCTTCTGCCAACCTAGCAGTTCAAAAGCATACCAGTGCAAGTAGATAAATAGGTACTGCTGTGGCGGGAAGATAAACAGCCTTCTGTGTGCTCTGGCTTCTGTCACAGTCCTCCATGCACCAGAAGCAGTTTAGTCATGCTGGCCATGTGACACGGAAAGCTGTCTGTGGACAAACACCGGCTCCCTCGGCCTGAAAGTGAGATGAGCGCCGCAACCCCATATTTGCCTTTGACTGGAATTAACCATCCAGGGGTCCTTTACCTTTTTACAGTTCTATGATTCTATGATCTCACTTTGCTTGACTGTAGCTTGCTCTTACTATTCACTTGTCCCAGTATGCGAGAAGGAGAAACACACACAGTGGAAATGGAAATGGTTTTAACTGTGGACTAAGGTAGAGTTTTTAAACTGGCTGGGTGGAGATGTCTGATGCCAGCATGGCACCCAGAAATCTCCACACTTGGACCTGCACCAGAAGCAAAATGTGCCTGCCACCCAGGGAATTTCTAACACTGCTCAGAACTGCAGTTTGTTAAGGTGCTGGGAATCATAGCTCTGGAACAAGTTAAGATACAGTTCCTGTGATTCTTTGGGTTATCTAAATGTAAGGTGTTTATACAGCCAGAACAGTTCTGGAAGCATGCCAAGTGTCTGTGACCCCCCACCCAAATTTGCATCTATTACAGTTACAGTGTATGATTTGCATGAGTTATGTGAATGCCAGAGCATCATTTATGGTACAGATACAACTTATAGAAGACATCTGAAGGCAGCCCTGTATCGGGTTTTTAATATTTGATGTTTTATTATGTGTTGTAAGCTGCCCAGAGTGAATAAGCTAATCTTTCAGATTTCTCACTATGGGAGCTTTCAGGTGACTGCCGCTTCTGTTTTATTTTTTAGTTTTCTGCCTGTAAGATTTAACTGGGTTATACACCTTTTTATCTTGCCAAGAACCATCTTTTAAATCTTGCTTTCCCCCATTTAAAAAAAAAAAAAAACTTCTCTGCAGCTGCTAGCAAAAGCTTTGTCTAGTGTCAGATGTTGAAATGTTGAAATAACCAGCTTCTCCTCCTTCCCTTCATTTCGCAATAATCAGGGCAAAAGTCACAAAGTTAAATTTCGTGAATAATGCGGTCTTGCCTTGAGTCATTTGCAGCCTGTTCTCTGACAGTTTGCTTTTCCAGATATGTAGCTGTACCATAAATGAAGCTCTGGCTTCATAATTCCGGAGTTAGTTTGATCCTTTTGGATGCCTTTTATGGAGAGCCTACTGTTTTCCCACCTCTCTCTTCAGTCAATCCCTCTTCCCAGAGAACTCTGGGAACTGTGGTTGTGGGAGGGGAATGGAGGTCTCTCAGCACCCTTAAAAAACTGCACTTCCCATAATTCTTTGGAGGAAGTCATGACGGTTAAAGTGGTATAAAAAAAAGGTAAAGGGACCGCTGACCATTAGGTCCAGTCGTGGCCGACTCTGGGGTTGTGGCGCTCATCTCGCTTTATTGGCCAAGGGAGCCGGCGTACAGTTTCTGGGTCATGTGACCAGCATGACTGAGCCTCTTCTGGGGAACCAGAGCAGCGCACGGAAATGCCGTTTACCTTCCCGCTGGAGCGGTACCTATTTATCTACTTGCACTTTGACGTGCTTTCAAACTGCTAGGTTGGCAGGAGCAGGGACCGAGCAATGGGAGCTCACCCCGTCGCGGGGATTCGAGCCACCAACCTTCTGATTGGCAAGGCCCTGGTAAAAAATAAAAGGAGGCTGGCCATTTACTAGCTGCCACCTTCTAGATCGGGGATCTTGAAATCAGTGGCTTGAGGTAGATTTACTCCAGCTGTAGTGGCAGAAATCCTGTTGATCTTTGTGTGGCCACTTGAGCATTGAGCATGCTAGTTTCCCAGCCTCCCTGCTATTTGCTAGGGCTTGGCTAGCTGCATGAGGAGGAAGGAAGCACATCATCATGGCTGAGTTTGTGTTTCCTTAATGCTAAGTCGTAAAAAGTTGTTAGAGCAGAAAGCATTTTGTGTGGAATGTAGACACAATGTTGAAAGCAAATAGCTTGCAGTGCCTCGCTAGATGCAAAGAGTCCTGCTTGCTATGAATTCCCCCCCCCCCCGCCTCTCTTAGTTAACTAATAATATATAATTCAAAGGACTACATTGTCAGGTCCATTGTTTTATTTCCTTCCAGCCCGTATCAAAAAATAAATTTACCCATAGAAATCTGGGTATTTTCCAACCCAAAGAGCAGTGCAAACAGAAAGCCAAGGTAACATTGACATGCTGGTCTCCCCAGTTGTAGGAGGCCTGAAAGCTGTGACTTTTACATCCCAATGGCCTGCCTATATAAATAAATAAATCTGTTAGTAGCCCTTCTTGATGCATGGCTGTTGAATATCCCAGATCTGTGTCTGTGTAGTGATTTTTAAGCCTGCAATTTTCTTCAGGGGGTTGGGGTTGGCATCCTTACAGTGTGTTTTATGGTGTGTGCCCTTAATTCGCTTTCCCCCCACAAATGTGATTTCAAAAGTTCAGTAATTTACTGTTATAAGAGCTAATAGTATAGGACTGAACGTGGTTTTTCTCCCTTTTTCTTGCTTAGGGTGCTTAATAGAGCTTGAACCCGTGCTGAGAACCTTTGATGAGATACCTATGCTTCAGGCAGTGCTACAGTTAAAAAAAGCCAAAGTAAGTCTACGTTGTAACCCAAAGTGAAACTACACAAAGTGAAAGTTATTTGTCCACGCAAAGAAACAGGAAGCTTGAAATTGTATACCTAGAATGTATCCTCTTTTCACAGTTCCAAAGGTGACTGATACAAGCCTCCTAATGTCTCTTTCAGGCTGAATACGAGTGGCGATGTGTTCGTATGCCTAGCAAGAAGACCGATGGTGAATCAATATCTCTAAATATACCTTTAAATCCCAGTACGCAAGAGGTAAAGCGACCTTTTCTTTTATTATTGCCTTAGTATTTCTGTAACGCAGAGAATTGTAGTGTTGGAAGGGACCATGTAATATACTCTAAAGCACTTTGCATGTATTAAATCATTTTCCTTTTGTGCATTAACTCTATTTTGTGGGCCTTCTTTGCTCCTGTATTGAGTGAAGGGCATGGCTGCACTAAGTACACCAAAGGTCAGCAACCTAAGGCCCATGGGCCGGTAGTAGCCCACGGGGCTCGTGTATCCGGCATATGGCGACCCCTGCCGCCCCCCACCACTGGCTCTTACCAGCACAGTGTGTGGACCAACTTCCAGGTTGATGGCGCCTGTGCGTATGCGCACGAGCGCTCTTCCAACCCGGGTGCATCCTCCAACGGACGGAGCGTGGACCAGCCCATCGTTTGGCAAGCTTGGTGACCCCTGAAGTAGACTGACTGTGTGATGCAAACATCTGTAGCAAGCGGGTCTCTGATGAGGAAGCCATTTAGCCTGTGAGGCTGTTTGGCTAAGCCATGCCCACCTGCGCTACACCTGACATATCAGCTGTGGGACATGGAAAGACACATCTGGCCCAAATATGGTTGTGCATTTGGCTGACGTAGGTCCTTGCATAGATCCTTGCAAGCTCTGACAACCAGCTGATTGCCCACATGGGGTAAAATGTCATTCACCTACCTGTGAAACATAGCTCACAGGGTAGGGGGAGGTGATAAGGAAGGAGCCAGCCAGATCCAGTTCTCCACCTCCGCCTGCAAGGGCATAGCGTGAAGGCACATTATACATACAGTATTGTGGCTAAACTCAAAGCAGGCCCAACTCTGGTCTACATCTACCTGGGAGACAATAGGGAACTCTGAGCAGTATTCAACAAAGTTTTGCACTTTGAAATTAATGGACAGGACTTAATAATAATAATAATAATAATGGTTTATATCCATTGATTGTCCTACTCAGGGTAGACCCACTGAAGTTAATGAACAGGACTACCTCAGGCTCGTTAATTTCAGTGGGTCTGCTCTGATTAAAATGCAGTTGAATACCACCCTCTAGGTATACATCAAGTTGTGTTTATGTGCTGTGTATTAAAATGGGATAGTAATAATCCCTTCATAGGGCTTCAGGTGGGAGATTTTGCAGGGGAGGAATGCAATGTAAATACCATTATCGAATTTTTGCTCCATATGTTGTGATCATTCCAGGACTCTTCATCGCAATGTGATAGCTACCTTTCACGAAACACTGTCCGGGATACATCGAAACAGTGCAATCTCCTCTCGGAAGGTAAGCCCTCTTGACCTAGCACAACTTTATATTAAATACGTTTCTCTGCATTTTCCACCCATTGGTTCTTGTCCGACATTCTGGGACAACAGACAACAAGGGTGCCATCAGACGTGGGGATTATCATGTTAGTTTTCTGGGTTATAATGCTGTTCTGGTTTCTAATGTTCATTTTATACTGTGTTACCTTTTGGACAATATACCGCGATGCCGTACAGAGTTTCATTCACACCAGTGGGTGTGGCATGACACAACAGTGGACATCTTTTGACATGTCACAGAATCATAGAGTTGGAAGGGAACGTGAGGACCATTTAGTCCAACCCCTAACAGTGCAGGGATATACAGCTGTCCCAAATAAGGATCTTCACCCTTCATGGCCATACATGCTTTTGCTCTCCCCCCCTCCCCCTTCCCATGATTCACCCACAACAGTGAAGAATGAATCTCATCACATGGCATGAAACTGTAGGGACTAACATTACACACACACTCACACACACACACACACACACACACACATCCCATTATTTTCCATGTTAACAGGGTTCCAGACAAATTTTTTTCTCAAAGCAACATGGAAACAGGTTGCTAAACTTTTGCAAGATTTCCAGAAGTGGCATTTATGTCCTGTGACAGATTACATATACGGTAATGCAGAGATTATCAGATAAAGGAAATGTCAGAAAAGCAAAGTTAAAGTGCTTCCTGAATGCAGCCTCCGTCTGCTCCATTAAGGGATCCATGGAATACTAATTGGTTGAAGAAGTAGTAGAAAAATGAAGGAAAGCTTGGGGGCCATGAAGCTACAACAGGTTTGTCCTGACTGTTCACATCTGGACAAGCTGATTGGGTGTTCATTCTAGCTGCTATGTTACATTGTCATCATATGGCACTGAGTGAAAAAGATTGGAGTCAGCCCGGCCACACAGAACTTCAGACCACACTATTTCAGGGGCCAGCAACCTAAGGCCCATGGGCTGGAAGCAGCCCGCGGAGGTCATTTGACTGGCCCATGAGCTGCCTGCTTGCGCACTGCGCTAAATCAGCACGGTGCAGCACGGGGACTTGCCTCCGCGGTGCCGGAAATCGCATCTGCGCACACGCAGATGCCGAAAATCACAGGTGCGCACACATTATCCAGCCCATGGAGGGATCTTCGCACAACTGATCCAGCCCAGGCAAGATAAGCCTTCCTGACCCCTGCACTATTTCTTGAGGTACCAGTGATATAGCATGTGATGCATTAAGTGTCCCCTCCCCAGACTCCCTGTGTTGCAAAGGCTTGTGGGATGCAGATTCCAGATCTTGCACAGCTACAGCAGACGATCCTAGAATCAGCCTCCTGCAAGACATAAAAGGGATTTGGAGCCACATCTCTCTAATTGTTCGGCCCTGCAGCTTGGAGCAGCACCATGCCTTGGGCCAGCCCTGGCAAGCTCCTCCATTTATGGGCTGCGGCCTCACGTTTGTGGACCGTGGTCAAAGCAAAGGGGCGCATCTACACTGATGTGACTCCATGACTCAGATAGTACAAGGGTAGACGAGTCTAAAAAGCCCCGGACACAAAATTTCATGGCCTTCTAGTGGCTATGGTGGCTGATAGTAATACGTTTGGCTTTAATTCTAGAGGTGTATACTCGATTCTGACCAAACTAAGCCTCTTAGAGCAAAATATAAATCCTGGTAAATGAGCCACCATAGATGCCAGAAGGGCTATGAAAATGTGTGGTCCCAGGCATTTTAGACTCGTCTACCCATGTACACATCTGCATTGCTTTTTTTTTAATAAATATTTATTAAAGTTTCCATAATATTACATAATGAAAAAGAAAAAAATAGAAAATGAAAAACAGTTAAAAATAATTCCATCTTTACATCACTTATCTTTCATTTACTTGTTTCCCGGACCTCCTCATACCTCCCTTTTTTGTATTCCAGTTCAATTTATTAGTTCAGCAATTCCTTTCCCTCCTTATTATCCTGATCTTTAATCTTAATATATTATAACATTAAATTTTTACCTATTAAAAATCCAATTTTTCCATATTCTTTGGTTTCACCTCAGATCGTATAAATCTTTCGCCTTCCACATCTGCATTGCTTGCCAGATGTGAATTTTTTCAGCTTTCCTATCTGGGCTGCAGAAGACTGGATGCATGATTAAGCATGCAAAATGACTTCTGGCTTTGTTTTTGGTGTGATTCGAATTCAAAATTGGAAAAAAAATCATACAAACCACTCTGTCTTCATTACAGGTAAATATGACTCATTGGATGAACCTCACTCGTTGATTAGCTTGAAGCAAAATCGCTCGCTGCCGTCGACTATTCCGTCTTATGCATCTCAACAAAACTCCTGCTCGTCCACCACAGATAGTTCTGATTCCTCAAATTCCACGCCATACCCACGTCAGCCACCAAGAAGTAACTCAGGTACAGAAGTCGAACCTTCGTTTTCCTTGTCTCCATCTCACTTTATCACTTGGAGTATTGAGTAACATTGCCATGAAGCATGGTGTGTAGTACAGCTAAATCAGGTCTCTGAACACAGAAGCATTGATGCAGCTTATGCAAATTCACCCGCATTTCCCTCTTTTGCCTCTTTGATTATGTTTCTGAGGATGAGTTTATACAGTTTTTCTGACCAGAAAATGTTACTCTGCAACTGTTCCCTTTCAAAGCTTCCTTGTGAACGTACCACAAATGACTTCTACTTAACCACATTCTGAGCAACGATATAAATAAAGTCCTTCAGACTGTAAGTTGGGGATGGACTGTTTATTACTTTGAGGCTGCTGTTTCTGCAAACTGGGGGGTAAATTGCATTAAACACTGTGGGACCTCTTTCTGAATAAATGCAGGGAGGACTGGGCAGCATATGTCTGCAAAATAACTGGTTTGTGCATCTATTTAAACCATTATTATTAGTGTTCTGATAACTTGATTCACATCATTAAATACATTGCAAATTCATGTGAATATAAAACAAAAAGAGGTTAAAAAGAGACACTGTTACAGATGGGAAAGAATTGCAGTGCAGGAAGTAGTTCGAATGTACTTGTAAATGCGTGTATTTCTTTTGAGAATCTGACTGATAAGCAATGGTTAGTTATCAAGATTGGAATCCTAGTCATCTAAACAAAAAGAGTCTTATCTGATTTATTTGAATGAAGCTGTAAATTGATTCAGTTGACTAATATAATACTCATTATAAACATTAGGCAGACTCCTTTGCACTCTCATTTTCAGTTCCTGCTTAAGATTTAGGCAGACCTACCCAGATATACAGCTTTATTAATCATATTTGGTTTGGTTTTCATATTTTGATAAATTTTATGTCTACAGTTGTACCTTGGTTTTCAAACAGCTTAGTTCTCAAACGTTATGGCTCCCGAACTCCGCAAACCAGTTCCAGTTTGCAAACTATTTTTGGAAGCCGAGCGTCCGACAGGGCTTATGAATCAGAAGCTGCGCTTTGGTTTCCAGATGTTTTGGAAGTCGAACGGACTTCTGGAACGGATTCCGTTCGACTTCCAAGGTACGACTGTACTTGGTTTTCAGATTTGGGGTATTTTTTATTATGAATATTTTGCACTGCTTTATGCAAGCTGCTTAGAGGTTTTTGTTGATTTGGCACTGTTGAAATGACACAGATAAATAATTCTGGTATTTTGAAACGAAGGCAATTCTCTCTCAAATAGTTCTGCTGCATTTTGATGCTCTTCGTATGCGTTCACACCTTTGGCATCTTTCTCCCCTCTGCCCTTTGTTAGATTTTATGCTGCAGACTCTGCAGACTCTGCAGCAGCAGGAGCAGCAAGATGAAACTGTGGCTCACCAGTGGATCCAAACCAGAAGAGAAGACATAGTCAACCAGATGACGGAGGCTTGCCTTAACCAGTCCTTGGACGCCCTCCTTTCAAGGGATTTAATCATGAAAGAAGATTATGAACTTATCAGCACAAAACCTACAAGGACCTCAAAAGTCAGGCAGCTGCTCGACACGACTGACAGCCAAGGAGAGGACGTTGCTCGAGTCATAGTGCAAAAACTGAAAGACAACAAACAGCTAGGACTTCAGCCTTATCCAAATATATCTGCTCCCTGCAGGTCCACATCTTTGAATTGATAAACATCCGTATAAAGATCTTGCAGTGTTTTCCTAAAAGTTGGGATTCCTGTTTCTGAAATGTCACTGCTACATGACTCTAGACTGAAGTTTGGAGTGGGTGGGTCAGGGGGAAGCCTGGCAAGTGAAAGTATTACATGACACCCTTGTTGTTTTTTTAAGTTCTAAAAACTGCTTTTACACTGCATCTCAGTGGAGACTTTATAGATCCATTTTGTGGATCTATAAAAATACATAAATATTAAAAAAAATGGGGAAAGTGCACACAGCTTTGCTGTCTTTATACACGTTCTCTCATCTGTCAAAACTACCTTTGTGAAAGAAGAACAAGATTACTGATTTTGTAAGTTGGCAGAATTGCTCTAAAGAAGTTGTTTTCAAGCCCTCTTAATGAAGGGCGAAGCCTTTCTGCCTTGACTCGTCTGCTGTGGGACCTACACCCTAACTGCTCCACTGCTGCTGTGCATTGTGGGAGATTATAGGGCATATTCTGAGGTTCCTGGTCAGTTTTCAGAGACCTTGACCAGACTTCTTGAGCCGTATCCCATAAGCAAGAGCACTCTCCCTGGAGAACATCCACTGCTGCAGCTGTGTAATGTAGGAAAAGATCAGGAACCGTAGACAAGCTTGTGTACTGAGAATGATCTTTCCTTTGAAAAACATGGTAAGTTTTCAAGAAAGGCTTGGGACTGTAAATGGCTTGGGCCCCAAATACTTGATGACACTGGTGCAAGGGGCAGTGGTGGTTGGGCCTTCTCTATGGTGGCACCTTGTGCATGGAATTTACCTTTGGGGAAATTTGGTTGTCTCCCTGCCTTTTAAAATGCCAATAAGATTCAAGCCTTTGGTCCATAATCTGAGGACTGCTTTGACCGCTAGTTGCTGCCATTTACCATTTTATGCTGTGATGGCTGTTTGAGTTTGATGGTTTTATTGTAATTGTGGATGGATGGATGGATGGATGGATGGATGGAGAGACATTTGTATTTATATATTTTACATACTGCCCTGGGGAGGATGGGGTTTAAGAAAAACCTCAAACAATAACAATAAATAAACCCCAGGGTTGCCCAGAGCATCATTTGAAAACCATAAATCTAAAAAAAGAAAAATGAAAACATTGTGGAAGTGACTCGTGTTTATTCTAGGCTTACTTCTTCCTTATTTCCTGGGGAAATCCACTGTGTGTTCTTTTTCCGGAGGTACTCAACGCCCCACTGACTTCAGTTAAAAGACGTTAGTGAATCATAGCTTGCTAAATGTTCTTGCTGAGAAGTATAGATGTGTTGTAACTACCCAGCCTCCAACACAAATGCTTCATCAAAGCAGTAAAAAAACCCAAAAGCCAACACTGTAATACAAACATTAACAACCAAGCATTTCAAACTGGATGACAATTTACGAGTAAGGTCTTTTCCACACTTCTTTCTGCTTGTCTTACATTTTCTAGGCATGAGTCTATGCAGTTTTGCCTTTGATCCACCACTTTCCCCCCAAAAAACTGGTCTTTAGCACTAACTCAGAGCAAACACCAATCCAGAGAAAACCCGATAGATGTTTGCTCCAATTCAGAAGTGAAGTGTGGGTTTTCATGGGGTAAGCAGGTGTGGGTGAGCCTTAACTGACGCATGGATGATGGAGCAGGAGTATAATCACTGTTATGAAACATTCTTACTGCAGCTTCTGGTTGGTTCAAGAGAATTGTTTCACAGTTATGAGGCTGTTTTCCACTGAAGAAGAAGAAGAAGAGTTTGGATTTGATATCCCGCCTTTCATTCCCTTTAAGGAGTCTCAAAGCGGCTAACATTCTCCTTTCCCTTCCTCCCCCACAACAAACACTCTGTGAGGTGAGTGGGGCTGAGAGACTTCAGAGAAGTGTGACTGGCCCAAGGTCACCCAGCAGCTGCATGTGGAGGAGCGGGGACGCGAACCCGGTTCCCCAGATTACAAGACTACCGCTCTTAACCACTACAACACACTGGCTCTGAAAGAAGAAGGCAACTCCTTTAAACAGCAGAGCTTTAAACTCATCTTCCTGTTGCTCACTGACCATGCTCTTTGTGGAAAGAATGTGTCATAGGACTGCTGTACATATTTACTGTCCTCTTGAGTGGTCTAACTGGCAATCCCTCCCTCTTCCCAGGGAATTATGGGAATTGTAGTTCTGCGCAGGGGGGAGTCATCTAACAACTCTCAGCCTGCTTAAACTACACTTCCCAGGATTCTTTTGGGGTGAGGCCATGACTTCTAAAAGTGATATGATGTTGCTATAATAGCATTGATGGGACCAATTATTAGCACTCTTTGTGTCAGAAAGTTTGGGAGGGGGCACAGCTCTGCCAGGGGTGACACTCAGGGTTCATATGCAGAAGGTCTACACTTCAAACCTTGCCATCTCCTATTTAAAAAGGATCAGATTGTTGCTCTTGAGATAGATCCTTTTCTGCCTGAAACCCTAGAGAACCATTGCAAGTCAGAGTGGATCAGGCATAGGCAAACTCGGCCCTCCAGATGTTTTTTGGCCTACAACTCCCATGATCCCTAGATAAGAGGTCCAGTGATCAGGGGTGGTGGGAATTGTAGTCCCAAAACATCTGGATGGCTGAGTTTGCCTATGCCTGGAGTGGATAATACTGGGCTAGATAGATAAAACAGACTGGTTTGATATATGTCCTATTGACTGAAAGTGGGTCCCTGCAGGATGTAGTTTTACCAGCACTTTAATCAGAGCAAGTCTTTTCAATGAAGCACTGGAAATTCAGTCTATGTGGTTGTTTTCTTCTTCTTCTAATGTGTTATGATCTGCTGTGAAACATTTTACAACTGCATCTATCAATAGCATTAGCTGACTGGGTGAGATAGTGGAACCAACATAAACTTGAATGAGTTCTTGGAATTGGTAAGTACTCCACAGAAAATCATCTGGCACAGAGGAATAAATATCACATGTGGTAAGTTGTGTTAAACCCATTATGGTATTCCCTGCCCAAACTATGGGGGTTTAACTGTGGTGCTTGTCTGACAGGAAGACTGTTTTTGCTTTAATTTTATTTAACAAGAATAAGACAGAGATTGCAGGGGCTTTTACTGTACTCTTTTTGGCACCAGCTAATAGCATTTTTGTTTAGACAAGCCTATCTAGATATGTAGAATGTCGACATCTGCTTTTCAGCATGCTGTTGATTTTAACTATTTTTTATTTAAACTGTTGCTTTAAACTTGTTTCTGCTGTTGGTTTTCTTGTTTTGCTAGTTTGTAAACCACTTCAAGGTTCCATTGCAACCAGAGGGGATATAAACCTTGTAAAATAAATACCACACAAATATTAGTGGCGTGCAGCATGAGTCGTGCACGCTAGCTGAGGATAATGGCAGTTGTAGTCCAAATTACAGAGAGGACATCAAGTTAGGGGGAAGGCTGCTCTGCAGACATCTGGTCTCCCAACCCAGACTTCGCTATTTCACTGCCTTGAGAGTTGCAGCTTCTCACCTGCCCCTGCTACTTCCTTCTTTCCTACTCCTGTTGGTGGGCCAATTTGACCCAGAGCTGCCTTCCTCAATCTGCTCACTTCCTCCCAATCTTTGTGAGGGCAGAGTGCTTTCCTTGCACACTGGCCTTGAGCCAAAACAGCTGCTTTACCCCATCATCCTAGCAGTGAAGAGACCCTGGAAACCCCCCAGAGGCTAGGTGAAGTTAAGCAGGAGGGCGCATCTGATTAAAAATATATGATTGAGGACAAAATATTCCTCTCTTGTGACCTGTCGGTCTACTATGATGTCAGGCATGCCAGCTTCTGTGACGCCCAATATATGGGAGCTCTGATCACTACACACATTCCAAATACAGTGTTAACTTGGAAGTCAAACAGAATCTGTTCGGGAAGTCCGTTCAACTTCCAAAACATTCAGAAACCAAGGCACGGCTTCCGATTGGAATCACAGGAAAGTGATTCATCTACCACGAAGCTCCTGATCATTACTGAGGAGCATCCTGAGTTGCATGCTCATCATGTGTGATGGGGCTCCCTATCACCCCACGTGAACTGAGAGTGCACTTACAAAAACCCATCACTTCCTTATAGCTGTGGGTTACAGGGGAAGATGTATTTATTTAGCCAGGCAGGCATTTAAATACTGCCTATTCAACAAAGTTCTCTCTGCGGTGGGAGGTGTGCAAGTTGTATTTCAGAAAAGGTTATCGGTCAGTGCTGTCAGTCAGAGCCTCTGATAAGTTTCTAAAGAACCTAAGGCTCCCCTGAACTACTGTTTCAAAATCACATATCTAAATCATGGAAACATAAAATTTAAATACAGGAATGGGCACTCCACTCTGGATCCTGGTAAATCTACCAGAGACATACTTGTACAATTCATATATGGCTAACACAACAAATGTTTTAACAAAATTTCACAAACCATTAAAACTGGAATGAACGCTATCAAGTACAATATATGGAAATGTTGAATCAGGAAATAGAATGGAAAATTAAACAAATGAGACAAAAAACATTTGAATCAGCTAACAAATGTGGGGAATTGCTGGCCTGGCAAATGAAAAAAAGACAAAAATTAAATACTATTACAAATTTAGAAGTGGAAGGAAAGAACATACATAATCCAACTGAGATCAGAAACTGTTTCCAGAGGTATTTTAAACAACTATACACACAAGGGCCACAGAAAGAAATGGACATAGACCGATTTTCTGAAGACAAATGGATTACAAAAAATCTCTCAAGAAAGTAAATTAAATGTGGCTGGACTACAATTTTTAAAAGTAAATTAATGTTGAATTATAAAATAACTGAACAGGAAGTAGATCCAAAACATGCAATTGGGCAAATCTCCAGGACCGGATGGGCTGACTTCTAGATATTATAGATCCTTGAAAGAGTGGTTAATACAGCCTTTAAAGGAAGTCTGCAATGAAATATTGCAGCACCAGAGTCGAGGAAAGATGCGTACATTACACTTATACCGAAAACAGAGACTGAAAAGACTCAGCTTAAGAACTACCGCCCCATATCATTACTTAATGTGGATTACAAAATCTTTGCAGACATTTTGGCCAAGAGATTGAAAAAAGTGTTGATGGAAGAGATTCATAAAGACCAAACGGGCTTTCTCCCGGGAAGACATTTGTCTGACAATTTGAGGAATATAATTAAAATTTTGGAAAAACTAGAAGTGAACATAAATACTAAAGCAGTTTTGATATTTGTGGACGCGGAGAAAGCTTTTGATAATATCTCTTGGAGTTTTATGAAGAAGAACCTACAGGGGATGGGGGTAGGCCAAGGCTTTGAAAACGGTATAAGTGCAATTTATTCAGAACAAAAGGCTAAACTAATTGTAAATAATGTAGTGACGGAAGAATTTAAGATAGAAAAAGGGATACGACAAGGTTGCCCAATCTCTCCATTGCTTTTTATATCAGTCCTGGAGGTTTTGCTGAATATGATTGGAAGGGACCAGTTGGTTAAAGGTATACAAGTCGGAGCTAAACAGTACAAATTGAGAGCATTTGCAGATGACTTGGTATTGACATTACAGGAGCCAGAATCTAGTACTAAAAGGGTTTTAGAACTGATTCAAGAATTTGGTCATGTTGCAGGATTTAAACTGAATAAGTTAAAAACCAAGGTTTTAGAGAAAAATTTAACACCGATTGAGAGAGAGGGGTTTCAGAATGAGACAGGATTGACAGTGGTTAAGAAAGTGAAATACCTGGGGATTAATATGACAGCAAAAATGGGAATTTATTTTAAGACAGCTATGAAAAATGCTGGGCCGAAGTGAAAAAAGATTTAGAAATTTGGTCAAACTTGAAGCTTTCACTGCTGGGTCGTATTGCTGCGATAAAAATGAATGTTTTGCCTAGAATGTTGTTTTTGTTTCAAACATTGCAAATTGTGGACAAAATGGATTGCTTCAAGAAGTGGTAGAGAGATATTTCTAGATTTGTCTGGCAGGGCAAGAAGCCCAAAATAAAATTTAAGATATTAACTGATGCAAAGGAAAGGGGTGGATTTGCCCTGCCAGACTTTAAACTTTATATTATGAATCAGCAACTTTTTGCTGGTTGAAAGAATGGCTGCTTCTTGAAAATACAGACATTTTGGATTTAGAAGGTTTTAACAACGTATTTGGATGGCATGCATATCTGTGGTATGATAAGGTCAAAGCACATAAAGCATTCAAGAATCATATTGTTAGGAAAGCATTGTTTAATGTCTGGATAAGATATAAGGATTTACTGGAAAACAAAACCCCAAGGTGGTTGTCACCGATGGAAGCAAAAGCACAGAAAAAGCTCAATATGGAGGCCAAGTGGCCGAAATATTGGAAAATTCTGGAACAAGAGGGAGATAGACTGAAATTGCAGAGTTTTGAGAAACTAAAAAACAAAGTGCGAGATTGGCTTCATTATTATCAGATAATGGAGGCATATAATTCGGACAAGAAAATTGGTTTCCAGGTGGAGAAATCAAAATTAGAAACAGAACTGTTAGAACCCAAAACTAAGATTTTGTCAAAGATGTATAACTTGCTGTTGAAATGGAATACTCAGGATGAAACGGTGAAATCTGCTAGGTGTGATGGCCTGGGATTCCGAGTCTGAGAGTGAACCGGAGGAATCCCAGCCGGCACAGGAGTCCCCGCCTCCAGGGCCGGCTGAACTGGGGCAAGGCCTAGATGCTGAGGAGCCTGCACCTGTGCCAGATCCTCAGGGGCAGGCACCAGGTGAGACCATTCTGGCCCCAGAGGTGCTGGAGGACTCAGTGGCTACAGGTGAGCCTCCCCCGGGGCCCAGTAACCCTTCGGCCTCTCCTGAACTGCAGAGGCTTAGGGCAGAGAGGCGAAGGGAACTGGTCTCTCCCAGGAGGAGTGCTCGCCTTAAGGCCAGGAGAGGCGGGGCTCCTGGGGGCCGGGACCGCCCCCGGCCTTAGAAGAAGATAAAGGTCAGGCAGCCCGGTCCCAGGTTGTGGGAGCAACGTCGTTGTGGAGTACCTGCTTTACCCAGACCTAGATCTGCACTCCCGGTGTGCCTGTTCCTCACCCGGCTTCCTGCTCCTGACTCTCCGGTGTTCCTGTTCCTCGCCCGGCTGCCCGCTGCTGACCCACCAGTGTTCCTGTTCCCCGCCTGGCTCCCTGCTTCTGCTCTACCAGTGTTCCTGTTACCCGCCTGGCTTCCTGCTGCTGCCCTACCAGTGTTCCTGCTCCCCCGCCCGGCTCCCTGTTTCGGACCTCGCGTCTCATCTAGTGATCGTCTACCCTGCTAGTGACTCTGGACTGAACTTCGGATACGGTATTAGTACCTCCCCCCCCCCCGGGGACCAGCACACTATGATTAAATGGGCACAAGATGTTGGACATAACATAATGATGGCTGACTGGGAACAGTTATGGACCACAGGTATGAAGTTTATGGCATGCAATGCCTTAAGAGAGAATATTATGAAAATGGTATACAGGTGGTACATGACCCCAGTTAAGCTTGCAAAAACCTATCATTTGCCCGATAATAAATGTTGGAAATGTAAAGAAACTGAAGGTACATTCTTTCACCTTTGGTGGATGTGCCCAAGGATTAAGGCTTTCTGGGAGATGATATATAATGAACTGAAAAAGGTATTTAAATATACCTTCTTGAAGAAACCAGAGGCCTTTCTCCTAGGCATAGTCGGCCAATTGGTGCCAAAGAAGGACAGAATTTTTTTTATGTATGCCACAACAGCAGCAAGAATACTCACTGCAAAGTATTGGAAGACACAAGATCTACCCACCCTGGAAGAATGGCAGATGAAGGTGATGGACTACATGGAACTGGTGGAAATGACTGGCAGAATCCGAGACCAGGGAGAAGAGTCGGTGGAAGAATATTGGAAGAAATTTAAAGACTACCTACAGAAATATTGTAAAATTAATGAATGTTAGAATGATGTTGGATAGAAATTAAGTGGTTTTCAGCTGTAATACTATAAGGGAATATGAAAAATGGATTATTAATAGGCAAAAATTTAACGTTACAATATTTTAAGATTAATGATTAGGATAAACAAAGAGGGTAAGGATTTGCTGAACCAACAAACTGAACTGGAATACAAAAAAGGGAGGCGTGAGGAGGTCCGGGAAATAAGCTAATGAAAAATAAGTAATGGAAAGAATGAGTTGTTTTTAACCATTTTTATTTTGTATTTTGTATTTTTATTATTATTATTTTTATTTCTACTTTGTAATACTTTGAAAATTTTAATAAATATCTTATAAAAAAAAGAAATAAGTTAATGAAAGATAAAGATATGGAAATATTGGATGTGTTTTTAATTGTCTTTGCTTTTGTTTTTGTTTTGATGTATTGTGTCTTTTGCTTTTTTATATGTACTGTAATGTATTGATTTGTATTGTTTACTTTTTCTCTTTCTTTTTTACTTCTTTTTTTAATTCTTAAACTTTTAATAAATATTATTTTTTAAAAAAAACCTGGAATGAATGCTTGATATTTTTTTTAGTTACCTTGATCTCGTAGATGTCAGTGA
The DNA here is from genome assembly GCF_964188305.1 of Podarcis bocagei. Classification (NCBI taxonomy): domain Eukaryota; kingdom Metazoa; phylum Chordata; class Lepidosauria; order Squamata; family Lacertidae; genus Podarcis; species Podarcis bocagei. Next base: position 65,146,848 of record NC_138133.1, read on the forward strand.
AACCAAAGTGCATGAATCTGAGAAATCTGGTTTATCCAGTTTGTGTACTTTCCTCCTAAAGTTCTGGGATATTTTTTCCTTGATCACAACCTCCAGTTACATTAATTTCTAAATTAGATTTTGATTCTTTCTGATGTCTTTCTACTGTGGCAATGGTATAGAAATAATACATGGCTTCTTATTTACAATTGGTTGAAAATATGTAATAAGTAAAAAATATGTTTTCAGAAAAAAATAAGCCATAGTGCTTCCCCCCCCCCGCCCCCCGCAAGTCAACAGGGTCATGATCCAAAACTTCTAAGTCAGTGTTTCCCAAACGTTTTTGGGCAACGGCACACCTGTTTACCGGAAAAAAATCTCGCGGCACACCACCATTAAAGCCCCGCCCCGTGACGTCAGCGCGCAGCGTCACGCCGGGAGGGACGCACAAAAGTGAAAGTTTTTTCCCTCCCCCTTGCCGGGGTGGGAGGAGGCAGCAGAGCGAGGGACTGAGGGACGGCGGCAGCTGAGGCGGCGGCGGCTGTTGTGGTGGTGGCGGCGATAGCGGGCGGAGGAGGGGGCGGTGGCAGGGCTTGAGGAGCCGTCGCCGGGAGTTGCTGCTGCTGCTGTTGCTGCTGCTGCCCGGACATGCCGGCCTCCTCCTCCTCCGCTGTCTCGCGCTCCTCCCTTTTGCGCGCGCTGCCCCGCCGCTCGGCACCACCACCGCAGAGCCGCCCCCGGCTCGACGCGGATCCTCGCCGCCGCCACCTCTCGCCGCCCGACTCGCCCGCCTCCCTCCCACGGCACACCAGCCGATGTCTCACGGCACAGTAGTGTGCCGCGGAACACCGGTTGGGAAACACTGTTCTAAGTGCAGGAGCTTCCTGTTCTCTTCCATGCCCTGTGTGCGTACATGCACATAAAATTTATTTTCCCATGGGAAGCTCCCCCCCCCCCCATTAAAGGAACAGAAAAGCATTTGCATGAGAATACTGAACATGCACATTACAGTGACTGCCTAGATTTCCACGTCTAGGCTGCAAATGAAACGTATTAATGTAATTCCACATCCATGATAGGAACATAAGGAGCTCCCTTATCCGGAGTCATCTTGGATAGCCACAGGCATCATTGGCAAGTGGAGCAGAAATTCACCATTCTTTCAGCAGCTGGCTCAGTTTAGGGAGCCACACTTTGGGGATGGGGAAACAAGGAGAGGCGTGAGCAGTTCCAAAACGGCCTTGGTGCTCAGGTGCTTGAGGGTTTCCCCAAGCATCCAGATGGTCCTTATGAGAACAGGATGCTGGCCCTGGTTAGCTCAGTTGGTTAGAGCATGGTGCTGATAATGCCCAGGTTGCAGGTTCGATCCCTGTATGGGACAGCTGCATATTCCTGCAATGCAGAGGGTTGGATTAGATGATCCCCAGGGTCTCTTCCAACTCTCCAATTCTGTAATTCTCTAATTCTAAGACTAGATTGGCCAGCTGGCTCTTGTTATGTACTTGGTAAGCCTGCCAACATTTGGTCTGGCTAATTTAAGGATAGATTTATTACAGGACCAGGTCACGGCGAAGAGGCCAAAATGAGCAACGGTAGCAGATTCAGTGTCAATGTCAACTGCTTTGGGTCATGACAAGTGCCAGCGTGAAGTCAGATGAAAATGTATTTACTGTTAGCGTTTTTTACTGTTGGGCTATTTTGAAGGGAGAGAATGTACCAGAATGCCCAATCAGATCTAAAGCAATGGCCATTGACTCCCCTTTTGTGAATGGGGCAGAGGGCCCTATCCTCATATAGTGTACTGAGCTCTGGAAATCTTCCTGGGACCTCTATGTTACAAACAAGTAGTGAATGATCTTTTGAATTATAGAGCAGTAAGGTTTGGGCCTGCTTCATTAGAAGATGGTAGACTGCAGTGCTTCCTGAAGGAATGAAGAGAATTCTGAAACACAGCTCAGCGAGTGTCCAGGGTTGTTGATGTTTTTGCATGTCTAGAAGTCAGGGAAGTTGTCTGCCTTCACAACTGCCTGTCTGCTCTGAGAGAATTCTGAAATGAACAGTTATAGTTGTGGGGCAGGGGGGGAATCAAGGTATGGAAAGCTAGTTTGATTTCCTCACCATGTTGCTTCTCCATTCTCCCCCATTCCATTGCCGTACAATTTAGGGTGCACGCATAGGAAAATTCCTTGAGATAAATGACACTTTATTTTGGCACACAGAACAATCTCTCAAAATGACCTCAAATATTCCTCTGCAGTTGGGGGAAGGAAATGGGGAAAGCTTCCCTCTTGTCTTTTCACTTGCAAATCCCATTAATAAAACTAAAAGCAATGCCCTGGCTGCCCAGGAAATGCAATATCAGATATCCTGGCAGACAGGAGAGAAGCCTCATGCCCAAATTTCTGTGGGACACCGCCTCCTGTGATGTATGTATGATGCTTTTGAGGTGGTCTTGGGCTAAGGAGTGGGCAATTTCAAAAGTCTTTATAGGGGCTTGCACACCATTGTTCTGGGTGTCTCCTACCTCCTTGCAATGAGGGGAGGGAACTCTGAACAGAGAAATAAAGACCTGCCTTGCTTTCCACTGGATCCTGCCTCCATCCATTCTGCTCTGACCCATCATGGACTTAGGGAACTCAGAGTCCCATGGGGAGTTGAGCAGCAAAAGCCAAACCCCAATTTTTACATCACCGTATACTTCATCACTTTTCCTTTTTCCATTAGTATTCTTTATCGCTTTCATTTGTGTTCTCTATTCCTTGAAATAATGTAACAGAATAAATCTAGCAGCAGCAACAGCAGCAGCAGGATTTATAAGGAGTTTTGGAAGGTTTGGTGAGTCACAACCGTGGCAGGCCTGACGTACAGTGCAAGAATGCAGGAAGCTGTAGAGGGCAAAGGTTTTGACAACAGCAGTCTCTTGTGACGTAAATGGAATACAGAGTTTGGCTGAGTGAAGTGAGGCTTTGGCTCAGTTATGGGGTCACCAAACTGTGGTTCCCATGATACAATGTATCCTGGAACTCACTGCTAGACGAAGAACTCAAACTCCCAGCTTGGTTTCTGCCCAAGACTTTAGTGCATAAATCAGATCAGTACATAGGCAAAGCACCAGAGACGGAGCTAACTGCTCCGGCACCCAGAGCAGCGTGCACCTGGGGGTGGGGCTAGTGTCCCAGGGGTGGGACTCCCAAGGGGTGGGGAGATTGTCCCAGGGGGCGAGCCTCGGGGGGGCGCAGACGTCCATCTTCCACGTGACAGTCCTTCTCTTCTCTTTACCAGGCTAAACATACCCAGCTCTCTCAATTGTTCCTCATAAGGCTTGGTTTCCAGACCCTGGTAATCTTGTTCGCTCTCCCCTGCAAACATTCTTGTCCATATCATTCTTAAATGGTGGTGCCCAGAGCTGGACACTGTACTCCAGATGTGGCCTGACCAAGGAAGAAAATAGCAATGCTATTAATTCCCTTGATTGGGACACTATACTTTGGTTGTTGCAGCCTAGAATAGCATTAGCATTTTTTGTTTGCTGCGTCACATTGTTGACTTATGTTTAGCTGGTGGTCTACTAAGACTCCTTTTATATGCCTCTTGTCTTTGTCCATGGAGTTTTCTTGGCAGGGATACTGGAGTGGCTTGCCAGTTCCTGCTCCAGGTGGATCACGTTTAGTCAAAACTCTCCGCTATGACTTGTCCATCCTGGGTGGCCCTGCACAGCATAGCTCATAGCTTCTCTGAGTTGTTCAAGCCCCTTCGCCACGGCAAGGCAGTGATCCATGAAGGAGATCCTGAAGCTGAGGCTCCAATACTTTGGCCACATCATGAGAAGAGAAGACTCCCTGGAAAAGACCCTGATGCTGGGAAAGATTGAGGGCACAAGGAGAAGGGGACGACAGAAGACGAGATGGTTGGACAGTGTTCTCAAAATTACCAACATGAGTTTGACCAAACTGCAGGAGGCAGTGGAAGACAGGAGTGCCTGGCGTGCTCTGGTCCATGGGGTCATGAAGAGTCAGATACAACTAAACAACTAAACAACAACTAAGACTCCTAGATTGTTTTCACATGTGTCTCCCATCTCATATTTGTGCAGCAGATTTTTCCTGCCTAAGTGCAGAACCTTACATTTGTTCTGATTGAAATTCATTTTGTTAGCTTTGGCCCAGTTTTCCAACCTGTTAAGGTCATATTGAACCCTGATTTTTTTGTCAGCAGCATTGGCTGCTGTTTTCAAGAGGACCAGGAATGAGCTTTTATATTTATAAGTAACAGAGACACTGTATGTAAGAAGAGAATGATGGTCAGCTGCAAGAATGGACTTACAACAAGTGAAGGGTCAAGTGAATATTAAAGAAGAGATGTTGTGGCTACAGGAGGAGATGGTTCTTTTTAAGAGATTGTATTAAATTAAAGTGATTTGGTTTGATTTGCAATAATTTTGAAAACTAATAAAAAATAATTTATTTTTTAAAAAAGGAATAATCTAGACGGCTGGACTGTAGGAACTAGAAAAAAGAACTGAAAATATGCACAAAATCCGGACACAAAAATAAGCAGTACTTCCAATATGGGCACCCACCTATGTCTGGGTCTTAGATATTTCTAAGTCACCTCCAGACCTACAGAATTCAGTCACAAACTGGAAATTTTGCTCCGAGCAATTAAAGTCGACTAAAGTGACCTGTTGTTCTGACACAACAAATCCACTTTTTTTTTTTTACAAAATGACTTTGTGGTTAAGAAAGCAATGGGGAAATGCACTACAATGTGTGGGATGAACATTTAAGTAACAGGAAAATGTATAACCAGTGTGAAAGCAAATCAAGGTGGAATCAGGTTGGATGCTCACTGTCATGTGACAGTCCCACAAACAAATCAGAATGAGCATAGGAGCCAACACCTCAGGGCCGAGGTCTCTTCAGCCCCCCAATAAAATATTTGATGGGGCCTCCCCCCCACAAGTTGATGAACATTGCCATTCAGATGGAGTGTGCACACCACATCATATGATTGTTTATGCAGGGTGGAGCTTACCTGCCCCTCCAATATTTTATTCAAGTTGGCACTCCTGAGAGCGAGTGCTCTATAAAGACTAGGCATCCTCTGACCTCCAGGTAAGCTTTGTGCAGCAAATCAGGATGAATTATATAATAAGTAGGTCACCCACGTTCACAGACTTTAGCAAAAAAAACCACCCAGCTTCCTTGTTATATGCAGGGAAGGATGGTGTTCAGACAACCATCTGCTGATCATTCACTGTAGAGAGAAACATAGCTAGAGTAACTCTCCCCTGCAATGCTTGAAGACGAGAAGATCATCACTGCTTTCTGCTGGGCCAGCAGCATCATATGTGAGGTGTTTTGCAGCTCACACTTAGCAAGATGTGCCCCCACAGGCAAGCAGGATTCACAGTTTCTTTTCCTGCTCAATGCATGTCTGTGTAGATGGGGGACACCCTGTTTTTTGGGTGGGAAAAGCTTTCTGAAACCTGAATCCTAGCACACATTTGCCAACCAAAGCAGGTGCAATACATGGTATCATTTTACTTTCATTCTTTCCCCCTCCCCCTTCTTGCTTAAAATAGGACAGCCATTATGGTGATACAGGAGGAATAGAATTTCTCAGGCCTAGAAATAGGTTTACAGCAATGAGCCCTCTCAAATTACTATTTTGCAATTGCCTTCTTTTTCCTTTTAATTTTTTCTAAGTATTCCACATTATTGTGGCGCTCTCTCTCTCTCTCTCTCTCTCTCTCTACATATATATATATATTCTCTTGTAATTTTGTCGCTGAAGCTTTGCAGTCCATTCAAACTAGTATGTGACCCAGGTATTTAAAATAAAAACGCATGTGTGGTAATAAACATTTGGAAAAACCACCAAACTCATATCCCAAATTCTTCTCTGAGAACTTGAGGCCATTTTGAATGCAAGAACATTCCCGTCAGTTGTTAAATTCAGATATTTCATGTAAATTTCTGAGATATGACTACGTTCAAGGGTTATTCAGACCTCTGCCGCTTTCCCCTGGGGAAAACCTGAGGTTTAGTGCTGAATCAGAACAAGTGGCAATTGGGTTTTTCTCAGATTGCCATTTGTTCCAATCAAGCACTAAAGAGCAGGTTTTCTGGGGGAAAGCAGGGCAGAGGCAAAACCACTCGAACCCATGCCTAGAAAGCATGGGACAAGTGGAAAACTGCATGAACCTGTGGTTTCTAGGCATTGGGACAAGCTGAAGTGTGAGTGAGCCCTTAGTTTAGCTAAACAAATAGATATTTCTGATTTTCCAATATGGCAGCTTTTCTCCAACATGGAGTTTTTGGAACTTTCAGGATGGTTATCATGACTGCGATTTTCAGCATTTACTCTAAATCAGTGTTTCCCAATCTTGGGTCTCCAGTTGCTTTTGGACTACAGTTCCCATCATCCCTGAGCACTGGTCCTGCTAGCTAGGGGTGATGGGAGTTGTAGTCCTAAAACCGCTGGGAAACTGTGCTTTAAATGGCTGGGCTGTGTTGGTTCAGTTATTTATTTTTGCAAATTGCACTGTATACACAGCAGGTCCAGTGCACCCATGAGGCATGAAGAAATGGTTGTCTCAGGACCACAGACTCTGGACAGGTGAGAGGGGTGACGGCAGGCATTGGCACCACATTTTTGCATACCCTCACGCCCATCCCTGGCCTCCTTTCTTTTCCCGCAAGGCCACCTCCCAGCAACTGCAGAGAAAGAGGAGGCAGGGTTGGCATTTTCCATTGTGCCTGGAGTGGCTCGATTTCTCTCTTGACTCATAGTCTATTAAAAGTTGGGCGTGATGCAAGAGTTGGCTAGACAATAGCTGAAATCATCTCAGTAAAAGCACACCAGCAAGGGCACAGAGGAAGCCGCCTTAAACCGAGACAGATCATTGGTCCATCTAGTTCAGTACTGTCTGCCCTGACTGGAAGCAACTCTCCAGGTTGCACACACACACAAGCTAGCCCCTCCCTAACTCTGCCACTGAGTTGTGGCCATGCACACCAAACTAGAGAGCCGTGGCTGCTGTTACTCTGGGGACCAGCAGGGGTGGGAGGAGAGCAGCCTGGGATGTGGTACCTAGTGGGAATTAGAAGCACCAATAAAGCATGACTTTATATCCCAGATCCGAGCCGTCTGATCTGTCCTTGGTTACTGCTGGGTTGATGATAAATCCTGGCAGCCAGTATGCATGAAGGAGAAGGTGGAAGTTGGGGAGGGAGAGCAAAAAGCACTGGGAAAATAACCAACAGACGCTTGGGGAAAAAATAACCAAGGCAGGGCCTGACTGGCTTGGGTCATATCCCCATGGCTACAGGCTGCTCAGTAAGCTCCTTCCAGCTGCTCTTTGACTTTAGGAACACAAATGCATTCCTTGACCCTGGCCCCTTTGTTTTGACTGCCTCATAGCTCTCTACACTCATTAACTTCCTAAGCTGCTGCTCACAAGACACTGGCCAGGGCTGTTTTTCTGTTCGGTTTCTTTGACTGCATTGCACTTTGCTTCATTCTGGGCCTTGGCTTCCATCACATCAGTTCCAAAGAGGAGCCTTTATCGTTTTGGAGGACAACAGGTCAGGAAACCTTGGTAAGTCTCTCTTTCTTTTGTGAGCATGTGTGTGTTTTAAAAAATCATAGAGCATTAAAAAGAAAATTGTAGGATTTCTCTGGTGGAGCATCTGTTTTGCGGGCAGAAGGTCTCAGAGCTGGTCCTTGGAGTGTCCCCTGCCTGAAACCCTGGAGAGTCACTGTCATTCAGTGTAGACAATACTGAGCAAGGTAGACCATTGATCTGCAGCTTTCTGTGTTCCTGAGCTCAGATACCAGTGCTGAAATGTAACATGCACCTGGAAGTGTTCCAACAAAAGGCAGAGAAAAGTAAGCTTTCAGTACTGCAAAGGTTGCATGGGATTTTTGTCCTGGAGCAACAGACCATGAGGAAAAGTTGTGGCATTTGAAACTTCTTAGTTTAGAGAGAAGTAGAGTAAGAGGTGACATGATAGATGCTTATAAAATGATGTGCTGCGTGGAGAAAGCAGATAGAGAATGTTTTCCCCTCCCTCTTTCATAACACAAGAGTTTGTGGGCATCCAACAAAGCTGAATATTGATGGATTCAGGAAAGATAAAATTAAGTACTAATTCACAACGTGCATAACTAAACTGTAGAGCCCATTCGCACAAGAGGCAGCGATGGCCACCAACTTGGGTGGCTTTAAAAGAGGATTGGACAAATTCATGGAGAAGACTTTGCAATGGCTATGTTCTACCTCCACTGTTGGGGGCAGTGATGCTTCTGAATACCACTTGCTGGAAGCCACAACAGGAGAGAGTACCCTTGTGCCGGAATCCTGCTTGCTGGTTCCCCAGTGGCCTCTGGTTGGCCACTGGAGAACAAGATGCTGGAGCAGATGAGCCACTGGCGCGATCAACAGGCTCTTCTTGCATTCTTATGTCATCTATGTGGACCAACCAGGGATAGAGATCTTCTCCCAATGCCCCAGTTTTTTCCCTCCCATCTGCTTGTCTTCTGATGAGGACACGGTGAACATTGGGAAGGGGGTGCAGTGACCATTCCACCACTGTTCCACACCATATTTGAGGGTCTGCATGTTGCGGATCAAATTGACCCAAGAGAAGAGAGAGGTTCCACCAGCTTAATTTAGGCACATTGAGCGGGCTTCCCCATTTGTCACTTCTTGCTAAAAAAAAATATTGTGCCCCTCTCTTGTGGAACCCCATGTTTTCAACCTGTAAAGAAGATTAGTCTGAGTGAAACTGACTTCCCCAAGGTTACTGAGCAAGCAGGGATTTGAACCTAGATTCCCTACTGGGAACAACATTTTCAGCAATGCAGCCGCCAGCAACCTAGCAACCAATTTAACCCATCCTAGGGCCAAGTCTTGTGTTCCTTTTTTTTTTTTTTTTGGACTCGGGGATAAAAAGTACCCAAATTTATATCAATTCCCATGCAATTCCACTGGAACTGGAATGTTTTACCCCCATTACAACCTTACTCTATGATCTCTGACTTAGAAAGAAACTATCCAAGGACCTGTGCACATTTAAATGGCTGGATTTTCCTGCAATAAGAACTGAAGTGGAGGGTAGTAGATAGGTAGCCGTGTTGGTCTGCCATAGTCAAAATAAAAAAATTCCTTCCAGTAGCACCTTAAAGACCAACTAAGTTAGTTCTTGGTATGAGCTTTCGTGTGCATGCACACTTCTTCAGATACCCCCTGAAGTGGAGGGGACAGAGATTTTGCCCATTGCCATTTCTATTTTTATTGCAAGGGAACATGGACACTTGAACCAGTGCGCCATATTCACAATTGATGGGGCTGCTCATCTTGTAGCTGACTATAAACAATTAAGTGGGAAGCAGGCTTTAGTGTAATTCCCCTGGAGTCCATAGGAGTGCTCCAAGTCTGCTCTGGAACGGGCCAACTTCTGCCAGCCTTAACCAACCTGGTACAGCTAGACTTAAATATATAAAATGTACACAGTAAAAGAAGCATATATCCTTTTGCTGAGCAAGTTGTTATGAACATGTCGGGACATTCTCACACATGTTGTTCAGGCTTGGTGTGAGATCCTTTTCTTTATCATCTCTCAAGTGACTCATTTTGACCCATTCTTTTTAGACCTCTCCTTTATTTTGCTTGAATCTTGTCCCTGTAGTCATGTAGTTCTTTCCTCCTGAATTTTCCTACAGCTGTGTCTGTGGTCACCCCCCCCCCAAAGACTACACAATATATTTCAGGTTGTTTTGTTTTCCCTAGGCTGTGTGCTGTCCTTAGGAAGTTTCAGGATGTTCCTTTGTGATGGAATAGACACCTATAGATCAATAAAGCAGCTGGAAAGTATACTTGAATGTGAAAGTGGCTCTGAAAATGGATCATGATTCTGTTCACGGAACTGAATCTCATTGGTTTAAATGGGGTTTTCCATATGATATATTTTGAATTAGTGTCACATTTCCATTGTAACCTGGTTTACTGTGCCACAAAATTAGCCAATTCCTGGCCTCTCCACCTAATTCTGCTGATTTGAGTCTGAAGTAAGGACACACAAACGCTGTTCTGCCTCCTGCCCACACATAGTCTTACTTGCACTTGCTCTGGAAATTGATGTTTACACCAGCACCCTCTGCAAAATACAATGAGTCACAGTACCATCAAAGGTGGTCATGAAAAAAGATTCTAAGAATGTAGAGGAGGGAAAACATAATCGACTTGGCAGTTTCCTTTGTCTTCAGCAAACATCAGTGAATTTCCTAGAAATTCTGGGGGGAAAGGACTTGGCTGTAGCCCTGGCAGTTGTTGTTCATTAGCGAACTTGAGCTGCTTGGGGGGAAGCAGTTTCCTTGATATGCTGCTGCTGCTGATTTTGGTTACCCTGCTGTGGGGATACAAATAGCAGCACACAGAGAAGGGGGTATTCATATTCATATCACTTACCCTTCCTGCCAGGCAGCTGCTTGCTTACTTTCAGCCTTAGCTCACTCTTGAGTTCCTGAAGTTACAGCCATCTCCTTGTTAAACAGGGCAGGACATCAGTGATCCATGGGTAAGCATTAACCGTCCTCTGATATTTATTTACCAGCTGTAGATCAGAACAATAGCCTCCTTTTGATATTGGAGATGGGGCGTTTGAAGGGTAGAGCATGTGTCAATTTAGAGTTTACTTCTAAAAATTGTAGACAAGCTGGAAAACCAGGTCTTTTTATTTTCCTATCGTGGATGGGGGTGTTCAGCTTTTTACACTGGATAATAAACGTAAGTCCAAACTGCAATGTGCTTTTTGGATGGGCGGCTTATGATATGTCTTTGGGAGGGGGTTATCTCTTTATGACACCAAGCCTTGTTTTGCACACTTGGCTTCTTCCCAGCTTGGCCTGTGTCCATACAAGAAACATTATTCTTCCCAGCTTGCTTTTGGACATGCTCAATAGCTGTGTTTTGAAGTTTGATACAAGCAAGCACAACTGGCTTTCCCGCACAAGGGCTGACACCATGCCTGGCTCACAACAGCTGTTTTTAACAAACATTTACCAATCAATTACTGTATTGCATCAATGATTAAGGGCATTGAAAACAAAACAAAAACCAGAAACCCAAGGTAAATTAATCTAGAGTACTTTCTTCTGCTTTGGATGCACAGTCATTGGCATGAATGAGGTGGAAAGAATCCCTAGTTGATGATTCAACTTCCCTTGATCTTAAAGTAAGGGATGTGCTATAAGTGGGAAAAGCAGCAGTTACCTCGGATGAACTAAAGCTTGGCACTGCCAATTTGTGGAAAGCACACAGCATGTCTGGCAGACATTTGTGGCAGCAGAAAACTGCTCCCTGTTCAGTCCATGACAGTTCAGTTGAAATAACAAGTCTGATTCACATGAACAACCTTGGGGGCAACCATCCGGAAACAACCTGGGATCACCTCTGATTGTGTGAACAAGCCCTATGTAATATTGTGCTACGGGGTTTCTTTCAAAATTATATTTTGATGCAAGATAGAACAGTGATCAGTAACCAGATTGGTCAGTGAGCCATTCCTCTACAACACCCCTAAGCTTACAAGGCTATAAACAAACTCTGGGGGCAGGGATAGTCTTTTTCCTTGCTCCACATGGCTGTGTTAAATTATGATGTGGCTGATGGCAGCTGCACAACTTTCCAGTTACATTCACACCAACTGGAGTAATGGAGGATTTTGCAGGAGAAAGGGGAGGGTGAGATAGTAAGTGAACAAATCTAGCTGATATGGTTCTGCAATGGCTGAAATGTTATCCAGGCAGAGCCCACTGTTGCAGGCAACACCAAGAGGTGTTCGATTAGGGGTGAGCAACATAGCTGTCAACGTTTTCCTTCTTTAAGGGAAATTCCCTTATTCCAAATAGGATTCCTCGCAAGAAAAGGGAAAGGTTGACAGCTATGGTGAGCAACCTCGAGCACAGGGACTGTTTGCGGCCCTCTAGGCCTCCATACCTGGCCCTCAGAACTCTCCCCAGACCACACCCTTCACTGGTCTTGCTTCCTGTCTTGAGTGGCTTTGCCTTACAGGAAATTTATCCTTGAGTTCCGATAATGCCTCTTGATCACATGGAGCAAGGACAGAGTGTTATGTGTGTAGAAACTAGTTTATGGTACGAAAGTAAATTTTTCATTAGTTGATTTGCCCACATTTGCCTGTGGCCCCATCCACCACAGGTATGTGGCCCTCAGAAGGCTGTTCAGGTGGGAATGTGGCCCTCTGCAAACAGTTTTCTCACCCCTGGATTTGATGAAGTCAACAGTAGTAGCTGGTGGCCATTGGGAGTGGTGGGGCAGAAGGCAGGGAGTTCAAACAGCACAAGGAACCATAGCCAATGAGAGGCAGAGCCAAGTAGTTCTGGCTTTGCTCCCATCCCCATTCCAGCTCTGTTTGACAAGGACAACACTGAGATGAAGGAGGAAGGTGAAAGGCAGTACGACTTCTGAACTGGTGGTGAGTAAGAAGGCAAGGCATTTGGGGTCTGCTTGAGGGCAGACTGAGGTAGGTGGCGCACTGCCCCATTGGGCCAAGCACTCTTTAGATCAGGGTTGTCAGCCTTTTTTGACCAACAGCATTTCTGTATGCTAATTTCACTAATATTATATAAGTTTTCATGCAAACTTTCCCCAAATATATGCATTTTTTATGTGCATGATTTGAGTAGAGAACTGCATCGCAAAATTTGGATAGAACAGTTGTATTTTGGTTCGTGTTAAAATACGACTCAAATCAAATTTCCCGTTACACCACTATGCAGTTAAAACAGCTACAATACGATTCCTGGTTCTCTATGTCCTGTCAGCTTTCCAGACAAAACATTCTCTTCTCCTCCTCACTTCCAGGTAATGATTAACTGAAGATCATGACAGGCTCCTGGACGACGTGTTGCAATAAAAAGAGCATACCCAAGAATGGATTGCATGAATTGGATTCAGTGGCAGAGAACAAGAAGGAAAAAATGCAGATGAAGCAAGAGATCACCTTGCTTAATGGCATTTCTTTGATAGTAGGGAACATGATCGGCTCGGGGATTTTTGTGGCTCCCAAGGGTGTTTTGATGTACAGTGGCTCGTATGGACTCTCACTTCTCCTCTGGGCCCTTGGTGGGATCTTTTCCTTGTTTGGAGCACTCTGTTATGCTGAACTGGGGACATCCATTATTAAATCAGGAGCAAGCTATGCCTACATTCTAGAAGCTTTCGGAGGTTTTATAGCCTTTATCAGACTATGGTCTTCCTTGCTCATTATTGAGCCAACAACTCAGGCCGTCATTGCCATCACTTTTGCGAATTATATTGTTCAGCCGATATTTCCCTTCTGTGAGCCACCCTATGGAGCAGTTAGGTTGATTGCAGCTGCCTGCATCTGTAAGTAAAATTCTAGTCCATCAATGCAACAATTTATTTTGATTACGCAAGTTCAGGCCATGAACTGACAGTTTCATGTGTCTTCTGAGGGAAGGTTGCATACTAAACGCCTAGGCTCCTGCCACTGAATCAGAAGAAAAAGTCTGGATTCCAATAGACTTAATAGGAAAATGGGATGTGTGTGTGTATGTTAAATATTAAAGCAGTTTAGTAGCCATCTGTTAATTACAGGGCTATGAAAGAAACAAAGATTTTTGCCCAAGACCCTGGAGAGTCATACATTGTAGGCAGCATGGGTCAGAAAGCTCCTGGTTTTCCAGGGTTTTTCTAGTGCTTCTCAGATATTAGAGATAAACAACAACAGTATTCACCACCTTTTTCTGAGGAATGAACATCTGTTGTTAATAACAGAATGCTGGGATAGAGAAGTCAGGAATGGGGAGCCTATGACCCTCAAGATGTTAGTGGACCACAACTCCCATGATCCTTGACCCCACTGGCCAGGCTAGCTGAGGCTGAGGACATCTGAAGCAAAACCATCTGTTTCCCCATCCCTGAGACAGACAGCAGTGTGATCCAGCAAGACATCATTTTGAGGTGATGGTGGGAGGATGATATTCTTATACTGTGTTTGTAGTCTAACTGCTTACTCTGGGAACTGCAGCTTTGGGAGGAGAATAAAGATCTCCTAAAAAAAAAGCTCAGCACCCTAAACAAACTACAGCTCCCAGAATTCATTGGAAGAAGCCATGCTGCTTAAAATGGTATCACAGTTCTTTAAATGTGGCCCTAAGACATGCTAAGGCATTCGGATTGAACAGTTCCCATAGCATTAGCCCAAAAATGCTATTTGGGAAGGATATATTTTTTGCCATCGGATATGACAGTTCTGGAATCTGTTCTCTTTGTTCCTTTTATTCTTTTACCAATTATGAAAAAGTTGAAATTTTGTTCTTAAAAGCTTTTTAAGAGCCCCATCATCATCTGAGGCCAGAATTTCCCAGACATATCTGGAATACTGCTGTCTCTAGCAGTGTCCGGGCAGAAATCAGTAAAAAGCTCGACTTTTCTGTCTTTTTCATAGCAAACTGCAACTTCGTCTCTGAATGCTAGAGGGCACTAAAAGAATGTTCTCATCATGCTCTTATCTTGTTAGTGAAATAATTGGAATTGTAAAAATAACACTTGCCCCCACCTGAAAACAGTTTTGCGTTATTTGTTTTGCACTCATATTGACAGCACTGTTTGGTGTTTTAAGATTTTACTTGGATTGCCAACCAAAAACTGACCATGCATCAATCTTGGCTTTCTGAAAAGTATACCTACAAAATTTGTGGGTTTTCAGATGCCTGCTTGTCGTACTCTTAATTTATATTTTTAGGCATACTTTTTTTAAAAAAATGTGAATAAACCCTTTGTTCATCTTCATAACAGTCTTTTAAGGTAGGTCATTTATTATGTCTATTTTAAAGATTGGGAACTGAGGCTGAGTGACTTGTCCAAAACCAAGTCAGTGTCACAAGTAGGACTTAAACCCAGCCAGCACGATCCTATGCATGTTTATTCCCAAAGAACTTCCACTGTGCTCACTGTGTGGCACAAGTTCTCCAAAACCAGCTCTATCAACTGGGGCTGTATTGGGTGTCTGTGCATTGACATCTTGGCACAGGAGGGAAGCCAAGATCAGTGGCGTAGAGTGGGGGGTGCAGGGGGGGCCAGCCGCACCGGGCGCAACATCTGGGGGTTAGGGTTAGGGGGCGCAAATCCACGGGTTAGGGGGCGCAAATCCACGGGTTAGGGGGCGCAAATTACTTGCCTTGCCCCGGGTGCTGACAACCCACGCTACGCCACTGGCCAAGATGATCAAGGGTCTGGAAATGAAGCCCTATGAGGAACAGTTGAAGGAGCTGGGTATGTTTAGCCTGGAAAAGAGGAGGCTAAGAGGAGATATGATGGCCATCTTCAAATATCTAACGGGCTGTCACATGGATGATGGAGCAAGCTTGTTTCCTCCTGCTCTGGTGGGTAGGACCCAAACCAATGGATTCAAGTTACAAGAAAGGAGATTCCGACTAAACATCAGGAAAAACTTTCTGACAGTAAGAGCTGTTCAGCAGTGGAACAGAGATGGTGGACTTTCCTTCCTTGGAAGTTTTTAAGCAGAAGTTGGATAGCCATATGTCATGTATTATCTAGCTGAGATTCCTGCATTAGCAGGGGTTACACTAGATGACCCTCAGGGTCCCTTCCAACGCTACAATTCTATGATTCTGTTATTTTTCTTTTCTTTAATTTTTCTTTTCTCCCTATTCTTGTTGAGTCTGTTGAGGCATGCTTAGAAAATGCAACACTATAAAACAGATAATATGCAGATCCATTGTTTCCTTACTGAAAAACTGACTTCATTCCAATGTCTCTCCAATCCTGCCTTCCATCTGGGAGGCTACAGTGATTAATCGGTGGCTCTCCAAGTATTATTAACTCCTATCCGGCCCAGCATAGCTCATGGTCAGATCCTGATTCAAATTACTGTTTGTTTCAGGTCCCCACCCCCCATTTAAGTCCTTATCATAGCCAGTTGATCTCTTCTGCCGCTCCAAAAAAGAAAGAAAGAAAGAAAAGGGTTATGTTAATTGAAAAATGTCCAAGTCATCAGTATTCTAATGAAGTACAGCTAACTGGGTTTATCTAATTTGTATCCTGTTCTCTTATTAGGCTCCCTGACCTTTATTAACTGTGTCAATGTGAAGTGGGGAACCAGAGTGCAAGACCTTTTCACATATGCCAAAGTCATGGCCCTTATTGTGGTAATAGCTGTGGGTCTTTATAAAATCACCCAAGGTAAGAACTTACTTTCTGTGTGTAAATATGATAGCAAAACTGAACAGCATATAGACTCTGGGCTAGCTCATACTTAAATTCTGGGCTATTATTATTATTATTATTACTATTACTATTATGTTCTTCGCACATGAACCAAGTATCCCAAGTATCAAGTGAGAAGTTGTTACGTGAAGCAGGAATATTCACAGACACACCCTATAGTCAATGCTGGCAGGTTTGTGGATGCCATGACACATGGTAAAGGCGATATGATGCTACTTTCGTTCAGCATTTTCATGTAGGGAACATTCTGATTCTCCCCCTGTTTCCTATAAGCTACATATTGGTTGTGTGTAGGCATGTAGATGTAAATAACCACAGGCTTCTGATGTTTCCACAGGAGAAACTGATAATCTCAAGGAGCCATTTGAAGGCTCCACAGCAGATGCAGGATTCATTGCACTTGCCCTTTACTCAGCTCTTTTCTCCTATTCTGGATGGGATACACTGAATTTCGTCACGGAAGAAATGAAAAACCCAGAAAGGTATAGATGCCTGTCTTGGGTCATACCATTCTTGCATTAGGTGCCGAAGTTTTATGCCTATTTCAAGCAGGTCATTGTTATTGTTTTTCTAATGTGCCTCCCCTTTGGTTTACCCTTCAGTTGGTTGCAAATAACTGTTTTGTTTCCTTTTGCAGGAACTTGCCCCTCTCCATTGCAATCTCAATGCCCATCGTGACTATCATTTACCTGCTGACGAATGTGGCCTACTATGTTGTACTGGACATGCCTGCCCTCTTAGGGAGTGATGCTGTGGCCGTGGTACGTTGCAAGTCATGAGTTCATAGAATCGTAGAGCGGGAAGGGATCTCAAAGGACATCTTGTTCAGCCCCTGCCAATACGGGAGATTCACTGCTATAACATCCTTGATAGGTGGCCATCCAGCCTCTGCTTTAAAACCTCTAATGAAAGAAAGTCCACCACAGGCTCACTATGGACTCAAGGCTCAAGAAGTTGTAGTTTACATCATCTGCAGGGTCCAGGTTGTGGAAGGCTGGTTCTTGTCTTCCACTGTGTCATGTAATTCTGCTCAATATTGATCCAGGGCAGATTCCAACGTATAGTTAGCAGAGTAAAAACATAAAAACACGTCACAGGATTCCCAAAAAATAGACCAGAGGCAATTAATGTTCCATCCAGCAGAGCTTTGCTGCTACTGAAGGCAAATGAGCATAATGGTCACAAATCCAATACATTCAGGGTTGGCACTGTCCATAAGAAATCCAGTTGCATCAAACTTAACTTAAACTTTAAAAAGGTAAAGGACTCCTGACAGTTAAGTCCAGTCGCAGATGACTCTGGGGTTGTGGCGCTCATCTCACTTTATTGGCCGAGGGAGCCGGCGTACAGCTTCCGGGTCATGTGGCCAGCATGACTAAGCCACTTCTGGTGAAACCAGAGCAGCGCACAGAAATGATGTTTACCTTCCCGCCAGAGCAGTACCTATTTATCTACTTGCACTCTGACATGCTTTTGAACTGCTAGGTTGGCAGGAGCTGGGACCAAGCAACGGGAGCTCACCCCGTCGCGGGGATTCGAACCGCAGAACTTCTGATCAGCAAGCCCAAGGCTCAGTGGTTTACACCACAGTGCCACCTGCGTTTCCCAACTTAAACTTACAATAACTTATTATAAGTCTAAACCTTAACACTAAGCATACTATGTACAGAACACCACACCAGAAGGAAAAGAGAAAGTGAATCCAAGACTCCTCCTTGCCTATTATTATAGTCAGCATAACTATGACAGAAAAAGATAGCAGAACCAGTTTAAGCCACCTGTACTCAGCTTCTGTGAAGGAATAACCCAAACATCCGGAACCTTCTGCCTGTTTCTTTCACACACAGAAGCTTCCAGAACCCTCTTGAATTAATTAGAATGGGAAAGATCTCTACTCATCGGATCAATACTTTCTGTACTAAGAAATGCAAACCTGACACACTGCCCACCAGTACCTAGCAAAAATGTCAAATTCTACCCAAACTTACTTACTTACTTACTTACTTACTTCCTTCCTTCCTTCCTTCCTTCCTTCCTTCCTTTCTTTCTTTCTCTATCTATCATCTATCATTCTCTCTCATGTGCACTCAAACTTCAACAGCCAGGAAAACATGTCTTATTAGCATAACTGACTCCATTAGTGCAAACTGGCAATTTTAGTTGAAAATTATAATCACAAATTACATATCTTGAAAGCATGCATTGGCATATGCATTAAACTGTCATTCCAAGTGTACTAGGCTTTAGGAAAGCATCTCTTAACCAAATTAGATTACTGTACATTTTATGCCCAGTTCTTAAAACTATTATAGGATTTAAGGAGTCAATGGGGGCCAACTCAACAATATTTTTGTGTTCAGCCGTTGTCTGAAACCCATAACTGTTGATCCATCAGATCCAGTCTGTTACCTAATATCCTGGATTGTGTGGCCAGCTCATATCCAGTTCTTGAAATAGTGGGAGACTTCAAATGTTCAGGCAATTATACATGGAAAGTATGGTACATGAAGATTTGGTTGCAAGCAAGCCTAATATGCAAGGCTGTTGCAGAATAATAAATCTGGGCCCATACATCTGTACTTGTTGACTGAATGCACTTGTAGCTGATTTTCCCTGTTGTCTGCTTCCAGAGGGGTGAAGAAGGAACCCTTCATTGCATCTTATAAATATATTGCAGAGCATACTGCAGAATGTACAGTCTATGTAATAATCTCCTCTGCTCTCTTGTACACAATTTAGGAGTTCACAAAATCCCACAGTGGTGATTAAATCCCACCACTGGGTTGTGATCAATCTTTTAAATACGTATTAGTTTCACTTTCTCATGTTGTTTAACCATCCACTCACTGGCAATTTAGCTGTGTGTGACAGATAACTGAAATATTATTAGTGTGGCTTTTAAAAAGCTGTTCCAAGATTATGGTGGGGCATTGTTGTCAAAAATGAGCTCGCCCGACTTTGTGCTTGAGCTGTAAATTTCCATGACAGTTGGCTGGCATTGTGAAACTAGCTGAGTGAGCCTATTTTCTTTTCTTCTTTTTTCTTTTGCAGACTTTTGGTAATGAGACTCTTAGCCATGCTAAGTGGATCATCCCTATTGCAGTGGCGATGTCTTGTTATGGAGGATTAAACTCATCAATTATTGCGGCTTCCAGGTAGGTGACATTCAGAAACTGGGACTGTGCAGATGGAGCCAGTACCATTCTGCCAGAAATGATTTTACTGAATAGAGTATCATACTGCTACAACTTAGCGAAGCTTCTGTCACTTTTTCTCTTATAAGCTAAATGGATTGTGCTCCCGCCCCAAGAAAAATCCAGCAGTAAAACGGCTGTAAAATACAATTGAATGTCAGTTAACATAGTCAGCTCTTACATCTGAAATTCTGCTGTGTAGAGCTAGTCAGTTTTAGGCATTTAATAACAAGGATTAATTGGGTTTAATTCAATTGCACAATAATTATAAGAGGATACATAGCAGTGTGTATTCTGTTTATCTTTTTGAATTTCCTATGTGAATTTTTTAAAAAGCTGTTCAGAACTCCAGATCCTCATTCCACTGAAAGCTGAAGAGCTTAGAATACTGTTCATTGCATATTAAAAAAAATAAAAATACAAATTTATGGTAATTCTGCATACACTGGTAACTCAGCAGCATGGAAATGACATGAGACTGAAAAGGACCTCAAAAGCACACTGCCACCTGGTGGTCTACTTTAGGAATGCAGAAACCTTTTACAGTGGTACCTTGGGTTACATACGCTTCAGGTTACATACGCTTCAGGTTACAGACTCCACTAACCCAGAAATAGTGCTTCAGGTTAAGAACTTTGCTTCAGGATAAGAACAGAAATCGGGCTCCGGCGGTACGGCAGCAGCGGGAGGCCCCATTAGCTAAAGTGGTGCTTCAGGTTAAGAACAGTTTCAGGTTAAGAACGGACCTCTGGAACGAATTAAGTACTTAACCCGAGGTACCACTGTATTGCCATGCCTAATTCCACTTAGGCCAAGCATACAGCACCAAGCAAATGTTCTCTCATAAGCCGTATAAACTCTTGCCTTTTCATCACTCTCTGTGACAAATAATTCAGGAGTTCTGCAAAGAGTTCTGCTGGCGTAACAAGCTGTGGGATGCGAGTCCCCCTTGTCACCTGGCAGCAGGTATGGAGAACCTTTGGCCCTTTTCTGAACTACAATTCCCATCATCCCTGGCCATTGACAATGCTTGCTGCGGCTCACAGGAGTTGAAGTCCAGCATCATCTGGAGGCCCAAGGGTTCCTCACAGCTGCCTTGTAATACTGATACCAGGGCTGGTGCAAGGCATTTTGCCGCCTGAGGCAAAGGAAAAGATGGCCAGTTCCACCTGGAGACGGGCAACTGAATTTCCCTTCAACACTGCCAACAGAGCAACACCCTCTGGCGTATCTGAAGACAGCAGCTTAGCTGGGGAGGGGACACACACAGAGAACTCTACCATCCAACACCTTGCCACCAATTCCTGCCCTCTGCATTTTCTGCCTCCTACAGTCTAACAGCAGGGCCGGCCTGGACTGAGACACATGAACATATACCATTATGCCCATGTTACACTGGTGCAATGAGATCCTACACTTATTTTTAGGGCGCATTTAGCCATTCCTTGCTGATAACAGTGACTATGGGCTGATTCAGAAGTTGTGGGTCTGGTGCAGTTATCATTTCCCCATGACCGGGTCCAGTAACAGGAATTACATGGAACGGATGACATGGGATCTCTCACCTTAGCACAGCAATTGTGGAGTAACCACTTTCCAACAGAGGAAAGTGTCTGGCACCAGAGGCGGTTTTAGGGTGGCACAGCCGATGAGGTGGCACTGGGTGCCCATGCTGCAGGGGACGCCACAGCAATGTTATCGACTGGAGCATGAGAGGTG
Source organism: Podarcis bocagei (assembly GCF_964188305.1). Taxonomy (NCBI): domain Eukaryota; kingdom Metazoa; phylum Chordata; class Lepidosauria; order Squamata; family Lacertidae; genus Podarcis; species Podarcis bocagei. The sequence goes on from NC_138133.1 coordinate 65,168,043, forward strand.
GGGGAACAGATTTTAGAGTTGCATGGGGCGCTGCTTAAATTTGAGAGCCCAAAGTCTGCCACTGCTGGCACCTTCATCACACAGCTTTTGGCAAATGCTGAAGACACGCCTCTTTATTGAGATGTATATTTTAGGACCCGCCTCAGTTCTGTAAATTTTATTTTGAACTGTTCCTAATATTGTGTAATATTGTTTTTCAGTATTTTGTTAGAGAGCCATGTCACATGTCACCTTAGAATATAATAGGACTGTGCACTGATAAGACTTTTTTAAACCTTGCGGCAGGCTTTTCTACGTTGGAGCCAGAGAAGGACAACTCCCAGATAGCCTGAGCTTGATTCATATAAAATGTTTCACGCCTGTTCCTGCCCTCATTTTTAATGTAAGTGATTACAAAGTGTAAGATAGAAAAGCTCATTTTCATTTACAGTGGTACCTCAGTTTTTGGACATCTCTGTTGCCGAACATTTCGATTTTTGAACGCGCCTCAGAAGTCAAATGGCTTCCATTGCATGTTTCTCAATTTTCTCAATGAAATTTGCAGACCACCCTTTGTACCTTGGTTTTTGAACATTTTAGAAGTCGAATGGTCTTCTCGAGTGGATTACGTTTGAAAACCGAGGTACTACTGTATATTTGTTTCGTTCTGAAATCTACATTTCAGAGAGCCAGTGTGGTGTAGTGGTTAAGAGCGGTAGACTCATAATCTGGTGAACCGGGTTCGCGTCTCCGCTCCTACACCTGCAGCTGCTGGGTGACCTTGGGCCAGTCACACTTCTCTGAAGTCTCTCAGCCCCACTCACCTCACAGAGTGTTTGTTGTGGGGGAGGAAGGGAAAGGAGAATGTTAGCCGCTTTGAGACTCCTGAAGGGGAGTGATAAAGCGGGATATCAAATCCAAACTCTTCTTCTTCTACATTCAGTGCATTCTCAATCCTACCGGTACTGCATGAACTCAGCCAAGCAAACTCACTCTGTTCTTACCAGGCCAGTTCCTTGTTGTCATCCTTACAACTAAGAACACACTCATGGTAATAGCTAAGTACAGTGACTTTTGGATATTCCCATCCCTATTATACAGTTCCTAAGGGGATCACATCATCGGTTGTATATGCAGATCCTGATCACTCTGCGTGCAGTCTTGATTGCTGGATGCAAGCATCTGGCCAAGGGATCTGTTTATGCAGTGATCAGATGTGCAGGAGGACTCTGATCTGCTTTCTTGTTGGATCGGGGCACCTGTGACCATATCCAATGCTCTTTTTCTAAAAAAAATGTTTAGGGGTACTCTCATTTTGACTCAAGAAAATCACCATTTTATAATTCAAATCGGGAAAAATACAGTAAATGGACAAAAGTACAAAGATTCACAAAATGTTTAGTGGTATGCATCCCCCTATGTCCCCCCCCCCAGAAAAAAGCACTGCCAACATCACAAAATATCATGCAACCATAGAAAAAGAAAACAAACTGTCAAATGATTAAAAAAAAATCAAGGACAAACCCTTGGAAGAAATTAAAAAACTGCATGTGCTTTTGCAGAAGATTCCCAAAATCTCAAAAAGGTTGCAAAATGTTTTTGTCAGGCTTTAAGCAAAGAACATTGTATGTAGTGTGTTATCAAGTCTGTGTTTAGAATGTGGTGTTTATGAAATTATATATCTCTCTCTTTTCTTTTTGTTATCTCTTTGTAGGGTTTAATGACTTTGATTTATCTCCTTGTGGAAGATGTCTTTCTGCTGATTAATTACTATTGCTTCAGCTATTGGTTCTTTGTTGGGTTATCCATTGCAGGGTTAATATACTTAAGATATACCCAGCCAGACAGGCCAAGACCCATTAAAGTAAGTAAATAGCAGAGCAGAAGCTTCAAAATGTGCGCATAGGTGTGAGTGCGTTGCAGCTTTGCTATCAAGAACGTGTAGAGTCACATTTTCTCCTGCTTAAAACCCCTTTAAATTGTGGTGCAAACTAAATTGGTCCTTGATACCCATCTTCTCCTGATAGCATTGAGGTGAGAGAAAAATTTCCTGGTCAGACCATGACCTAGAAATATTCTGAGCATCAAGTAGAGTTATTTATCTTTTGGAAGCTGCTCTGAAAATAGTGCTGCCAGCATCGCATGGAGGAAAAGGCTATCGATGGCTTCTAGGCATGATGGTCACAGTCTACTTCCACTATCAGAGGCAAAAGTGCTTCTGAATACCAGTAACTAGAAATGGTAGGAGGGGAGAATGCTCTTTCGCTCTTCTGCTTGCAGGATTCCCTCTGGCATCTGGTTGGCTATTGTGAAAACAGGATGCTGGGCAAGAATGACCATTGGCCTGATCCAACAGGGCTCTTCTTATGTTCAGCAGTGACACAGTTGTGATCAGGCATGCTATGGAGATTCCATTTTTAGTTATCATCGCTACTCTCCTGAGTTATCCTGCCTGAGTATTTATACCCCAGGACAGCCTCCCTCAACCTGGTTCCCTATGTACTGGGGGAAGCTGAGGGAAGCCATAGTCCCAAACATCAGGCTGAGGAAGGTCGCTCTAGACAGCTGTATCCTTAACTCAACAGTATTTCATGTGTATACTAGAACTTAGTGTCAGGAGTTCAGCCTACACTTGAGTAGGACTCTGGCAGAGACACATGCGCGACTGGCATGCTCCCTCCCTCCTGGTCAATCATTCGGGAGCTTCATAAGCTTTCTTCAGCCCAAACATCACAGCGACTGATGTCAACCGACACCGGCACACTTAGGGATCCGCAGAGTTTGCGCATTTCGCGTGACAGAACTCAGCATTTTGGCTAATCTACTTTACATATAAACACACACAGAGTGCTGCAACATGGCTCCCTCTCTAGCATCAGACAGCAAAGAGAAAAAGAACAATGGACAATAGCTCCACTTCACGGAACACAGTAGCACAAACATCCTGTCTCCGTCACTTCCCACTCTGTGGAGTCAAAGCATACACTGTCATGTGAAAGACAACAATCCTATGACTGCAATCATAGAGCAGGAATTCTAACACCTAGTATATTGCAATGTTACCAGCTATAGAAATGCTTACATAAAACGGCGGGGTTGTTGTCAGTTGCTGGGAATCACTGGCGGAGAGAGTGCTGTTGCAGTCATCCAGCTTGCAGGATTACAGGCAACTGTGAGAACAGGATGATGAACCAGATGATGTTATTATATGATGTGGTGTCATGCTGCACTTTCCCCACAGCCTTTCCTATAACTTGCATTCCTCTTTTTGTACCTGCAGCTCAGCCTCTTCTTCCCCATTGTGTATTGCCTGTGCACCCTTTTCCTAGTCATAGTCCCACTCTTCAGCGACACAATCAATTCCATTATTGGAATTGGTATAGCACTCTCTGGAATTCCCGCTTACCTTTTGGGAGTCTATTTACCCGTAGAAAAGAGACCTTGGTACCTGCGAAGGCTTTCAGGTAAGAAACGTTTATTGTATTTAAAATGGGGGTGGTTTTGTTATGTAATTGGAAGTACTCCAATGCATGCTGAACTGCTATTTAGGCAGCAATACATTATGGCTTTTAGTGGATTTTAAAGTATTTATGTCAACTGTTATCTAATAGTCATATCACTCATTATCCCAGGGGTAGCAGACCTGGTTTTCTCCTGATGTATTTGGACTGCAGTTCCCATATGACCCAGCCAACATGGCCAATGGTCAAGAATGATGGGAGTTGTAGTTCAACAGTATCTGGAGGGCACTACATTGGCTATCCCTACAATATTGTAGCCCCCTTTGCAATGGCCAGATTGTCCTAATGACGGAAAGGATTGCCATGCTCACTAGGTTTTTGATATTAGGCAGAAATACCCTATATCAGTGAAGTTCTTAATTTCATAATTTCATATAATTGTTTTATTTTGTAGCTACAGCCACAAAGTATGCCCAGATGCTGTTTTGTTGCTGTCTGACTGACCTGGATATTGAAACGGAGACATCGGAAACCAAAGCCAAGTAGAACAAATTGGACTGTTTTCTCCATCTGAAGACTCCGGCGTCACTGGGACATGTTCCCTTTGTCTTCCTGTGCCATGCCAAGCCATGCACAACTGTATTGTGCATCATTTTGATGTTCCTAATCTGTGCTGCACTCTTACTCTTTCCTTTGTCTGATTACCAGTTCATGAGGATGTCTCCATGCTGATTCAATAGCTGGTAATTATACACTATTTGAAAAATAGAAGGTACATTATATAGGAACAAGCAATAAGTGCTAGGATTTCTTTAAGGAGCTCATTATAGATGTCTTCAGGTTGCCAATTGAAAGTAGAGGTCTGGGAAGGAAAACGTAAAATGATGTGAAGAGGAGGAACTAAAAATAAATGCATTTCCAACCTCAACCTTTTCCCCAAAAGGGCATAGGAAAAAGCGTCCATGTATTAAATTTTTAGTTCTAAGGTGCTGCAGGGCTGCAAACCTATGCCCAGGAGCCCAACTGAACTCAATGGGACTTCTGAACAGAGCTGCTCAGGATTTTGACTTTTATACAGAGAACGTGCAAATTCATTTCATTCAGCGCTGGTTAAATCAAAGTAGTAACACTGCAGTCTGAATCTGTGGGGAACTGCATTGCGGCAATGGACTATCAAAATCGGTGGAAGGCTATCAATGATACAGCAAGGCGTTGCCCTGTGCTCTTGAACTGATCTTTGTACACCTGATCTTCAGATTCAGCACCAGTACAGCACCTGCCATTGGCTGTGTTGCACCCAGTACATTGCCTTACTGCAGCAGTAGCCAATGTGCTGGCCCCCATCAAGTCCCATCAGCCCCACATCCCTTATGGTCCATGGTCAGGGCTCTCGTCAGGCAACGACTGGAGGCCACCACGCTGGTGACTTCTGCCTTAACCCCTTGCAGGACATCATTGTGCTACAAAGGAAGGCATGTTCAGCGACGATCCAGGCAGTGTCTTCAGCGGAATGGAAAGCATTGTTGGAGAAGCACAGGTGTTCTGTTATGGATACAATTCTGTACTCAGGATTTATAATCCTCCTTGACGTTTTTTTTATTCCGAGTGTGGCTGAGCTGAGCTTGATGTCTTTATCCCACATGCCATGCTTAGAATTCTTCTTTTGCTAGATGTCTCTATACTACCACAGCTAAAGGAGCAAATTGTGCTGCCAGTGATAATTATCTGTGCCGAACAACTACCACTTTTTCCTTCTGAATATGCAATTGACTGAATAGAATGAACACAAAGCATAAACTGATCAAGTCCCCCCCCCTTCCAACCAAAGCATTTTATATTACAAGCAATGCATGTGGTATTTACAGCAGAGGGTGACTGCCTGTTAAATATGCTTCTGTTTTGAATAAACTTGGGTTAAAAAATGATGTGAATGTTGTCTAGAGATGTCAGAAATAGTTGTGCCAAAGCACGTGCGATCTTTGTGTTGTATCTTTTTTTTTCTTAAAGAATCAAAATTTGTAAGTAAAAGTAATTTATTTCCCCATCCCACCAAAAACACAACCACCCCAACTCACTTCAAAATTATAACTATCTTGATGAATGTTCCTTGAATATCTGCATGTTCAGAGAATATTTGCTATTTGACATCAATATTAAATCCAGTCGCATTTGATATGTATGTAATCCTAGCTCGTCCACTAGCCCTGCTTCAGAAGGGTACTTTGGTACCTGTGGTTCATAGATCAGGTTAGATCATAGAGAATTTCAGTGCCTCAGGTTCATAATGAATGGTGCAATCCTTCCAAGCCAATTGCTTCTGTGTCTCCCAACCAGAGGCTAAAATAACTCAGTAGAGTATGGAGTCCCACAGCAGCTAAACCAGTCCCAGCAGGAACCTACTTAAAACAATCACTACTAGATATAGTGTCAGTCTTCGTGGGAACAATATAGACTGGACTCCAGATTAGTCCTCATCTAATAGCATATTTGACTGACTTCTTAAGAAAGCTCACTGCTTCCCCCCCAAAAAAATATCCCCCCTTCAGCTGCTTCAGCCCCCACCCCCCATTATTCTTGTACTGTCTGAATGCCCTGAAGCTACTTAACTCCACTTTTTCCTCTGGCAGAGGATGAGGGACAGAAAGGTTGACACAGCATCATTTGTTTTTTGTCCTCAGGTTTTAAAGAACAAATAGGCCCTGCTTATGTGGCCAGGGGATATGTGAAATCTAGATAAAATTAGCACTGTTGTTCTTTACCTAGTGCCAAACATTTTACAATGGGGGAAGGTGTTAAAACAAATAACCGCTGCTGAAAAGTTTACTTTAGTTGTTCTCAGAGTAACACCAGGGTGTGGGAATAGGGAACTTTGAGTCATTCTTAGAGAAAGTGTTCTCTCAGAATGTTGGCAAACACGGAGAACATTTCATTTCCTTTGTAATAGAAGTTAAGTTGACTTTTGGGAAAAGATGAAAGGCAAATGTTGGCAGGGTAATAACTGACAGTGGCAGCCAAGACAGTGGCAGAATCAAATGCAGAGCGGCACAAGTTCGGATTAGTGACACTGTGGAGTAGAACTGGGAGCTCATTTTGTTGAAAAAAAGAGGGTTCAGAAATGGCTTGCATCCAATGGTGACTGACTGGTAAACAATTATATATTAGTACTTACACAAAAGATAGCATTTATTTATTTTTATTTATTTATTTATTTATTTAATATGTGCAATATGAGCTTAAAAGGAGAGTCCACTACCTTCCAAGGGAATCAGTTCCACTGTCAAAACAGCTCTTGCTGATGTTTAGTCAGAATCTCCTTTCTTTTAACTTGAAGGAAGCCATTCGTTTGGGTCCAATCTTTTACAGCAGGAGAAATCAAGCTTGCTCCATCTTCCACGTGACAGCCTTTTAGATACAGTATTTGAAGATGGCTATTCTCTTTACCAGGGACGCGGGTGGTGCTGTGGGTTAAACCACAGAGCCTAGGACTTGCCAATCAGAAGGTCAGTGGTTCGAATCCCCGCAACGGGGTGAGCTCCCATTGCTCGGTCCCTGCTCCTGCCAACCTAGCAGTTCGAAAGCACGTCAAAGTGCAAGTAGATAAATAGGTACCGCTCTGGCGGGAAGGTAAACGGCGTTTCCATGCGTTGCTCTGGTTCGCCAGAAGCAGCTTAGTCATGCTGGCCACATGACCTGGAAGCTGTACACTGGCTCCCTTGGCCAATAAAGCGAGATGAGCGCCGCAACCCTAGAGTCGGTCACAACTGGACCTAATGGTCAGGGGTCCCTTTACCTATTCTCTTTACCAGGTTAAACAAACCCAGCTCACTCAACCATTCCCCACAGGGCTTGGTTTCCAGACCCTTGACCATCTTGGTCATCCTCCTCTGCACATGTTCCAGCTTGTCAATATCCTTAAATTGTTGTGCCCAGAACTGGACACAGTATTCCAGGTGTAGTCTGACCAAGGCAGAATAGACTGGTACTATTACTTCCTTTGATCAGGGCACTATACTTCTGTGATTGCAGCCTAGAATAGCATTAGCCTTTTTTGGTGCTGCATCACACTATTGACTCATGGTAAGCTTATGGTCTACTAAGACCCCTAGATCCTTTTCACATATACTACTAGCAAGCCAGGTGTCCCCCATCTTATATTTGTGCAGCTTGTTCTTCCTACCTAAGTGCAGAACCTGACATTTGACCCTATTGAAATTAGTTTGGGCCCAGTTCTCCAAACTGCAAAGGTAATATTGAGTCCCAATTCTGTCTTGAGAGCCAGTGTGGTGTAGTGGTTAAGAGTGATAGTCTCGTAATCTGGGGAACCGGGTTCGCCTCTCTGCTCCTCCACATGCAGCTGCTGGGTGACCTTGGGCCAGTCACACTTCTTGAAGTCTCTCAGCCCCACTCCTTCAGGTAGTGATAAAGCGGGATATCAAATCCAAACTCCTCCTCCTCCTCTTCTTCTTCTTCTGCAGCATTAGCTACCCCTCCTTGTTTGGTATCATCTGCAGATTTGATGAGCATCCTCTCAATTCCTTCATCCAAGTCATTTATAAAAACCTTGAACAACAACAGGCCCAGGAAAGGAGAGGTGTGAAAATGTCTTATTATCCATTACCACCCATTTCCCGCTTGTAATAAAAAGTCCATTTGCAAAAGACGGCTATCTACTATTCTAGCTGGGTAGCTGCAGACAGAAAATAGCAGTTAAAAAAAACAATCAAGGTTGAATTTCTTTTTATTGTAACCTATTAAACACCCTTTGATGCACATAAATGTTCTTTGCTATATTTAGGGGGCCAGATCACCAATTTGCTTCTTCTAATGGTGTCGATGGATGAAAACCTAGCAACAGGGCATACAAGTTCAAACTGCTATTGGAATAAAACCTGCCACCACTGGAATGAAACTACTTTCATTAGGGGGAAATGCATATTATGCTTTTATGAGCTGTCCCTTATCTCTTGCAGAAAGCTTTCATATTGCTTATAAAAAATATGTGATGCCAAAGGAGTATTCTGAGTTTGGGGAAACCTCCTCAGCAGCAGAAGTAATTGCTAGGCGGAGAAATTATTCCTCCTCTTCTTCTTCTTCTTCCAGAATCTTATTAATCTAGATTTTCAAGATAGCCTGCAAAAGAGAACTATTAAAAAAAATGAAACAGATCAAAAACATCAGAAACAATGGCAATTATTGTAGCAACAGTAAAAATACAAAAAGCAGTAGATATAAAATCAGTTAAAATCATGGGGATTTTTTTTTAAAAAATGTCTATAATGTGGCTCTCCAGGCACCCTGTCACATAGCAGCTTGTAAATAATATTCATTATTATTAAGAAAGCCTACAGAGTGGCAGGGATATACAGAGAGAATGACCTCTGGTGGCAGACTTAACAAACAGGTAGGTTCCTTTTTTGAAAAGGGGACAAATCTAACATTTTCAATGAATATATCCCCTCCACAGACACCTCTGTGATGATGACGGTATTAAAATGTTCTTCAATGAAAGAGAAAAGGGGAGACCAGATAGTATCAAAGCTATCTTTTTTGGAGATGCGCTTGATTAGTCAGCAATGGTATGTGTGGCATTCTGATAGAGCAATACTCCAGATATTATTAACCCAAGCCTCTACTGGTATATTAGAGGTTTCCTTCCATTGTTGGGAAAAGGAAAAGTGGAGGAAAGAAAGTGGCAGTGATGAGGAAAAGAAAGTGGCAGTGATTTATGCAAGCGCTGCTGAATTCGTGCCTGGCTTGGAGCAACGCAAACACAAGACCAACACACAATAATGCAAGTGGTGTACTAGAAGCTGAACCCACTAGAAGCTGTTCAGTGAAGCTTACTTCCTAAGTAAATGTGTTTGGGACTGCAGGCTTAGCTGCATAGGTTTTCGCTCATGGTGGTTTTCGATGAACAGACCTTTGATCCTTAGGAAGATGCAATTATTCAGCCGTTTATATTGTGTTAATCAATTTAATAGAATGTGATCCTTTGGGGGGGGAATCAAAAGTGCTTACCAATTAAAAATAGTGTCTATGGAAAGAAAGCAATGGTTTTGACCTTTCTACTGTTATTGAATGGTAAATAAAGGCATCTATTGTTGGAGCTACAAAAATGTCTCGTCTGTAGTGGAAGGGATTTGTTTATGGAATGACAGACAGTGTTCATTTCTATTTTTAACCAGGCTGCTTGTTTTTATGTAACTAAAGGGCCAATTCCTGCAATTGCTTTGGGGATTATTTATTTATTTATAAACATGAAGCCTTGCCACACAACCATATTATTTACACAATAAATCTGCTTTGTTAGTGCAAGATACAAGTATTAACACCATTCCTTAGCAGCAAATCTACAATACTATGTTATTGTGCAATCTCTACTCCACAAACCAATTTACTGCAGAAGAGCCAAGACTACTTAATTTACTTTTCACATTGTTATCAGTCACTTTTTACACTATTGAATGTAATACAACCTCTGCATCACTTTTGAACTACCCATATTGGGTCTGGCTTCCCACTTGGGAGGAGGGAGCCTTGAAGCCAAGTTATTTAAACATTAGCCCGATCCAAAAGCCCAGTGCAAAGAGCCAGTGCTGAGACTGACAAGGCTCTCTATGCTGGCTATCAAATGTATTCTCCCAGAGCCAAAGCACTGGTAGCCAAAACAGAATGTTGACTCACTATTAGAGAGAAGGAAGAGGGCAGGAAATAGGGGATAGAATAGAATGCCCTGGAAAATGACATGGCTTGAACACAGGTCCAACTTGTTGAACCCTATTCGCCAATTTTATTACAGGTCCAACTTGTTGAACCCTATTCGCCAATCTAAAATATGTGTGAAGATGACCCTATTAACCCTTAGACTTGAACAGGAGGCTGTATGAGCAAACTAGTAAGTCCTTGTTTTTCATAAATTGCTCAATTAAGATTCCATTAGGATTCATTCAATCCAAATTATTATCTTGAAACAAGTCTTACAAGAAAATGTGTTAAAGGTTCTGTTTTTTAGGACTGATCAACCATAGTATTTGACTATTTGTGCTAGCATTTGTGTTTAAAGATTAGGCTACAAATTTTACTGAAAAACAGTAATGGATAACGTTCATAGCCCTTTAGGTTTTGTTTTTTTTTAATGCCCTAATCTTAATACTTTTAAGTCCCATCGCTTTGTCGCTTATATTCCGTGTGATATAAAGATGAACAAATGCAGAGGAATTCACTGAACACAGCATATCCCTCAGGAACTTGCATGGCAGACTAAAACACTGCTGTTCTGTTTACAGCATTGGGAAAGGAACAATTAGACATTGAATCTAATAATCCCCCAGTACATGTGCCAGGAAATCAAATACACAGAGAATTTTAGAAAAAAGGATAAACTGTACTACAAGGGATAGTAGAATAATGGATTTATTCTTCACCAGGGAAGCATTTATATTCCCATGACTTATTTGCATTTAATCTTCCTGAATATAGTTTGTAAAAACTCTTTTAATTCAATCAATCTTTATTTTATTTAATAAAACAGGTTATGACCATTTCCACTGTGTAGCTGTGGTTCAGTCAGCTACCCTCCTATGCTGGTCACTAAAACATACAGATTTTGGTTACCTTGGCCTCCTTGCCCTGCTGCCAAAATCACACAACTGCCTAACTTGCTTTTTACCTTATTTGCCGCTGCAGTTGATGTCAGGAGTGAGCCAGCAGTAATCAGAATAAGTGAAGTCAGCTCTTTATGAGAAAAAAACCAGGATCTTCACAGGGGTGCCAGGCCTAATGAGCACAGCAACTCTGCCTAAGTCCCCTCCTCTCCAGGGTTTTCCCCAAGCAATCTGGGACTGCACCTGTGTGCCTTTGCTCCTTTCACTTCATGCCTCTCTTGGTCCTGGGAGTCTGGGGGAGGAGAGGAGCATGGTACAGGAGGGAGAGACGTGAGCTTCTATACCAGCCTGACTTATCTCTACCTCTTGGCCTCCCTCCTCTCCTGCTTCTTCTGGACTTCTGACACAAGACTTTCCCAGCTCAGTTACCTCTTCAGCTTCCGACACCTTCTTCTCCCAGTCTTCTTCCTCTGACCACTCATTGCCACCACTCCCTAGGCTTTGAGTCTTCTTCCCTTGGAGGTTCCTCAGCTGGTTCCTCCCACCATTCTTCTGCCTCCAACCAGTCCATGACATCTGAGATGCTTTGTCAGGCAGGGCTACCCTCTTGCTTGTAAAATGCTAGTATAACTGGCTCGTTATTTTGTCACTGATATCCAGATGATCCAGGGAAGATGCAAATGTGATATTCTGTGGTGGTGCTAATAGTTTTGGTCAAGAACTGGTCTGGTTCCTAAATAATTGTGCATCTAACAGATTCCCCCCCTCCACTAGGATACAATTTATTTAAAAAGCTCACGATTAATGCTAAATTTTACACAACCTGTTGTGATTGGGTGATTGCATCACTCCGAGAAAGAAAAGTTGGGGAGATCAGGATTAAAATGGGGGGGGGGGAGCCATTACCAGCAGTGGGATGTTCTAGAAGTTCTCTGATCATTGGTTTGGCACTTGGCAGAATAGTTAAAGCTTCTGTAATGGGTATACTTTTGTGATTATCTCTGCACTAATATGTGCAAGACAGCTGAGGAACTCGCAGCAGCCCAGTGTCTTTGACCCACACATCCTGCAGGAAGTGGTGGAGTCAGAAATGGTGAGAGTTGGTGGGGAACACAACCTTCACCTTAAATGCTGTTTCCTCTCTCAAAGGTTCCACTAAGTATCATCTGACACATGTGGGACGATGCCCCACTGACAACCCAAATTACTTAGTGGAAAAGCACTGTTATCTGTTAATGATACTTCAGCTGATGTCCACCACCAGCACAAGATGTCAGGCAGGGGACATTCAGGACCCAGAAGCCCAGGTGCTCTCTCATGAAGGCATCCATCTGCCCAGGAGGACAATGGGAAAGAGATAAAGGTGCTTAAAAAGATCCTTTTGGGAATTACAGTATAGGGACAGCACTACTCAAACGGTATATAAATTTATTCATGTATGTGACTACAGCAGCAAGAATTTTACTTGCCCCCAAATGGAAAGAAATCCCAGAGAAAGAAGAATGGATACAAAAAGCTTATGGAATATGCAGAAATGACGAAACTTACCAGAAAAATGAGAAATCAAGATAACAAACTTTTTATAGAAGAATGGAAATGGTTTATTGAATGTTTACAAATAAATTGTAAACAGAAAAGAACACTGGCAGGATTACTGTAATAACCTGCAGTTTTTATAAGAGTATACATTTCATTTCATTCAAAAGAGTATACATTTAAAGCAAATCAATAAATGAGAAGATGTTAATTTGGAATATGCAGAAAAAAATTAAGGAACCGCAGAAAGGGGGCGGGGGGAGGAAGTCAAGTTTTGAAATGTTAAAATGACTGTAAAATTATTGAAATGTATAGAACTGAAAATCATAAATAACAAGGACCACCATTTCAGCTGTAAAACTACAGCAGCAGCAGTATTTGCACCGGCTCCCTCAGGCTCCGCGTGCCTACACGTGAGAACGTTGTTCGGAAATGGGGAAGAGGGTGTTGAAAAGAAGAAGCGTGTAGAGAGACGGTGACATCCGGCCAAGTTTACTTTGGGAGGGGGTGGGCAGAAACTAAGGAAACGGTGCCACTTATGGAAACCAACGAGGCGTCGATAAACCCCGATACATTCCCCGCCCCCAACTTTCGACCTCGCGACCTCGTTATGTGCGCGGCGTATCTACTGCGCAACCCCCATCATTTCCCGCTCGCCGCCGACTTTCATCTCTTATCACATGGTGTCGCCATCAAGCAGCAGCGGCAGCGGCCGTTGTTGGGGAGAGCGGTGCTCCTTTCCCCGCCCCCCTCAGAGTAGCGGCTCCTCCGCGGAGGACCGCGAGGAAGGCGTTGGCGGGGGGCTGAGCCGCCTCCCTCCCCTTCCTCCGCCGCCGCCGGTGCCAGGCGGAGGCTCCTCCCTCGCTCCCGTGTGACTGGCCTAGTGCCGCATGTGAGGCAAGAAGGCGGGAGGGAGGAGGAGGAGAGGCGCCCGGCCGACAGCGGCCCCCAGTGCGGCGGCGGCGGCGGGAGGGAGAACAAGAGGCGGCGGCGGAGGAAGAGCAGCAGCAGCAGCAACGGCCACATCCCCCATCTGCCGCCTCGACGCTTCTTCTCTTCCCCCTCCCCCTCCCCACCCCCGTTAATCCCTCATGACGGTTTGGTGCTGCCGGTGTTCCCTGGCCGGTCACTTCAGGTAACGCTTATTCGCCAGGCCGGCCGAGGGAAATAGGTTTGTGGGTCAAAGGGGGGGGGGGACGGCGGGGGGGTAGAGAGAGAGAAAGAAAAGGCTCCTTCCATCCTCCCCTTTCTCTTCCGGCTCCTCCCTCTCCTCTCAGAGCCGGCGGTTGACGCGATGTGGGAGTCCGCGCGGGATGCCTTCCTGCCCGCTGCTGCTGCTGCTCCTCAGCCGGCCGGCCGGCTGGCCTGCGCTTCACTGAGGAGGAGATGGAGGAGCGAAGGAGAAAGGTCACGGGGGCGCGCGCGCGTGCCCGCACTCTGTAAGCGGAGGAAGGGAGAAGGTGAGGTGCTTTGAAGAGCATCCTGGAGGCGCGACTTGGGTGGTGCTGCTGAGGAGGGAGTTAGAAGGGAAGGTGCATGGTAAGGTGTGTTGCTGGCTGATGCTCCTAAAGACAGAGGGAAGGGAGGAAGCAAAGCAAAGGCCCACCCAGACGAGCCACACAAAAAGGAACATCGCCTTTCCATAGATGATGATGGCGGCGGCGGCAGATTTCTGAATGGCCAAGATGGTTCGTGATTTGAAATGTTGTTGCATGACAAGCAGGTAGGCTTGGAAATCGCCTCTCTGCAGCACACATGGCATTTATGTGCACACGTGGTTTTGTGCGTGTGTGTGTGTGTACACATAGGGGGGTGTGGGTGGCACTGTGGTCTAAACCACTGAACCTCTTGGGCTTGCCATTCGGAAGGTCGGTGGTTCGAATCCACACAATGGGGCGAGCTCCTGTTGCTCTGTCCCAGCTCCTGCCAAACTAGCAGTTCAAAAGCACACCATTTCAAGTAGATAAATAAGTAGCGCAGCGGTGGGAAGGTAAACGGTGTTTTCGTGCACTCTGGCACTCGTCATGGTGTCCCATTGTGCTAGAAGCGGTTTAGTCATGCTGGCCACATGACCCACAAAGCTGTCTGTGGGCAAACACTGGCTCTCTCGGCCTGAAAGCAAGATGAGCGCCACAACCCTTTGACTGGACTTAACCGTCCAGGGGTCCTTTATATAAACACTCACATGCCACCTCACTTGTTTGTGTATACAGTATATTTGTATTCTATCTTTCTTCCATGAATAAAACAGCAAAAGAGGCTTTGGGCACTTTAAAAGACTTAACACGTTCAGTATGGTGTAAGCTTTTAGAGACGAAGGTACGCTTCACTTCTGGAGATTCTTCCATGATGAAACTAGTTGTAGGTAAGATTCTTTGCAGGTCTACCATTGTTTAGGCACTGATCATCCCCATTGCTGCTTCACTTTAGTCTTTTAGTTCTTGAGACCATTCCATGAAACAGTATATGGACTGGGAATTTCTGTAGGAATTTCTTTAATGTTGGGTGGAAGAGAAGAGAAAAATTCCTTTCTGTTCTTGGATTTTGATTAAATATTACAGTTGCAGGCTAAATTTATGGATATAGAATGGAGCAAAATGATACTTTCTGGTAGTCAACTGGTAAAAGAATGTCTTCAGAAAGTTAGGCTATCCTAGACTTCTAGTCCCAGACTATCGTAGAGCCATAAATAATTTTACCCAATGCCCATAACTCATAGCCTGTATCTCTGGAAATTTAAATTGATGGGTAAATAGTAGGTCAACTGTGAAAGGGTGTTGAATACCTCATCATGGTTTTCTGATTTTTGACAAATTTCATAGGGATCTTTCAGATGCTACTTATAGTAGCTGACACCATCCAAAAAAGGGTATGCAGTCATTTGTTTTGCGGGTTACAGTGCAGCCTTTGCATTTTAGTTTCTGCTGTAATTTCTGGTGGTGTTTGGTGTAAGGTGGCTGGCTAGAATATTTGCTAGTGCTATCGTTCTAATTGTCTTGGCATAAGCAAGCATAACTTAACTGCCATATATTTAACAAACTCTTTTAAACAGATGTTGTGTTATGTCATAGCCTGTATTTTAAATATCTGAAGATATTTCCTGTGAAGATGAATGTGTAACTAATAGACTAGTATAGTGTAGAAAAGGTGTTATTGATGCTGGTTTTTACTGGTGTAAGAACAGAATGAGAGTCCTGCTGGAGCAGACCTGGGGCCCATCTAGTTGTGCATCCTTTTGTCCACAGATGCCTGTAAAAAGCCCATAAATACTTTTTCCCTTTAGCCTTTAATGTAAAACTCCATAGATTACAAGGGAGGACAGCAGAAAAAGGTACACTTGTCAGCGTGCAGACATTGTGGTTTTGCAAAACAACATAGCTTCCTTTAGTTTGTAGCCACAACAGAGATGTGGGGAACCTATTAAGCTTTATTGAGATATATTCTGCAGTATAGAGTACCATAGGTGCCTATATTTAAGCCATTTAAATGACCTGATAGTTGACAGCAAGCATAGAATTGGTTCCAATTATCCATGGTTTCTATTATTTTAACCATGAATTTGCCACATGTATGGCACTGCAGGGTTTGTCCTAAGCTTAATCTGTATCTTTAGCTGCATATAAGTATGTTTGCATGCATGAATGTCCTGTGTGATTTTTGGTTCCAGGGAGGCAGACAACTGTATTCTGGATGAGGTTATATGAGCTTTACCAAGGAAAGGAAAATGCTTGAGGCTGACATGTGCCGACTGTAGGACTGTGCAAAAGCAGTCCTAGAGCCAGCAGTGCCTACTTAAATATTAGCTTAGAGGTGGATTTGATGGGAAATACAATTAGTGTCAGAGTTGGTAGATTCCTGGATTGTAGGAGGAGGGAGGGAACCAACTGCAGAACTGTACATTTCCATTTAAATTCTTGAGAAAGCGCTTGCATTGCACTTAGATTATGCAATGATTTATTCTTAGAAGCTATTTTGGAACCAATTCATACATTCTTCTTAATAAATATTTTGGTTTTGATCCAAAGATCCTTTGAGTGGCACTCAGTTCATGGGATACTCTCTCTGGTGGTAGGGAGAAGGCAATTTTTTCCTGATTCCCCTTGCAGGTGCCCCACCAAAATGTGCCCTGGAGGATTCAGGAACCATATGGAAGGTGGGGGGGAAGGGGAAGTCACCAAAAAACACCTCCTCCCTTCTACCAATGGGTGTGTCCTCTGGGTTCAAAACACAAATAGAAGGAGCCTTCTGTAGAAGAGAAAATAAGGATCCAAGTCACAAGCATTAGTTAATATATCAAAAAAATAATATAGCTTCGTAGACATTTAAATGTATGACCAGTTACCCCTGATTATTAGTTATAGAAATTGTATCAGACAATTTATTGTAAAAGAAATGTGTGTCACTCAACATGCACACTCGTCTGTCCTTTTGTAAACGTATATGGGTAAACCCCCTACTTTTTCCCTGTAGGATTCCAAAATAGCAGTATCAGTTTAGGAAAAGGCAAATGGATTTGCAACTCTGAAATTTTCCTAAGTGCTGACAGACTTTCTTTTGCTTATATATCATCAGGCCAATGACTTTATATTAACTTAAGTTTATTTTATTAAGAATGTGTTGCAGTGATGAACTGATTTTTTTCCTTTTAAATAGAAACTACTGTAGCCCTGAAACCGAAGGACACTTTTTGAATTCCTTAGTGCAGTATTTTGGTGACAGCTTTGGGACAAATGTTAAAACAATGCCCTTACTAGAAGAAGCTACTCTACCTGTGGACCCACCACTGAGTTTGCCAGTGGTAGTAATAGGTGAGTTATTCTCAGAATTTCAGTATATGAATAAGAATCTAAAATATTGAATGTGTTTGAAATTTATTAATTATAATTTAACAACCTTGCCTTATCACGGACTGCTTATTAAGTTGTGATATAATTGAGAGTCTAGTTATCCTATTATACAGGTATATTGTGATTTGATGCTGTTGGGAAAATATTTGAGCTATAATGGTTTCCTCCATAACTGGGAAAAATGTTGTATAGTAGAATAGGAATTGCCAAAGTGTACCTCCTTGTCACTGAATCTAGCCCTTTGGGGCCCTATATACCCGTTACATGCAACCTGGTCATGTCTGTGATGGAGCAGCTGCTCTAATACTCGCTTTCCTCTCCCCTCCCCATTTCTTTTTCCTTTTGTATCATGTCTATTTGATTTTGAGTTCAAAAGCACGCCAGTGCAAGTAGATAAATAGGTACTCCTGTGGCAGGAAGATAAACGGTGTTTCCGTGTGCTCTGGTTTCTGTCACGGTGTTCCGTTGTGCCAGAAGCGGTTTAGTCATGCTGCCCACATGACCCGGAAAGCTGTCTGTGGACAAACGCCTTCACCCCCGGCCTCAAAGCGAGATGAGCACCACAACTTCATAGTCGCCTTTGACTGGACTTAACTGTCCAGGGGTCCTTTACCTTTACCTGTGCTTTATCTTTTTGTATCTGAACAGCACTTCAACAAAAATTAAGCCCTTTTTTAAAAGTATCTAACAACAAGAACATAGAAACTCATGTAATCAAAATGAGAGGACTCAAGCTCCTCCACTTTTTAGGGAGAGTAGAGTGTTTCATCCTTAGCTGTTTTTCTGTTTCCAGTTGGCCGCCCCTCCTACTTCGGATCGGGGAGGAAACAACTTGGGAGGCCAGTTTTTGAATGGCAAAATAGCTTTGTCTCCATATTTGGTGACTGGGAGAATATCTGTAATTGGGACTTATTAAAACCATGAAACAGTGAAACAAATTCCTTGCTATACAGTAATTGGAATAAAATATGTAGCCTGCAAAGATGTAGGATGTTTTATATTAGATGTTAACCTAGAAGTGAAAGTGGTTTGGATTATACTGTTGAAGGAGGAAGTACTATTATTTTATGATATCTGAGGCTCTATGCTGCCCTAGGATCAGTTTCGGTGACATGATGCTATGCAAATATTATTCCAAAGTGCTGCAGATGGTTTTTCTGCCTTTTCACAACACAAGGTATCTCATTGCTAGGAAAAGCGTCTTCCCCACCCACCCATAACACTCCTTCAATTTACAATAGCAACAAACTTGTTTTGTAAAAAGTAACAAAATAACACAGATTTGTAATCAAATACAGGTTCAAAGCAATTACATTATCAACAACTAATTACCTATAAACTAATTAAAACTATATTATATTGTGAAATAAATTTGTATATCAGCACAAAAAGCTGTCAAAAAGCCAAGAAACTTCACATTAAATGAAAAAGTAATCTGGCTCCACTTTAACAGTAAAAGTAAAATTTTATTTTACATGTCTGATTATCTAGCCAAATATGTGTGGACCCAAGGGACTTTGAGCTCTTCTGCCACTATTCAGAAAGTTAGCAACCAATAAGCAGATCAGTGTTGGTATAGTCAGAAATTCAGTGATCAGAATCAAGGTAATATACTTGGCAAATAATATTCTAGACTATATTTGCAAAAATACTAGGCATCCTATAGCAAAAGCTGAGCTCTCTTAAATTCCTTGATCGCAATGAGGGGAAGATAAGCATGTCTTTGACTTTCATGGAATAAAGTCATTATCTTGGTCCAGATTACAATTTTAAACTTTAGTAAATCTTATATCATTTTTAAAATACCATTAGGTAATGGACCATCGGGAATTTGCCTCTCATACATGCTGTCTGGATACAGGCCATATTTGTCTCCTGCAACAGAACATCCAAATCCTATTTTGCATAATA
This sequence comes from Podarcis bocagei, assembly GCF_964188305.1. NCBI lineage: Eukaryota > Metazoa > Chordata > Lepidosauria > Squamata > Lacertidae > Podarcis > Podarcis bocagei. Next base: position 65,187,381 of record NC_138133.1, read on the forward strand.
AATTAAAAGAATCTAGTCATCTTTCTATTGTTGATCAGGTAAGCTACCACTTATGAAATTACACATTTAATTGCATATCAGGACTGGAAGAAAAGTGCATTACATATATAATATACAATTACATACTCTTAGCTTGGAAAAATTAGTTCACATTTCTGTTGTGCATCATGGTAGAAGCAAAGTATTCTGCCTTTTTCAGGTTTTTCAGTGTCAAATAGGACTTGGGGATCCAAAATGCCAATTATTTTTTTATGACAATCCTGTGTATTTAAAATATAAGAACTGCCTCCAGAATATATCTTGTTTGGCACTCTGCCTCCGACAGCAAATGTTGCCAGGAAGTTCTCATTACCAAACCTGGTAATGAGAAATGTACTATATCTAAATACAGAGGCCCAATGTTTAGGCATTGTGTCAAATAACCATTAATATACCTGTGTTCCATGAACAACAGACTTGTATCACCTTAAAAACTAACATATTTATTTTTGCAGGAGCCCAGAAAAGGGAGATCTGTGACCCTGCAGGTGTTGCTGGACTACAACTCCCATCATCCCTGACAATTGGTCATGCCAATTGAACTCTGACAAGAGTCCAATAACACCTGCAAGGCCACAGGCTGTGAACTTAGCTGATGGGGTTCAGTATACATCACTCTAATGAGTGATATGACAGGGATGAGCTGAAAATGGTTTTAGGCATCATGAAGCCCACTTGGACTTCCCCAAATGTTTAGTCTCTTTTCATCAGCTGAAAAGAGACTAATCATATGACATACAGAAAACATACTATCAATTCCTTGTATCAATTGCAGCTCAAACTTGATTCCATTAAAATCATTCCCAAGGGTTTAAGTGTGTAATCCGTGGGGAGAAGCCAGATGACATAATGAAGCTTGTTTGCACTCATTGTGATCAGGAAAGCAAGGGATAAAAGCAAACAACTAGTACAAGTTTGGTACATCTGATATCTATATATAGCCAGGCCTGAGAACATGGTATAGAGAGTTAAAGCTCTTTTACTGCACATTATTTTATATTCTAAGGGAAAGTTACATTGCCATTTAAAACTGTCTTCTCACATTAGGAGTTGGAGTACTTGGCGGAAGGTCTAGAAGGACGCTCTTCGAATCCTGTTGCAGTTCTCTTTGACACACTGCTTCATCCTGATGCTGACTTTGGATTTAACTATCCACCTGTTCTTGACTGGAAACTGGAACCAGAGCACTATATCCCTCATATGGTGCTTGGCAAAGGACCACCTGGTGGTGCTTGGCATGTGAGAACTTTTTCCATTTTGCTGTTGGAACCACACTTGATCAGAGAACTTCAGCTTACATGTTGGCTATGGGAACAATGGGTACCTACCACACATTGTTCCTGATTGGTTGTAAGTCCTGTGGCATGTACCTATTTCAAGAGGTTCATGTTTTGGCGCTGCATCATAGGGAGTGTATTAATATTTTAAATGAATAAACCAATGTGTAAAGAATTCCCAAAAACTTCACATATTACATACCTATTTTGTAAATGATCTTTGTGCTCACTTCCAAAGGCTTACATTTTTGTGCTTGCCTTTTGTAGAAAACTAGGTATGCGTTACACTCCTTGTATTAGATTTTATGGCGGTATATATGTTTCTAAAAGGATCAACACTTAGTTACACCCGAAAAGTGAAGTTACATCACTTGATTATTTGGGCCAGTACAATGATAATATAGCACAGACCATTTATGACCTTCCCACCCACCCCCCCCCAAGAACTATCATCCTGCACAATTAACTGAGGGCATTTTTAGTAATATTTTTTGTGAAGATTGTGGAGCTGCATAGTTGGCAAAATAGACCATGGAAGGCTAGAAATGAAGCCAAAGGCTGTAGGCTACCTGCTATAGGAGATTTCCTCCTGACTTTATTTCCTTAGCTGTAATGTCTAGTGTAATTTGCTGTCTGGATCCTCTGGATCACTCGGGGAGTTCTCATAACAGCTGCAGATGTTGGGAGTTGAAACTCCATGCTGTCCTGAAGATGTGCATGGCAAGCTGTCCCAAACATTACAACTGGAATAAGAAGAGTTGCCAAGTTGAAGCTTTCTGCAAAGCAGATAATATAGCACACAGGCTGGTCCTTTAGAACATGATTCATGGGATCTTTTTTTCTTTTTGTTATGAAATGAAGGTGGACTGAGATGACCTTAAGCAATATTTTAAATATTTTGTCCTGGTATTATTTTCTTTTCCATAGAATATGGAAGGTTCCATGCTGACTATCAGTTTTGGAGATTGGATGGAATTACCTGGATACACATTTAAAGACTGGACTGCTACCAAGCGAAGGTGAGGACTGTAACATTCTTGTAATGACTGATGGGGGGGGGGAATTACTTCTGTTAGTGGATGGAGAATCGAAAGTTTCAATGTTTCTGTGATCTATTTTTCAAAAGTACAAGATGCTCTTCTACATGTAATTTAATAAAGCTAACAGCTTGTAAACAATGGGCTACCATTTTGACACTTAAGCTTAAGACATTTGATTTGATTTAATTTAATTTAATTTAATTCATAGATTAGATAACCAGGGCTGCTGGATGAGATGGGACACCAAAGAACCGACTGCCAAATTTTCTACCTCCCCTATTTTTGAAAGGCTCACATAGTCTCGGCATTGACCTCTGTGTTTTTGAAAATTCAGTGATCAACTTAGCCTAGCATGTTTTGGCTCAGTTTAAGTACTTCTCGTAGTTGTGAGCAAAGGAGTGCCAGTGGGTTCCGCTGAATGTGGTAAAAATCCATGATTTCAGAATTTAAAGCTGATTTTAGCCGCTCATGATTTAAAAATTCCCTCTTGGGCAGCAAATTTAGGAATTTTTTTTCTTTGTTGTACATTCTATAGACTCTCATTTGTTTTTTTCTGGGAAAACTATATCATAATTTCCCTGAGACCAAGTCTTGTTACTACATAATTCTTTAAATATGTTTGATGCCTGCATTCATAGCTAGATTGATTGCACTGCCAGTGGTTTTCAGTGGCCTCACATTGTTATATATATTCCATATGATCTACAGCCCTTCCATTCAATACAGGGGCTGGAAATGTAAATACTAATTGAATTGCAATATGGGGTTGATTGACAGGTGCATATGCAAAAGTCAGAAAAGAGTTTGAGCCATCACTCACAAATGTCTGTGCCTTGCTTGGAACGTCATGCTTTGAGAGCCACTGTCTGCATCTGCGCATAACAGAAAGCCAAGAATCTTTGCTTAACAACCCATACTATACTGAATTGAACAAGGATGCAGGACCACCATTTCTCCTGCTTCACTCCTCCCCTGTGTGAGCAGGGAAACAACCAGGAAGATGATAGCTTAGCATTATGTCCAAACTCGTGTTCATAGGTTTATTTTGCCCTAAAAAGCCAGGATTCATATCTCAACAACAAAGCATACATTAATGCTGGTTAACCATCCTGGCTTGTTGGGGCAAAACAAATCCAGTATAAGCAGTGAAAACATTTCAAAAAACAAATCATGCCAAAAAGAAAAAACAAATGTACTGATCTAATACAAAAGCTGAAAATTCTTTCTGTAGCAATCTGACCTGAATATGGCCGTACAGTCACATTACAAGTTTAAGGAGGTGTTCCTGTGGTGAATGTGAACAGTAAACTAAATGTGAATAATCAGATTTGATCTTTATCTTTTTCAGAAATATAAAATGTGACAGAGTTCTGCCAGAGCAAATTGCTAGCTATTACAAGCACTATGTTAAAGTCATGGGCCTTCAAAAAAACTTCAGGGAAAACACGTACATAACGTCTGTCTCAAGGCTTTACCGAGAACAGGACCATGAAGATGAAAGTGAAGTGAGTGAAGATATTTTGCCACAACATTTGCAACTAGAAGAGCAAGGTGGACAGACTATACTGATCAAGAGAAACTGGGAAATCAGAGGTTATCAGAAAGCAGCGGATGGCTCTCATGTGCCGTTCTGTTTGTTTGCTGAGAATGTTGTTCTTGCCACTGGAACTTTTGATTCTCCTGGCAGACTCCAAGTAGAAGGTGAAGACTTTCCTTTCGTTCTGCATTCCATATCTGAGTTTGGTGCTGCTGTCGACAAAGGAATATTATGTGGGAAAGCAGATCCAGTCTTGATCATAGGTGGTGGACTTACAGCGGCTGATGCAGTTCTGTGTGCTTATAACAACAACATCCCTGTAATTCATGCATTCCGTAGGAGGGTTACTGATCCAAGTTTGATTTTCAAACAGTTGCCTAAAAAGCTTTACCCCGAATACCATAAGGTCTACCATATGATGTGCACTCAGTCAGTCACTACAGACTATAATTTGCACCATGCTTATACCAGTTTTCCAGAACATCGGGTCCTTTCATTTCAGCCAGATATGAAATGTGTCCTGCAGAGTGCCTCTGGATTGAAGAAGATCTTAAAGTTCTCTGTAGCCTTAGTGTTAATAGGTTCTCATCCTAACCTATTCTTCCTGAAGGGCCAAGGCCAGGGTATAGGCCATAACCCAAATGAACCAATTACCTGCAAAGGTAACCCTATTGAAATTGATCCATATACATATGAATGCACAAAGGAACCCAATCTTTTTGCAGTAGGTCCACTGATTGGAGACAATTTTGTACGTTTTTTAAAAGGGGGGGCACTGGGCATTACACGGCATTTGGTCACGAAGCAGAAGCATCAACTCATAGCTGAAAGAGAAGGAGATGGAGTTCCCTAAACCAAACAGCCATAGACATCATCTAAGGAACTACAGGCATATGCTAATAACTGACCCATAACATCTAGTCACTGGCAGCCTTGTTTTTTTTATCCATAAGTGTTCTTCATACTTTCATTGCCTTGTAGAGAATGAGACTACAGTATTCCAGCCTGTACACAAATTGTTTTTACTGGAATTGCTTCCAGTTAAAAGAAACAGTAAATGATTATAAGTCGTGCAGATTTTATTTGGTTTTGTACGCTGATGAGAAAATATTTACCACTCTAGAGAAAAATGGTTTCTACTCATGAACTAATAGTTTTGCTATATAAAAACTAGACCATCGTTGAAATATAGAAGCTTTTCTTTAAGACAAAGTAAAAAAAATATTCAGCAGTTGATTTGCAGCAAGTACTTTATTTTACCCTTGGTTGTTGTGGGAAGTATTTATAACTTTTAAAATGGCCTGTAAAATAGTTGCGAATGGAAACAGTTAAATGATACTCCAGATTGATATTCCAGCACAGTTGGTAGTTGGAAGCAGTTGTCATAAGTACGCAGGCATGCCATATAAAATGTAGCACACTAGCCTCTTCTACAGTGGTGTAAAATGAAGTACTGCTTATGTAACATTGTTATGAGGGATCGCGTAATGGATTTACTGCTGTAGTAAAAACATTAATGCCTTGGAAACAAAGTGTTTTATATGAATAACCTGCTCTGCCACAGGACTTTTATTTGTAAAAGGTATTTTCATAACAGCTCAGCATGGAAGTCTTGTTCAGTTTGAGCATCACAGGATTCTCAACATTCAAGATGTGCCTGATCTCTCTGGTCTCAAACAGAACTAGTGTTGATTGGACGCACACAGCCCAATCCAGAGATGACTAAACTCACCTTTAGGTCCCTTTGAAATTGCTTTTTACCGTGCACATCATGTTCCAATGTCGTATGTAAAGACAGGGAAACACCTGTAGTTTTCATTACTGCAGATCAACAATGATGAAATAAGAGTAGCTTGATTAAAAGAATTGCAGCAATAAAAACCACAAGAAAAAGGATGTGGTTCCTTACACACTACTAAATGATGTGAATTATGAATACCTTAAGTTCTAAAACTTTGATTTCAAAGGGTATTAAGCATACTTTCTTTGGATTTGCCTGTTAGCTGCATTCCCTGTGTATATGTGTCAGTTCTGCATGTAAGCAGTTTCCCCTCACCTTCAACACACAACTCACACCTGCCTGCCTTCAGTAGTTTCCTTAGTCAGCTCCCTGTGCATACTGTTTAACTGTTGGGGTTTGATTCATTAAAGAGAACTTTTAAACCTATGTTTGCTCACAATGGAGGAAACATGAAAAAATGTGATCCAAATATAATTTAACAGTAATGTGTTTAATTTGGGGGACTAGGATTGCTCTACCACTATGAAGGTTATCAGTCACTCCTAGCAAGGGAAAACATTTGCGGTAATTCAGATTATTCTCTTATGTGCTCTGCAGTATACAATAGTATTTCTGGGTTCATGTTGCACGAGGAGCCTAAACTGTTGTACAAAATTAAGTTCAAATTTCCTTTTCCTTTTTTGCAAATCTGCCAGTTTACCATTTTGGGAGTTGAACAGTAAACTAAAATCCCAATGCATATGGAGAACTTCAGGGTTTTTGTTTTTTTTTAAAAAAAATTAAGCTGCCTTTTCTCTCTTACACAAAGCCTACTAGCACTTGGACTTGGAACTCAGGCTTTGAGGCCTCAGAGGCACATACAAGTTAAGTTATTGTAAGCCAAAGAGGCAACACACACTGTTCTTGATAGAGCTTGTGATTATACTGGGATAAATTGGGGGCATTTTGTTTTCTGCAGAGATCCCTTTCTGAGCAGCAAATCACTTTTTAAGCCTGGGCAGTTTAAAAAGCAGATTGGAGATTTGGTAGTTTTTTGTCTTACGTTCAAGGGAAAATGGGCCAATAAGCCCAAATGCATTTATGCATCTGAATGATAGCTGCTGTGTATTTTGTTACAAACTACCTTTGAAAAGAATTGTGAAATAATTCAATAAATGCAAAAGAATAAGGACTACCCAAAGCTAATTCATTGGAGTACTTATATCTGCTCACTGTTCTGGCAGAATACAGCATTATACCAGTTAATATTCCCTCTTCCAAGCCTTTGGTAGTGCAGAAAGTTTTAGGATCTTGCAAATGTTTCTAAATCAAATAAACCAATAAAAATACTTAAATTAGGTTCTGCCCCCTGGAATAAAGCCTGCCCCCCCAAAAAAAATCCTGGCTGTGCCCATGACAATCTCCCTATAATATTGGTGTAATATTGTCTGTGGTGTTGCACTCACACTGTAGTGTTCTCAGTTTATTATTGCCAGGAAGAGCAAGGCTCTCTGATAAAACCGCAAGTGGAATGAAAAGGGTAAGATTGACTAATGAAAGCAATATAAATAACCAAGCATGTGCTGTTTTGCAACACATGACGCAGCTGAACAAGTTACATGAGTCTCGTTAGCCTCTTAAGTCGATAGTTCTCAACCACCCAGACACTAGTGTTAAGCTTCTCTTTGCAAAGGTACTTTGCTATGAAATTAAATATGGATTGCAGGTTGTTAAATTGGTGGTAATTTTCAAAATAAGCCTCTAGATTGTGATTTTTTTTTTATTGACTGAAGTCATACCAAGAAATTATGCAAGTGCTTTTATGTAAGTGGAAATTAACTTAGGGCAGGAAAAGCTGTCGGTTGCTGATATTTTTAGAAGGATTTGGTTTTGTAAATTGACAGTCCTTATTTTAAATCCTTGGAGGCAATAATTTATAATTGAAAAATTGTAATAATGGAAGTCACATGTGTGACTCAAGACCCAATTAATGTAGAAGGACATTACATCTTTAAACTCCCTAGGTCAGAGTATTGTGAATGGAAAGCTATGTGTCTCTGGTAATGAAGGTTATTCCACTTACTTCTTTTAATAGAGCATTTAAAGGTTATCTAACTCAAAATGTGTCATGGTTGTATGTAATTTGCTTCTTTTTTTACAGAACATAGTATTTCCCATCTATGCGTGTACTAGTTCAAGAATCCCCCACATCTGTAGTGTAGGAACAGTTTCTGAAATTGGACATACAGATCTCAGAACTGAGGCAATGATCAGCATTTTCTCCCACATAGTATAGTACCACCAAATGGCCTGTTTTCACCCAGGAATGAGGGAAGACTTTCTTTTACACCTGCTTAAGCGTCAGGCTCAACACCAAGAACAGCATCCTCAATAATGTTCTAATTTTCTAGTTCACTGTTCTACAGATTTTGTGTAGAGGTGGCTAAAGTAGTTTCACTATAATGGCTTGATCTGATTAAAAAGATGAAATCCTCTTTCCAGCTATTAGTGGCAGTTCTAATTCAAATATAAGAGGCATGATGACAGAACTGACTTTAGATCAACTTATTTCAAAACAGACTTGTTGCTAAAGCAGGAAAAAAAACATTTTAGTTACAGGTTAATAAATTTAGACATCTTGCAAAACACAAAATCTAGACATAACATGCTTAGTGGAAAATTCTAATGTGTCAGTAGACACAATAGTACTTTGCTTTCACCAATCAATTACAGGGACTTGCTAAGTAATTTGAGGGAACTTACTAAAATGGAGTAGGTAAATGTGTAAGCATTTGAGCTAGCAAGAACCAAGTCAAGCGTACAGGAAGTATACACAGTTGCAGAGGGGACTGTCATATATTTCCTCGTCAAATAGACTCAGACAAGTTGGATAGCTGGCTGTGGGTTTTCTGTTGCTGAGATCTGCTTTTAATAATTTATTTTCCAAATGTTTAAAATGTGCTAGCTGCCACAATACTTTGGAAATCACCTAGTCATTTCAACTGGCAAATGTAGCTTTTCTACACTTGGGTTATTAAGGCTAGCAACTTGCACACTGTGTTGGCCACAATTCAGTGTTGATCAATTGGAAGTGATTTAGCCACATCTGCAAAGAATGCTGTGCTAATAAAATATGCAACTGATTAAACTAATCTCCCTTGTTTTGTACAATGGTGGCAAGTGAGATAATGGCTGCCAAGGGGTGTGGTAGAAATTGGGGTGGTGTAATATTTCTAAAGGCAATAGGGAGGGGGTGGTAAACACTCCAGTGCTTAGCAACTATAATTGTTATTGCCAGTGCCTATACTGTGTGTGTATTTCAGGTTATCTCCAAAACAAGGGCTAGACGTTGAAATTTATCTACAGTCATACCTCAGGTTGAAGTTGCTTCAGGTTGAGCGTTTTCGGGTTGCGCTCTGCAGCGACCTGGAAGTAACGGATGCCGTTCGTATCCAGAGGTACGGCTGTATTTATTTTTAATAGATTTTACTACATACAAAAATTTGCATGCACAGGATCTGGGAAACTATCAAGTTATTACTTTAAGGCTAGAGAAATATAGATTGATAAACCCAGTTCTTTTCATATGTGTCTATGGCTACAGACTTGATCTACTTGTACAAAGCTTGGTAGCCACTTTAAGGGTTCTGCTAAGAGTTACCCGGATGCAGGTGGCACTGTGGTCTAAACCACAGAGCCCTAGGGCTTGCCGATCAGAAGCGGGGGCTCGAAGTTCATGATTATGAAAGAAATTGACTAATAAATATTTGACATCATTAGCAGCCATATATCTTTTTCTACGGGTTGGTATATAGTCTGCAAACCAAGCAATTATGTGTGTACAGAATACTTTATTAGCATTTACCAGTCATTCTTACCTGTGTTTCTGCGAAGAGTTATTCTTAAGGGAAATCACCAAGCAGCTGCAACCCAAATAGATTTATCTCCCCCCCCCCCTTCGATCCAAGGGAAAGTGCTCTGTATGGGTACTTAAGCACAAAAATTATCCCCAGAAAAGGCTTACTGCTTAGACTGCACACATGGACTGACTGGAAGCATGGAGCAAATGTTTAGTCTTCATAAGCATTCTTTAGAAGAGCCTTCCCCAACCAGCTGCCTGCTAGATGCTTCAGACTTCAACTTCCATCATTCCAGACCATAAGCCATGCTGGCTGAGGCAGATAGGTATAGTAGTCCAAAACATCTGGACAACATTGGGTGGAGAGATGCCTGCTTTAGACTCTTAAAAGGCATTACCTGTTTCAACCAGCTTGGCTAAGCCATGCATGGGAGCAGACATGCAGTATATGCTAGAGATGGTCAAATCGATACTTAACTTTCCTAAATCTAGGGAGTTTACAGGACACATCTGAGGAGAAGTATCCGTTTTACTTTCCTCTGATTTAACAGAAGTATGGCAGATTTGGGCCTATAGCACCCTGCCTCATGTAAGGCACCAAACAGATGTAACACCACTTTGGCAAAATAAACTAATTTGAAGACAGCTGCTCTTATTCCTATCTGTAATAGGCACAAGTCTTTGTAAGCATCAAAATTCTGAGAAGCAAAGAAAAGATTTCCCATCAATACGGAGACTAATAATTTACTAAAAGGCTCAAAGCCAGTTTGAGAGATGCAAAACGGTACAGAAGTGAGCAATACTAATGTTACAAATCCCGTGTTGCCATTTGACAATTCTGATAGTCATCATACCATACAAAAAAATAGGTTAAAACAAATGTGTGGTTTTTTTAAAAAAAGAAACCGATTTGCTTTGATAAAAACAAAATTTTGGATAGAGAATGCAAGTTGAAAAAGAATTTCAAAGGCTTTGTGTGCTATAACTATCGATGGGCAAATTCCTCTTAGTAAGTGCACCCTCCCTCTCAAACTCTGAAAATAACTTGGGCCCTTTCAAATCCAGTTCTGAGCCTATTTGGTCTTGATTTCATTGGTAGTACAACAAGGTTTGATCCTTCCTGAAACTTTCCCAATGATATCCAATGCTCCGTCAACCACCTTTCTGTGTCCTCCCATGTTTCTGTCCCCTACACTTGTCTTTGTTGCTGCTCCAAAAGGGGCAGTGATGGCAGGACAAGTGAGGGAGGTCTCCTCTCAGTTTCCTAATATCTGGCATGCTGCTAAGGCTGGATGCCAGAAGTACTGTTGAATAATGTCATTTCCTAAGTGTTGCTAACATGAGTCAATAGCCATTAAAGCATGAAGCCACTGTAGTGTCAGGGATGGAAGAGATACTTCTTTTATTCACTGCCAGAGCAGCAAAACCTAGGAGGGGGTTAAATGGCTTCAGTTCTACTCTAGTTTGAATTTTAATGCTATCTTTGTATTGAGCATTACAAAGTCAGCCTAGACCAGTCTTTCACGCTGAGGGCAGATGGATCCATCGCTAGCTGTAACATGTTTGAAGAACCGTTCAAAGTCTTGCATCCTTTCTTCAATATGAAAAGCAGGTTTTCAGGAGGTATGATCAGCGTAAAATTGACTCTGATGTTGCAATTTATTGTCAGTGGGCCAAGCAAGCTTTTCTTCTGCTGTAGGTCTGATTCAAGGCACACCTTATCTTCTTTTTACATGGGGATCATATCTGAATGGAACAAAACAATGCATAAATGCCTGGTTCTGAAATCCAGTAAAACTGAAAACACAGTCACATGACCTGCAAGTTGTCCATGAAGCTGACTGAGTGACCATATACCAGTCATTGCTTCTTGGCCCAACCTGCCTCATAGGGTTGTTGCAGGGTCACAACAACCTGAGCTTGGAAGGAAGCTGGAACATAAATAAATAAAACCATTAAGGAGCAGTTGAATCTCAAATCCATTAGCAACAATGCAACCCACTGCTGAAAGAGTCGTATCTTTATTGCTTGTTGAATATTAAGCAGTGATGAGGCCACATGGGGCCAGTGTGGGAGGACAGTCTACAGTTTAAGTATCAGAGTGACTGAAAAGGCCCACATGTCATACCTCTGATGGCAGAACACAGAACAGGGTCTCTGATGGTGATGTGAGCACATGTGCAGATTGTATCAGAGACATTTCTTCTGTCATTAAATCTCAGACCCCAAAAGGGTGCCGACATGCCCAGTGGGAATTTAGGACTGCCTGACCCAAGGGTCTCTGAATACTTGTGATATGGCATATTCCCCAAGCAGAGTGGTCTTTGCCAAGGAATACATAAAAGGAAACAGACTAATCCAGGGTGAATTAACATTTTACTTTACTTCGATACTTTCTGGGCAGTCTGTTGCTGCACAGTGAGTCATGCATTATCATGCACACTGCTTCTTCAGATTTCCAATAGACTGAGTGTAGAAGTTTCCACCGTATGATCCGAGGCTTCCTGCCTATTATCACCCAACAGCAAGAGCAGTTTGCAACTGACAGCAAAAATTATTGTCACTTATCAAAATTGTCAATAAAAAAATTGTTAATTAAAAATTCTCATCTTTGGGTTTTCCTTCCAGAAGCAAAAATGAGGCAGAAAGTTGTCCTTGCTTCTTAATTCTGATTTTGGTCTGCTCTGAAGAACCAGGTATTAGTTTGGTGTATTTATTTATATATTTAAAAGCTAGCTATGTCCATTCTATAGTTTGTTATTTGTTTGGAGGGAAGAACAGACAGTCACATGCAGTTTGAGCAAACATACAATGAGTCCTTGGACTCAGCTATATAGCTGCAAATAAAACATTTTAAGTGCAATATACAGCACAATGTGACACTAGATGGCAATGGAGAGCCTTATGGAAAATCCAATGTGTTTTTAAAAACATTTTTTAAAAAAGGATTTTCAGAACATTTTTGTATGTGTGTAGATTCCACCCTTGAGTCCATTATGGGGAGGAGGGGAACCCTCACCTGAAGAGGTCATCTGCAAGCGAATCTTCTTTTGCTTGGCGACTCTGTTCCTAGAAAAATAAATGATTCTTTGAGAACTTCTGCCAAATATGAACTGCTCTGAACCAGCATGATTTGGGTGCAGTCAGGCATTTACACATAAATACAATGGGTGGTATCCAATACTGCATGAGCATAAGGAAACAAGGGATATTCCCTACCGTCTCCGCCCCACTGCATACTGCCTGCCCTGTGCCAAAAGGTCTCTTCTGAAGATCCTACAAAAAGGCCAGGGATGGGAGGACGGTGGGGCTGCAGTGGGAGTGGGGAAAGTGGGAAGAGGCCGCTTGCAAGCGGTCTCCAGCCAATTTTCCATGATCTTCCACTCCCAATGCAGCCCCTCACCCAGCCAGTGTATGAAACACTGACCTACAGCTCATGATCATGACCGTGATAGCTCAGTTGGGTTAGAGCATGGTGCTGATAATGCCAAGGTTGCAGGCTATTTGCTTTTAACTACTACTTCTTGCTCCTCACCTCCATTTCTTGCCTCAACCATTCTTCCATCTCAGAATTCTTTCTAGCATGATGAGCTATCAGATCCGATCCCCCAATAATGTATGGAAGTTGTCCTGCTCCAGGATAAGCTACCTGTCAAATGGAAAGATGTATTAATCTCAACTCTATTTAACTCAGGTTTCAAGCTGGGGCTCCAATGCATTTACAAGTCTCACTATGCAAAGATGGAATCCGAAACAGCTACTTACTCAATTCAGCTTCAAAGAAGCAGACAAGGGTGCCCTTTGTCATTATTGCATTCTATCATTTGAAGAAAACTCAGAATACATTAAATACAGTTGTTGAGTATTATTCTTTCATTCTAGGTTTCGGCTGTAGAGCAGGAGGCACTATACAAACTATGCAGGTTTCATATACACTACAGGAATAATATAATACAGTTATAACTACAATTATCCACTTAGAATCATAGAATCATAGAATTGGAATAGACCACAAGGGCCATCGAGTCCAACCCCCTGCCAAGCAGGAAACACCATCAGAGCACTCCTGACATATGGTTGTCAAGCCTCTGCTTAAAGACCTCCAAAGTAGGAGACTCCACCACACTCCTTGGCAGCAAATTCCACTGTCGAACAGCTCTTACTGTCAGGAAGTTATTCCGAATGTTTAGGTGGAATCTTCTTTCTTGTAGTTTGGATCCATTGCTCCGTGTCCGCTTCTCTGGAGCAGCAGAAAACAACCTTTCTCCCTCCTCTATATGACATCCTTTTATATATTTGAACATGGCTATCATATCACCCCTTAACCTCCTCTTCTCCAGGCTAAACATGCCCAGCTCCCTTAGCCGTTCCTCATAAGGCATCGTTTCCAGGCCTTTGACCATTTTGGTGCCCTCCTCTGGACACGTTCCAGTTTGTCAGTGTCCTTCTTGAACTGTGGTGCCCAGAACTGGACACAGTACTCCAGGTGAGGTCTGACCAGAGCAGAATACAGGGCACTATTACTTCCCTTGATCTAGATGCTATACTCCTATTGATGCAGCCCAGAATTGCATTGGCTTTTTTAGCTGCCGCGTCACACTGTTGGCTCATGTCAAGTTTGTGGTCAACCAAGACTCCTAGATCCTTTTCACATGTACTGCTCTCAAGTCAGGTGTCACCCATCTTGTATTTGTGCCTCTCATTTTTTTTGCCCAAGTGCAATACTTTACATTTCTCCCTGTTAAAATTCGTCTTGTTTGTTTTGGCCCAGTTCTCCAATCTGTCAAGGTCGTTTTGAAGTGTGATCCTGTCCTCTGGGGTGTTAGCCACCCCTCCCAGTTTGGTGTCATCTGCAAATTTGATCAGGATGCCCTTGAGTCCCTCATCCAAGTCGTTGATAAAGATGTTGAATAAGACCGGGCCCAAGACAGAACCCTGTGGCACCCCACTAGTCACTCTTCTCCAGGATGAAGAGGAACCATTGATGAGCACCCTTTGGGTTCGGTCAGTCAGCCAGTTACAAATCCACTTAAAAGTGTATATCTTCATTGTTTCTACTCAAGCTTAACAACATTACAAATGGATTCCGACTGATCTGCTCTAAGTTTGTCTTTTTACAATAACAATACCAATTTCTGATCATTCCCAAAGAGTGCAAATATAATTTAAACATAGAAGCATTCTGCTTCAAGATACCCTTGCAATAGCTTTTAGGGCTACATTTAATTCAGTCCTCTATTCCCCAACACTGTACTGCAAACCTCTAGATTAAAAGACACACCCAACCAACCAAAACCAGAAGATGGTCAGATTTAGCTAATACAGATGTACCTTGAAAGTCAAAAGGAATCCGTTCCGGAAGTCCATTTGACTTCCAAAAAGTTTGGAAACGAAGGTGCGACTTCCGATTGGTTCCCGACTGCACAGGAGTGCCGGAAACAATAGCAGGAGCTGCGTCGGATGTTCAACTTCCCAAAAAATGTTCGAAAACAGGAACATTTGATTCCCAAGACATTCAGGAGCCAAGGTACGACTGTATTTTTACATATTTTCTGTATGTTATTATCCTCTTGTGAGTTTAAAAGCATGTACCAACCTTTTTAAACTTTTTAAAGTTGTTCAGATGTCCATAATCTATTTTTGCAGTGCAACGACCATCTTTCCTTGGCTGACTAACAACCAATGATCTAAATTCAGTCAGCAGGAGCCTGCTGGGCAGATTGCTAGAGTCATTCGCACATCTATCAGGATTCTTATTTAGGAGGGGGGAAAGAATTAGAGCAATTACTGAGGTTATTCTAATCAAACTTGTTTATTACAATAAACATTTATTCTTCATCATAAGATTGTAGGTACTTAGTCATCTATTTTCTGAGATGGTATTTGAAAACATTTCCACACTTTTTCTAACTAAATCAGTTTCTTCAAGGAAAACCGAAATCTCCCTTTAGCCATTTAATGAACTATGAAATATCTGCATCAATTTATACATTCACTATCTTCACACCTTTCACTCGTTTTCGTTTTCACAACAAACTTGCCTGTTCCTCCTACAAAGTAGGACAGGAAAATGGGTCTATTTCCTAGTTCTCTAGCAAAACAATGAAAGTTTGATAGTTTCAATTAATAATTGGGAGGGAAGCGAATAAATAGAATGCTAACAAAATAGTTTAAAGACATACTATTTTTTTAGATATATTTTCAAAAAACTAAATGTCACTAGCCTTAATATTGGAGTATCTTTTTAATTTAAAAGAATGCTTTTCCTACCACATTACCTATTGCAAAAATTAAATACACGAAACATTAACATGAAGATATTCCTTACATTGGAGTCATTCTTTGCGGAGCCTGGTGATTCTTCTCTCACTTGTTTCTGGTTTAAAACTGGAAGCGACTGCTTCTTTTCTTGCTGTTTAACAAAAGGTATTGGTAAGTGTCTAACATATACTCTATACCACTGCAGTAGAATTAGGCTGAATACTGTAGGCTGAAAGCTACTTGTTTGAACTCTAGCTAGCAAATGCTGAACTCGTCTGTCTCTGACTACTCCTCAAATAGAGGAAATAACAAATGGTTCTTCTGTCAAAGTGTGTGGTAGCTCCCACACGAGAGAGCTGAAATAAATTACTCTGAATGAAAGAGTTCTTCAGCATGGTTTCTCCCAAGCTAAAGAAGCCTTCTATTCATCAGAATTTATTTATGGTCACAGCTTGCAAAAACAGAACTTGACTTGTTACCTAGTTCTTGGGTTTCCACGTGAAATACTTTCACAGCTTTAAAGTATAAAAGAAGAAATAATCTCTTTCATTAATGAGCAACTTTAAAATTGCTGTTGTGCAGAGCAGTGTGGCTGATTTACTGTGGCAGCACGATAAAAGATGGATGTAAAAGAGTCAGTACATACTCACAAAAAATCTCTAGGAGAATAGTGTGAAGTTATTCAGGAAAACAATTCCGACCCAACAAAAGTAGGTTTTCACGAGAGGTCATTAAAAATAATAATGGATAAAAGCTATTTTAGATAGTAATGTAAGAAAAACCCAGCTGGATCATGCCAGGGGCTCATGCAGTCCAGCATCCAGTTATCACAGTGATCAACTAGATTCCTATGGGAGGTACTGCAAGCAGGAATTGAGTGCAACTGCATTCTCCACACTTGTGATTTCCAGCATAATTCAATATAGACTTCGACATACATAAACCTGTGGTTTCAATGGGACATAAATGCTTTTAATTGTGCAGCGGATTGTGACTAGTTTTGTTTTTGAACCTTAGGTATACTAGGCGACCACTGTTCTTCCATGTAAAAGTTGTAAAGCTTTAAAGGAAAATAAACCTCTCTCTCCACTGTGAGTATAACAAATGCCATCACTGGCAGAAACAGGCACATTGCATCAATCTGTTTCATGTTCAATGAGCACATGGAGTTTCTGTGCCCAGTGGCTTCCTTCCATACAACAAGAAAGCATGTGCAAAAACATGAAGTACATGAAGCTGCACCACAACTGAAGCACATGGGAAAATCTGAGTATGCTAGAATGGACATGCACACATTTGTGGGCTGGGGAGGAAATGAGCACTACACAAAAAATGGCGAAAGCAACAAAAAGGAATCTCAACCTGAAGGGGATATTTATTGATACTGCCCGATGCTCTAAATCAATGATTTAAATATTTTACCATGTTACAGAATATTTAGCTAATCACCAGATATATTTTTAATCCATCACTGGCTTGGCCCTGTTCTAAATGTCCCCCCACTTTGTCAGATCTGAAGAGTAGTTCTATGAAGCCCATCCTCTAAAATTCCAGAAGTCTGAGTACGATATATACCCACCTTGTTATCCCCTCTTGTAAAATAATATAAAGCATTTATATTATTCCTTCTTTTATTGATAGAAATTCAAAATAATTTTATCTTTATGCTAATAGTCTAAAATTGTGGTTTGTGGCATCTCTCTCTCCCTCTCTCTCTGTGTGTGTGTGTGTGTGTGTGTTTGTGTGAGACAGAAAAAAATGTCCCTACCTGAAGTCTCCCAGTCTCCATATCTGAATTCTCTTCTTTCATTTCCAATTTCCTTTTCTTCTTTGCACCTTGAGTACTGCCTTCACCATGATTTCCTATATCGTCTTCCCAATCCAGTTCTTGGCTTGCAAAGACAAGTTCTAACGATGCTTCGTCTTCTATTGAGTCTTCCAATTCTTTTCTCTTTTTTGATGCAATAATGCTTTCATTATTATTGTTTTCTAACTGGCTAGTCTCAGCAATAGACTTTCTACTTCCACCTATACAGGACTCGTTTGTGTTCTGGTCCAAGGTACATGACCCCTTTTGAGATCCTCCTGCCTTGCTTTCCCACAGCCAAGAAGTTACAGGCTGAGTATGACTAGAAGCCAGCGATGACTTCTCCTCTATCTTTGCATATTTAGACTGTGATGTTTCTTCAACCTCATCCCTTTCCCTTGAATAGAAAGAAAAAAGCATTTTAGACTTTCTTTTCAGATTGAGGGAGAACCTAACATCGTGCAAGTGAACATGATAGATCTCCCAACCCTCTAGAGCAAATGTTGCTGGTGCAGAGGAGGGAGGAAAGGGAAGCTAAGTTCCTATTTGCAAAAGCAGAACATCACAAATGGATATACACAGAAAGATCACAAACACACACTTGTTCACTACTTATCTTTATGATGAATAGCTATGACCCCAGACAGACTGAATCCAATCAAGTACAACTCAGATGGCACTTGTAATAATCATAGCAAGCATTTAACTGTGCACTGTAGTGTCTCTAATTTCAAATGGGATTCATCGTGATGGCATCCTTAGGAGCAATCAGCAAAAGGTAGTTTACTCATAAGCAAACTTATTTTATTAAAATGTAGCACTGATTAGCATTGTTCAGGCAAAGCTTCTTGGAGCCAGGATGTTATCAATATGCATTGTTTGTGAGGATTTCACTTATTTTCAGTTAACTATGGAACTGAAACATCTGAGATCTTTGAAAGCTAAGCAAAGACCAAAAATTAGGGAATAAATATTAGAACTAGCCTGACTGCAAGAGATTTATGAGAACATACCTTTTTTTGGTAACTGTCTGGAAGTAGTCTTTAATTGAATTCAATTGTTGCTGTGAATCTCCCTCTTTATTTCTCCTATTCCCTGACATTTTAGAGGGAGAGGGCAAAAGGCTACTCTGGTTAGTCTCGGGCCTTGCATTCAACCTGGGTAATGTAGCCCCAACATTCACAGTGCCAGTTCCTGCTGGAGTCTCATTAACAGTAGTTATATCCAGTGGGTAAGGTTTTTTCCTTTGTTCCCTAATAGGAGTTGTTGTTCTCTTTCTGTCCTCTCCTGACACTTCCATGCTGTGTAAACAAGGAAAAAAGGAATAGGTCAGTACTAAGTCAATGACCAAAATCTGTACCACCACATTACATAATCTATAATCCGTTTCTCAGATTTCTGGTTATTCTGCTGATCCCTAGAAATGTGAGGTATTTGTAAGGTCCATGCATGGGTTGCACCTAAAGATGAGAATTTCTTGCTAGATTGAAGCAAAGATGAGAATTTCTTGCTAGATTGAATTTCTTCTTTTTTTTTTGCCAGCTCCCAGGAATTTGAAATTTCTCTACCATCATCTGCTATAGGAGTAGTAACAGACCTGATGGCAGTGACTGATATAATCAGGCATTGGCTGAGGGTCCATGAGCTCAGATGGGCCCCTCATTAATCTCATCCTCACTTGGCCACCCACCTCCCTACCAGGACCCTGAAATGGAGGCATAGTAGTAACTGCATTTTAGAATGGCAGCTGCTGAGCTCCCCTACATGGGTGCATGCATCTTTGTCAGTTCCTTAAAGGGACTTGGGTACAAAGCACTAGTAAGTATGCTTGCAAACAAAGGGCATGGCCACCGGTGCTGCATATCTATGAGTTTGCTCCTGTTAATCCTGGGTGGGTTACACACACTTAGCAAATGAAAAGAAAAGGAAAGCCATTTCTTCCCTTTCCATTGTTTGCTTGCTTTCGTCCACCCTATTCCTCAACTTGCCCACTGAAATCACAGCAGCAAGGCAAAACTGCAGGAGAAGGGCAGGGCCTGAGGAAGAAAAATCTGCTCCTTTGCAAAGTATGTATTACCCACCAGTATCGGTTGGGGTTGCTGGAACAAATTCAAAAGCGCAGCAGCACACACCTGCACACACTCTAGTAGTGCTTCCAGACACTATTTTTTTCTTCAATCTGGTACAAACCAACTAGTTTGCTTTCTTTTTGGCTTATTGATTGATTGATTGCTTTCTACCCTATTTGCACTTTCTTGCTTTTTTCCACCTGTCCCTCTGCTCATTTTTCTCCTCTCTCGAGCTTCCTAGGCTCCCCTCCAGCAGCAGCTTCAAAAATGACTCTCTTCTTTTTTGGAAACAGCTGGCTGTGTCAATAGTAACTGGAACTCAGTAAACCCTATGTGATCTATGAAATGCTAATATGACTAAAGCTGCAGTCCTAACCATGTCAACACAGCAGCGCTCCCCGGTAAGTGGAATTAGGACTGCAGCTTGAGCACCTGAGGACCTCGCCAATAACAGTCTGTACAGAACACCCTGCTTAATTTTGGGAGGTGAGGAGAGGGGTATCAGGGCTCAAATGCATCAACAAATTCCACCTTCTGATCACCAAGCCATTAGTTCCTAAATGGTGCAGAGGCAAGATTCCAAAGCTACAGCTGACTGCATCTGCATGTTGATCCCTATCAAGATGCCTCCTGTAAGTTTGTTGCGATTTTGGCTGACTTTTTTTTAAGAGAAGAGATAAGATCCTAAAATGCCACTCTTCGGTTATCAAAAACATTCCTTTGTTCATTGTTTGGAAGATGCAAACAGTTCTGTCACCAAAGCAGCTTCCATATCACTTGTAAATCTTCCTGGATTTATAGTGCAATGCTATAAATGCTTACTCAGAGTGAAGCCTCATTGAGTTCAACAGAGGTTACTCCTAGATAAGTGTATGTAGGAATGCAGCCTAAATATTCTAAATCTAAAATGCAGCCCTAAATGCATTTACTAAGGGTAAGCTCACTGAATTAAGTGTGACTTTTGAGAAAACATGCATAAGATTATACTGTTAATATTATTTTAGCATGCATTCTCATTGATGTCAAGGATTTCAGAAGATATAAGCCACAATCACTAAATATGCATACAGTGGTACCTCGGTTCTCGAACATCTCAACTGACGAACATTTTGGAATCCGAACGCCGAAAACCCAGCGTTTTTGAACGTGCCTCAGAAGTCGAACGGCTTCCATTGTGTATTTTTCAATTTTCTCAACTGAATTTGCCAACAGCCTTTTTGCCTCGGTTTTTGAACATTTTGGAACTCGAACGGTCTTCTGGAACTGATTACGTTCAAGAACCGAGATACCACTGTAATTATGTAGCAGCAAGTAAACACAACAGGATGCATTTCTGAGCAAACATGTAGGATTGTTTTAATTCTGTAGTGCTGAGTAATGGCTACCCTTGGTTCTGATTTTCCCACCATCTGCAATTCTCCCCTCCCCCACATTTCATGTGTAATAAACATTCCACATTTTGCACAATGTGGCTAGTGATAGTCTTGCTCTATTTCCCAATTGTGTGTACTTAATATACCCTGAAGTTATATGTCAAGGCTAACACTTGACTGGACAAGACCCTGGGCTGGCCTTGGACAGTGGCTAGAGTGTGGGCTGCACTCCTCTCAACTGTTTGGAAGAAGGTGGAATATGAATGAAATAAATAACACTGGTTTGTTGAGTGCATGTACACAGAAAAGCAGTATACAAATAAAATGACTGAAGTGTGTTTACATGAAATGTTGCATTTTTTTCCTGCCTTAAAAACTCACCAGGCTTTTTTTTTTTTTTTACAAAAGAAAAGACAGATGCAGTACTGAAAGTTACTCTCCATAAACTAGGAGTCCCTGTCTTTTGTAACTTCAGAAGATTAGAAACTCAAGAATCTACCCATGCAGTTTTTGGCACATGATGAAAGTTTTCATGTGAAAATAAAGGCATCACAGTCAGACTAACTGTGGCTCATGAAGCCATATTTAGAAAGAGCAAATCAAAAGAGCTCCTGCTGGTACATTACCATGTGTCCATCAGTTGGTCCATTTCTGTGTCAGCTACGTATGCTGCAATGGTGGGCATTACTGTTTCATCTACTACACTTTGAGAAAGGTTTGGTCCTGTAACAAGTGGTGCTGATGTGGGTTTTACACCTGCAGTTTAAAAGCAGCAAAGAAGAATAAATGTTAACATTTTAAAACTATATAATTCATGCCATTTCAGACAAAAATTATTCAAAAATATATTTTTGGGCAACTCTGCCTACTAAGAAGTGTCCATTTATCTCCCCATCTTGCTTCTTCAATACAGTGGAACCTCGGTTTTTGAGAGTCTCGGAAGCCAAACGTTTCGGAACCTGAACACCAAAAACCTGGAAGTAATTGCTTCTGTTTTCAAATGCGCCTTGGAAGTCAAACGGCTTCCGAGGTGCATTTCCCATTTTTTTCAATTGAATTCTCCAACCGCTCATTGCACCTTGGTTGTCGAATATTTCGGATGCTGAACAGTCTTCCGGAATGGATTACGTTCGACAACTGAGGTTCCACTGTACAGTGGTACCTCGGGTTAAGAACTTAATTTGTTCCGGATGTCTGTTCTTAACCTGAAACTGTCCTTAACCTGAAGCACCACTTTAGCTAATGGGGCCTCCTGCTGCTGCCACGCTGCTGGAGCACGATTTCTGTTCTCCTCCTGAAGCAAAGTTCTTAACCCGAAGTACTATTTCTGGGTTAGCGGAGTCTGTAACCTGAAGCATATGTAACCCGAGGTACCACTGTATTCAATACCAAAACCTAAAATCTAGTATATCCTCTTACTTAAAATTCTATTGCATGAGGTGTCTGAGCATCCTAAAACTAAGGGCCAATCCGGAACTAATTCTATCCAGTGGTCAACCATACTTAATGAATTGGGAGCAAGTCACAGGACCCGTCTCTGGCCTCTCCCATATAAGCAAATTAATTAGATAAAGAAGTTACAGAATTATGCTGCAGAAAAAGAATGGAAGTGAATAAAAGTGAGATTCAGCTTATTTGCTGTTAAAATTGGATACTAAAATCCTGGTGCTTTTTACTTTTCCAATTGAAAGCTATTTAAAATCTGTTAAATCTGCTAGCAAAAAAGATGTAGGGTCATCAGTAACATAAGGCTATCTGTTATCCTAAAACAAAGCACTCTTAAATAATATGCTCCCTCTTTTAAGCTGTTTGCTGAATTCAGTTCCTTAAAAGTAAAAAATGCAGGACAAAGATTTTTTTAAAATATAGATTTTAAAAATTACCTGCATCTAGTGGAGTTTGAGGATTACAGTATGTTTTTGTGGATGAAAAAATAACTGCTAGACCAATTTCTGCCTCAGATATTGTCCTCCATTGCTTCCTATTAGAAATAAAACACACTGTCAGAAAAACAAGTGGAAGTCATTCACCAAATAACATCCTTGGAAAATAATGCTAAAACATTACAGCAAAGGAACAGACTATCATGCAGGATGCAACCTGTGAATTGGCAAGGGATGGATATCAGTATTTGTTTAAAAAATATATGGCATTCTAACAAGACTCTGGGCTGGGTTATAATGAAGGGTGAGCTAACAATATTTTAAATGAATAAAATGGTCCAAGGGAAATTGTCAGTGAAACATTTAATTCTAGTAACCTGCTGTTTCCTGCCTACATTCATTTATATTCAGACCGCACATGCATAACAAGTCTGGGAGACACTCCAGATGTTGTTAATTTATAATCACTATGTATATACTGGATTTTATTGAAGCATCTCAAGGTGACTGAACCCAATTTGCCATCAAACCCCAGCATAAGTGCTAGGGGTAATAGGAACTGTAATTCACATCATCTGGAGGACCACCATCCAGTGGTGTCCAAACATTTTTCAAAGAGGGCCAGATTTGATGAAGTGAAGCGCTATGGGGGCCGACCAAAGTTGTTGAGCTTTTTTTATTCTAATTCAGCTACAATAATTTCTTGCATGTGATAGAAATCTGTGGACTTACTTTAACATTAGATATGCACAGATATTTTACAGACCCTATTTGTATATTTGTATTCGTTATGGTTTTACAGCCCCTGCAACAACAAAAAACAACCTCTGTACTCTGTACTCTGTACTCTGTACTCAATTACTAACATTTCAGCAATCCTACCTTTGGAAGACAGCTGTGATTCTATCCATCCATTTCCTGTCCAAGTCAGAAATGGATCCTTGAGAGTTTGTCAACCCTACTTCAATGACACAAATATCAGGTGCTACCAAAGAAGAAACAATCTCTGCTTCCTCCGTTATCAGTTTCGCTTCTCCTCCTCCAAGTTTAATTGCTGCACTCAGTTTTGCAAACTAAAATTAAATACAAAGCCCAAAGGTTCAAAGAACAGAGCTCACATTAATATGACACATTTCTATAATAAGCATACCATTTCGTAACTTAAGAAGTAATGTAACCAATATGAGGACTCTACAAGTGACAATAAATGCAATGGTATATACAGAGAATGTTACAAGTGTGCTTATTACTATTTCAAAGGTTTCTTCTTTATTACCATTTTATCATATTACCTTGTCTAGAAAGACTATCAACTGTAGTATGGAACCTGTGATCCTCCAAATGTCACTGGACTACAAATGCTGGCGTGCTCTGGTCCATGGGGTCACAAAGAGTCGGACACGACTAAACGACTACAACATCTGGAGAGTGACAGGTTCCCCATCCCTGATTTATATCATACAACTTGAGTTCCTTTAGCAAGATAGGAAAGAGTCAGGCAGGTTCTGCATTCTAAAAAATGCCAGAGTACCCACTTTGGACACTACATTGCACACACAGTAATGCATGTGGGTGCATGCAATGCAATGGGGGGGGGGAGAGACATGGGAGGAAGTGGGCAAGACCTTCTTCCAATCAGAGAACAAGCCCTTGGTGGTCTTTCAGCCAGTTCTCTGCTCACTTTTAAAAGCTGCATGTTCAACGTGCCTTTTGTTAACATGAATGCAGCTCAATAGATGACTCTGAATAAAGACAAGTAGAAAATTGACTGAAAAGTCAAGTTCTGAGCTCCAATGAGTACAAAAGTCCTTAACTTGGGTTACAAATGTTCATATATCGAATAATCTAATTTAAATGTCTTTGTTACTTTTAATTTTCTTTGAGGCACTTGAGTGAAATTTTTTTTGACAAATAAATAGTAGGGGCTCAAGTTTTTATAAGAAGAAGTATGGACACATCAGTGGCTCCACTCACAACATCACAACCCCCAGGGACCTAATCTCAACATCTGCACACTGAGCATGGACATCTGCAAAACGGCACCTATGAAAGAGTAGCTGGACATGCATATGTAATCCATGTGAATGGGGATCCCTGTGTGCATTCACACACTCGATGTCCATGGATGTCATGAATAATAATAATATTATTATATATACCCCACCCATCTGGCTGGGTTTCCCCAGCCACTCTGGGCAGCTCACACCATAAATCAGAAAGTACTAAAACATCAAACATTAAAACCTGCCTTCTGGTGTCTTCTGAAAGTCAGAGAGTTGTTTATTTCCTTGACATCTGAAGGGAGGGTGTTCCACAGCCAATACTGAGAAGGCCATCAGTAGGCCAAGCAGTGCAAACCTTCTTCTCATTATTGCATGTGTACAACATTTAAGGAGGGCTAATGAGTACACAAAACCTGTGCTATTAAAATAATCTCTGTAGATAAAAGTATTTTAAATTACTTTTGTCAA
Organism: Podarcis bocagei; assembly: GCF_964188305.1. Lineage (NCBI taxonomy): Eukaryota > Metazoa > Chordata > Lepidosauria > Squamata > Lacertidae > Podarcis > Podarcis bocagei. The sequence goes on from NC_138133.1 coordinate 65,212,717, forward strand.
GCTTTGAACAGTGCCAGTTACCTGCTTAGCAGTTAGAAACACAAACGTTTTTCCTTTGAATATTGTTCTTCTTATGGGAGAGGTTGCCAGATCTAATTTGTTATTCTTAACACTCAGCTCATCAATAGGAGGGTTAAAACTGTGAATGGAAGAAATGATTGTAAAAATGTAGCTTACATTTTACACTACTATTAACTGTCATTCATTTCTACATTGCTTACCTAGTTTGAGTACATCTGTTTTTCTATCCAACATCTAGCTGGTTTACTATGTTATACGCAGTGTTGCAGACAGTAATCTTGAGGCATTATCCATTTGCACACAGGCTCAACAATGAAGGTCTGCTTCTTCCCCACCCATGTAGCATGTAGTCCTAGAGCCCAGGAATCACTGAACACATGTTCATTTTTTTCTCTATCCAGCCCCCCCTTTGCTGAACGCAATCTTGAAGTCTGTCTTGGTCAAAGGCAAAGACCACAACCATGCACCCTAATAATATCTTTATTGTCACTGCCCCCTCTCTTGATTATCTATTTGATTAACAAAAATCTGAAAACTCCACAGGCACGTTTTTATGACATGCCCACTGTGTATAACCTGTCTGCAAAAAAAGTTCTAAGGTTTAAATAAAAGTTGTGAATTCAAATTACATAAAAAATAAAAGCTGTTCCATACAGTTTATATGGACAGTAGGTCCTCTCTAGAGGCAATATAAATTTTAGTTTTAATTGAAGATCAAAGCATCACAAAACTGTTAATTTTATTCATCAGCAGAAATAATTTAACATTAACCTGATCTTAGATTGTGAATTGAGATGTATTTTACCAAGGCAATTATTAACTACATAATTTATTTTTAAAGCAATGTTTTGTTAATGTTCATATTCCCAAGAGTATTTGCACCACTTCAAAATATATTACCAAAGATATCTCTATAGCAACCTGTGAAAATGAAGACGAATCAACTCGCATAACATCCAAAAATATCCTGTCATTTCCCCAAGAGCTCATAGCAACGAGTCAGCAGTACAACACTTTGCCAATTAAATATAATTATACTTAATCTTCCTCACCATGGGAAGACTTTGCTTCACCTAGTCTGAAAGAGGGAAGACCATAGCTGAGGAAGTCTTCACTGGATCGACATGAATTGGGAAGTTACAAACCAGTATAGAATCCTCCTTTCCTAGACAAATAAATAGACTTTGGCTAAGCAGCTCCAGATACCCCAGGGTGGTGTTTTATTTATTTATTTAGAATACTTGCATCCCACCAAAAGGCTCTCAAAATGGCATATATAATAGATTTGCACAATACAATCATTTTCAAAATGATTTGCACATGTAACCAGAAATAGCATGGTGAGAGTTGATGAGAGCTGGAGTACAGCAACATTTGGAAAGCCAATGATCCCCTACTTCTGCACTAGCAGATTACAGAAGGTGGTGCTGGGAGACAGATATTTTTCCTTATAGGAGTTTTTTTGTTGAGTTCCACACAAGTCTATGCTATTATTTGTTATGGGAACTTTCTTGTGGAGTTCCACATGGGTCTATATAAAACTACGGAGAAATGTTGCCTGGATTTTAAAGTGGGTTGTCACCATGCCATCTAGCTATTTCTCCCTGCCAGGTGAACCAGGCACAATGGATCAATGACAGCCAGAAGTCAGTAGTAAGTTTGATAAGGGTGAGTAAGTTATAATAATAACAACTCCAGGCACGCCTGGAAGAAGCGGACCATTTGGATCCCTTCCAGTCGGGATTCAGGCCTCATCATGGGACTGAAACTGCCTTGGTCGCACTGGTTGATGATCTCTGGCGGGCTAGGGACAAAGGTGAGAGCTGTTTCCTAGTTCTGCTGGATCTCTCAGCAGTGTTTGATACCATCGATCATAACATCCTTCTGGACCATCTTGAGGAGCTGGGGGCACTGTTATACAGTGGTTCTGCTCCTTCCTCCTGGGCCGTGTTCAGAAAGTGGTGGTGGGGGATGAGTGTTCAGACCCCTGGGCCCTCACTTGTGGGGTGCCTCAGGGTTCTGTCCTCTCCCCCATGCTTTTCAACATCTACATGAAGCCGCTGGGAGAGATCATCAGGGGATCTGGGCTGGGTGTTCATCAGTGTGCGGATGATACCCAGCTCTACCTCTCTTTCAAATCAGAACCAGTGAAGGCAGTGAAGGTCCTGTGTGAGTGCCTGGAGGCGGTTGGAGGTTGGATGGCGGCTAACAGATTGAGGTTGAATCCTGACAAGACAGAAGTACTGTTTTGGGGGGACAGGAGGCGGGCAGGTGTGGAGGATTCCCTGGTCCTGAATGGGGTAACTGTGCCCCTGAAGGACCAGGTGCGCAGCCTGAGAGTCATTTTGGACTCACAGCTGTCCATGGGGGCACAGGTCAAATCTGTGTCCAGGGCAGCTGTTTACCAGCTCCATCTGGTACGCAGGCTGAGACCCTATCTGCCTGCGGACTGCCTCGCCAGAGTGGTGCATGCTCTGGTTATCTCCCGCTTGGATTACTGCAATGCGCTCTACATGGGGCTACCTTTGAAGGTGACCCAGAAACTACAACTAATCCAGAACGCGGCAGCTAGACTGGTGACTGGGAGCGGCCGCAGAGACCACATAACACCGGTCTTGAAAGATCTACATTGGCTCCCAGTACATTTCCGAGCACAATTCAAAGTGTTGGTGCTGACCTTTAAAGCCCTAAACGGCCTTGGTCCAGTATATCTGAAAGAGCGTCTCCACCCCCATTGTTCTACCCAGACACTGAGGTCCAGCACTGAGGGCCTTCTGGCAGTTCCCTCACTGCGAGAAGCCAAGTTACAGGGAACCAGGCAGAGGGCTTTCTCGGTAGTGGCGCCTTCCCTGTGGAACATCCTCCCACCAGATGTCAAAGAGAACAACAACTACCAGGCTTTTAGAAGACATCTGAAGCCAGCCCTGTTTCGGGAAGCTTTTAATGTTTGATGTATTATAGTATTTTAATATTCTTTTGGAAGCCGCCCAGAGTGGCTGGGGAAGCCCAGCCAGATGGGCGGGGTATAAATAATAAATTATTATTATTATTAGTAGTAGTAGTAGGTTTGATAAGGGTGAGTAAGTTGAAATCCGGGCAACATGGTAGGAGGTTCCAGAATCTGAGAAATTGTGAAAGTGTCTGTTCTGGATACTCTCTACTTAAAGAAGTATACAGATGCAAAAAGAATTGCAACCAGTCAGTAGACAACAGTGGGCCAGAAATAGCAGTATAAAGAGTAGCTCCTTATAGACTTTCCTAAGGAAAAACCAACTATAGCAGCACCATTGTATAAATTTACAAAATGTTTCTGCTATACTTCAAGAACGTAAATGTTCCATATAATTCTGAATGTGTGTAAACATATAATGATTTAATCTGACGACATATAAAATTACACTATGGCATAGATATCTATAGCGTGTATGTTATGCATCATATTCAATTCATGAACGTGCATGCCTTGAATATGGTTATATCCAGTGCTTTCTTTCTAAAAAATAATGTTAAAGGGTACTCTCACTTTCCTATTCATATTAAAATACTGCCCCTCAATGAGGCCAAACTTAGATTCACAAAATGTTTAAGGGTATGTGTCCCCCTGCGTCCCCACAGAAAAAAAAGTACTGGTTATATCTAAGCAGGGCATACTCCAGGAGTTTTTAAAGCCAACTGCTACATAGTAGAACATAATAGTCCAAATTATAATTATCAAATCCTTTTTAAATCTAGGGTGTGTATTATAAGGTATTACCTTTCAGGTGTCGGTAACTGCTGTTTCGCCTGAATTGCTTTGATTAATTCATCAAAATACTCTGGCTTCACAATTGGTCGACCACAGATCAAGGCACATATTGCCTAAAGATAAAGCAGATAATCACTATCATAATTGACAATAGTACAAAAACGCTGCATGCTCTCTCTAACCTGTCTTCATTCCCAGCCTTTCACTCACATCTCTCTACCCCAGTCTCACAACCCACTGGTTAGTGGTACCCTCTTAAAACAGAAAACTACAACCCTTTTGCTGCCATTGTCTGTGGACACCATTCTCACTGCCTTATCAATTCCTCCCATCAGCAGCACACCTTAATGCCCCATATAACAACGAACTCTGCCAGGATGGTTACCTTCCCATCACTCCCAAACACATCAATACCAAACTGAGCCTCAGAAATTACACCAGGCTTCCTCAACCTCGGACCTCCAGATGTTTTTGGCCTACAACTCCCATTATCCCTAGCTAGCAGGACCAGTGGTCAGGGATGATGTGAATTGTATGAAAACATCTGGAGGGCCGAGGTTGAGGAAGCCTGAATTACACTCAACTCCTAAGTACTTCTAAATCAATCATCTCCTTTACTCATATGCTTTACAGCAGCTTTCTTGCTAACTCTATACAATCTTGCTAACTCTATACAATTCAACTTCTCTTCTCACTCCTGCACTCGAATCCAAAGATTTATGCCAAATCCACACCCTCCTATATCCTAACTTCGTTGTTTTTATCTTTCTATTAAATTGTTCATTGCATGGCCATCAGTGTCAGCTCTACATCTTCTGGAATGCCAAAAATACACTCCCTCTTATTTGACTCCATAATGGCTATTTGTAATCCACTACACACCTCTAAGAGTAAACCCCAAGGAACATATTGGGACTTCCAAGTAATTATGTGCATGACTGCATTTTTAAAGCACAAAGATGCCTCACAAAAAATGTCACAATTCTCCAGTGCCTGCTGCCAGGAAGTCTCAATTTTACAATGAAATATTAAAGTGAATTGACAGGAAAGGGAATATGAAAGCACGGTTTGCGGCATATAGGACTACAGACCATTTTACTGCAATGCACAGTTCAGAAAAATCAGTATTACGCTTGCATATCAGATGCACTTGAAATGTCACAACTCACCTTAACTGTAAGTTTGACTGAGTCCATAACAAGATGAGTACATCCTTCTTTCCACTCATTCACTACATGGCCTCCCAGCTGTAGAATATTTTTACTTAAAGCACTTTTCTGTGAAACAGCTAAGCACGAAGAGCACACTACCAAAGGCTCATAGAATATTCTGCAAAGTAGGGTTAAAAGAAACACACAATATTATTACTTTATTTAGTTAAATAATAGCAACTGAGTGTGTGGTCCTTTACAGGGAGAGGTCCCTGCCCTGAAGAGCTTATCAATCTAAATTTGACACGGGAAGCAACATAATGGTTTCAGTTGCATGTAAAGGTAAAGGTACAGGTACCCCTTACTGTAAGGTCCAGTCGTGGACAACTCTGGGGTTGCGGCGCTCATCTTGTTCTATAGGCCGAGGGAGCCGGCGTTTGTCCTCAGTCAGCTTCCGGGTCATGTGGCCAGCATGACTAAGCTGCTTCTGGTGAAACCAGAGCAGCGCATGGAAATGCCATTTACCTTCCCTCCGGAGCGGTACCTATTTATCTACTTGCACTTTGACATGCTTTCAAACTGCTAGGTGGGCAGGAGCTGGGACCGAACAACAGGAGCTCACCCCGTCACGGGGATTCGAACCACCGATCTTCTGATCAGCAAGCCCTAGGCTCAGTGGTTTAGACCACAGCGCCACCCGCATCCCTCAGTTGCATGTACTTAAGCTCAATTACAGGTTCAGCTACAGTGAAGCATAGCATCTAAGGGGCTGTGGCAAAGGTCTTATAGAAAAGGTGGATTTTGAAAGAAGTAAGAGTTGGCACCATGACAGTGTTCTAGGAGGCATTTCCAACTGTACAGAACAGCTAAGGTGGAATATCTGAGGCAACAGGAGGCCTTCAGACAGTGGAGGGAGGCAGAGCTACTGAAGCAAAGATTATGGCAGGAATGTATCATGATCTAAGAGTAGAGACATTTGCAAGGGAACTCACACCCTTTGTAAGATTCACAGCTGAGAATGACTATTTTTGTCCATTTCTAATTAGTCCTCAGACATATTCCATGACATTCAAACAAGCATAGCCATGAACATTTTAAATTGATCTTACCTGTACTTGCTTCCAAAGACTCCAAAAGTGACTCTGTCACCGGACCTCAAAGTTCTAGTAGTACCATTTGCTAGTTTTTCTTCATTAACAAAGGTACCATATTTAGAAGTGTCTTTTAAAGTTAACACAGGAAATGTAGAAGACTGAGTCTGAAAATAAAAATAACATTTCAGGTACCAACAATAGCAACTGAGTTCATTTTATCCAAACCACACATCGTGGTTTGTTGGGAGTGTAACAATCTATAGGCAATATTTACTCTTGGCTTACTGATTGTAGTTTGTTGAAGCAAAACAAAACACAATTATTCGTTTGGATGTAACACTAAGCAAGGGATCAAATGTTTTCCCTATGTTTCACTCAGACAGAGGGGTTGATGGCAAACCATTATCTATAGTTTATTGTGATACGCAAACTGGGTCATTGTGTTTTTTGTTTCTAGCATTAACCCTCTATCTCAGCCTTCCTCAATCTGGTGCTCTACAGGTGTTTTGGACTATAGTTCTAAGTGACAGCCAGCACAGGAGTCTTAGCCCCAAATACCTGGAGGATGCCAAGCTAATAAAGGCTGCTATATCTGGTAGCTACTTTTTTCATTTGGTAAACATATTGAGTAAAACACATCCAAAACATAATCTTGTTAGATGAGGTCTAAAAATCTGGGAGCAGTAAGAAATCTGTGACTTGACTGAGGCGGTGCTGCACATTCTATAACTGCAGAAATTATGATAAAAATTGCATGATGCAATTTCATAATGTTGTACATTTGGTACTTACAAGGTTCACTTGAGGGTGACTAACTGAAAGGACTGCATGGCTTCGGCTGATGGACTGATCTGCTTGAATTAAAATGGCACAATTTTTACGTCCGACAACATACTCAACACCAACTAAAAGGTGGTATGACTGTCCTGAAATGGGAAAAACACAACCAAATTTTAATTAACCTCTGATGGTATAACGCTGATTTTAATCTTTATTCATGTGGATGGAGAGTTGGAGACAGGACTTTAGCCACCGCTTCCACCTTACAGCAAGGATGTGGAAAACCTGCGCCCCCCCATGTTTTGCTGGACTACAACTCCCATCATTCCTTGCTCTTGGCGATGCTTGCTGGGGCTGATGGGAGTCGTGCTTCAGCAATAGTTCCCCACACCTGCTCTCAATGCGAAGCCCACCTCCCCTCCCCCCCCCCCAAGTTTTCCAAAGTAAACATCGGCTAATTGGCTAAGTGCCGCTTCTCCAACCCGCTCAAACGCGGCGAGCCAGGACAGGCTGAACCAACCAATCAACACGCAGAAGCCGGAAGGCGGTAGAACCAACAGGCGTCAAACCGGAGTGAGACCAGTTGCCCAGGACACGCCCCCTCTCCCTCAGGCTCCGCTCCTCACCTGGCCCGGACTCGTCAACTGGGCTCAATTTCCACATCCTGAGCCGGAAAGAAGCTGGAAGGCCCGGCCCGTCTCGCCTTTGTATCTTCACCAGCTTCCCCAGCCCCTCTTCTCCACCTCAGAGCAGCTGCCCGAGGCGACGCACCGCTTCTCTGCACACCGCGCATGCGCCTGTCGAGGAGGCTGGCACAGCGACGACATCGCGAGAGCCCAGACTGAGAGAACAGCGCCTCCTACAGAGAGCGGAGGGAAGCCCTCCGACAATTGAGCGCATGCGTGACCTTTTCTCTATTTATTTTTTTTTAAAGCAAGTTTAGTTCTTAAGAGAACAGAAGTAGGAAAATAGTTGAGACGCGGTTTCCCGATTCCCTTCGTTTTCTCGGAATGTTGAAACCAGACCTGTGTCTCAATCTGAAATATTACAAGTCTAAGAGGGGGGTGGGGTGGTAAGGGCAGGGCGGTTGGTGGGCGATTTTTTCCCCCATCTGGTAGTGAAGTGACTTCAAAGCAATCCACTTCAATTTATTGCAGCCTAACAGGATGGCCCCTCTGACATTTGTCGCGCACGTACTCGCGCACACATGAATTTGTAAATGTGTCTGTGCTTGGTTATCTTAAATACATGACCTTTCACACACTCTTTCAAACACGTGATCCCTTACTTGGCAGAGAGAGAGAGAAGACCTGAAATACAAAACAAAACTGTATCATTACAGGATGTAACATTTTACATTGAAATAACGGGACAATCCTGGATGAATACAGGACAGGGGGCAACACAGGCTGATGAAGGTTACGCAGCGGCCAAGAAAGGCACTCCGGCTCTCCATATGACTCCACTTCTGCGCCTGCTTGCTTGAAAAGGTTGGATTGCTGACTCGGGGACTGGCAGCTCTAGATCAATTCAAGCTCATTGATAAATCTGCAGGCAATGAATACATCGGCGCAGTGGCATTGCAAGTTTTCCGAGAGGTGGGGCGTGGCCTCTCTGCCGAAGGGGGCGTGGCCGAAGTGTGCGCGTTCCATCGAGCCCCACCCTTCAGCTTCTCCTTCCATCTCTGATTGGACTTTGAGGGGGCGGGGCAGGCGGGGGCGGGGCTTAGAGGAACTCCCTCTTCGGACAGGACTCAGAAGTAGGGGAAGATGGCGTTGGCACCGGTGCTACGTGTGTCGTGCGGAGTGCGGGCCAGGCTAGTCCCGCGGCTGCTTCCTTCACCTGTACGGGTAAGGTGCTTTGTGCTGCGCCTGGATATGCATACGCTGGAAATTTGCCGCACCTCCCGACGGGAATAAGTGGTGCAAATTTGCGAAACATCTGCCTTTAAGCTATACAGTATGTATAAATTTGTTTATGCATCGGATGGAGGAGCAAATCTCCCACTTACAAGGAAAGACCACTCCTCTCCCTGGCTCTGCTAGTTTTCTGCTTGCAAGGCGCTGTGTGTATATGCAGGGGTGCCAACTTCAATAAAATGGGGGGGGGGGCAGGTAAGCCCCACCCCGCATAATCGATCACATGATATTACACACGCACACCTCATTTAAATGGGAATTACCCTTAAATTCTGCCCCTAAGAATTGACTAAGAATAGTGTGTGTATATCTATATATCTGTCTCTTAATTATTTAACTAAAGGTAAAATGTCAAAAACAAAAGGTAGGACAGCATAAAATGGGACAGCCTTTAAAGGTGCTGAAAAATACGTTCATTCGCAGGATCATGCCAAGATTCATCCACTTATCAGCAGATGTACCAGCAGCAGAGAACTGTAATGCCACCACTGCCATTCTGCAGTGTTTAGGGGGCGGGGTATCAGCGGCTCAGATTTTCATTCCAAAATTCCACAGTAGAAAAAGCTCCTTATGCAGGCTGAAGCAGCTTTTTGGACCCCCCCACTCCACCCTTGTGGCTAAATAGGAGATTGTTTAACTGGCATTTGCTCAGTACTTTTCCAGAGTCCGGAGCTCATTGTAATGATCTCCATTGGTTTCAGTGGGAATTGTTTCAATACTGAAGTCCACAGCATTTGAACAGTTTACTGAGCTCAGTTAAGAGGCTCATTGGCTAATCTAGAGCTATTTGTTTGAAGCCTGTGCTCTAAATGGAGATAAGATCAGGCTGCAGGAATGTGAACTTTGAACCCGGTGTTTGAGAATGACAGTTTTCTTTAAAAAGTTGTTTTCTTAAGCTGTTATCAAATGTGGGATGGCATGAATGTCCAGCACTCACTCAAATGGGCTGGGTAATATTTTTTGTATTTGTTCATAGAGAGTTGGTATATAGTTAAGAGAGAAGCTCATTAGGCAAGCAACTCTCAGGTCAATTCTCCCCCTCCCACAGTATGGGGAATTGCTGGCAGGGCGAGTGCTGTTGTGTTCAAGTTCTGCTTGTGAGCTTCCCATGGGCCGATTGACCACTGTGAGAACAGATGGACCTTAGGCCTGATTCAGAAGGGCCTAATAAATAAATCAGATTTACTTTACAGAGTTGATATAATGTAGTTGTCGAGAATCTCTGCACCACAGCACTAATTAACCCCCACAGGCTTCCTTACTTCAAACTTATCCCATGGGTGGGGTGACAGTGGGGAAAGTTAAGGATCTGGTCTGCTGGCCAGAGCCAATTCTTCACTCATGCTGTTAAGTTTACAATTAGATAATGCACATAAAGCAGGGGTCAGCAACCTTTTTCAGCTGTGGGCCGGTCCACCGTCCCTCAGACCATGTGGTGGGCTGGACTATATTATATATATTATACAGTGGTACCTCGAGTTACATATGCTTCAGGTTACAGACTCCGCTAACCCAGAAATAGTGCTTCAGGTTAAGAACTTTGCTTCAGCATAAGAACAGAAATCGTGCTCTGGCGGCGCGACGGCAGCAGGAGGCCCCATTAGCTAAAGTGGTGCTTCAGGTTAAGAACAGTTTCAGGTTAAGTACGGACCTCCGGAACGAATTAAGTACTTAACCTGAGGTACCACTGTACATGCCCCACAAATAACCCAGAGATGCATTTTAAATAAAAGCACATATTCTACTCATGTAAAAACACACTGATTCCCGGACTGTCCGCAGGCCAGATTTAGAAGGCGATTGGGCCAGATCTGGCTCCCGGGCCTTAGTTTGCCTACCCATGACATAAAGTTTTCAACTTGTAAGTTCTATACACAGATGTTAAGTATTGCTATTGATATTCACAGCAATGGTGGTTTTTTTTAAAAAATAACTATATCCACAGTAGCTTTATAGCTGAGAATTATCTAGGTTTTATTAACCTGTAAAACATAGTACATTATCTTCTTTCCCTTTTTCAGCTTTTAAGCCATGGAACAAAAGTAATGTATCAAGCTGATCGTGCCTTCGCACCACTTCAGAAAGTGATGCTGCCATCAGATACTTTTCATGGCAAAGTGGCCTTTATCACAGGAGGTGGCACTGGCATTGGGAAAGGGATGACAGCTGCTCTTTCTGCTTTGGGAGCAGAGTGTGTTATAGCAAGCCGGTAAGAGCATCTATTCCATTTTGCATGATGTAGTCTTTTAAAATTGAGAGTACAGTTCTCAGTATGGAGTCCTCTGCACACTTACTTGGCACTAAGACCCGCTGAGCACAGGGAGGAAGCAAACACATTTAGGGTAGACGTGTTAGTCCTACTCAATGGCGCTAAGGTAACTTAGGCCCATTCATTTTAACTTTGTGGGATGCAACCCTAGGATTGCGCAATGGATTCTTCTGGTTTTTTTAAGCAGTTAGGCAATATTTAAGAAATCCAAGTTCACTGAGCAGTGTGTTGTGAATTGACACTGAAGGACCATTCAGACAACCACACCAAGACTCAGAACTGGATTTTTGTTCTGTGGGGTCCTTTTGGGGGCGCCGTTTGTTTACCTAAATAAGTGTGACTGTGCCCAAAAACATGACTGAACTAAATTCATAAGAATGAGTTAGCTCCATTTTCCGCCCCTGTTTTAACCTTCGCCCCCATGTCAACGCCTCCTCCCCTCTCTTTTTGTGCCACAACCCCACCCCACCCCATGGTGACCTGCATCTTCTTATGTTGTTCAGAACTGAAAATTTTCCTCTCAGTGTGCTTTACCCAAATTTCTGCTGTTGTTTTTAAACATCCACTTTTCTGCTTTCAATGTTTCTCCATTCTTGCTTTGGTCAAACCTGTCTCTCTCTTCCATTCCTCAGCTGCCTCATGCGAGAGAGATAGAGGATGTAAAACCCTCAGATATTCTGTTGTTTGAAGCTAGTTTACTGAAGCCTCTGCTGTTGTTTGAAACCCCCATTTTCCTCTCTGTTATCTCCATCCCTGCTTGATTCAAATTCATGCCATCGTTTTAAACTACCACTTCTCCCCTCTCAGTGCCCCTCCCTTCTGGATTGTGCAACCTGCCTTCTCTTTGGTTCCCACTCTAACTTCCTACAAATCCATTAGGCAATACAAATCATCCAATAAGGGCTGTGCAATGACATCCTTACATTTTTATGTGTACAGTGGACACTCGGGTTGCGAATGTGATCTGTGCGGGAGGCACATTTGCAACCTGCAGCATTCGCAACCCGCAGCGGAGCATCTGCGCATGCGCGGGTTGCAATTCGGTGCTTCTGCGCATGCGCAAAGCGTGATTTAGCGCTTCTGCACATGCACGACCGCCAAAACCCAGAAGTAACCCGTTCCGGAACTTCCGGGTTTCGGCACGTCCGTAACCTGAAAAAACGCAACCTGAAACGTCTGTAACCCGAGTTATGACTGTATAGGAAAATATTATTAAACAATATTTTTGTTTCTGTTTAATGGTATAATATTGAGAGAGGCAAAACACTTCATCCAAACATGAACTTTTATTTGTAGGAACAAAAAGGAATAAAAATTATTTTTAAAATCGTAAAATCTTCATAGATGTTAAATGCTCCTGGGATATAGTGAAATGTAAGTAACATTTTACTCCTTTAAGGGTGCAGGTAATATTCTGCCCAAAGTTTAACACAGCCTCTGGGGTTTAAATTGAGCAGGGGGAGGGGGGACATGAATTTTGAGCCTCAGAAATAAAAGAGCAAGCACTAAGTGTATCTGCCTCCCCAATAATAATAATAATAATAATAATAAATTTTATTTATATCCCGCCCTCCCCAGCTGAAGCAGGGCTCAGGGCGGCTAACAACAATAAAACAGTACAAAAGTACAGCATAAACAACACTCTAAAATCATTCATTATAAAATTAATTAATTCAAGCCACTGGCAACCATTGGGCCAGAGCTCCATGAAGATTGCCGAGAATGATTGCCGCGAAGAATGAGAAACCTCTGGTTGTATTTAATAAGATGTTTCCACAACAGTAACTTCAGTCTGAAATAGAACTTACTGCGTTGCGTCCAATGCTAGTCCTACTCAGAGTACACCCACTGAAATGAATGAACATTAATAACTTAGATCCATTAATCTCAGTCAGTCTGCTGTGAATGGGACAAGCATTGGACAAAGCTCTTCATTGTCAGTCTGCCACGTCACACATGGAATCACTGCTAAGCTTTTACCAAAACGCTAAGAAAGAAACCCCAGAAGTTTGATGCACAGTATATGGCTGTAATGGAAACTCAACCGTAATGTGTAATTATTTATAGGAAACTTGATGTATTGAAACAAACAGCAGAAGAAATTTCTTCTAAAACGGGAAATAAGGTATTGTTAAATAACAAATGTTATTAATGGTGCATTCAGTCATGGGATTTTATGCATGTAAGAATATATTTAATTCTTTCTTTTTCTCTTCTGCTGCTGGTAGTGGTATTGATATTAGTTTATTACACAGGTCCACGCAGTTCAGTGTGATGTGAGAGATCCAGCATCTGTTAGCAATGCAATTTCTCAATTAATTGAAGTGGCTGGACATCCCAGTGTGAGTATCCTAATTCAAAACTTTAATTAATCATTACTGGAAAAATCCAACCCAGTGTGCATTAAAAAAACCAACAACTTCTAAATGTAAGCAAGCTAATGAATTGAAAAGGATTCTGAAATATTTTAATATTTTCAAAAGTAATGTTCAGTTGAATCTACCCATAGAGCAAAATCCATGGGAATAAGTCACAGCAGTATTTTGAGGAAGCTGTGGACTTTAACTGCCTGGTGTCGACATGACCTTGATGTCACTGGGATGGGCACGAACCCCCAGCCTCTCCCACATCCCCGTGAGGACTGAGCATGCTCAGTGGCCACACAGTGCTTACTGACAGTTGTGAAGGCAAATAGATTGGACTATCCTGGAAGAAGGTGTGGCTGGTTGCCTGAAGCTCCACATGAGAGCACTCACGGCTTCAACATTTTGCTGCAGCTTCAACTTGCATCACAAAGCTGTTGGAATTAGCTTGTTAAAAGTTTTGAAAGCGGTGGATAGGAGATGTATTTTTTGTTAATGGAGGGTTCCACTGCTCTAATGTACTTCTTACTGGCCAAAGGGCAGTTAGATAAAGTCACCATCTCTTTGTTCGTGTCTTGTGAGTTAAACTCAAGAGGACAAGTGTGGTTGACTGGCGTTGCTTGCTTGGTTGGAACACATACTGGAATTGATGCGAAAGCTTTTAAAACCAAAATGGTTACTTGGTTTTTCTCTGCGCTGCTGATTTTTGATTTTGCCAAAGGTTCTGGTAGGTTATACTGACTCGGAGTGTGTGTACCTTTCAGCCAAACTGTAGCTCAGCACACATGAACCAAGATATGGTTTCCTGGACTGAAATTGTCACCTGAAGCATTGCACCCCCAGTCCTCCTGCTGCCTCCCTAGCTGATGTTAAGCCACAATTTGGATTAGCATTACATCTGAACCTAGGCTCGTAGTTTGTCTTGTTCCAGACAAACCACGAGCCCTAGTTCAGTTCTAGCACAGAGGCAAACCATGCCTTAGCCCCAAGCAGTGGGGTGGCAGCAGGACCAGGGAATGAGCAGTATGGCTCTGATCTTCCCTCCAGGAACCTGCACTCTTGTCATTTGTGCTAAACCATGTGTGAACTGGGCCACTCTGTTTTTATGTAAAAATTCTCCTGGAATTTCTGAAACCACCACCGAGTATCTTAAATGTGCAGAAGACCGATTTCAGCAAATATTTAAGCTTTCTTTCTCTCTTTCAGGTTATAATAAATAATGCAGCTGGAAATTTTGTATCTCCTTCTGAACGTCTTTCTCCAAATGCGTGGAGGACAATCACAGATATTGTTCTTAACGGTACTGCCTATATAACTCTGGGAATTGGAAAAGAACTGATAAAAGCACGAAAAGGTAAATTGAGATTGACAGAGCTTGTCCTTTTCTTACTGAATACCATTTTGGACAAGAAATAGATTTTTTGGGGGGTGGAGCCTTCTTAGAACCCTGAAAACCTCAAGGTTTATTTTCATAGAAGTAGAGAATTGTAGAGTCCAATCTCCACTGTCTCTCTGTCTCTCTCCTTCATTGATTTCACCTGTTTTAGGAGACTGATAATTTGGAAAGGAGAGCAATACGTATAATTATTTTTTAAAAAATCTTGCATCTTCCAGGAGCAGCCTTTCTAGCCATCACCACAATTTATGCAGAAAGTGGGTCAGGGTTTGTGTCGCCAAGCGCTTCTGCCAAAGCCGGCGTTGAAGGCCTGTGCAAGTAAGTAATCTGTCAGCACTTGTCCCCCTCATTTTTCTTTAAAAAAACATTCCCTCTTAAGGCTGAAATAGACCAACCCAAAAGAGACAAAATTGGAGTGAGAAGCGGCTGTTTGCCATTGTGGTGGGTTCAAAAAATTCATATTTCATTGGGTTTTTACTTTATTTTAACAAATCATATACCATTTAACCACAGTACAGTGGTACCTCGGGTTAAGTACTTAATTCGTTCCGGAGGTCAGTTCTTAACCTGAAACTGTACTTAACCTGAAGCACCACTTTAGCTAATGGGATCTCCTGCTGCGGCTGCACCGCTGGAGCACAAATTCTGTTCTGATCCTGAAGCACAGTTCTTAACCTGAAGCACTATTTCTGGGTTAGCGGAGTCCGTAACCTGAAGCATATGTAACCTGAAACGTATGTAACCCGAGGTACCACTGTAACCTCAAAATGTTTTACAAGGAATACAATACAAAAAAGGCTAACAGTGGTTAGAACTATAAAACCAGGCTTCAGTTAAAATGCCTGCTGGATTAAACTAATTATTCAGTAGGTGCCGGAAGTTCAAATCCGAATGGCTTCATATAGATGTTAAACAGCATTGTGGACAAGATTGTACCCTGCTGCAGATCATAGTACAAGGACCGTGGTGCTGAAACAGTCTCCCATTGTTGCTTTCTGGACATGGCACCGTAGGTAGGGTAGGATAAAATATTAACCCCAATACCCATTCTGCCTAGGCAGTCCAAGAGGATACTTGATCAAAGGTATCAAAAGCAGCCAAATGACCAGAGTCGCATTCCAGCTGTCGAATGCATTCCCCAAACTGTGCTTGAATCAGAGGCGGACTTTGGCCTTTCAGTGCCCTGTACAAGAACAAAAAATCGGTTCCCCCTGCCTCTTGCCTTCTGTTCTGCTCAGTTCACCAGATCATAGCTGTGTTGCCCAGCAGCGCCCCTTAGGCTCAGCACCCAGTGCAGCAGAACCAGTCCTAAATCTGCCTCTGCTTGAACTATGATTAAAACAGATCCACGTGATTCATAACCTACAGGAATTCCTGCATTATCCTCAGTGGACGTAGCCCACAAACAGGGTAGGGTTACAGCACAGAAGGGCAACCTATGCCCTAGGGGCAACCTTACTTCATGTTACCCCAACACCCCCTGAAGCTGCTTCATTTGTCTATCTCATCAGAGTTCCTTCTTTCCTATTCACTTCCTCCTTATTCCCCCTCCCCCCGATTTTCGGAATAGTGTTTTCTCCCTCTATGTGTGTAGTTCTTCTCCATTGGGAAGGGACCTATGAACAGAAAACCTAGTGTGCAAGCCCAGATACATTTTTATTATTACTTCTAATCCTCTTTATATGCCGAGTACTTACAAAGTCTCTTCATGAATTTCTAGGTCTCTTG
Organism: Podarcis bocagei; assembly: GCF_964188305.1. Lineage (NCBI taxonomy): Eukaryota > Metazoa > Chordata > Lepidosauria > Squamata > Lacertidae > Podarcis > Podarcis bocagei. Next base: position 65,229,183 of record NC_138133.1, read on the forward strand.
CAGCGGAATGGGGTAAATATGGCATGAGATTCAATGTGATTCAACCAGGCCCAATAAAGACTAAGGTACATGATCATGTTTTGTAGCCATTAAAGAATTGGCCGAGACATCAGATTGACTTTAGTGACTGGGTCTCTGAGCCTAATTTCAGTTCTACCTGAGACAGATCTCATAGCTGCCTTGAGCACCATTTTGTGAAAAGGAGAGGTGCAAATAAATACTGGTTTAAATAGAACTTGGAAGCACATATAATCATTATCCACCTTCATTCTCTTTTTTAAAAAAAACAACTTTGTACAATTATATACCACTTCATCAAAGGCCACATGACAGTTTACAATGTAGCATAATAAATAAAACATAATAGGTAAAAAAAAAGGTAAAGGACCCTTGGACGGTTAAGTCCAGTCAAAGGCAACTATGGGGTTGCAGTGCTCATCTCGCTTTCAGGCTGAGGGAGCCGGCATTTGTCCACAGACAGCTTTCTGGGTCATGTGGCCAGCATGACTAAACTGCTTCTGGCGCAACGGAACACCATGACGGAAACTAGAGTAAATGGAAACACCATTTACCTTCCCACCACAGTGGTACCTATTTATCTACTGGTGTGCTTTTGAACTGCTAAGTTGTCAGGAGTTGGTGCAAAGCAATGGGAGCTCACCCCGCCACAGGGATTTGAACCGCCAACCTTTTGATCAGAAAGCCCAAGAGGCTCAGTGGTTTAGACCACAGCGGCACCCACGTCCCGAAATAGAACATAATAAACAATATATGTCAATAAGTAATATAACATATTTACAATTCAAAAAATAAAATTATCCTATAGATGCAATTTATAATAATAAATACTTATTAACATAGATAATCTCATGGCATAAATTATTATCTACTTACCCCAGTTATTATCTAACTTACACGTTATACATATCTAACATAGGTTTTTTGTGTTGTTGTTTTTCTGGCTCATTAAGGAGTATTTTTCTGCGTGATATGGTTGCCTGGGCGAAATGTATGACATTTAGTGTTTCAGTAGATACAAGTCTACTAGAGTTACCCACATTATTTCCCCAGTTGACACTGCTTGATCTGTGCTACACAGTCAGTTTACTTTTACCCATGATTGTTAAGTATAAAACTTTTTCAGATGGCCTCTAGCAGAGTTCCGAAAGCAATAGTTTCTCTCGATAATTTTCTTCAGGGAGCTTTCAGCCGTTTGGACCCAGAAGGTGTGTTTGAGAAAGAAATGCTCAAGAGAATTCCTTGTGGGCGTCTGGGAACAATAGAAGAGATTGCCAATCTTGCCACCTACCTCTGTAGTGATTATGCAAGTTGGATTAACGGAGCAGTAAGTTATGATTCTAGTTGCTAGGGGTGCCCAAAGCTCATTGCTACTGATGCTAGAATATTGTGATCCAGAAGCCATTTCCACCTGGTCCCATTAGAGGGGGCTAAATGCTTTCTTTGGGGCTAGACAAGCTCCATGCAAATTCATTGGGAATTTGACTTCTTTAAAATTATGTGTGGCTTTAGTTGATGGAAAAAGCAGTTTGTGCATATTCTAGCATAACTAGTTCTGTTGAATGATGCTTTCCATTTTGTTTTTACTAAATAGAAAACATTAATGACTTAAAAGTACTTTATTTGGCCATACTAGGCTTCCTTAGCATATTGGTTCAACTGAAACCAGTTCAAATTATTGTTGGGAGTGGCTTAATGGGGGGAAATGTGCTTTAATCTTGCAGGTCATTAGAATGGATGGTGGTGAATACGTCTCTATGGCTGGAGAGTTTAATCACCTAACCAAGGTAATAAATTGCAAGTCGGATCGGCAAAAAAAAATGTTGCAGCATGATCTGTACCTTTTTGAAATTGTCTCTCTGCCTTCCAATGTCACCAAACAATGCTTAGTTTTCATTGGGCAGTTTTTTCAGGGTGTTTGTGTCTTCACTATTTTCCCCCCTTTAATGAAGTTTGTAAGCCCACCCCACCCCCACCCTTCTAATACCTCCCCTCTTGTGCATGGATCATGTTGTTTTGGCGATGTAAGCACTGGCACTCACACCTGAACATCAGAAATGTAGAAAATTATATGTTTAGGGTTCAATCCCGCCAAAAGTAAGCTTTTAATCACGTTCATTTCAATGGGGAAAGATGTTTGATTGTGCCCATTATGTCTGCATAAAGCTCAAAGACGGAAAAAACCTGTAGTATCTCATCTAAAATGTTTTATTTTCTATGCTAGGTTACCAGTGAAGAATGGAATAAGATGGAAGAAATGATAAGGAAAACAAAAGGCTCATAACTTTCTTTCAAACTATATTTTTTATATAGAAATTCAAGCATTATAAATTTCACTAATGTTGGTATTAATTGACTGACTTTTATACATTTTCAAGGCTGAACAATTTTAATTTACATACAGCACAATATTAAATGCTTTTTAAATAAGCATCATAACAGAAATGGATCAATAAGGTGTGGTTTCATTTGGGGGGCTGGTTTGGTATGTGATATTAAAAAAACAAACAAACTTTGTTTAGCATGCCAGTTTAGAATGAGGCCTCGTATCTTGCCTGAGTTTTGGTTTTAGAGTTTGAAGTCAAGCAATTGCGTCAAGGAGTTCTGCATCTCAGGAGAAACTTCAGTTATTATCAGGCAACTACGTATATGAGTAGGAGAGAAACAGCACTTCATCCCACCCACCCACCCACCCACCCACCCACCCACAACTCCCTATATTTGTGGCAATATGGCAATATTGTGAGAATATGGTCATCATCTGATCTGTGACCCTGAGATGCAGTGATATCATGGAACGATTGTTGAGGTGACTGCATCAGTAATCAAATGCAGTGGTACCTCGGGTTACAGACGCTTCAGGTTACAGACACTTCAGGTTACAGACTCCGCTAACCCAGAAATAGTACCTCAGGTTAAGAACTTTGCTTCAGGATGAGAACAGAAATCATGTGACAGTGGGAGGCCCCATTAGTTAAGAACAGTTTCAGGTTAAAAACAGACCTCTAGAATGAATTAAGTTCTTAACCCGAGATACCACTGTGTTGACAAAACCACACAGCTTCTATGAAAAAAAATTTAAGGTGAATTTGACTGGGGAGAAACTCACACAAGAGCTGGAGTAGCTGCACCGTTAGAACAAGGATGTGGAACCTTTTCTAGTTGGCAGACCAGATCCTTAATCTTTCCACAAAATTTGGCAGATGGGCAGGAGCCAAACGCAACCCTCCAGGCCTCCATATCTGCCCTTCAGAAATCTTCCTGGGTCACACCCCTCACCAGTCCTGCTTTTGCACTCTTCTCGAATCATGGAATTGTAAGGGACCCTGAGGGTCATCCATTCCAGCCCTCCTGCAATGCAGGAATCCCAATACGTGTTCCCCCATCCAGTATGAAACAGTACTAGACCCTGCTTAGCTTTGCAAATATGCCTAGCAGCTTTATTGCAGAATGTATGTTTGAACTGTGACAATGCCCCTTGCTTTCCTGGAGAGAGGATATAGAGCAGGCATAGGCAAACTGCCCTCCAGATGTTTTGAGACTACAATTCCCATCATCCCTGACCACTGGCCCTGTTAGCTAGAGATGATGGGAGTTGTAGTACGAAAACATCTGGAGGGCCGAGTTTGCCTATTCCACAGGGAATATGCACCTTCAGCTGAAACGGGTTTCCCACCTCTGCCCTAGAGATTGGTAGGGATTGTTCTTCTTTGGGACCGGCTGTACTCATATGAAACTTTTTTTCTTTAGAGTTGAGGCCATTGGTCATTCCAGGATTGTCCACTCCAACAGTAGCTTCCCATAATCTCAAGCTTTTCCCAGTTCTGTTTTTCTTAAGACAGTCCTTTGAACCAAAGATGCTAAGGATTCGTTCTTGGTCTTCCGAGTCAAAAGTGGCCAGTAGGTGGAACCATAAGACAGGAAGGAAAACCTCCAGAAGTACATTTCAGGTTATGAAAACTCATAAAGGTCTTACACAACCTGTGTGATTTTCAGCCTCCCTACCTATGCAAGCTGAATTGCTGTGGGGAAATGAACCCAGTAAAACGTAGGTGGCATATTGAGCTGGCACCAGCATAATTCCATGGTACTGAAAATGTGTAGAATATTTGAAATGAGATTTTTTTAAAAAAAAAACCTCGCAGAAACACAAAACAGGCACTTAAATGTGCTGTCCAGCAGTTAGATATATGGGAGGACCACTTTGAAAAGCTAAACCTCCCTCTTAGAAAAGCAAACAGCCAGTAAGTCCCTTTGTCACCACAATGTCCATTCACTCCTATTGCCTCTAGGTTGGCAACTGGGAGATGAGGCACAATTCATACCTTGCAGCAGCCAATGTGTGCTTTAACAGGAAGGGGCAAACTTTCGATATAGTTGAGAGCTACCAAGAGGCAAGTTAAATGGAATGAAATTGACCGGAGGCAATTGACACACTGGAGTTATATGTGGCTTGCAACTACCCACCACATCAGTGTGGGTAAGTGAAACCCTATTTTCCTGGACTGGACAAAAGAAAAACAGCATTTGATGTTTCAAATGGGGGGGGGGTGTTACCACGTGGCTTTCTGAGTTCTTGTGGAATTTCTACTTTTTCGTATGAATGTAAGTTGGACTTAACTACTAAGCGTAGTGTGACTTGCATCCTTATAGTTTAACTTGTAGCCATAAAATGCAGTAAAAGAAAATGGTAAATGATCTGCCTTGGCCTGATTTACAGAGATTCACAGCATTGGCTGCTCCCATTTGATGCCGGTGGGATTTGCAGCCACGCAGCAGCTGGGGAAAATGGGGCACTTATATTTAGGTGCTTAATTATGGATTGCTGAGCAACATGTTGCTCCTCTAGAACTGATGGTTCTGATCGGCATGAATATTGATGCCGGTTGTGATTGCTGAATGTTAGATGGTAATATGTAATTTTTTAATAGCGCAGGTGACGAAAATGGAAGCGAGATTTTGCTTCACCCAATGACATCCGCATACGCAGCTTTTCAGTCTTCTTGCTGATGTTTCGTGTAATTTATCAGCCAGCAGAAAAGTTGCACCATAGGCGTATGATGGATGTTTGCTGGAAGCATTTAAGCAGAGGCTGTCAAGATACCAGGCCATCTGCGGCAGTGGGGGACCTGTGGCTCTCCAGATGTTGGTCTACTCCAAGCTTCCTCAACCTCGGCCCTCCAGATGTTTTTGGCCTACAACTCCCATGATCCCTAGCTAGCAGGACCAGTGGTCAGGGATGATGGGAATTGTAGTCACAACACATCTGGAGGGCCGAGGTTGAGGAAGCCTGGTCTACTCCCATTACGCAGCTCCAACAGCTGGGGGAACACACTGAGCTGCTTTCAGACTATTGTTTCGTTAAGCCAAATACTGTCTGCTCTGACTGGCAGGCTCTGCTGCCCAAGAATTAGAACTGTAGAGTTGGAAGGGACCCCAGGGATAATCGAGTCCAACTCTCTGCATGGCAGGAATATGCAGCTGGCCCATGCTGGGATCGAACCCACAACCTTGGCATTTTCAGCACCACACTTCAACCCAGTGAGCTAACCGCCACTGGTCAGTGCTTGAAGGACAGCAAAGAACAAATTGAAGAATGAAGCCCTTAATTTTTGTGGCAACTACTTGGGGTGATAATTCAGACCTTCCCCACCACCAACACCGTTCTGCCTTAATACAGTCACAATAAGTGTCCGCCTCTGGAGGCCTAGGCTAACTTTATAGAACATGATCCTTTAAAGGAGCCAGAGTCATCAATGAAAATAAGGTTGGTGTCTTGCACTCTTTCTTCCATGTTCAGACTTCTCGTGTTTTCTTAAGATGACATCTATTTGAAATACTTAGCTTTTTGCATAATAAGGTAGCACCCTAATAGTTTTTATATCCCAGGGAGGCAGTGGGGTCCAAAATATCCTTTTCAGAGAAAGATGGAATCCTATTTCCAATGCTTTTCATTTGGGAAAAAGTTAAGCCCAGCACTGCTCTGATCGGTCTTGCATCATACACATTCACAGCATGAGGTTTCCCCTTTTCAGTTGAGCATGAAAAGACAAATCGATGGTTTAATTGTCAATCTAAGTTTAATCATATTGCCATTCATAATCATGCCTCTAGGCAGATATTCAAATCATTGTATCTCTTTCAGAATACAGTCATATTTTACATTGCATAGAGAAGTTAGAGGTGAGTGAGAAGGTGAAGAATTAGCTCACTCGGCTTGTAGCGGAATTATCAAAATAGGCCACCGAACTTAACTAAGCCTCTTAATGTGTTAAGCCTTTTTTTCACCTAGAGACACTCCTAATTTAGTACATATTTTCAGAAATGAAACAAGGCACTTGCTCGTTGGAGGCCATTTTGTATCTTTGCGAAGTGACTTCTAGCTTTCAAAGAATCGTAGAGTCGGAAGGGACCCTGAGGATCATCTAGTCCAACCCCCCAGCAATGCTGGGATATGCAGCTGTCCCATTCAGGGATCGAACCTGCAACCTTGGTGTTATCAGCACCACGCTCTAATCAACTGAGCTATCCGGTGGTGAAAGGATAAAATCAGCACCCTTCAAATATATATATATTTATATAAATCTTTGTAAGCATTTTAAATAGAATAAATTTAGCCCTGTTCATAAGCAGCGACAACCCCATTTATGGTAATTAACACAAATATGCATGATTTCATATCCCTCTCATTTCTAGATTTCTGGAGAAATTACATAGATTTAACTGGGATGTACAGCCACCACCTCTTTAACTTTCTAAAATTGGGCCCACGTTTTAAACCAAAGAACTGAACACATTGCACACATGGGAGTTCTAGAAGTAATGCAATTTTAAATGCTCATACAATTGTTAACGTAGTCCAGAAATCTTACAGGATGCCCTTTTTCAAAACGTTCAGGGCAATAGTACTTGGATATCAGCCATTGTGTCTCCTTTTGCAGCCAATGGACATAATCCAGGAAAAAAATGAAAGTTGGTTTAAGTTTCAGAGCTGATAACTGAATGGGATGCCCATGAACAAAATTAGCTGTGCTCATATAAAGATGCATAGGATTTTCGTAACTTAGTAAGTCCTATGAATTTCAGTGGAATGGTGCCATGCATTGTTGAAATGAAAGGACTATCCCTGATTATCTCTCTCATGGAAACAAGACTGTGGCGACTGAGATTAACCTGGGCAAAATGCAAGCTTAACCGTGTTGTGGATCCTAGCTGTATAAAAGCGCAAGTTATTTCTTTATCACCTGCCAAAGTAACAGAACATAGGAAGTAGACAGACTAGACACCAGCAGTCTTAGTATATTAAATTTAATTATAGATTACACAGAATGATGTAAAAACAGCAGTTTGCTAGAATTATAATATTCTGCAAGTGGAAATAGTTTTTAGAAAATGGATTGTTATATTCTCTGACACAGCAGCAATCATTAAACGTTAAAAGTTATAAAGAGGCCGGCTTGTGGTACCTTTTCTGCCCGCCTATCCTTTGTTGTACACTTTTCTTGCCAAGCTTGCAGTTTATACAGTAAGACATCGTTGTACCTGTTAGGCTATCAAGGTAGCTTAAAGGCTTCTCATGGAGTTAAATTCCTCAGTGTCCCAAGGTACCTGTGGCCTTGGGATCCGAAGTCAGGGGGAAATGGAAAGCTGTAAGACTGATAACTCGTTGGGAATTAACGCAATTAACTACAGCGCTGCTACATTCTCTAATATCAATGCTTGTTTGCCAGGAGCCTCAGACCTCCCCCCGCCCCCCCCCCGCCCCCAGTTGAAACACTGCATCTAGCATCGTTTGCAAGGAACAGACTTGCTTTCTTGATCATTTCTTTAAAGCTTCCAGTAACTCCAATGTCAGGGCTAACCTTTTCATCAAGTATGCCACGGGACAAGTCTGAAGTGGGCATGATTGCCACTCCAGGACAGCTTATAATAAGTAGCCCTTCCACGTCTTAAGACTGGTTTTCCCTATGGCCCACTAACTTGAGCCGACAGGCAGCAGGGCAGCTCTGGAGAGGTGGATATGAGTATAAGCCACAGGTGGGGCAGCTGTAGTCCTCTAGATGTTTTCGAACTACAACTCCCATCATGCCTAGTCACGCTGGCTGGGGCTGGTGGGAGTTGCAGTCTGACAACTTTTAGTTTCCCCACCCCAGAGTTTCTCTCCACCATAGTGAGAAGAACCATTTCATTAATGGAGATCATTATTGCTGCTGCAGCCCCAAATGTCAAAGTACATAACAAGCCAAAAACAGTCTCAGTGAAATCTGAGTGTTGAAATCTCCCACTCTTCTCCGTCTTAAGAGTCATTATTATTATTATTACTTTAAACGAATCGGACTGGCCCAAACATAGACATCCTCTTTATCAACCTTGTAGTTACAAAAAACTGTACATTACAAACAGTATAGAAACAAGCTGAAAAGAATGCGCCACATATCCTGGCTAATTATCTATATGCCGTGTTAAATTTACAAGATATAAAAGAAAGTAAAGCCTACCCTCTTATAGTGCACAGTTATTGTTGTTGGGTTGTTGTTGTCATTTTTTTAAAGATATAATATATCACTAGTTAAGTGGAAGTAATCAGAGGGCTCTAATTCCCGTCAGCAGAGAGAATGAGAGCAAGTTCTGTTCGGTAAAGCTTTCCTCCGTCGGACAAGGCCATGATGTTTTTCTTGTATGTTGCAATGTGGTTAATGTCTAATTCCTGTGAGGGTTTTTTAAGAGAGAGAGAGAGAGAGAATGCTTTATAACCCAGTTCAGTTACTAACGTGGGTACACAAAGTGTTACTGCTACACGAGAAAAGACAGCAGATCCCAAGCACATGCACTTTCAGTATGGTTGAGAACAAAAATGGTTTTGAGAGTATCATCAGTGCCCACTTAATACAAAGAAAGGTATAAGATTAGTGTTTTTTCTACTCTGCCTGCAGACAAAGGTCAGAGGGATGAGAACAGTTGCTCACTGAAATGGGAAATAACTTGGGAGTAAAACTACTGCTGTTTGATAGGAGAAAGGGCTGTAACTCAGAGATAGAGCATCTGTTTTGCATCCATAAGGTCCCAGCCAGTTGTTGGTGTCTCCAGGTATGGCTGAGATCCTGGGAAGCCACGGCTAGTCAGTGTATACAAGGCTGAGCTAATGGCCTGACTCAGCAGAAAGTAGCTTCCTATGATACCATACCATCCAACCTTTGAGACCCTGGGCGAGTCATATGACCCGCGCCTCGCTCTCACCCCCCAAAACACTTTTTTCAGGGTGAGATCTTGCATGGCACTCAAAATGGCTGCCTTGATCTTGTGCGAAAAAACAGAAAGTGCATTTTTTTTCCAGAGCACATGGCAGGTACGTGAAATTAGAGTTATCTGTACACCTTCCTGTAGGACTGACATACGTCTGGATTTTCCAGGATATTACCAGGATTTCAAAGGGGGAATTGAAATGGGGGGGGGGGTCTCTGAAAGGTGGCACTTTGTCCTGAATTTTAGACAAGCTAATTGAAAAATGACGTTTTCTTGATTTCTCAATGACTTGGGGTTTTCCTGGTTTTATCTTTTTGAAATACGGCAACCCTATCTTCCTGTTATATCCAGAAACTGAAATATATTGAATTCAGAGCAACTGCCTTAACTGACTAGATGGGGAGGGCAGAGTTTAAGTGCACTTTTAATGGAAATAAAATTAGAATTACCGTTTTGTTCTTTTCACAGAGATCTTTCAGCAAAGCATCTAATTCTTGTTCATCTATGTAGCCATTCCCATCCTGAAAACAAAAGACGTGAGCAATTATAACTTTGCTTTCAGCTGCTTTCAGCTACATTGTTTTGTCTTGCAGAACACGTAAGATCAGAGATCTTTTAAAAATAGAAATGAGTTATAAATATTGTAGGTAGTCTACTTACTGAATCAAATGTATCAAAGGCTTTATTAAATTCCTTCCCACACATTTTGACACCCTAATTTTAAAAAAGAAAACAGGTATTAGAACAGTAGTGGTTTGGATCACTACTCACACATATAATTTATATTATGCGTGTTCAAACTTTTAGGAGTATCGTGTTACAAACCTGAAATTTAAGGAGAAAGTTTTCCTGTACTGGGAGTAATCTTTGGAGAAAAACACAAGCAGAAGTCAGAACAATTGCTGAGTGGTTACAGTAGGAACTTGAATTGCATATCTGGAAAATGTATAAAAGCAAACCTTTTCAAGAAACGAGAGAGGAGATGACCTTGACAGCTGACTAGGAAATGGTTTACTAAAATGAGCTGCAAAACCCCAGTACATTTTTTCATGTAAAATCCTTCTTTGTAGGCTGCTTGTCCCATTCAAACTTTTCCTTAATTTTTATTTGTTTAATTCACTTCTGGATTCTATTTTAAGGGGGGAGGAATGCAATATGCTTTGTAAACTGCTTTGATAAGCAACATACAACAAATATATATATATTCAGCACATTTTCTTTCTACAATACAGGATTCATCTTTGTAATGAAAGGGTTGAATACTGAGAAAAAGAGAGGTTTCTAGCCCAAATTTTTGCAGTTCATAGAAACTGTTTCTCAGCCACATGTGGCCATTTCCCCCTCTCGTTTCATCTGCTGATTGGTGCTCATTTCATTCCCTCACCCTCTTAGAAGAATACATACCTGGCCATTTCAGTCAGTTCCAGTTTCCCATCATTGTTTTCATCAAACATCTTGAGCTGAAAAGGGAGGGGTTGTGTGAACATTTTTTCTCTCCAATACCAGCAATAAACAACAACCAAAAACAGTTAACATCATCACCTGTATCTTAATGCCTGTTTAGTGCAAGTGAATTGGCCTCTAAGAGACAGGTGGGTATTTTTTAAAAAATGCCTTGTTTCTGTGGTCATTTTACAGTTAGGGTTCCTCAAATGTGCTTTCACCCTATGGCTGCTTTTATAACTCTCTTTATTGGGCTGGATCCAAAGTTCATTGAGTAAAGTCCTGCTCTTGGCTTCTCCCTGTGTCCCCAGAAAATCTGTTTTGAAAGGTTGACGCATCCTCCAGAAAAGCATGGAAGATGGTGGAGTGATCAACAAAAGGAAGTGGCAGGTATCTACTATCTGGGGAAGGATTGTAGCTCATTGGAGAGCCACTACCAATCATTGTAGACAATACTGAGCTAGATGGACCAATGATCTGACTTGGTATACAAACAGATTTCCTATGTTTCCCCTCCACCATTAATGGAAACCTCTGCTGCATCCAAAACCATTTGGTTCACAGAAGGGCACTTTTGGATCCAATCTATTACAGTTGTACCTCTACTTACGTATCCCTCTGGATACATAAACTTAGGGTTGCAAACACGGCAAACCTGGAAGTGTATACTTCCGGGTTTCAGCGTGTACGCATTCGCAGAAGCAGTGCCTCCGGATATGGACTTTTCAGGTTGTGGACAGACCCCCAGAACGAATTAAGATCGTATCTGGAGGGTCCACTGCATTTTGATTTGGAATAGTCCATCTTCATTGTCTTACCATTTTTTTAAAAAACAGACACCTTAAGCACATGTCAAAATATTTCATATGCAATAAAAGAAGGGACGGAGATCATAAATATCACAGTCAAACAATAATTTGCTGATTTAATAAATCTATTAAATTTGCCTCTTTTTTGGCCTTGTAATAAAACCAGCCAGACATTCACATGCACTGATTTTCCATTGCAAGAGAAGTATTGTGATTTTGCAAAAGCAATCTGCCTTAAGGCCATTATATCAAGATTTAACCAGGACACTGAATGTGTGCCAAATAGATTACTAGAACCTAGGAAGCTGCTTCATGTAAATTCAGTGTAAGGCATTGTCCAAACTCCTGAGTCTCAATCTAACAACATAACTCCTGTCTGAAGTGTATGAGAACTTGCACACACTTCGTTGAAATGAATTAAGGCTACATTGCAGCCATACCTGCTATATTCCTTCTAATTATGGTATATCTATCGGAGTCTCCTTTTGCTGCTTGGTATCTGTGAAGCCTATGCAGCAAGCTAGTTCACAATTCAAATAAGGGATGAGGAAAATACAGCAGTGAGAGAAGATCCTAGCTTCTAGAACAGATACGCCTTAATATGTAGACAGGGAGCTAAGTTCCCTGAACGAAATAGCTTCCTCCTCTTACCATGATGTCTGTATATTCTGACAGCTTTGTATCCTCAATCTGCTTGTTTGCTTTCTGCAATAGGTCTTTCAAAAAACTCTGAAAGAAAACAAACACGAGTGGTAAGTGTAAAAAAAGACAATTAAACCGAAGGAAGGCAGTAAGTTGCTTTGCTGACCTTTGAAAAAATACTGTTTTTCATCTAGGAAATGACACTTGTTTTCCCAGGAGACCAGTCAATTGTCCTAGTTCATAATGACATTTAAAATCCTTATTAAGCAAGAAGTCTAGAGAGCTGGGGAATTGCAAATGCCTATTGCCTGGAAGCATCTCTCTCTCAAGCACACACACCTGTTCTAACCTCTTATTATTATTCTTTGGAGTATTGCTACTTTTCCTATTTCAGACAAGATCTTCTTGTTCTGATAGTTGGGGGTGGAGAATCTTGCACTAAATGGAGCAGAGATTGATGGGGGGGGGGTTACAAGGCCCACGTTGCAGCACGAAGCGGATGGAACAAGTAAGCAGTGATTCCCACGAAGCCATTCCTCAAGAAAGGCTTGTCAGCGTGGATTTGCTTCACTGCCATGTTCCAGCTGCTTTCTTCTTCACAAGAGAAAAAGAGCAGCCAGTCTAATAACAGTTTTAAAACCAGGCCACTCAGTGGAGGTGGGGCAGGTAGATTTAAATCTAAAGCTTTAAGAACATTCAGTGAGGGCAGAATTTACCCATCGGACAGCTGATTTGTGCTCTTCTCGCAACTGCCCATTCGAAATTTTGCACCAGTGTTTCCCAACCTAGGGTCCTCCAGATGGTTTAGATGTCAGCTCCCAGGGACATAGACAATGGGCAGGGGTGGCTATAGCTCAAAACATCTCGAGAGTAGCTGGTTGGGGGAGTATTAAGCCCACAGTGGCATCAAGGCAGAGTAGTTTCCCAGGCCTTGAGCTGCACCAAGCAGCCTGTAGGCAAACTTGGTGGATATATGAAGCTTCCTTGGTCAAGCTTAGACTATTAGTCCAAGACTGTTGGCCTTACAGCAGCACTTCCCACATCTCAAGCCCTTAGCACTGCTTCTCAAGATCCTTTCAACTGGAGTTGCCAGGGACCTTGTACACACAGAGAGCAGGTGCTTCATAGTGAACTATAGGCCTTTGCCGCCTTCTTCTGACAACTATGCAATCCACTTTGGTTTGTATCAAAATATCCAGAAAACTCGGGGATAATCAACAGGGATTTTCCTAGACCATCAGTGAATAACTTTCCAAATATTGGGCAGCCAGCCAGCCAGCTTGTAGCTCAAGACTCTAGATCAGCCTTTCTCAACCTTGGGTCCCCAGACGTTTTTGGACTACAACTCCCATCATCCCTGGCCAATGGTCCTGCTAGCTAGAGGAATCATTTTGTCAATTTGTCATTATAGGGAAGGTAAAGGTAAAGGAACCCTGGATGGTTAAGTCCAGTCAAAGGTGACTATGGAGTTGTGGCACTCCTCTCGCTTTCAGGCTGAGGGAGCCAGCGTTTATCCACAGAGCTTTCCGGGTCATGTGGCCAGCAGGACTAAACCGCTTCTGGTGCAACGGAACACCATGACAGAAGCCAGAGTCCATGGAAACACCATTTACCTGCCCACCGGAGCGGTACCTATTTATCTACTTGCACTGGCGTGCTTTCGAACTGCTAGGTTAGGCAGGAGCTGGGACAGCAACAGGAGCTCACCCTGTTGTGCGGATTCAAACCGCTGACCTTCTGATCCACAAGCCCAAGAGGCTCAGTGGTTTAGACCACAATGCTACCTGCATCCCTAATTTGTCATATGACATGATTAAGTGATTTCCCTATGCATAGAAACTAGCCAGGCAGAGAGAAGGCTAGCACAGTGTTTAGCTTTCTAGTTAGCTACTACCCATCCACCTCTGCAGTGGTGACTACTCAATCATATAATCCCCATCTGTGATCTGCAGTGGGATAGTCATGAACAGTTAATGATGATGATGATGATGATACCAGCAGGGCCATCTTAAGCATATCTGGAGCAGTGGTGCAGAGATCCCTCTGGCGCTCCACCCCCCCCCCCATTTCCCAGAGTTGTCGACCTTTTCCCAAGCCTCTGCGGGGATCACTCTCCTCCCACAGAGGCTTGGGAGGCAAGCTGCCCACCCACCAGCCATATGGTTGACGGGGCACAGCTGGCAGGCGTGCAGGAGGGAAAGGGGAGGCTGCCAGCAATGCCACGCAGCTCCCCCACTCACTGGGGCACCCCTGAGAGGCCGGTGCCCTGGTGCAATGCGCCAGTAAACCCAATGGGAAAGATGGCTCTGGATACCAGGAGGAAGGGAGTAAATTGACAAAAACGCCAATGCTTTAAAAAAATGATACAGAGGTATGTGAGTTATTGTTTTGCAACACTGAAGATTCCATTCACGGTTTTGTATCACTGGAATGGGAAGAGCACAGTATTAAGACTGCATTGGGTTGTGTAGCCCTCTAATTTGAATAGCTTCGACCCAAAATGCCTTGGATACAGTTTCTTCCAAGGCATCTTTCAGATCCTCTGAAAGTGCCTCTAATTAATGACACCAGCCATACATCACGTTACAACAGCAAAGATACAAAAAGATGCATGCCTTGTGGGTCCCCACCACTATCGCCACAATAAGGGAACTTAAACTCTCTGCAGAACTGCCCGGACCCTGAACACCTTAAGAAACACTGCAAGACAACCAGGGTCGTTTTGAGGGGCTCAACAGTTAAGTCAGGAAAGGGCTTAAAAAAAACCACACCAAATTTCTTTAATATATTGTATGTTTTGCTATGTCTTTCTGTTCTTGCAATTTATTCTGCTACCACCCCTGGAAAAAAACCTTTGGAGTAGGGGCAGGAAATGCATGTTAATAAATAAACATAGATAGCTTCTTACCTTAAGTTCTTCAGCATCAATATAGCCACTATGGTCACTATCATATTTTCTCCATGTCTGGAATTGAGAAGTTAGCCATTAAAACTAAATCAAGCACAACCAAAAACATTTCTTTCAACCTGGCAATTTAATTTTGCAAAATGCAAAAATGTATATAGATTACCTGCATGAAGTCTTCACTTGATTTCAGCTGCTGGCACCTAAAGAATAAGAGGAAGTTTTCTTCTGTTGGTAATATCTGAGCAAGCTGTAAAAGATTTAAGACTGAATTAAATCAATTGTTCATCAAATAAATGTAATACACACTAAGGCTTTAGGAGAGAGAAAATGTTTTAAAAATTCAAATAACTTGCATATTTATCAATGGTCTGTAAATACCAAGTACAATCCACCAGGATTTTCTGTGCATACCACACTGAAACAAACTGTTGCACGATAAACTGAAACTTTGAAATATTCTATGTAATTATGCTGCCAAAGGAAGGAAGCAGAAGTTCAGTCTATAATATTTGCAGACAGAGTCTTCAGTGGAAGATGCTCTTCTATTCCACTTTTGGCTCCAAGCTGCTGAAGAACTTTAAAACTGCTGCATGTTTTCCTTGAATAAACCTGAATTTTGTCACAATATTCTTTCCCCCCCCCAAATAATGTAAAAGTATATGAAGAATATATCTAGTCCAACATTTTGCTCCCCCCAGTGATTAGCCAAATATCTAGGAGAAACCCACAAGCAGGACATGAATGCAATAGGCCCCTTCTGCTGTTGACCCCCTGTAACTTCTGTTCAGAGCTATATAATTTTCATGACTGAAAAGGCATAAAAATATAGTTTGCATTGAATTATGCAGGGGCGGGGATGGTGTTTGATGGACAATCAAAAGCAAGGCCAGCCCAATGCATTTTTGCATTTGAGGAGAACGGCAAAATGGTGCCTCCCTCTCTCCTCCAGAGAAGAAGGGGCGAATGAAGATCTCTATCAGGAAAAAGTGGGGGGTAAATAAATATCTACATTGGGATCTGTTGCCCCATGGATCCTGCTGCCTTAGGCAGTTGCCTTGCCTCAGGAGTGGGCCAGCCCTGATCAAAAACTTTCTTTTGAAATGGTCTAATGGTTTCAACCAGCTTCAGATATCCGTATCAAAGTGATATTTGGGGGAATCTTTACTGCATTCCAAGAATCCCTTTAAATTACAGTTTTTGATGGGACACAGATATGGAGGAAAAGGAAGTGCCCTGTAGTTCTTCCACTGCACCACTGTCTCATAAACTTAATACAGTGGTGCCCCGCAAGACGAATGCCTCGCAAGACGAAAGGGTTTTGCGGTTTTTGAGCTGCTTCGCAAGACAAATTTCCCTATGGGCTTGCTTCACAAGACGGAAACGTCTTGCATTTTTTGCAAGTTTGTTTCCTTTTTCTTAACACCGTTAATACAGTTGCGACTTGACTTTGAGGAGCAACTCATAGAACGCGGTGTGGTAGCCTTTTTTGAGGTTTTTGGTGATTTTTGAAGCTTTTCCAAAACTTTTCCGACACCGTGCTTCGCAAGACGAAAAATTAGCTAGACGAAAAAACTCACGGAACGAATTAATTTCGTCTTGCGAGGCACCACTGTATTCACATTTCACATCCAGCAAACTATTCCTAAATCGAGAGCTCCTTTCTGCATCACCAGAACTGCAGCATGTGAATATTCTATTTCAGACAGGATGGACATGAAAGGGAACAGGAAGTACAAGGTTGCTGCACTTCCTGTTCCTCCCTTCCTCCCATCAGTGCCATGTCCAAAACTGTCCTGCAGTGACTTCTGAGATTTGGACTTAAAATTATGTCACTTTTGACCTTCTCCCTTGTCCCAACCCCAAGTTCAGTTCCTTGCTTATTGCCTTTACCTGAGCTTCATGGCTGCAGTACACTGGGACCTTAGTTGTCCCCAGCTCCCGTCTCCTAATCCACAGGCTCTTGCTTTAACACATTTAGATGAGCTAGAAATAGAATGCCTTTGTCTGGAGGGTTGTCTTTGCAAAGGGTTTCTTATAAGCACAGTTCTCAAAGCATAACCTCAATATCCTCATGCTTTCTTAAGTATTTCAGAAAAGAACTGTTCAAGTTGCCCAGACCAATGGGAAACGCTGAAAGCCAAGTACTGAATTGCAATGTTTGGTATTTAGATTTTTATTTATTTTTTTTAAAAAAGTAAACTCAAAGTTTTATTTCACATAAAGGAATACTTGAAATGGATGCATGAAGTTTGAGAGAACTAAACACTCAGGCAAACGAACATTCTGGCAGCTGACAAGCTTCTAATGCCACACGGGAATTCAAAATATTTAATTTTCTGCTTCAAATTAGACTGGTGAACCAATGTTTTAGTAAAATCAATGCATAAGCTGACTCGAGATACTTCCACATCAATATGTCACTTTATCTAATGATTATCCTTCAAATATATTGATATATATAAAGAACATTTTCAGTGGTTGATATCAAG
The DNA here is from genome assembly GCF_964188305.1 of Podarcis bocagei. Taxonomy (NCBI): domain Eukaryota; kingdom Metazoa; phylum Chordata; class Lepidosauria; order Squamata; family Lacertidae; genus Podarcis; species Podarcis bocagei. The sequence goes on from NC_138133.1 coordinate 65,246,735, forward strand.
GCCCAACTTTCTATCTGTATTTTTAAAGAATGCTGCTTGGCAATGAGATGGCAATCTTTTTTTCCACCTTTTCTTGAGGCGGTGGTGGGGAAATTGACAAAAAAAAATTAAAATACAAAAATAACAAAGTGCGCGCGCACACACACAAAAAAACCCCAAACCAATAAAAACAGAAATGCTAAAAGTGCTCATCCACCATCATAGAGAAGTATCCTTCCCCACCCTACTAAAAGGCGAGCACCAAAACAGGCCGTAAAAAATCTCATAAAACAATCTTAAAAACCTGAGAGTAGAGGAAATGTCTTTGGCCTGGTGATTAAAAGTTGACATTGTTGGTGCTGGTTGAACTTCCGCAGGGAGAGCATTTCACAATTGGAGAGACGCCGCTGAAAAGACCTGTTTTCTCTTTCTATTCATTTAACGAGAACAGAGGAAGCCCCACCAAAGCTATCAGAGCTTGGCATCACTGGGCACCTGCTGAGCCCCTCACCCAGTAGGGATGGGGAATCTGTGGACCTTCCAACGTTTCTGAATTCCAGTTCTACTTCAATCCCAGCTAGCATGGCCAATGACCAAGGAAGATGGGCGCCTGTCACATTCCCCATCCCTGAAGTCGGCTGCCCTGCTGCCAGCCCATGGAGTCTCTTGGCCCTGCTGCTGCTCCACCTTGTGATTTCTTCATGTTCACCTGCTCTCTCTGAATGAGCAAATAGTGAAAGGAGTGAGGAGAAGGAGCAGCAACCTCTGCACACATGGTTCTCTCTCTCTGGGAGGTGGCCCCCATTGGGCCCCCATGGAGAAGCAAGCAAATAGCCAGTGGCAACACAGGAAAGGAGGAGGGCGGCTCCCTGAAGCAAAGGTCCCACGAAACCTGGAACTAGCACAGTAGCACAAGACAACATCCAAATGCACCCACCCCTCACAGTTCTGGACGTTTAAATTCAGGTGTGGGGAACCTTTCGCCATCCAGATATTACTGAACTCCAACTCCCACCAGCCCAAGCGGGGATGAAGGGAGCTGTGGTTCAGCATTTTTGGGTGGCTAAAGGTTCCCCACACCTGTTTTAAAGAAATGAATGTTCCTTTGGTTTACTTATTCAATATTGTTTCTGAAATAGATGGAGAGACAGACATCTTGCAAAGTTTATTAGGGCTTCTGTGCTACTGCAAGTGACCCCAGTCCAAACAGTCCACTGCTGTGTATGTGTTCTTGCACAGAAGCTGCACAGAGTTCGGTAATATATAAATATAGATGACAAACCATGCTAATTAAGTCATCTGTCTTTACATCCCTCTCAGCCTGCAACAGTGAAAATGCAGCAACTGCAGCAATTTTGCCATCAGTAAGGAAGCAGCTTTATAAATCGGTATGGATATGACTTTTAAAAATTGCTCTTTATACAGTCTTTCTTGGAATTCTGCTTGAGAAAGATGGATCCAGCAGCCAAGATTACTTTTAAGAAACAGTCTCTACCTTTTAATTGAGATTACAGGATTCTGCTGCTGCCCATCTCCGTTTACCAAGCTGCAGTGCAAAACTCCAGCTAAAATATTATAGCAATAGTTCAGAGAATCTGCCTTGGTATAACCGGAAATAAACTGCTGCCAAGGCAGTCTTGTGTATCTCTTACTTTCAGCATTTTAATTTGTCTCTCTGAATGTTTCAAAGATTGGAATGAGTCCTTGTGGGAAGTTTTGGTAGAGGCAAAACGCTGGAGTGGATTATATAATCCAGAATGGATTCATCATGGCTCAGATCTCAGTGTGACAGGAAGTTAATAACGCTTTGTACAGCCTGAGTCTTCTGAGTAACAACAACACCCCTTTGCTACTCTGGATACAAGCTGGCCAGGTCCTCTCAAGACAGTGTGTTGCCCAAGTCAAATACAGGAAAATGCCACACTCATGTACATCCATGCACATCCAATGTACAGAAGATGTACATTTGAATCTTATTTGTACATCACCAATGGCACAGCATCCTACATTGCACCAGAGAGCAGCAGGCTAGCACAGAATTACACTCCCAGCTCTGTCCGCTCATCACTCCTTAGCACCAGCTGCCTCACTCTGTCTAATGGTAGGGCTGGCACTGAGACTGGCCCAAATGGCACTGGGGAAGATAGGGAACCAAATGGAACCACAGTATGCCTTCAAAGTCTCCAAAACACCACCAATATATTGTTGCCTGTTGTGCCGCCGGGTATTGTATTCTCAGTTACTGTGCTATTACTCCAAAGTTCCAAAACCGGTTGAGTCCTGGATCTGCTAAGGAAATAGCTGCATCCCAGCCTAGATTCAAACTGGTGACTAGTAAGAAAAGATGGAGGGAACGACAGAATTAAGATTCTAATGCAGAGAACTGGGCCAATCAATTACTGGGCGTGGATCATAGCACGTAATTCACATGGAGGAGGTTTCTGGTTCAATCCTCATTACATAGGAACCTAGTAAGCTGCCTCATACCAAATCAGGCCATTGGCCCATTTAGCACAATATTGTCTATGCTGATTGCCAGCAGCTTTCCAGAGTTTCAGGCAGGATTCTTTCCCAGCCCTACTGGATATGCCAGGGATTGAATGCAATGCAAAACTGGTATTCTATTGCAAAACAGGTATTTCTGCATGCAAAACAGGTATTCTACTGAGCTACAGGGTATACTGAGCTACAGTATACCCAGTCTAGAGGATTCTGTATTTTGGCCACTGGAAAGGCATCTGAGAACTGGAGAGATGCTGCCACCCAGAATATTACGCTAGATGGATAAACAGAACTGGTTTAAAACAAAAACAACAACCCAACTTCCTATATTATGGAAGGGTACACTTGGTAGAACAGTTCTTCCACCAACACATGTATTACAGATCAACAAATTATCACTCATTTCTGCAGTCCCAGAAAAAATCAGAACACTGATTATTAGCACCTTATGACCCACACCAAGTCATACGCAATCAACTAGCCACATGGCAGCCTAGTAGGGAATCAGCCAATCTCATGGCTTTGCCATTTGGCTGTATCTGAAAAATGACAGGGTTTCCAAGCACCACATAGGTACCATGGATGACTAATGGGCTACGAATTATACAGGTCTGCCTTTAGGAGTGAAAGTGCTGTGAAAAAATGTTATTTCTAGAGAGGAATTTATTCTGTTCTGTAGTGAAACAGGTTTTAAAAAAATACTTCTTATGTGGATTACTAAATGAACCTCTAGTTTGCATTCTGTTCTGTCGTGAAATGATTAGATAGATAAATAGTGTTTGTGTACACCCTTTTAAAAAGCAAAGCAAAGCAAAACAAAACAAAACAAGGGAACATTACATCCCTTCCTCCTACCACCCAGCCACCTTTCCCTAGTAGAAAAAAGCTATTGAATCATTCAAACATGGAATGATTGCAGGTTGAGAATGTGAAAGGATGGGCTTTTGAAACCCCATCTCGGTGCAGGCAGTGACTTGAACAAATAAGCTGGAGTGCTGGGAGGGGGAGCCTTTTAGAAGAACAAGTGGCTTGTCAAATTCTACACATTAGCCCGAGGGCAATGGATAAAAGCTCAGGGAAGAACCTCACTAATGCAGGCTCCTGAAGATGCTCCCAGAATTTCCTTTAACTTGAGCAGCAGCAGTGCTCAAAATGTCTTAAACTATTCAGCTTGCCTTTTAACAAGCTTAAATATTGTCTCACAAGAAAACATATTTTGGAAACCGAAGGTATCTTGGGCCACCTTGGAGGAGGAGAAAAATCACAGAAAGCAAGGGGTGAGCTAGCCTGCATTCTTAAATGCTCCTTTAAATTAAAACAAAACAAAGCAAACTGCAACCCACACCCTCCTAAAACTGCATTTAGGTGATTTATGCTAGGAAATAAATTATGCCAGTCTCATTTTCTATTTACTAATCAAGAATGATGGTTGTACTAAAGATTATATAATTCTACATCATTATCTTTTCTCAGAGGTAAGTCCCACTGAGGTAAGTCCCAGTGAGTTCAATTGGTTTTACTCCTAAAGAAGTGATTCTTAATGCTATTTACTGCTTTTATCCTGCTGTATGGTTTTCTTTAAATTAACCTTCTTCTGACATTGTTTTTAGTAGTTCTGATGGGGTTGTTCTTGTTGCCTGAAGATTCATTGCCTCCGTCTTTCATAGGATCTCTTCCCTTTGACTCTCCAGTTCCCTTCATCCTTTTTCAAAGGATGAGGCTTTGCAACTAGAGCTGTCTTTTTAAATATCTGTACCATAAGCTATTGAATCTGCCGTGAACTTTTGGATTCATAATTCACTGCTGAATCAATAAAAACAAATACATCACTCTATGAATGTATTTATAGGACTTTACATGCACAACTCTTGTGAAGTTTCATTCTATGCATGTCTACTTGGACAAAAGTCCACATTTATTTACAGTCTACATCTTAGTTCTCAATGAATGGCTATTATAATATTCAGATTTATATCAGCAATCAGATACTTGGTCCCTATTAACCTTTCTTACTGACAGCAATGGCTATTGAGAGCATTCACAAGTGAGATAATCACATCGTTCGAGAATCAACCTGGTATGGTTTTACCAGTGTCCAGTGATAAGTTATTGCAGCAAAATTAAAAACAAGAACTCTCATTCCTGCCTATTATCACAATGACTGACATCTTTCTCGAGTGAACATTGTATTTTTACAGTTATTTTAAGCAACAGGAGCAAATTTCAAGATGGAGCTAAGCTGGTTTGCAAAGTAACATCTACTGTTTTCTATGCTTCAGTTTCAACGAACGTTTAAAAAGGGCATTATATAACCAGTCAATGGCTGAAGCTGCTATACAAAACCATATCCAACACACTGGGCATGATTTAGCCATACCTAAGCATGTTTAGGCCTCACTGAGCAATATGCAGCAAACTCCAAAAATGAAACAATATCATTCTTCATATTGTTGTTGACTCAAATTAAGTCCATACCAGAAAGGTTTTTGCTGTGAGGTTTCATTGAAAAGCAGTTTTAGAAAATGTCAGCCTAAACAAGATACTATTCAAGCAACTAAACATTTTTGGCAATTTGAATTTCTTAAAAAGAGACTCTGCTTTGATATTTCTAACCTGTTTTCTGTGATGATTTTGTTTATGCTTGATTTTGCATTTATTTTGTTGTTGTTGTTGTTATGCAAAACAGTCTCAAGATTAAATGCCATCAAGAACTGAGTTGTTGTTGTTTACATGGATAACTTCAGAATGAAAACACTGAAATGTTTTCGTAATAAAATGATGATAAGTTCATAAATTTCATAATAAAAGATAATAAAATGAAGAAAACCATTTTCCAAGAAACATCAAAAGCAAATACTACAAATATTTGCAGACAGGCTTATATCACTGCAGAGCTATGACCAACATGAATAAACAAATTCATTAAATGGCAGTAAGTAAACCAGTTAGCTTACCTCTACAATTCCTATCTTTCCATCAGAACTTGAAAACTGGTCCACAAATTTTTTCATTTCTGGGGTCAGGTCCTATAAATGTGCAATACAATGATTATTACTTAAAAGAAAGACACAATCCATTGCAGGAATACCTCCTGCACAATTTCCACAGAAATGAATGGTGCTAAAGGAGCTTCCCAGTAGGTTGTACCCTATGCAGTTTCTTAAAACTAAGGAGTCATATAATTAATTACGAACGTATCCTGCTGGTTCTGCCACGTCTAGTAATATCCTGAGCCTAAAACCACGTGCCTTAAGGGCTTTAACTGCTCCAAAATTAAACACTAAGCTGCAGAATTTCTTCTTTCAGATTTTCCAGAATGTTGTTAAATATAAAGTTATACACAGTGGCATATAATTTTTTTTTATATCCAGCAATGAATGCAAAACATTGACTATTGTGCTTTCCCACCATTTAAAGTCTCCCCCCCCCCCTTCTTGGTGATATTTGCATCGCTTTGCAAAAAGGTGTGAAAAACGGGCCACAGCCATGTTGCTGAGGCAACCAGGTGAGCACTCCTTCAGTCCTTCCTACTTGACTAGTTGGGACAGGATATGGATCGACATGTGCATTTGGATTCATATCCAAATGAATATTCCATTGGAAATGATGCAGTCAGTATGGGATACATCCTCACCTAAATATGCATCTCTATCATTCATTCTTTCCCAGATGGGCAATGGGGACAGAGTCCCTCTTCCTTCCCCATTGAGAGTGTGGGCAGTGGGAGGGTTCCATTTGCACTCAGTGATATTGTCACACAGTAAAATCTGATTGGCTACATAGCCCCATGATGCCACCATGTTCTTGACAGTATCTCCAAGACGAGAATCATGCAATGAAGATGACTTTTCCAGTAAAAACAAAAATCAGCACTAGCTGACAAAGAACACAAAGGACACAAACAGGCTGGAGGAAATGTGCAAAAGAGGAAAAGGTAGAGGTTTTCCACTCACAATTTCACTTGCCTTACAACAGCTGTTTCGTTACAAAAATTCAACCTCACAAAAATTCAGCCCAATTTAAAAATGCAATTGCCCTCTCTCGCTACACACTGCTAACACAGAGATGATTAAAACTATTTCCAAGCAAGTAAATATATAAAAGCTATTAATTTTCTAGAGCAACTCATAAAACAACATCAGTATAATTCATTTTATGTTACGGTGAACGTCCAAAATTTGTCCTGGTTTTACATTCATGCATGAATTCTGACCATCTCAGACAAATTTAATAAATGTATGTGGGATGCCATTTTATGAACATATAGCAGTGAATGTTGACAATCACATTGAACTGACTGTCAACTCTGACAGATGTATCTCTGAGTCTTTTGATGTTTATGAAATTTGTCTGGGCTTGTCCACATTCACTTGTCACTGTTAACATTGATCAAATTGTGGACACTCACAGTAGCATACACTGTCTCTCATCATCACTACAAATTTCATTCAAAAGGAGTTTGTTCATAATAACCATTGGTGTTTTCTTCAGTTTAATAAACAAAAACCTCCCTTCCACAGTTCCACTACCTGGCTATGAGATGAATCACCATATCTAAGACGAATCACAAAAATGAGACAGTGGTTCATCATCAGCTGAGTGTCAATGTCTGTATAGTCTGAGCCTGTGTATGGACTCAAAAGTGAGTCCCACTAAATTCACAGGGACCTCTTCCCAAGCAACTGTGCGTGAGACTGCAGCCTTTGGACGCAGAGCCAAGGATGCTTTTTTTGGAAGTCAGTCCCACTGAAATCAGGGGCGCTTCCTCTTGAGAAACTTGCATAGGACCAGGCTGCTAGATGCCCTGCACCGCTGAATTCACTTCCATTTTCCTACCAGAAATCCACACTAGTTATTTCAAATGTGCAGTGAAAACAAATAAAGCTGTATTCTCAAAGATACTGAAGTGAAAAAGATTGCTACTGGCAGGTATAAAATTAGCACAACTATGGAAGGCATCTACAGGCGCCGCTGAAATATTTTCTTAGATCTTATTCGCCATGAATAATAGATCCCTGAACAATGCACACTTCGCTATGGTCTATTTCCCAATGCTGTGGTGAGCAGTTTGAGTTTTTAATGTGTGTGTCCCACCCCCATAAGAAAGGTATGTTTGTATCCTTGCATGCATTGTACTGAAATTCAAGCAAGTACAGCAAGGTGGGTAACTCAGCAAGGGGACCTCTTTGTATTATTTGGGAGGAATGGAGTGTTCCACATGGAGTTCAGGCACCTATACTGCAGAGGCATTAAAGCCCAGAAAGGCCATTGGGTCAGCTCCAACATCTCCATCTCCTCCCTGATGTCCACATAGTGAGGCCAAACGTCTGAAGGAAAGATTCTTCATGTGTACATTTGAACATGCTTGGAATCACCTCCCAGATCAGGGACTCTAAGCAATCAGAACCACGATTTCAGGGAGGATTCTAAGGGAGTTCAGTTGAATGCATGAAGATCCCTTCCTTCAGGCCTTCCTGTTCAATGTTGAGAGGTTAAAGAGGAGCCCCTAAGGAGCTGCCACCCCAATACTCCATGCTTTATTCCTCCATACATTCTTTGAATGCCCAAGCAGGGCTTAAGAGAAACATAATGATTATATTATATCCAAGCTACAACTAGTTAATGATTAAGCATCAAGTTGTTACTAAGCAGCTGTGTTCACACTTCATTGTACTGGGCACTTGTCAGTCAGGCATAAAGCACAACTGAAAGCAGATCTTAAGACAAATCTTCCCCAGAAGTCTTTGGGAATTGTTTCTGGGCAGCAAGATGATGCACAAAGCAATCCATTTTCAGAATTTATTGATGAGGTAAATTTGAAGCATGGAAGATTAACTATATAGATTTTTGGAGCTTCTGAAACATCTTCCTTTACTATGCATACAGTCCAGTCCTATGACTGTTATAAATACTTAAGACTCACCAAACTCTGTGAGACTTACTCACAAGCAATCATACATAGGATTGTAGAAGCCTTATTTTCTTTAATTTATTAGGGGTTAAGAATTGCAGAAGGAAAGAAGTTCTCCACAGGGCGGGGAGGGGGCAACTTTGGCAGACCTACAGAATATACGCTGCATATCCTACAGGGGAGTATTCATTTTCACCCATTAATCCTACCCACCAAGTCTATGCCAAAACATAATTAAGACAAATATATTACAAGTCATAAATATTGGGAGGAAAGAGAATTAAGCAGTCTTTTTTAAACAACAAAAAACCAAAAAAAAAAACAACTGGAAATATAGACAAGATATGCAAGGTGAATGAGATTTAAATTTAAGTTGTAAAACTGCATTAAGTACTGTTGTTAAGGGAAAGGAGCAAGAGCTTTCTGAAATGCAAGCAAAATTGAAGTTTTTGTTGTGTGTGTACGAAAATAATGGTAAAACCACAAAAATTGCTTAGAACATACATTAATTTTGCCACACACCGCTTTTGAGAAAGGACACAAAACTCAAAAGCTGTTTGAAATAGTATCTAGTGGAACAAGTTGTGTGAACTAAAGAAATATCTGCAAAACAAGCCTTTCAAATCCAAGAATCAGCTTAGATTTGAAACCACTGATAGTCTGACATGCATTAGTCCAGGAAAAGAGAAAAGCTTCAAGGATCAAGAAGCTAAGAATGATCCAATGAGAGAACTGAACTTTTGGTGCTGTTCTTTTCAGAAAATTCCAGAAATAGTCTTGTCCAGAAGCAATGTCAATGGGAAACTGAACAAGAACACCTGAGCACTTTCAAAGCAGGCATAAAATGGTACATATAACACTGTGGGTGGCACACAAGAAAGTGCCTACAGAGATTTTATATATCACTTTGAGAGAACTTGAATTTGTTAATAGGAGTCTGACACCATTTTCAAACCTGGGGGGAAATGGGACGAATGCCTTATAAAAAATGCAATCTTTTCAGCTGAATGAAGAACTTATTAAACAGAGAGTAGATTTAATAGTGATTGCTTCAAAAAATAAATTATGAATCTATTTTTCTCTTATGGAGATGTAGACAATGACTCATATTGCAAAGCCAAAAGTGAAAACAGTGCAGAAACCTCAAAAATAAAAAAGTATATGATAGGAACCAGCCATCACTTCATTTGAAAAGTAATTGAAGTTATTACAAATCCATTTTTGCATCACATCTTCAAGTCCTTGATAGTAATCATAAATATGTATTTTATAACGCTTGATTACAATTTTTGTAGGCAGCCTCAACTGTACACACATAAATTGTAAACTTGTAGATAGACTCAAACTTTCACTTATGCAGTCAACTCGCAATCATTAAAGGACAGCTCAAATGTATTTTAATGTTGGAATAATCTTACAGGAACTGTGTAAATATTTTACAAATACACATCCTTGGTAATATACAACATCAGTCAAATCTGAAGTACACTGATCAGTTGAATTCAATGATCTTAAATTCATTGATTTCAGTCAGTCTATTCCAAGTGTGACTTGGTCAGATTTCACTGGATAACTTCAGCTTTATTTCAAGGGACACTGACTATCTTTCAGAGCTGAGCTCTCTTAATTGGATTTTCATTGTATTTGGCACATAATCTTAAGCCTGACTCTCAATACTTCATTTTTCTTTCTTCTCTGAATGATATATTCATTAACTAGCAAGCCTATTTTCCCATTTCCTTTTCCGATAAGAGATAGTTTCTTATTTCAAACAGGGATAGCAGTTAATATGTTTTGCATTATTTTAAAATTTTTTGCTTAAAATTCCCAAACATCTCCTACCTTTAACGCCAAATAACATGTCAATGATTACCATTTTAATCCCCCCCATTTTCCCCAGTAAACATGTTCATCACCTACAACAGTCAGATAGCCCTGTTTTGGGCTAATATTCCACTATCCTAAAAGCAAACTATTATCTAATATCTAGTTAGTTCTACTTACAACTAATCTGCAGATCTGTTTATTGGCCACCAAGGGGCAGAAATGTATTTCAGCCAACATATTAACAATGCATCCAGCTAATTTTGAATTTCTTCTTAACCACTGGGGTGGGAAAAACTGAGGAAGTAACAGAACAATCGTTTCTTTGCACATTTTTGTACATCACTTTAAGAACTCCAGTATCACCTGGTTTGCTCTTATAAAAGGATCCAAGAAACTTTCTTATCTAGTTTCCATCTCCCCCAGATTTCCCAAAGTCACATTTCCTTTGATAATCGCTAGGTCATATTCACCTGCACTTTACACCAGAGGTATGCACCCAGAAGGGGTGCCGCCTCGTTGCTGGAGTTCACCTGAGGATAGTTCCTCTACTTTAATGAAGATGAGATAAAGCAACGGGAGGAAAAAATCTAAACCTACCAAGCCCGCTTTCTTTCGCGCCTGCTGCAATTCCTGGATAAAACACTGCAGCTCCTTTCCATCCATGTACCCATTGCCTGCAACACAAAGAAAAGGGAGAGCATCGCTCGTTACAGCTGCGGAGGTTTAGCTCACTCTCCCTTACCAGCTGGAAAAGGGGGGGAGGGGGGCATTTGCGCGTTGAAAAACAGCGGTGCCTTTCAACGTGTTTACAGAACTTTCATCTCTCTCTGTCCCCAAGAAAAGCAACATCGCCAGGTAACTTCTAAGGCTATGCATTCTTTATTGAGTGGGTGCGCTTGAACTTTTGAGGTGCCTCCAGAGAGGAAAACGAGGAACCCTGCTCCCAAGAGGCCGCTCCCAAGGCACCCAGAGACAGATAGACAGACAGAGAAAGGGAGGGAGACAGAGAGAGAGAGACGAACGGTGCAGTTAAGTCTTCGCAAACGCTTCCCGGTCGTTGCAGCTCGCAGGCAAAAGTTCTGGCACGCGCGCGGGGCAAAGTTTTCCTGCGCGCGGCAGAGGAGTGGCGAGGAAAGTCCTCTTCCCCTCGGGGGCCTCTGTGTCCCCTGCCCAGCTGAGCCCTCGGAACCCCTCTCCACCCGCTCTTGGGTGCCAAGGTGGGACAGGTTGAGAAGAAGGGGTGGGGTGGGGGGGTTGTAGTCACCATCAGCGTCGTAATGACGCCAGATCTCGAAAAACTGGCTTGCTGAGATCTCCACGCCTTGTAGGTAAGTCTCCGCGGCCATGGCGTGCACCTTTGGGTGGAGGAAGGAGAAAAGGCGGCGACTGGTGGTGGCGGTGCTGCTGCAGCTGCTGGAGATGTCGCTGTCCGCGGTGCTGACTCTCCGCCCGGGCTAGTCACTCCTGGGCGATCTCCGCTGAGCGCGCTCTATTTATCCAGTGCTCCACTCGCCGAGCCACGCCTCCGGAGCGCTCCCTCCCCCTTGCTATCTCCTCGCATTGTTCCACCTCGGTTGCTCTTCCCCGTTCACAAAAGGAGAGGAGGCAGCCTGCCCCTCCCCCCCCCACCACTAGGGACCCAAAAGTGTTAATAATTACACCGGTGACATCATGGAGGTGTTGGGTGGAAAGTGATAAGGATGGCCCAATTCAGTTTTTCCCTTCCTCTTTGCTTACCAGTTCTGGTTTAGGTCAAAGGTCCAGCTAGACTAGAGTAGCCAATGCAGTGTCATCCCGTGTTGTTGGACTCTGACTCCATCAGTCTTAGCCAGCACAGCCACCGGTCAAGGATGATGGGGGTTGTGGTTAGTACCTGAAGGGTACATTGGCTACCTCTGATCTGGACCAGCATCCTGTTTGCTGTGTTAACTAGTGAGATGCCCACCAGCAGCCTTCCTATTCTGCACCCCAGGAAGAGGAAGCTCGTGGTATACTGCCACTGAACTTGGAGGTTCTGTATAGCCGCTATGGCCCATAGCCACTGATAGACTTCCTCTCTGCAAAGGCATCTTTGGAAGACATCCAAATCATGTACACTTGAGGACTCTGTAAATTCTTAGGGAGACCAGCTGTCCGCCTCAACTACTTATCTGTGAATCTGGAGTAACAGTGGCCCACAGTACAGAGCTGTTATGAAGGTGAATGAAAAGTTTATCCACACCAAACCTTTATCCACACCAAACCTTGATGAGTAGGTGAGCTATGCATCTAATAAACATTGTGTTCTTGCCTACCATCTTCACTGGTGGGCATGTTCTATCTTCGCTGGTGTGCATGCTTTTTGTCTCCTCAAAAATCTTTTATGACTTACACATCCATTAGTCCTTTCAAAGGAAGGTTACCCTGCTAGACAACTTCCGATAGCATGTGAAGCAGAATCTCTAATTTTTTCGTCTCTCTGGTAGATTTAGCCAACTGCTCAAACTGTTGCTAATAATAATAATAATAATAATAATAATAATAATAATAATAGCTGCCCAGCGTTTTCCTTGAAAATCTGATATCACAAAAATGGATGAAATTAGATGTAGGCATGCACTGGCAAATGAAAAGGGCCCTGGAGAATTTAGTTGGTTTGGGAAAACACCTTGATGGGTTTTGTGGCTAGGATGTTGACATACTGGAGAAACCCATCTGCACAATTGATTGAATTCTGTCTCAGAGCTTTGTGCATCGCATGCCTGCATCTCATAGCTTTTTTATTTCCCATTATATTTAGCAGTTCTGACTAATGCCTGCATAAAATTAGGGTGCCTACTTGAAACAGCTGAGTGCATATTAACTACCTTTTAACACATCTAAACCACTTTGGGGTACTCATAATTAAAGCAATGAAAGGTGGATTTGATTTCTTGCTACTCTTCTATGAATATTGATAACAGATAAGGGATTATAACTGGTGTTGCTGGTTGTATATGTAGAACAGAGTTTGCCTCCCCCCCCCCCGCAAGGCTTGTGGGTACATTTGAGTCACACTACCCCTGATCCTGAGTCAGAAAGAGAAAAGGGGCACACATACTTCATTTTTACAGGGAATCTGGGTAAAAATTAGATCCAGTAATCTGAGAATCTAAAAGCACATACAATTGAAAGAGAGTGTGGAGAAGAAGGTCACTCTTTCAACTTCCTCCTGCAGATTCTATATACTGTTCAAAGATAAAAGGTGAATGACTCTCACCACTTCATGACCAAGGAGATGTGCCATGGCTCAGAGACTTAACAGACACCGGGTAAGGGCTCAAGGGCACCATAATGCCCATGGGTGTCATATTGGAGACCCCGATGTAGAACCAGGAAGGAGCAGTTATACTGAATTCATCAATACAGAAGGTTCATGATCTCATGTGTGCACCCTCAAGTCTAATTTCTGAAGGAGAACTCAAGGCTGGTACTTCTGTGTACCATAAAGCACATAGCACATTGTTAAAAGCAGTAGCTGAAGCTTCACTGTTGGCTGCAGTCACAAAGAATCTGCAAGTAATTTTGTTTGACATCAACACAACGCTCTCCACCATCTCCTTCACCGTAAGCCTAAAGCAATGTCTCAGAAACCCTTAAGGTTTCATGCTGGTACTGCACTGTGCTAAGGAATGGATATTTCTATTAATTGCAAAGTTCCCTCAGCACAGGAAATTCTCCTGGCCACTTTCAGGCATGTGATAATAAAACCATAAGGAAAAGGCTGGTGGGTAAGGGTTTGAGTCCATAGCTGGCTTAAGGATGTCTCACCACATGTTTACTGGCTTAAAAGTATGTTAAGTCTCACAGAGGAGCGGGGAGGAAGGGTAATATAACAATCATCTGCTCCAAGAGCCCAAGAGAAGGACACTGGCAATGCAAGAATGGAATTGAGTTTGGCAGCAGGCTTTCTGGGACCAATCAGTGTGCCTAAAAGACAGCGAAAAGTTAGAGGGGTGAAAGAAGGTACTGGAAGGTGAGAAAGAATGACAGAGTTGGCATTTCCATCATTTTTGTATGAAACAGGCCCCTTCCAGTGAGGTGACCTTTTATATCAGCCAAGTATATTGAATTTCCCAGTACAGTGCAGAATTTCATCTTCTAGCAGCATGTCCTAGTGGAAAATCAGCACTGAACCAGTTTCTACTGTCATCTTACTTGTTGTTGACATTGGTACAACTACTGGCGGCACACTGTTCTGAAATGACAACAGTGAATGTGTTGTCTTCCCTTGAACTCTGATTTGTAACACAGGAAAAGCTGGGTCACTTCAAATCTATTACTTCTAATAATAGTTATACTGAACTGAGTATTTTATCTGTCATGGGTAATAACTGCGATCATTCTAGCTGATTCTGGATTGCTTGGTTTTTTCTTAAGGTTGAAGAAATGAAGGAAAACATCCCATTTTACATATGCTTTGGTTGCAATTTGGAATGCAACTAGAGTTGCGTTTGGTTTAATAGGCAGATTATTCAACAACAAAAACCCTCAATTAACTGACACATTGCCTGCATACAATGTGCTGGAACGAAACTGTTGTGGCAGGGAGATAATAAAGGTTCCTATAATGAGGCAGAGTTGAATCACTGTCTTGTTAAATGTAAAGGCAAATCAGGACCATCCTATCACTGCTCTCATGCTACCTTTTACTGTCCTCCTGCCTCACCTTCCAACACCTTCTTTTCACTTTATCTTTCCAGGCCTCCTCTTTAAATCTACCCCAGAATGGTTAAGAATGGAAATTGCAAGTCTTACACTGCCATTATGCCTTTTCTACTGTGTAATGAAATTATGTTCCTTGTTTAACCAGACAAAGAGGTGAACAAGTTCACTAGGGCTGGGCTGACACCAGCTTACTTATTTTTTTACCAAGGCATAAGAAACAGTCACTTAGGAAAATAATCACTTCTGTACCTAAGCTGTGATCCACATATTCTTCATGCTTAATGAATTTTGAAGTGCATTCCATATATAGTGCAAGTTAACCCTGCTTGTAGAGGTCAAACATTGGAAAGATTGCTAAACAGATATAAAAGAGAAAATGCATATAGTAAATCTTCCTCATGCCTCACTCTGCATGCTTCACTCAGCTTCTGTCATTCCAAGGCAGCGGTCGCCAGCATGAGGCCTGTAAATGCAGATGTGCATGGAGAAAACTCCCCTGGTACCCACAGGGTCCCCTCTCCCCTTTGAAATTAGACCTATTATGGTATAACCAATAGAACTGGTCAGGGGACAGGTGCTCACAATAGTTTCTCCAGTTTGCAAGTGTGACAAGGGTCCAAATCAAGTACCCCAGCTCTAAAGAAACAAATTCAGTATTCTTAAGGGCGAAGCTGTATATGACATCAAAGATATATGAATGCATCACCCAACTTTTGTGAGTATGTGGCTAAAAGCAACCACAGGATGGATCCAATTTGGACTGGAACCACAACGTAGGAGATGGTGCCAATTACTCAGTGCAAACTGTACCACTCTGCAGGTTCCAATAAGTAAGGGATGTTCAACAGGTCGATCACAATCTACTGGTAGATCCCCGTGAGGTTTTGGTAGATCGCGGTCGATGTCTGGCTCCCTTTCCTTAGCATCAGTAAAACTGACTCCTGCCTCGCCCCCTCACCTCACCCTCCATTGTTGTTTGATCTCTGGAAGGGAAGACGGAGCTTTCTCTGTGCTGCTGTTTTCATCTATATTGATCTTTTTGTGAGTGACTTTACCCCTTTGTCCCTTGCCTTTTGTTGTTGTTGTTGTTTAGTCGTTTAGTCGTGTCCGACTCTTCGTGACCCCATGGACCAGAGCACGCCAGGCACTCCTGTCTTCCACTGCCTCCCGCAGTTTGGTCAGACTCATGTTTGTAGCTTCAAGAACACTGTCCAACCATCTCATCCTCTGTCGTCCCCTTCTCCTTGTGTCCTCCATCTTTCCCAACATCAGGGTCTTTTCCAGGGAGTCTTCTCTTCTCATGAGGTGGCCAAAGTATTGGAGCCTCAGCTTCATGATCTGTACCACACAGGGCTGATTTCCTTAAGATTTCCCTTGCCTTTAAACCCCCAAAAACAGAATTCCCCCCAAAAGCTTTTTCTTTAACCCCTAAAAAATGGGGGTTTGAAATGACCCCCCCAATGGGACTTTCCTTCCCCAAAAAAGTTCAACAACTTTGAGCTGGTAGATCACTGCCAGTTTTTAATTCTGAAAGTAGATCGCAGTCTCTTGGGAGTTGGCATTATAGGGCTAAATGAGAGTACAGTGGTACCTCTGGATGCGAATGGGATCCGTTCCAGAGCCCCGTTCACATCCTGAAGCGAACGCTACCTGCGTCTGCGGGTCATGATTCTCCGCTTCCGCGCATGCACAAGAGGCGAAACCCGGAAGTAACGCGCTCCGTTACTTCTGGGTGGCCGCAGAGCGTAACCTGAAAACGCTCAACCTGAAGCACATTTAACCTGAGGTATGACTGTAGTTTGCTTTTTGGTACATACTGGAAGATGCTGTGGCAGTATCTGCACATATGTGAAATCAATAGTGTATGATGCTATCACAAAGAAACCCAATCTTATACCAAAGAACACAATGAATTTTACATCCACACCATGCATTTAAAAGTACATGACTTCCACCAAAGAATCCCACAACTGTAGTTTAAGGGTGCTGGGGACTATAGCTCTGTGAGGGGTAAACTACAGTTCCTATGCTTCTTTGGGAACTGTAGTTCACCCATATTCATTTATCATCAAATGTATAGTATGGATGCAACTGAAGGCACAAAAACATGTTCCACAGCTATTACTGTATGTCTGAAAATAGTAGAACTTCAGGTGTCGTCCTATAAAAAATGATAGGTAGTAGGATCAGCAGGCACAGAAGAAAGTCCTTCGTTGCACAACACAATAAAGTTTGTAACTTCATTGTCAATGGGTGCTGGCAACTATTTCTCACTTAATAGTGCAACCCTGTTAATCAGAAATCCTCACGTTGAGTGGGACTTATCCCTAAGTATAGAACTACAGATTAACTGAGTCTCTAGAGCAGGGGTCTGCAACCCGTGGCTCCGGAGCCGCATGTGGCTCTTTTACACCTTTGCCATGGCTCCGGGGCGGATACTAGCGAAGGGAGGAGGCGCATTGTGCGCCCCGACACTCCCCACTGTGGCGGGTGCTGTACTGGCTGTGACGTCGCATGGGGGCAGTGCGTGCGTTAGTCACACACCGTCCCGACGTCACCTTCCCTCCCGCTGTCAGATCGGAGAGCAGCGGCATGCATGCTTTAAATGTTGCAATGGTTTTGCGGCTCCCAGGTGTTTTTTTCTTCAGAAACGGGTCCAAGTGGCTCTTTTTGTCTTAAAGGTTGCAGACCCCTGCTCTAGAGCATCTACAAAATTTATATATGCCATTATCTTTTCTGCAAAATGGCATTATTGGAGGTTGAAAGTCATAACTTAAGCTGCTTTGTTTGTTAGCAAACTGAATTCTAACCTTTTTCGAGATACCTGGCACCTTGCCTGCTTTAGCAAACAGGGCTAGTTCTAATTGCTTTTTCCCACTGTGAAAGGCAAGTGTAAGCCTCTGCAATATAATCATTTTAAGGCAACAGCACAACCTCAAAAACAATGAAGGCAATACAGACCTTCTTTTAAGGAAAATGAAAAGACCTTGATTCACCTTATCTATAGATCAGTGATGGAGAACCTCTGACTCTCTAGATGCCATCAAACTCTCTAGATGCCATCATGGCAAATGGAAAGGGGTGATGGGAGTAGTCCTACAAAATTTGGAAAGTTACAGGTCATCTAGAACGATATCCATCTAAACCATCTTCAGTGTAATCTCACTGAAATAAATAGATTTAAGTTAAGTAAATCCACTGGTTTCAATGGGTCTTCTCTGAATATGACTTAGTGGAATAACTTAGTTGGGTACCACTCATAGTATATAAATGACTATAGAAAACTTTTCAGAAGTTACATAGGCTGCAGTCCTAAAAAACAAACAAACAAACAAACAAACAATAATAATAATAATAATAATAATAATAATAATAATAATAATTTATTATTTGTACCCCGCCCATCTGGCTGGGTTTCCCCAGCCACTCTGGGCGGCTTCCACAGAAACCAAAAAACACTAAAATATCATACATTAAAAGCTTCCCTGAATAGGGCCGCCTTAAGATGTTTTCTGAATGTCAGGTAGTTGTCCATCACCTTGACATCCGATGGGAGGGCATTCCACAGGGCGGGCGCCACCACCGAAAAGGCCCTCTGCCTGGTTCCCTGTAGCTTCGCTTCTCGCAATGAGGGAACCGCCAGAAGGCCCTCGGCGCTGGACCTCAGTGTCCGGGCAGAACGATGGGGGTGGAGACGCTCCTTCAGGTATACTGGGCCGAAGCCGTTTAGGGCTTTAAAGGTCAACACCAACACTTTGAATTGTGCTCGGAAACGTACTGGGAGCCAATGTAGGTCTTTCAAGACCGGTGTTATGTGGTCTCGGCGGCCGCCCCCAGTCACCAGTCTAGCTGCCGCATTCTGGATTAGTTGTAGTTTCCGAGTCACCTTCAAAGGTAGCCCCACGTAGAGCGCATTGCAGTAGTCCAAGCGGGAGATAACTAGAGCATGCACCACTCTGGCCAGACAGTCAGCGGGCAGGTAGGGTCTCAGCCTGCGTACCAGGTGGAGTTGGTAGACAGCTGCCTTGGATACAGAATTGACCTGCGCCTCCATGGACAGCTGTGAGTCCAAAATGACTCCCAGGCTACGCACCTGGTCCTTCAGGGGCACAGTTACCCCATTCAGGACCAGGGAGTTCTCCACACCAGCCCGCCCCCTGTCCCCCAAAAACAGTACTTCTGTCTTGTCAGGATTCAACTTCAATCCATTAGCCGCCATCCATCCTCCAACCGCCTCCAGGCACTCACACAGGACCTTCACCGCCTTCACTGGTTCTGATTTGAAAGAAAGGTAGAGCTGGGTATCATCTGCATATTGATGGACACCCAGTCCAAACCCCCTGATGATCTCTCCCAGCGGCTTCATATAGATGTTAAAAAGCATGGGGGAGAGGACGGAACCCTGAGGCACCCCACAAGTGAGGGCCCAAGGGTCTGAACACTCATCCCCCACCACCACTTTCTGAACACGGCCCAGGAGAAAGGAGCGAAACCACTGTATAACAGTGCCCCCAGCTCCCAACCCCTCTAGACGGTCCAGAAGGATGTTATGGTCGATTGTATCAAAGGCCGCTGAGAGATCCAGCAGAACTAGGAAACAACTCTCACCTTTGTCCCTAGCTCGCCGGAGATCATCAACCAGTGCGACCAAGGCAGTTTCAGTCCCATGATGAGGCCTGAACCCTGATTGGAAGGGATCCAAATGGTCCGCATCCTCCAGGCGTGCCTGGAGTTGTTCAGCAACCACACGCTCAATCACCTTGCCCAAGAATGGAAGATTTGAAACTGGGCGATAGTTGGCCATACTGGCCGGGTCTAAAGATGGTTTTTTAAGAAGCGGTTTAATGACCGCCTCTTTCAGCGGATCTGGGAATGTTCCCTCACAGAGGGAAGCATTCACCACCCCGCAGAGCCCATCGCCCAGCCCTTCCCGGCTAGCTTTTATAAGCCAGGATGGGCAAGGATCAAGGAGACAGGTGGTTGGTTTCACTCGTCCAAGCAGCCTGTCCACATCCTCGGGGGTAACGGATTGAAATTGATTCCATGCAACTTGACCAGACAGGGCTCTAGCACTCTCCCGCCCCAGCCCTGCTCCCACGGTGGTGTCTAGCTCCTTCCGAATATGAGTGATTTTATCTGCAAAAAACTTTGCAAAATCGTTGCAGGAGATCTTGGGGTCTTTACAAGGCCCCGATGGTAAAGGTGGTTCCGTTAAATTGCGGACCACCTGAAAGAGTCTCCTGCTACTATTTTCTGCAGATGCAATAGAGGCGGCGAAGAAAGTCTTCTTTGCCGTCGCTATCGCCACTTGGTAGGCTCGACGTTGAGCTCTAACCTGTGTCCGGTCAGATTCGGAGTGAGTTTTCTGCCACCGACGCTCTAGCCGTCTCAGCGATTGTTTCATCGCCCTCAGCTCCGAAGAAAACCACGGGGCTGTCCGGGCTCCATGCAATCGGAGAGGGCGCTTCGGAGCCAGACAGTCGATAGCCCTGGTTAACTCCGCATTCCAGCGGGCCACCAGGGAATCAGCTGAAAGGCCATCAACACGGGATAAAGCATCCCCTACCACTCTCTGGAAACCATTTGGATCCATTAAGTGGCGGGGGCGGACCATCCGAATTGGTCCCACCTCCCTGCAGAGGGGAAGGGCCGCGGAGAAGTCCAGTTGCACCAGGAAGTGATCTGACCATGGCACTTCTTTGGTTTCATTTTTACTTAGTGTCAGATCACCCACGTCGCTAGAGGTGAATACCAGGTCTAAGGCATGTCCATGACTATGAGTTGGGCCCAACTTATTCAGGGACAGCCCCATGGAGGCCATGCTTTCCACGAAGTCCCGAGCGGCCCCTTGTAAGGTCGTGTCGGCGTGGATGTTAAAATCCCCTAGGACAACCAAACTAGGTGTCTCCAGGAGAACATCCGCCACGACCTGAAGCAGCTCGGACAGGGAATCCTTGGTGCAGCGGGGAGGTCGGTACACCAAAAGGAATCCTGTACTGCCCCTATTGCCCAACTTCCAGAACATGCACTCAGAAAACTGGGTCTTCCCAGTAGGACGCCTGGTGCAGACTAATGACTTCCTAAAAATCACTGCAACCCCCCCTCCCCGCCCACATGACCTGGGTTGCTGTGCGTAAGAGAAACCTGGTGGGCAAGCGGCAGCAAGGACGGGCCCATCTGTCTCATTCAACCAGGTCTCTGTCACACAAGCCAGGTCAAATCCTCCATCCACAATCAGGTCGTGGATGGCAGTGGTTTTATTCAACAAACAAACCACTTACTAGGGAGTAAGTCCCACTGAGCACAGCGAGACTTATGTCTGAGTAAACAACCAAACAGCTGGGCTGTGTGACATCTCTCATACCTCTAGAAATCAGGTTATGAAGAGAAAAGTCCTAAATTTTAATCAAAGCCTGTCTTTTCTTTGAATACCCGATGGATTTCCATGTGGGCTTCATGTTATTGAAGCTGAGTGTGTACATAAAACATCTGTAGTACTGGAGCTGAGTTTGAAACCGTTTTCTAGAATGAATCTCGTTACTTTTCAGGTAAGAGAAGGAGTTCAAAAAGGCAATGAATAATATCGGGATGACCTGACTTGGTAAAAGGTTGTCCCCTTCTGAAAAAGTCTTTAACTATAACTGTGTTGTACAGCATAGCTTCCAATTCAAGGCTGAATGCTTAAGAAAGTTGTGCTTGGATCGTCTGCATTAGCTGTTTCCGTCTAAATTTATCCTCTGTCATTAACTCTTTGGTTAACAATCGCTTACAGGGTGATCTAGTAGCAGAGTATGGTGGGGGAGAGAACAGAAGGCTCACACTAGCAAGACAGAAAGTGGGGGAATGCATTTTGGGGTGTTTGTGTAGCTGATGGGAGGGGGAAGAAACTGCCAGATTCAGCACCACTTTCCCATCATTCTCCCAGAATGCCTTGTTTTGCCCTCTCAACATCAGAACCCAATAGCGTTGGAGGGGCACCAACTCAGCTTCACAAAGGAAATGCATGAAGCTGGTTCTGCATCTCCAAGGCTGGGCGCCTCTCTATTGGACTTCACCCATGCCACACATTTAAAGCACACACACACACACACACACACACACACACGCCCCAAGAATTTTGGGAACCGTAGTTTACACTTCATAGAGCTACAATTCCCAGCACCCTTACAAAGCTGCAGTTCCCAGGATGCTTGGGAGGCAGGGATGTGATTTAAAGGTATGGTGTGTATGCAGCCTTGGAAAGTTCAGTCCTGAGAATCCTACGGCCCCAGGGATCATTGGACTGCAGCCTTAATTACAATACTTATCTTTTCTTCCAGGCTTTCCTTGATCTGTAAGACTCGATCCTGTTATTAGATTTGGGTTCTTTTATCTCTTTTTCTGATACTGTTTTACTGCTTTTATGTTTGTGCTTTCATGCACGCTGCTTAGAAATTCTAAGCACCGAAGCAGTTTACAAATGCTTTTTAATTAACTAAATACACACTCATAATAAAGTACATTTTTTCTATCACAGTTTTAACTGTCCAAAGAAATTTTGCAGTGGCATTGATACAAGGAAAAGAGTGGTTTTTGCTGTTTTCTTTGTGGTTTTGTGGTTTTTGCAGTTTCTTGTGCATATTTTTTTAACAGACTTCTAATAAAGTTTATGAGTGAATAGGGAGTGTGTCCTGTGATTGCTAAGCAACTAGACTATGTCTCTTACCTCTCCTGGTGATGTATGAGCAGGGAAAACTCAATTCAAATTGTACTAGCAACATGGCTTCAGAGATAAAAAGTGATACACTTTCTTTCCTCTTAAATGTATCCTCTTAAAATACCTTTCTCTTTAAAGCTGACACCACAAAAATAAAAATGCATAACAACAAAATGTATAAGGGCATCTCCAGGCTGTCAGTATTTTGTGGAAGGGTGTCAAATGCATGCTGAAACTTTAGGCATGTGCAATTAAAGTGCAATAAATCAACTTTTAAAAATGGACTTTTTGCAGCTCTGTAAGAAATGCATTAAAAGGAAAAGGGGTCATTAGTTCTTTCCACCTCAGATTTCCTACTCTCTACTGCCTCCTAGGAAGGGACATGGGTGGCACTGTGGTCAAAAACACTGATGCTCTTGGGCTTGCCGATCAGAAGGTTGACAGTTCGAATTCCCGCGATGGGGTGAGCTCCCGTTGCTCTGTCCCAGCTCCTGACAACCTAGTAGTTTGAAAGCACACCAGTGCAAGTAGATAAATAGGTACCACTGCGGCAGGAAGGTAAATGGCGTTTCCGTGCACTCTGGCTTCCATCACGGTGTCCCATTGCACCAGAAGTGGTTTAGTCATGCTGGCCACAAGACCCAGAAAGCTGTCTGTGGGCAAAAGCCGGCTGCCTCGGCCTAAAAGCGAGATGAGCGCTGCAATCCCATAGTCACCTTTAACTGGACTTAACCGTGCAGGGGTCCTTTACCTTTTTTTATCCTTACCTTACTACTTCCTACCACATATATAGTAATTATAGTGGTTTTTAGTGGTGACATGTTGACACTTATCAGCTGGTGAGGCAGAGGACAGCCAGATGTGCTTAGCATTCGCCTGGTACCTTACTATCAGAAAAATCTGCTAGATGTTTCAAGCAGTAAACACTTTCTGCTAACCTCATTGAGTTCCCTAGTTCACTAACTTCATTGATCAGCACATGAACAGCTGGGGGAAAATGGTGGTGATCCAAATCCTAGACTGGGGTAGGCAACCTACTCCCCCCCCCCCGATGTTATTGGACTCCAGCTCTCATTGGATCCAGCCAGTGGCATAGCATGCATTGCCAGCACCCGGGGCCACACAGAGGGGGTGAGTGAGAAGGACAGAAATAGACACACATGCACATTCAACTGCCTAACGGTGTCCGTGTCACCCAGGTGGTCACAGTTGCAAAGATAAGAAGAGACGAGTCATTCCATTGTCTGGAGAGGTCATGTCCTAGTTTGCATGGCGAAGCCATTTTCAAAGGAGCCCAGTGAGCAGCTGTATTGAGGCAGCACCAAGTGTTGAAATTTTGCACCCCCTAACAATTTTGCACCTGGTGCAACTGCCCCCATGGCCTCTCCCATGCTACACCACTGGCTCCAGCCAGCATGTCCAATGGTCAGGGGTTTATGGTAGTCATAGTACAGCAACACCTGGGGAGGAGACAGTTTCCTCACCCCTCTCCTGGAGTCAAACTGAGATCAAGAGATTTGGGGTGGGGATTCCTGAAGGCACCTGGCTGTTAAGAACAGAAAACTGAGTAGATATGGTCCAAGTTTGATGAGGTTTTATATGGCCAACAGGAAGAGCCAGGAATGAACCAGCTAGAAATGCTGCGTAACCAGCATTAGGCTAAAGAAAGCAGCCTGCCTGAACATGGAACTGCAAGCATAAGGCCAGGAAGAGTATCCTAGGTGACTGAATAACCCAATTGCCTTCCAGGGATTTGGAGAAATGAATCTTTTATTACAAAGCATGGCTACGAGCATCAGCAGGGAGCAGGGAGTTTGAATGGAGCGCAGTTAATTGCACTCTGCAGTTGTATTAACGGAATATGGTCGGTGTCAAAAAGAAAGCTGATGGTGCAGAACTGCCTTTCAGTTGTATGTTGACATCGCTGTCTGCATCCTGCTCCTCTTTTTAAATGCATCGTATTATGCAAGGCTCTCTCCCCGTACCCTTTCCACTAAGAAGCAACTAACTGAGTCAAGGCTGCAAATAGAGGATAACCAGAGTCCCCCCCCTTCCACTTTTGCTATATTCCAACATGTGCATCTGTACCATTGATTTTTTCATAACACCAGGCTACAGAACAAACTCTGTTCTTTCTTTCAGGGTTGTTGTGAGGATAAAATGCAGTGAAGGGACTTCCTGTATACTACCCTAAGCTCCTTGGAAGACCATATTATGTACATACAGTGGTACCTTGGGTTACAGACGTTTCAGGTTACAGATGCTTCAGGATACAGACTCCGCTAACCCAGAAATAGTATCTCGGGTTAAGAACTTTGCTTCAGGATGAGAACAGAAATTGCACAGCGGCAGCGGGAGGCCCCATTAGCTAAAGTGGTGCCTCAGGTTAAGAACAGTTTCAGGTTAAGAACGGACGTCCAGAAAGAATTAAGTTCTTAACCTGAGGTACCACTGTATTGGTATGGGGGGTTCGCTGTGAGATTTATGAACTGGGTTCTCACTGTGGGTTTACCCTAAGACAATACTTGGCCAGAGTCTTGCAGTTATTCTCAGAGTAAGTCCACTGAAATCAATAGACCAATGTCCATTTATTTTAATAGGTTTAATTTAAGTATGGCTACCATTGGCTCTCATCCATACACTTTTTTAAAATTGCTACAAACAAAGAATATATGTGGTACTCTTACCAGTGTGATACAGTCCTAGACAATCCCTGCACTGTGTGAATCAGGTTGGACATAATTATTGGTTGGGAAAGCACACATTCAAGCACTGTTATAAAGCAAGGCTGTATTTTAATAGATATTCCAAGCCCTCCAAATGTAATGGGGAGGGAATAGTGGTTTATCTCACCCCAAATTCCTTTATTACAGGTCAACCCCGTGTGACTTAGGAGTGGAATTGCCTGACTAAAGTCTCAGTAAAGCGTAATATGGAAAAACCAATAATGAAGGCAAACAGTCTGCATGGGTGAATAGGTTCATCTCATAACACGGATGAACTTACAACTTACTCAGCACAATATCTTAAGTGCTGCCAGCGATCATAAAAGTCTCTTTAGACTCAAAGTGCTACTTCCCAGGAAACTGGGTTGCTTGCAGTGATGGAAACTTGTGTGACAGCTTCAAGGTGCAGCTATTAAAGTCATCAAAGAACTTCACCCATGGTTCAGCAGCTGAGATTTTCCAGAACATAACTTCTGTGTCCCTGCATTTTAAACATGAGGGAACTCAAGCCCATGGACATTCCTGGTTGCCACTGCAACCCCCTCCCCACCATCTATAAACCAAAGACACTGACAGTGTGTGTGAATGCGAAGTCCCACAACCCTGTGTGCTATGAGAAGCGTGGCTATCTGCTGCCATGCTGAGTATTACTACTATGAATTTGTTGGCTGCTTGCACACTTTGGGTTGTATCCAGCATAGTGGTACATGAATTGTCCAGCAGCGCAAAGTTTTCTGCTTGCACAATGGGACATTCTCCCCCCTGTGCATGCCTAAAATGTGTTCTAGGGGTTCCCCCAACCTTCTGGAGAAGATCTGGGGGGAAGGGGCAAGCATGGGGGGAAGAGATGGAGAAAGACCCACTGCACAAGTGGAAATGCTTCTACTAGTTGAATACTACCCCATAAATTTAATGCACATGGATCACACACTCCCAAATCCTGGGAACTGTAGTTTACCCCACAGAGCTACAATTCCCAGCACCGTAAGTAACAATTTCCCATGATTCTTTTGGGGGGGCATGTCCTTTAAATGTATGGTGTATATGCAGTCCCAGCCACTGGTTTCTGGCAAGAGATGTAATATACCATTTTCAGTCTTTTCACTATTTATCGTATCAGTTTTAACCCTTTTCTAGAAACTAGGGTCTTTTTCTATGGGTAAGCTCATTCTAAAGCTGCCTTCCCAAACTTTCAGTCCCCATAAGTTGCTGGACTATAATTCCCATCATCTATGAGCATTGGCTACCCTGGCTGGAAATTATAAGGCCCCATCTCAGTAGTAGAGCAACTGCCTTGCAAGCCAAAGGTACCAGGTGCTCTCCCAAGCATGTCTAGGTAAAGCTAGAAAAGACTTCTGCCCGAAATCCCTGGAAAGCTTCTGCCAGTCAGTGCTGGCAATGCTAGTCTAGGTGGGCAAGTATTCCCATACTTCAGGTGAGGAAACTTTTGGTCCTCCAGGTGTTGCTGAACTACAGCTCCCATAATCTTTGGCCATTGGCGATGCTTGCTGAGGCTGGTGGGTGTTATATTTCAGCAACATCTTTTGGGCCAAAGGCTCCCAACATTGGTTGCATTCCTGTTTCTATGCAGAAGGTTCAGTCCCCAGATGTGGCTGGAAAGATCCCATTAGAGAGCTGCTGCCAGTCCTCATAGACCAAGTTTCTGACTAGCATCCCTACCCATTGACTATCAGCTAGGGCTGATGGAAGTTGGACTATGACAAAAGCTGGAGGAAGAGGCATTTGTGATCCCTGGTGTAGATAATGCATGGGGAAAGGGGGCAGAGCTACAAAATGGTACAGACATGCCCTCCTCATCTGCCCACTCATCAATGGTGGGGAGCAGCTACATCAGCCACTACCATGCTAGCTCACAGAGAAAAGCTCTTTGCACCACTTTGATACAATACAATACAATACAATCTTTATTGTCATTGTCCCATACAGAACCATGAAATTGAAAAATCGACATAAGACATTCAAACCCCCTTAAAAACTCTGAAACCCCATTTTAAAATACAATATATTCCTATAGGGACTCCTTATACTGCATTTAAAACCAGAATTGCCTTTGTTCAAAACAGAAGCGATGGTGGGTGTGCAGTCCCAGCATCCACAGGGAACCATAGTAGGTCACAGGGTCATTGTCGTAGCCCTATGCTGCCAGCCACAGCAGAGCTCAGTGGAGGGAGAAGCCAGTGAACCAGTCAAGTCTCAGGAGGGGTACTTGCCTGGAGGCAGAGTTCATATACAAGGTTCAGTCCAGTCCTAAGGTCTCAGTTCACATAGTCAGATGATCCGGGGGTCAAGAAAGCAGCAAAGTCTGGCCAGGAACAAAAAATGTTGTTTCCAGCTACTGACTGAGACTGGAAACCCTGCTTAAGAAAGCTGGAGCCAGCTGGTTCTCATCAGGAGCAGGAAGGCCGATCAGCAGCAGGTGGAGTTACTGCGCCTTCTGCTCCTTCAGGCTGCTGCTCAGCAGGTGAAGCCAACTCCTGGCCCGTGACAGACATAGATATAAACTGGAAATAACTGGAATATATTTCTATCAATGTAACTTTCCTATACTTTTCCTGTGGTTCAGTGAAAAGGCCGCTTTTTGCATAAAATGTCAATCAGGTATCAGTTATGTAAAGTGTGTGTCGCATCCTGGATCAACTGCCCCACAGATGTCGTTTCCGATGGTCTCAATATGACAGGGATAATGAGCAGGTTCTAAGTCCAGCAGTCGGCTCTGCTCATTATCCTAGCCATACTTAGACCCACTGGAACTGCTTCCAGGAGGCAACTGATCCATGATGTGAAAGACACTTTAACTTAATTTGACAACTACAAGCCATCCTAAACCTTGGGTAGCCATCAACATGGGGTATTAGGATTGCACTCTAAGAGTTGCAAAGGCTCGATTCATTTTGTTTCCCAATCGCAGGAGCCAACTCGTGGGTGCTTGGCACCCACAATAATATAATTGTGGGGGCCAGGCACCCACAAAGTCAATGAGCAAAGCCAGAGAGGCAATTTAGCTCCATCCTCTGCAGCCAGCCAGCAAGTCATCCTTTTCGGGGGGCCAAGCTCAGAAGTGGAGGCAGAGTCTCTCTGCCTCCCAGTCTGAGCCCCTCCCCATGGAAAAGGGTGCCTCGCTGGCTGTGGAGAGAAGGAGGAAGAAGAACCATCACCTCCCCTCCCAAAACACAACACGCCATCACACGCACTATGTGCAGAAGTGTGCATGTGCACAGCCATGTTATGGTGGTGGGCACCCACAATCCTGATGGCGCCCCTGTTCTGAATCTGAAACCGTTGAATGTTTAATCTGATTTCATTTCCTTAGCTATGCTGGAGTTCATGACTTTGTGTCTTTCCTGCAGCAGATAAATGTCCCCAAATATAGAGAAACTTACGTTGTTTTTTTAAAGAGAGAGAAAGAAAGAAATGAAGAGGTCACAGGTACACATGTAGTGGCAGAACTGGGTCCTTTGAGAGCAAGGATCAAGACACAGCCCTACGTGCTAATGGAAAAGAGTGACCTTTACAACATTCTTGGAATGGAAAATGTAAGTAGCAAGTTTAAACAAACAGAAGGTGATGAGAAAGTTCCGTCAGTGCTCTAGCGCAGTGGCAAAGTGTTATCTGGCTACTGGTGCAGTCCCAAAGATTCAGTATTCAGTTTATCTTTATTGCCTATTATATCTGGATTGCTATATTATTCCTGCAGTGCTGTTTCTAATGGCCCTACCATCCAACGCATCACAAAGTTAACCGTGCTGCGGTGTATTTTATTGCTACAGTATTGTCAATGGCTAATGGGAATATTTCCTGCAAGGCACCAGATCCTATGCTTGCAAACTCACACACTCGCCCCAATCCAGGCAGGAACTCCCGCAAGGTATGGTAGCATCTTTCACATTTAGCCTGAGAATCTGTGCACAAGTGCATGCTCCCTGTCATTTTGTTACCGGGTCAAATTCAAGACGTTACTTTAGTATATAAAGCCCTTAATGGTTTAGTTTACTTGAAACGTAGCCTTACTCTATATGTGCCCAGTGGACCACTTCGTTCTGTGCAACTGGCACTTCTACAAGGGCCACATAATGCTTCTTTCATACTTGCAAGAAACAGATCTTTTAGTGTGGTAGCACCTATTCTGTGGAACACCTTGCCTATAGATCAGGGGTCAGCAAACTTCTTCAGCAGGGGGCAGGTCCACTGTCCCTCAGACCTTGTGGGGGGAGGGCAGACTATATTTTTTTGGGGGGGAATGAACAAATTTCTATGCCCCACAAATAACCTAGAGATGCATTTTAAATAAAAGCACACATTCTACTCATGTGAAAACACGCTGATTCCTGTACCGTCCACGGACTGGATTGAGAAGGCGATTGGGCCGCATCCGGCCCACAGGTCTTAGTTTGCCTACCCATGCTATAGATATTAGACAAGTACCTTGAGGTTCCTGTGTCTTGCTGGCTGACTCCTCTGTTCCTGTGTCCCTGCAGGTGGTGGCTGTGAGAACCAGCCAGGAACCCAAACAACTGGTCCTGAGGCATCTGGTTTTAGGGTGAAAGCTCCCATTCACTCCTATGCTTTCACCTCCCATGAAAATTGAGAGCATAGGGGAGCAGGGAGTACTGATCCTGAATGGGACTGCAGTAGGGCACAAAGGGTTAAAGCCCCCTAGCCCCATGCTCATCTGAATTTGAACTAGCCCTCCCCCAAATACTGGCTATTTCCGCAAGAGAAATCCTGCGATCCACATCACATGCATTTTCGCCCTAAACCTGCATTTCTGCAAATGTGAACAGGCAACCATCCAGGGCTACCATTTATAGCGTGGGTTGGCAGCCTCCATCTGCAGACTATAAAAAGACACTGGACATCTCTGGTGGGGTAGCGATCATATGTGAATATGTACCAGTTTTAGCTGGGATTTTCAGAAATTTTGCAAGCCTGCACTAAACTGCGGAAATGTCACGATATCTGAGACAGTTCCTCCTCGCAATGTGCTGAGCTGCATGAAGCTCCACAGTTTTGCAGACAGCAACATCCTCCATATGCAAAGCTACACAGCTAGTTAACTCAACTCAGCAAATTTCAGGAATGAGCTGTCTAAAATACAATGACACATCCTCCGTTGAATGCACATGTTCACAACTTTTGATCAACATAGCCCACTGGCCATGTATAGACAAAGCCCATCAAAGGTTCACTCAACTCAAGGTTTCTTTTGGGTAAGACTGCAAAAGCAGAGGCATTATCAAACAACTGATGGCCTACAGAACATGGCTGGTATTTTCAGCACGTTATACAGGTTGGTTTACTATTGGGCAGAGTGAGGGAGATGGAATAATAGAATTGTACAGTTAGAAAGGACTCCATGGGTCATCTAATCCAAGCCGCAGGAATCACAGCTGAAGAATCCCCGTCAGCTAGCCATCCAACCTCTGTTTAAAAACCTACAGTGAAGGAGAGTCCACCACCTTCCGAGGTAGTCTGTTCTACTGTCAAAAAACTCTTCCCATCAGAAAGTTCCTCCTGATGTTTAGCTGGAATCTACTTTCTTGTAATTTGAATTCATTGGCTCAGCTTTGAATCCATTGGTTCAGGTGCTGGAGAGGACAGTGAGCAACAAGGAGGTGTCAGATAATAGCCTATCCTGCACCCACCCCAGCCAAGCTGTCCTCATGAAGAACACTAGCCCATCTTCAGTATCAAAACAAGATTGAACTGGTAGTTGAATCAGCTTCTATACATTAAGTTGATGTCACCATCTCCTCCTCCTCCTCCTCAGGTGGCAAAATGTTTGGTACCAGCTCTGCTGATTTAGTGGGAGCCGCACTCTTACCAGCCACTTCACAACATTCTCTACCATAAATCAATGAGTCTGCAGCACCGTGATTCATGGCCAATCAGTCCATGGGCACTTTATCAAACTGTGGCTTTCTGCAGCCTCCTGTGCTGTCCTCTACTAAAAACAGAGAGGCCGAGATGAACAGCTAAAACTAGCCCGGTCAGATATAGTTAACTTCACTTATCATGCAAGATCTATTTTTAAGGTCAGATTAACAAATTAGCAGCGCTACAGGCAATGCACCAACAGGCTGGTTAACACCAGTTGCTCTCTTGGCCGCTGCCCACAGATTAACCAAGCATGAATTAATGGAACCTAAATATACACTCCTTTTTTGGGTGAGCAAGGGCTTTCCCCCACTGTGCAACATTATCAACAGATCTCCTCCAAAAGAACTTTTTCTATGTATGCACAGTACAATGAAGAGATTAGTATGTGTTATATTATGTTTATATTTTATAGTGAATCTTTGCCATAGCTATACTTTTAGCATTGGCTAAGCGGTGCAGAGAACTGATTGGCCAGAGAACGGGAGATGGACAGGAATGCCTCCATTAGCCTCCCTAAATTCAAAGAAGTGAAATATGTGTGGGATTGGAAAGAGTTTGTGTGGTGGGGCTGGGGTTGGAAGGCTGTGAAAAATTGCTTGACATCCTCACTGAGAGAGCTGTGTCTCTGTAACCCTTGTGCAGGAGTCTCTATTGCACCGAATCCTTGGGGGTTTTTTTGGGGGGGGGGTTGCCTTTTATTCCATTGTCACTTGTTTCATACTTCATAGTTAAAAATATATGTGTTCTCAGCACCAACTGCTGGCAGTCTGGGAGATCTCCTCCCCATGCTCTCGTATTCTACAAGCAGAATTTAAAGCCATTGTTTACAAATCAATGGTCTTGAGGGGCTGGGAGCTGGGGGCACTGTTATACAGTGGTTCCGCTCCTTCCTCCAGGGCCGTGTTCAGAAAGTGGTGGTGTGGGATGAGTGTTCAGACCCCTGGGCTCTCACTTGTGGGGTGCCTCAGGGTTCTGTCCTCTCCCCCATGCTTTTCAACATCTACATGAAGCCGCTGGGAGAGATCATCAGGGGATCTGGGCTGGGTGTTCATCAGTATGCGGATGATACCCAGCTCTACCTCTCTTTTAAATCAGAACCAGTGAAGGCGGTGAAGGTCCTGCGTGAGTGTCTGGAGGCGGTTGGAGGATGGATGGCGGCTAACAGATTGAGGTTGAATCCTGACAAGACAGAAGTACTGTTTTTGTGGGACAGGAGGCGGGCAGGTGTGGAGGATTCCCTGGTCCTGAATGGGGTAACTGTGCCCCTGAAGGACCAGGTGCGCAGCCTGGGAGTCATTTTGGACTCACAGCTGTCCATGGATACACAGGTCAATTCTGTGTCCAGGGCAGCTGTCTACCAGCTCCATCTGGTATGCAGGCTGAGAGCCTACCTGCCCGCAAACTGTCTCGCCAGAGTGGTGCATGCTCTGGTTATCTCCCGCTTGGACTACTGCAATGCACTCTACGTGGGGCTACCTTTGAAGGTGACTCGGAAACTACAACTAATCCAGAATGCAGCAGCTAGACTGGTGACTGGGGGCGGCCGCCGAGACCATATAACACCGGTCTTGAAAGACCTACATTTGCTCCCAGTACGTTTCCGAGCACAATTCAAAGTGTTGGTACTGACCTTTAAAGCCCTAAACGGCCTCGGTCCAGTATACCTGAAGGAGCGTCTCCACCCCCATCATTCTGCCCGGACGCTGAGGTCCAGCGCCGAGGGCCTTCTGGTGGTTCCCTCATTGCGAGAAGCAAAGCTACAGGGAACCAGGCAGAGGGCCTTCTCGGTAGTGGCGCCCGCCCTGTGGAACGCCCTTCCAGCAGATGTCAAAGTGATAAACAACTACCTGACATTCAGAAGACATCTTAAGGCAGCCCTGTTCAGGGAAGTTTTTAACGTGTGATATTTTACTGTATTTTTGGTTTTTATGGAAGCCGCCCAGAGTGGCTGGGGAGGCCCAGCCAGATGGGCGGGGTATAAATAATAAATTATTATTATTATTATTATTATTATTATTATTATTATTATTATTTTTATTATGAAAACTTAAATAGGATCCAACACCGTGTTTGAAATTAAAGACTGAAGATGACCCAGCTCTTTAAAAGAAAATGCCTGAAATGAACATTGTAGTAAAAAATCTCAGTGTTGCAACCAAGCTAAGCCACATTAAGTTTAAATTTGTCCTTTCCCAATCATGTGCTTTATGTAAGGTATGAGTCGGCCTTGTAGTTACATGTATTGAGCACAAACAGGCAGAGATTCCTCTTTGTTCTTCCTTATAATTAAAGAGAGAAAAAGCTCCCTCTTTAAAATGAAAGCTTATTCGGAACTAATAAATGCAATTAACGTTTTAATTAGGGTAGCATTTCTATATTTAGCATTATGGAAAAAACAAAAGAACCAGACTATTGACAGAATCTCTAATATGGCTTTAATTCCCATCCTTTAGCAGTGACAAGGAAGTACTTGGTCAAATCAAAACATGGTACTCCAGTAGTACTGCTATAAAGGCTACACTCCTGCCCTTCGTTACATTTAATAGAGTTTACAGAGATGTGCATGAGTGTGCTGTGAATTGTATATCTACCTCTCTGGGTGTTCTGATAAATGCAGACAAAGAATTGACCTAAGGAGTAATTCAGTACTGGTATAGAGAGCGAAGTCGAGAATTCCATGAGCTATATTCTTGTTGAGGTTCATGGGCTGGAACTCATGGGATGAGGGATGCTGGGAGTTGTAGTTTATCTTCTGCAGGGTCACAGGTTTCCCAGCCCTGCTCTAGCATTTCATTCCTCTGTCACTACAAGGCTCTTCAAAGTAAATGGGGTTTCCAGAAGGAAACCTTTTCCAGACTCTGTGACTGTGTGACTGTAGTGTTGTGCTCTCAAGTGGGTGCAGATGATTCTTTGTTTCAGTTGGCATTCAGCCCACTCCCCAAATACTGTTAAATAAACACGGTAATATCCAGTCCTGCCTGGCAACATACGACAACCACATAAAAGGTAAAGGAACCTCTGATCATTAGGTCCAGGTGCGGACGACTCTGGGGTTGCGGCGCTCATCTCGCTCTATAGGCCGAGGGAGCCAGCGTTTGTCTGCAGACAGCTTCCGGGTCATGTGGCCAGCATGACTAAGCCACTTCTGGCGAACCAGAGCAGCACACAGAAACGCCGTTTACCTTCCTGCCAGAGCGGTACCTATTTATCTACTTGCACTTGACATGCTTTCGAACTGCTAGGTGGGCAGGAGTGGGACCGAGCAACGGGAGCTCACCCCGTCGCGGGGATTCGAACTGCCGACCTTCTGATCAGCAAACCCTAGGCTCTGTGCATTTAAGAGGCTGAAATTTATTTATTTTTCAATGCTATTAAGCGGGTTCCGTCACTTCTGCCTTGTTTTTGACAGGCTCACTTACAATTCCTGCATACAGTGGTGCCCCGCAAGACGAATGCCTCGCAAGACGGAAAACCCGCTAGACGAAAGGGTTTTCCGTTTTGGAGGTGCTTCGCAAAACGAATTTCCTATGGGCTTGCTTCGCAAGACAAAAATGTCTTGCGAGTTCCTGCGGGGGTTTTTTCCTCCCCCCCTTTTCCCAAGCCGCTAAGCCGCTTATCAGCTGATCCGCTAAGCCGCTAAACCGCTTATCAGCTGATCCGCTAAGCCCGCTAAGCCGCTAATAGTGCTAATCCGCTAAGCCGCTAATGGGCTTGCTTCGCAAGACGAAAAAACCACAAGACGAAGAGACTCGCGGAACGGATTCTTTTCGTCTTGCGAGGCACCACTGTACATGAATTCCCTTTATGTATTTTAGTCTTTGGTACTAGAACCATCCGCATGCTTGTAGTTATTCAAACTTTTGTGCCACATCCTATTGCATAACATGAGAATAAAACCATCAAGCCCATGTTGTAGAGCAAATGTGATTGAGCAGTGGTTTTGTTCTGAGGGTACTCAAGAGTATGCAGTACCAGCATTTTTTTCCTAGAAGAAAAGCACTGTGAATGACACATGAACATGACAAAACAGCCTTTCGTTAAAGCAAAGCATTTTTCTTATTGACAAGGTTTAGCCAAAGCCACTGCCGTTCAAAATAGCTGACAGCTTTTTCTGTGGGAACCCACTGCTGAAGATCAGTAAACAGAACTGTTTAATGAACTTAAGCTGATGCCCCATAAAGATCCTGAATTCCATGAAGCATGTACCGTTTGCCCTTTTCAAATATATGAATCAGCTGTCACACGTCTATAGTAGAATTTGAGTTTCCTTGATACGTTGCTGGTATAAAATTTACAAGGAGGGGCCTGAGAGTAAGTAGTGGTGCCCATACTGAAAACAGCTAAACTGTACATTAGGTAGACTTTAAAACCTCTTACAACATTCACATAAAAGGATTTTGCTGCATATGTAGCCACAAAAGTTATGTTGACTTTTGAGGAGCAATAAAGCTTTTTCCCAGGTTTATTGGCTTTACGCCATTGCCGATAGCTAACTTGAGACTTTAGACTGATTTTATCCTTGTGACGTTCAATGGAACAAATATCCCATAGTTTGCAGATAAGGATCATTGAAGGATCAGTTTCTGTTTGACACAGTTGTTTCAGAATTCACCTTGGGTATAATTTTCCCTTTAGGCTGGATCTTCAAACAGCCAGCCTCCCTCATTACTCTACTAAAGAGATCCAGGAGAGGACTATGCACCTTCTTCTTAACACACATCTATTGATTTCTATTCATCAAATAAACATAGGACATACCCCGCTCTATATTAAGTAGATAAACTGGTGTATATCATTGAGAATTCTGAGCCAGATAGCACAGCCTGAATAATCTAGGGTTGCTAGATTTCCTTGACAGATGTGCTGAGGCCTGGAATATCTGCATAACAAACAGAAAAGAAACACACAGGCTGCATTCACATCAAACATTTAAAGCACATGGCTTCCCCCTCCCCAAGAATCCTGGGAACTGTAGTTCACCCCTCACATGTGTACCATTCTTGGCAACCTTTAACAAAGTTGGAGATACACCACTTCTGTATTTCCTTACACCATTTCTGCTACAGTAAGTAGGATGCTCAGCCTCACACCCCATAATCAGTAATATTGAAACCAGTTTTACTGCTGGGTTACGGTTGGCCATAGCTGTCAACTTTTCCCTTTTCTTGTGAGGAATCCTATTCGGAATAAGGGAATTTCCATTTTTAAATAAGGGAAATGTTGACAGCTATGCTGGTGGTATTGGTGAGTCATTTATGGCTGTTAACAGACTGGGCTGTTAATTACTCTTCATATTTCTGGGATTAACCAATCATTCGTCTATGCAATAGATGGCTGGCTAAGTAAAATCCATTCATTTTTATGGCATTGTATTCCTATGCTCCCAAGGGCTTAAGGTGATTTCATTTGCGTTTTCCTGCAATTTATTACATGACCTTAATAGCATCACGTGTCAAGACTTGATCTCTGCCATTTTCAAGTCCTGATTTTGCCGCATTGTGCTTGTTAGCATTGAAAAATGGGGAGCAAATGGAGCTAAGTGCAAACATCCACAGGACATTGCTATGGAAACACTTCCTCTGTGCAATGCTTCTGAAGTAAATCGAGTGGTGGGGGGATATACAAGACGACCTGTTTGCATGCCGGCCTGCTGGAATCGTATTTTGTGTAAAGAAGTATGTAAATTTGATCAAATACTTCTGTCACTCTCTTAAATTGTCACCATCACATAAAGGCAATGTCATGCTGTCTTGAGGAGCTACCCGCACAGTCTGGTCTCATAGCAACTAAAAGAGCAGAAAAAAGGAACAGCATGTGAATGTGAGTGCACACACACATACACACCCGCTTCGACATTCAGCTCATGAGAACTCACAGATGAAAAAATAGGAACACACTTAAACCCATAGTTGAGCCCTGTTAAATCCCATTGATTGCAATGGGGGAAATTAAGCACATGCTATCAATGACTACTAGTCATGACGGCTATGCTCTGCCTTCACAGTTTGAGGCAGCAATAATTCTGAAGACTGCTTGCTGGAAACCACAGGAGAGGAGAGTGCTTGAATCCACTGCTTCCCGTAGTTTGGTTAAACACATTTTAGTAGCTTCGAGAACACTGTCCAACCATCTCGTCCTCTGTCGTCCCCTTCTCTTGTGCCCTCCATCTTTCCCAACATCAGGGTCTTTTCCAGGGAGTCTTCTCTTCTCATGAGGTGGCCAAAGTATTGGAGCCTCAGCTTCACGATCTGTCCTTCCAGTGAGCACTCCAGACTGATTTCCTTAAGAATGGATAGGTGATCATCTTGCAGTCCATGGGACTCTCAAGAGTCTCCTCCAGCACCATAATTCAAAAGCATCAATTCTTCGACGATCAGCCTTCTTTTGTGGTCCAGCTCCCACTTCCATACATCACTACTGGGAAAACCATAGCTTTAACTATACAGACCTTTGTCAGCAAGGTGATGTCTCTGCTTTTCAAGATGCTGTCTAGGTTTGTCATCGTTTTTCTCCCAAGAAGCAGGTGAACCAGCCTAAGTACTCTTAAACCTCCACATTTTTAGGTTTGTGGTTTTCTTTGCTACCCCAGCTGTTATTACAGATCTTTTAAGCATTGAGTACACATGCTATATCATTAATACTCTTTCCATTTTAATTCCTTTCTGGTAAGGGTGGGCAAGTAGGAGAAAGGGGCAAATTTGCTCCCTGCATACATGGCAGTGGAGCAACCTTTTAGTTAGAGAGCAATTCAAAAGATTCACATAAATTCCAGCCTCAGAGATAATTTTAAACACATTGGTTCATAATAAAAAAAACCTCATCTCTGACCATTCATGGTTGTAACTCAAAAGTTTTCTCTCTCTCTCTTTCAATGAGAAATCAAAGGGACAATTTAGCATTAAAAACAGACACTTGTTTGTTTGTTGTTTTTAAATACTCAGTGCATGTTCAACAGCGAGTGTGAATTATTCAGTATGTATCGCCAGTCTCAGGTTTTTTAATGATGTTAGAAACCAGGAGAGCTTCACCATCTTCAGTTTCACTATGAAAGTTCTCCATTGGTTCTGGAAGATCTATTCCTGACATTTCAAATCTCCACTGTGAGAAGTAGTCATCTAAAAATGGTTTCTGTCCTTATCCACTGTGAAGTTGTTCAAACTTTTAATAACCGCCCAATGAATATTTCTCTTGGCCTTAGCCTGACATGTTCTTTTATTAAAATTGCCCATTTCCAGAGGACTGTGTATATCTACCGCAATTATCGTGTTTAGCCAGGAGTAGACTCAATGTAAACAAATAAGGAGCATTTGTCAGTGGATAATTAAATGTTGTCAGAACTCTCAATTCTAGAAAATGCAGCTGGGTTTGACACTGCTCATTTCCATACAAATTAATGAAGAGCAGATTAATCAAACACTCTTGTGTTAGTGTATTTATTTTAAAGTTATATAAGCGTTCCTCACAGAAATGAGTTTTGCTAATGAGTTGAAACTTGCCTGAGAGAGCTCAATAAGACAGAGATGCTAAGATACCGTAAATATAAAGTAAAATAAAAACCTCCTTGCACTTGAATGTGCTGCTTGCAATTTATTAGAGTTCTAAATCTATTTCTGTGCCAAAGAGTTATGAGTGTCAATCTGCCATTTTTTAAAAACACATCAATGTTACAGATGAATTGATTTGCCAGGCTGAATGGCTAGCTGGGTGACTACTTAAAACTACAAAAAGCTTCTTATCTTTGGGCTATAAACACAAGCAGAAATGGAAGAAGTAAAATATTACTCACCCAGGTCTGTGTGCAGATGTTCAAGCCTTGCACAAGCAGTGTGCACTATTAACTATCTGGAACAAATTTGTATGTGTGGAAAAGATTATTTATATGCAGTATGATTTTTCTTGTGCAAGAATAAGAGGTACCTGCCACGCAGAAGACAGTGTGACTGGCACCCATTGCCTTTGGATTTTTCATTATTCCCTCAGCTCTTCAGTGCTGAACCACCAGAAAAGGAACGGACTGATTTCCAATGCTGATTTGTTTATTTTTAAATTATCAACAGGATTGTTGGACTACTAAACTTTAACACTTCCTCACAATAAGTAATATTGTTGCACACCATTCCAACCTCTAAGCGGTATGAGATACCATAGTGTGGTTTCCTCGGAATGAGGGACTCGGGTGTCTTTATGGTATATGGTTTATTTACACATATATACAATCTGAGCCTAGGATGGAGGGGTTCATGGCATTAAAACCCCATAAACTCTTGCTTTCCCCCTTGTCACAGTGTGTCCCTCACTCTCTGGCTTCTGCCTGCTTCTAGCCTCATTCACACACAATCAACTCTGACTTCTGTCTTTCTCAATACCAACCAGTTGAGGGAAATGTGCCCTTTGCCCCCTGGCACAAAGCCTTTCTTACCATGACATCTCATACTTAGGGGCCATTAACTCACCAAGAAGCTGGTCTGGCTATTCCAACAACTGAATCCTTTCTGGATTAAGGAGTTAGAAGGGGCTCGGGCATACAGTATACCCCCCCATAAAAAAAACTAAAAAAAACCCTCACAACAATATATATGGAAGTGCTGTGTAGAAAGGCGTTAGACTTTGTTGCAGTTTTACAACTGGAGCCAATTCGGCTTCAATAACTTTTCGTTCTATTAATGATATGTTAAGAAATGGATCTAAGGTTATCTTTTGGCAGCAGTAGCCAACATGGTGCCCGCAAGACATTACAGACTCCAACTCCCATAATTCCTGGCCATGTTGGCTTGAGGGTGATGGAAGTTCTAGTCCCTCCAGAGGGTACCATTTTGGCCACTCCTGTATTATGGAATATTGTCTGGGTAATGTCAGCAAGTAAAGTGTGGATTGGAAACAACTGAAATCCTTCCATCTAATCATTCAAACACTACGGTACATGTATGCCTTCTAAGCTTTTGATGCACAGCTGCTGCTCATTAAGAGATAA
The DNA here is from genome assembly GCF_964188305.1 of Podarcis bocagei. Classification (NCBI taxonomy): domain Eukaryota; kingdom Metazoa; phylum Chordata; class Lepidosauria; order Squamata; family Lacertidae; genus Podarcis; species Podarcis bocagei. The sequence goes on from NC_138133.1 coordinate 65,286,931, forward strand.
CAACGGTCACTCTTTTAATTGAAAAAATATATATTTATTTAGGTTAGGTAGATGCCATTGCCATTTATATTCAGCAGTCAACTCTAATTCTGATTAAGAGCGATTTTGACCTATGCCTTGCTGACTGCTTGGAAGGATTGTTGAGACGTGGTCATTTATAATAAGGTTGAAACAGCAGAGCTGGCATTAAAAATCAGTGTATGCACCGCCAGTTTTGGAAGCCCTAAAATGTGGGCACTGGGGGAAGCATGATGGACTGAGCTCCACTTTCGGGGGATGTTCGATGTTTGCATTTAACGTTCAGGTTATCAGCACAGCCGCTTCAGGGTGAGGTTAATTGGGTCATCGTGGCATGAATCCAAGGCACTCCTATCTCTCCTCGAAAGACTTAATAAGATTGCAAGTTCTTCAGTTCTTGTTATCTGTGTCATACGTCTGAGTTTTACAGTAGCTGCCCTGCTAGGGTGTGGGAAGGAAAAGGAGGGCAGGACACCTCTGGAGCAAAATGCAATCAATTAGCAGCTTTGATCATTTCTGAATGTTCACTTATAAGAAGCAGCTCATCAGGAGGTCCCGGAAAACTAATTGCAATTGGATCTCTTAACATGTTATTTTAGAGATCAATTGTGACTTGCGTTCTGGTAATATGGCACCTCCCAGAACCAAACGGTACATTTAAGGGCAAGTTTGCACCTTAATAGTTTCACATATGCATATATACTCTGGGAGGAACTTTAGTGCACCTTATTCCTTGGTGCGCAGACCAATCCCAAATGGGGTTGAAGTGGCTATTTCCAAAGCCCTTGTTCCTTCCAAAACCTTGCTGGCTGGCCATGGCAGGAGATGTGAGGACTACAACGTTTCACCTTTAGATTGTACTGCCAAACCTTGGTTGCCGAACATAATGTGTTCCAGAAGCCCACTCAGCTTCCAAAACATTTGACAACTGAATCATGGCTTCCGATTGGTTGTAAAAGCTTCCTGCACTCAGCAGAAGCCGTGTCGGACGTTCGGCTTCCCAAAAACATTCGAAAACCAGAGCATTTACTTCCAGGTTTTCAGTGTTCAGGAGCCGAATTGTTCAAAAATAAAGCCATTCGGGAGCCGAGGTTTGACTGTACAGTGGATCTCTGCCTGTCAAAAGCCACCCCTTATTGAAACACGTTAACTACATCAGCAGATCGAAGGCCAGCCCTGCCCTGCCCTGCCCTCAGAACACCCTCTTTGAGGCCCCGGCGATGGCAACTGTGAGTAAAAAATGCAGCAGTAGAAGATCTACTGGGGGTTGGGGTGGGTAACTCCCCTGAGAGTGAGACTCCTCACTGCCCATTCTAACCCCTTTGGACCTGCAGATTTGGGGGTTAGGACTGCACTCACAAGGCCACGGCCTTAAAGTGGTATCAAACAGCTACATATTGGGTCAGGTGCTGGATGCAATAAAGGCGGGGGCTTCATTTTTTTTGTAAGGAAGCTGCTGGATTTACAAACAAGAGAAACGGCTGCTTGACTGTCAGGAAGAAGAAAAATGATTTAAATAGGACACACAAATGGCCCACACATCTATAATGTGCGAGATCCATAGGTGACATGCAACTTTTCACTGAGGTCAGGCAGGCCTTTGTAATACAAACAGTGCTCCTCTGAATGTAGGGAATATTTTGCATAGGGAACAAGAACAATAGGCAATGAGATGGAGTAGAACCTCTCTACTGGGCAGGGGTGGAGGAAAGGGGGTGCGGTGGGGGTGGGGCGCACCGGGTTTCACAACTGAGGCGGGTGACAAAATGCCATGCGGCTCTCACTGTGGGGCCTGCAGCACACCCGAGCCACGCATCTCTCCTGGGAGTGACGCAGTGGCCTGGATGCCTGCAGGCTCCGCACTGCCCCAAACAGTCTGCCCACTGGCCCTCCGCCATTTGTAGGGTGGCTGAGTGGGAGCAGGCAGGCAGACTCCTCGGGGGCCCCACAGAGTGTCCTGTTCTGGCTCGCCTAGCCCTGCGGGCAGCTGGCCCCACCCCTGGGTGCAGGGCACGCATACCACCCCAGAGACCCGATCGGCTTGCTCCGCTGCTGCTACCAGGTATTCATTTTTTACTTGCAAGAAGTTGTTGTTTCCCCCCCATGAGGGAGAATTTGAAGTCTTGTGCTCCATTCTCTTTCTGTAGTTTGGAATGGTATCACCCCCTCAGAATCCCCCCCCCCCCGCTGCTGCATTTATAGAGCAAGCCTCTGGCATTCACACACATCGTAACTTGGTTGTGCTTCTTCCCCAAGCCCCAAACACAGGGGTTAGCATTCTGGTTAGGGAGAGGAAAGCAGAGGCTGCATGCCTAGCTTCCAGGTGGTTAGATCTAGCTTAGCCACAGTCATTAAATGAGCTCTGAAAGGGCTATTGAAATGATGCCCCTAAGTCGCTTTAGGCTTCTGTTACTGGTGAAGGTGTGAAAACACAACAGATTTCTCAGGCAGCAACTGAATTTCAAGTTGAAGTTAATGATCTAACCAGCGAAATCCAAAAGCAAAAACAAAAAAACACCCCACACCTTTTTTTTCCTAGTCAAGGCAGCATTGTGACAGACAAGCTGTGTCCTACTTATAGCTGTTTATAACTCCCACAGAAAGCTATTTTATATTTGGCTTAACATTTACTCTTATTTTTATATAAGGGCACATATACATTTTTGTCTCCATGAAGCCAGAGGAGTTCTGTAATTCACAAGGCTAGGAGAGACTTAAAGATCATCTATTCCACTGGCTCTTAACCATTAATCCATTACTGCCCACCATAAACATTATCACTGAATGTTCACCAAACCATGGGTAAAACATTAGGACATAAAAACAGCACTTCAGGCAAGGCAAATTTAGTCTGATATATAGGTTGATTTATGATACTACATTTTAGGTTGTTTTTACTCCTGTTTTTATACTTGTTATTGATATATGTTTTTGTAAGCTGCTTTGAGATCACTTCAAAGTGGGGGGAATGATTAATCATCATCAATATGAAACACAGTTCTCAGGCATATATCCAGTGAGACACCGACAGCCACAAACCAACTCTTTGGTGCTACATTTGATATTAATACATAGGCATAGATTGAGCCTCAAGCCTCTTTGAACTCGGATACTCAGGTGACTTCATTTCTTGCCAAGCAGATCAGCCACAGTACAGAAGGTACACTAGACAAAGTACAACATTGGGAATGCCCAAAGCAGGCTCCATACATGAGCCGTTGCTTTGTGATAATTTTCAGCAAGTTCATTGCTGGGTCTTTATCCTCAGGGCAGCTTGAGGAGGCTCCTCTGCTGGCTCTCAGCAGCCATTGCAAGAAGGGAGAGAGGGCTATTAAAATCTTGAGTGCCCCCATGAATACTGAACCCCCAGAATGGTTGATCGAACTCTGTGGCCCACTGTTGGCATCCGTCTGTTTCGAGAGACAATGGAGTGTGCCTCGGGAGTCAAGCCAAGCCACTGCATTAACAGCACTGAAGTGACCTCCCCTGGGCACAAGCCTGGGCAGTGTGTATGGAGGTCCTGGGCTGCTTAGATGATGATGATGATGATGATGATGATGATGATGATAATTTGTAACCCGCCCTCCCCAACCGGAGCTGGGCTCAGGGCAGCTAACATCATAAAACTAACACAGTATACAAATAACATAAGAACATAAAAAACAGGCAATCAATTAATTAAAATAAATTTAATAATAATAATAATAATAATAATAATAATAATAATAATAATAATAATAATTTATTTGTACCCCGCCCATCTGGCTGGGTTTCCCCAGCCACTCTGGGCGGCTTCCATAGAAACCAAAAATACACTAAAATCACACATTAAAAACTTCCCTGAACCGGGCTGCCTTAAGATGTCTTCTGAATGTCAGGTAGTTGTTGATCGCTTTGACATCTGATGGGAAGGCATTCCACAGGGTGGGCGCCACTACCGAGAAGGCCCTCTGCTTGGTTCCCTGTAGCTTTGCTTCTCAAATTGAGGGAACTGCCAGAAGGCCCTCGGCGCTGGACCTCAGTGTACGGGCAGAACGATGGGGGTGGAGATGCTCCTTCAGGTATTCTGGGCCGAGGCCGTTTAGGACTTTAAAGGTCAGCACCAATACTTTGAATTGTGCTCGGAAACGTACTGGGAGCCAACGTAGGTCTTTTAAGACTGGTGTTATGTGGTCTCGGCAGCCACTCCCAGTCACCAGTCTAGCTGCCGCGTTCTGGATTAGTTGTAGTTTCCGGGTCACCTTCAAAGGTAGCCCCATGTAGAGCGCATTGCAGTAGTCCAAGCGGGAGATAACCAGAGCATGCACCACTCTGGCGAGGCAGTCTGCAGGCAGATAGGGTCTCAGCCTGCGTACCAGATGAAGCTGGTAAACAGCTGCCCTGGACACAGATTTGACCTGTGCCTCCATGGACAGCTGCGAGTCAAAAATGACTCCCAGGCTGCGCACCTGATCCTTCAGGGGCACAGTTACCCTATTCAGGACCAGGGAATCCTCCACACCTGCCCGCCTCTTGTCCCCCAAGAACAGTACTTCTGTCTTGTCAGGATTCAACCTCAATCTGTTACATCTTAATCTGTTATCTTAAATACATCTTAAAATTAGTTCAGAGCAAATTAAAATCTGGACAGATGGCAGTCCATGGGTAAAATTGAGAGTGGTTAATATTTTCCAGGGCCAACTGTTACCACTGGTTTTCTAAAAGACCTATGAGAGGGCTAGGAGGCCTCTTTAATGCCTGTTCTTATACAGAAAGAAAAGAATCAGACTGAACCCTGACAAGCCCCCCCCCCCCCCCATATCTTTAATATCTCCTTACAACATGGTACCAGTATGGTCATTTTCATCTCCTTTTTATGAATGGAGAACTCAGGTCAACAGCGATTGGCCCATGGTCACCCAGTGAGACCATACCTGGAACAATATCTTCCTGGACCAAATTCGACATTTTGTGCACTGGCTTCCTTTTGTAATTAAATTCTAGAAATAGAGCTCTTCTAAGCACCGTGTGAGAGATTTTGCGTTGGTTTTTTTCCAAAGGAAAAAACAAAATTAAATAATGCAACTAAAGAATGATAATAGCTTCCCACTGAGTACAATGCACAGTGTGTGCGTGCGGGAGTACAGAATACAACCCCCCTCTCTTAGGTATAATGTGTGCTTTTGTTGGTAGGTAGTTTGCTCTTTAACATGTCAGTATAAAGTGTCCGTCTGGACAGGGCTATTAGAGCTAATTATTTTCTAGAGTCCCTACTGCAAAGTCAGCAGGATTGTTTTTGCAGTTTGCTGTTTATGAGCTTGAGCAGCCATAAACACCACCCCAGGCTTCAGCGCTGGGTGTGTTATGTGACCATTAGCTGCTAGGTGAGTGGAGATTACAGTGAGCAACAGCAAGTGCAGTTTAAGAATCTAGAAAGCTGCCTTGTACTGAATCAGACCATTGGCCTAGCCACCTCAGGACTGTCTACATCAGGGGTGGGGGAACTCAGTCCTGGGGAGAGAATGCAGCCTCCAAGGCCATAGGTTAGATTACTGCAACACGTTATACATGGGGCTGCCTCTGAAGATGGTTCGGAAACTTCAGCTGGTGCAGAATTCAGAGGCCAGGTTGCTCACTGGAGTAAGGTGGTTTGAGCATATTACATACTGACCTTGGCCCAACTACACTGGCTGCCAATTAATTGCCAGGTCCTATTCAAAGTGCTATTTTTTTACCTATAAAGCCTTAAATGGCTCTGGACCACAATACCTCAAGGACTGCCTCTCTCCATATGAACCAACCCGAACTCTGCAATCATCCTCTGAGACACTCTGAGGCCCAGAGGACAGCAACATGTAAAAGGTTGGAGGTTGGAGGATGGATGGCGGCTAACAGATTGAGGTTGAATCCTGACAAGACAGAAGTACTGTTTTTGGGGGACAGGGAGCGGGTTGGTGTGGGGGATTCCCTGGTCTTGAATGGGGTAACGGTGCCCCTGAAGGACCAGGTGCGCAGCCTGGGAGTCATTTTGGACTCACAGCTGTCCATGGAGGCGCAGGTTAACTCTGTGTCCAGGGCAGCTGTCTACCAGCTCCACCTGGTACGCAGGCTAAGACCCTACCTGCCCGCGAACTGTCTCGCCAGAGTGGTGCATGCTCTAGTTATCTCACGCTTGGACTACTGCAACGCGCTCTACGTGGGGCTACCTTTGAAGGTGACCCGGAAACTGCAATTAATCCAGAATGCGGCAGCTAGACTGGTGGCTGTGGAACGCCCTCCCATCAGATGTCAAAGAGATAAACAACTACCTGACATTCAGAAGACATCTTAAGGCAGCCCTGTTCAGGGAAGTTTTTAATATGTAACGCTGTACTGTTTTTAACACTGATTGGGAGCCGCCCAGAGTAGCTAGGGAAACTCAGCCAGATGGGCGGGGTATAAATAATAAATTATTATTATTATTATTATTATTATTATTATTATTATTATTATTATTATTATTATTATTATTATTATAAAGGGTCTTTTCTGCAGTGGCTCCCCACTTATGGAATGCTCTCCCCAGGGAGGCTCACCTGGCGCCTTCATTAGGTGTCAGATGAAAATGTTTTTTATAACCAAGCCTTTGGCTGATGAAACATTCTATGACCTTGTGGGAGGAGGGGTTATTGGGTTTGTTTTGTTGTAGTTTTATTGCGTATTTCGTGTTCTCATTTTGTATTTTTATGTTGTGAACTGCCCTGAGATCTTCAGATGAAGAGCAGTATACAAATTTAATAAATAATTATATTACCTATATTAATATCACACACTCAGCCAAGGGCCAGTTTGGGGATTATATGCATAGCTGGCTCTTGGATAAATGCACACTGCTTTCAGTGTGCTGGAGAGAGCAGAATTGTGCCCAGCAACAGAATTACTTTCCCTAGTTATCTAGAGATAGATATCTGGGAGAAATATGCGCATGATTTCTGTCACTGGCTTGTAAGGATAGGTTCCATAGTGAGGTGCGTGCTGATACAGAATGAGATTCTGAAAGCCCCCACAATCTGTTTGGAATTTGTCTGTGAAATATCGCAGCCTTTGCCACAGCTGTCCATTTCGTCTTGGGTTAAAGTAGCTGCCTTCCTGACATAAATCAGTCTCCAAACTGCAAAAGAAGAGGGTGCTTTGTTATTCAGAGTTATTTGTAGCCGTATGATTTTTGGAAAGCCCGGCATCTATTAATGAAAGATAAGCCCCCGGTTCCTTTGTGCCTTACCATCCGAGGCTGACTTCCATCTCACCTTCTACTCGGAAACCTGCCCATTCGCACTGCTGAGAAAGTTTTCAAGGTTTCATGTTCAGGAAACTGATGTGGTTGCATTTTATTTCCCACTCTTCTCTCCCTTTCCAGTAATGCCACCGGATGAAGTATTTACAGTTAAGCAAAAGGTATTGCATGGATAGGGTAACGCTCAAAGGGGACGTTAAGAGAGATCTCAGGTATAAGGTAATGCAGGGCCAGGGGCGAAAGGCATTACATTTGGAGTGCAGTGTAATACTGTAGCTGTGCTGGCCAGTGTCCACTGCTATCTAGTTTCCTTTAAAAGTAAATTATAGATTCCTTTCCCCTTTATCACCCAGCTTTTTTACTCTGATAGGGAAAAAAGAAAAGAAAAGAACACAGGCCTGCTCTTCATATAAATGTAAGGTGAGCCTCTTCGTGTACTTTCACACGGACCCCAAACTGGATCTGGATCAGCCCATTGTGGCCAAGCCCTTGAGCAGGCTTCGTTTTCCAACTATTCACCAAACATGCAGCAAGCCAAAGACTGGGTTGTGACACTTGATCCACATTGTGGCATGAAGGCCACTGCCCAATTCACCCATTTGATTGCTGAATACAGATGTGCTGGTCCCGGGGGCTAACCGAGAGGCAAGGTCTGAGTCCAGTCTGAGGTCAATGGTGAGGTATGGAGGCTGTCCGTCGAAGCTGTAGCTGAGTCCAAGGCAGCTGGGTGGGGTCAGGAACTCTGGCAGAAGAGCAGGACAGGGTGCAGGCAGGAACAGGCTAGCAACAACGTTGCTCCCACAACCTGGGACTGGGGCTGGCCGGCTTTTATCTGCCCTGAGGCATAGGGCGGCCCTGGTCCACAGGTGATTCACCTCTCCTGGCCTGGAGGCGAGCACTCCTCCTGCGGGAACTTAGTTCCCTCCGCCTCTCTGCCCTGAGCCTCTGCAGCTCAGGAGAGGCTGGAGGGTTATTGAACCCAGAGGCAACCTCAGCTTCCTCTGACAGGACTGAGAGTGGAGCACCTGCAGGCAATGGGTCCTCCATCACCTCAGGAGCCAGAACAGCCTCAGCTGATGCCTGCACCTGAGGATCCAGCACATGTGAGGACCCTTCAGGCTCATGCCCCAGCCCCGGATCAGCTGGCTCTGGAGGCGGGGAATCCTGTGCAGGCTGGGATCCCTCAGGTTCAGCCTCCGAGCCCGAATCCCAGGCCATCACAACAGAGAGTCAATATTGCCTTTCCATGATGCTCACATGAAGGGAATCCACATACCAAAAGCGAAGTAGGGCTGCGCCACTGGGCCTGCCCCCAATATCATCTGGCTCTCCAGCCTTAGCTCCCAAATCAGGATGATCACCTGCAAGGTGCCCCCTAGGTGTTATTGGATTACAACTCCCACCATCCGCAACTAACATGGGATTCAAGTAGTCCAAAAACATCTGGAAGGCACTGTGTTGGCAGTAGATGCCAAGTTGGACAACCTAAGTGTGTCCTTGTTGAAGCAGGCCCAAATCACAACTGGACCAGTCTTCCAAGAGTTGCTAGCCAAGTGCCTCTGGATCAGCCTCCTGCAATCTAGTACCCTTCAAATGTTGTTGGATCCCAACTCTCACCATTTCTAGGGCACAAGGCTGGTGAAGAGTGCTCCAAATGAAGTCAAGCCAAGGTGGTGCCCTCCAGCTGTTGTTGGATGCCAACTTCCATCACCCTTGGCATCCATGACCAATGAGAAGGGATTATGGGATTTGCAATTTCAACCACATCTAGAGGGCATCACATTGGGTAACTCTACTAGAGACTAGAACAGGAATCGCCAGTGTAGTGCCCTTCAGAGACTGCTGGACTGCAACTCCCATCGGCCCCTGCAAGCATGGCCAATGGTCAGAGATGACAGGAGTTGTAGTCCAATAACACCTGTAGGGCACCATGTTAGCTTCCCCTGGCCTAGAACTTCACAAATGGGGCATGGAATAGATTGCTTAGTTACATTTCATTTACCTATTGTGGTTAACAGCAGTAGATAGATCTGTTTTCCATGACCTTATCCAATTCAGTCATGCAATTTGCTCCTGATCTTTTCAAAAGAACAAATGACCATATCCATGAGTGGGGAACCACTCGCCCTCCAGATTTTTCTGAACTACAACTCCCATCATCCCTGGCCATTGACCATGTTTGTTGGGGCTGGTGGGAGTTAGTTTGGCAGCATCCGGAGGTTCAGTTTGCAACCATCTTTCCATCATCTTAGAACCAAGAACAACAGTGTCATCCCTCTGCCCTTCTTCTCAAGTGTAGCATGCATACTTAGGGTGGGTAGTTGGCTGTGATGCCAATTTCTGTTTACACTATGGCAATTAAAGTTGATTTCTTCAGAATTAGGTTGTCTCATTTTTATCATTCATTTATTGATTTGTGTGTGTGTGTGTGTATCACATAAGCTGTCCCCAAAGCCCATACATAGTGAAATTAGCTCCAAAAGAGGATTATTCATTGAAGCCCCCTGATCCTTGGAAGATCTTTTTAAAGTTTTTGGTTGGAAGAACTCCCAAGAACTAGGGAGAAAGCAGTGGGCTGAGTCTCATATTATTTTGCCATAGAGGAAAGGAGCTAGAAAGGTGATACGATACAAATTTGAGAACAATTGCACCAAATATACCAACAACTTATTTAAGTACCAGGAGTGGGATGGTGTGCAGGAGAACAAAGATTAAGTAGTACCTGACAAGATTAATCTCCTTCCATGTGGAATTCACAGCCTGTGAAGTGCCTCCCACCAGGCAAATGCATTACCTATACAGCAATGGATGCACAGAAGTAGGGCCCCTGAATTATTAGTACAGTACACATCATTAACTGAAAGCACACCTTTGAAACACACCTACAGATATATTATGAAAGTCTCCCACTGAACTTTACAAGCTCATTATTGAGGCTCCGAGTGCTATATTTCCAAATGTAGAGACAATTTTTTAAAGAAACCCATACTAAATGCAGTCAGTGATCGTTCAACACCCTTAAAAGAGTCAAAAATTAATTATGTTGTACTGTTTCTCAATGGCATTTAAAGAGTTCCGCAGTTTTAGCGATTGAACCTTCTGCAACAGCAATATGTAAATTTTGACAAGTTAATTGATTTTGTGCAAAACAAATGTTGACTAAAATACACAGAGAAAATATGAATATCCTACAGAAATATTTGAATTTCCATTCACTTTTGTCTTTGAAATTAGTTCATTTTTGGAAGAAGGGAAGTATTTCCTCCCCTCTCTCTATATAAGCATATCATTACTTAGAAACAAAAACCAAATTTTTGTCATGCAATTTTCCAGCCAAGTAATGTATTCTAAAATTCATACGTTATGAGAAAGTCTGCATAAGAATGCATATATAAGTATAAATAGCATGTAAAAAATAATTATATCATTTATTTTTAAAATAAAAGTTTTTATAAACTATCCTCTTATAAAATAACAGAACAATGGATAGCAATATAAGAACATTAAAAAAAATTAAAGCAGTACAAAATATCACAGAAATTTATTTTGCAAAGATGTATATATTTTGTATATTATACAAAAAATGTATATTAGGAGAAATTGGCATGGAAATGCTGGTGAATTTTCATGAGGACATTTTCTAAAAATTACGAACTGATGTGAAGAACTGAATTTTTGATTGGAAAAATGAGAAATTGAGAGAAACCAAAGATGATGGATTTGCCAACCCATATCTTGTGGTGACAATTCTAACCAAAAATCCTCAAAAAAAAAAATTATGTGTGATCCAATCAAGGGATAAAAACAAACAAAAAACCCCCCTGAAGAACCACAAGCCAGCTGCTCTAGAACAGCCCGACAGACATCAGTGAATTTGAGTCAAATAAAATAGAGGTGGGAAAAGTATTGCCAAAGTAATTCGTTTAGAACCCAAATAATTTTTTCATTCACCAAAACAGCTTATATGCAATGTACATCTCACATGTTCCATAAAACAACAAATCAATTTTACAATAAGTTTACAACTCAATCGATTACCCAGAATCATTCAAGAACAATTCTACAATGTGATTAACCAGCTTTCTAGTTAAATGTCACAATGAAAAGGTTGACCTCCTGTTTTAGCTGTAGCTCAATTTCACAGTCAAAACCTTTGGACCCCATTAGATCCCAATGGAAAATGTTAAAGCTTTGCATTACAGATAATAATGTGGGGGAGTCAAGTGTCACGCATTCCTGGATTCCTTTCCTTGTCCTTCCTGACAGAGATAAAAGCTGACACGACCAGCTCTGCAAAGTCTTGTTACTCCCCAAAAAGTGAGTCATCAATATGAAAAGAGGGGATGGGGAGAGAGGTTATGTCATTAAATTCCTTCCAAAGATACTAAATAAACACAAACATGATCACAAGTGTTGCTTTTCAAATCTGCACACTGCATTTTTCTTGACATGCACCTTTGTTTCAGTATTGCAAAAACATGAAACATATTTTTGCAAGACTTGTCCCCCACAATGTTTACCAGGTTAAATTAGCCTTGTAAAAGTGACCTATGTGGTAAGATATTAGCTCTCCAGATCTTGAAAACAGCAAATCTACTGTGAGACTGTGATAGAACTCTGTCATTAGGCAGAGTGAGGCTGCCACCTCAGGCAGCTCAGTTTGAGTTTTGTGAAAGGGCAGCAAAATGTTAGCTATTAAATTTATTGTTGTGTGTGTGTTTTTGTTATTGCCAGAAAGAGGGAGTAGTGCTTGGGGAATACTCTGCCTCAGGTATCAAAATAATTTAGCTGGTCTTGGGTACTAGTATGTAGCTTAATGGCGGGGGTTACCATTTGCTTCTTCAACTCAGGCAGCAAAATGTCCTGAGATGACCCTGCAATTTTTACAATGCTACTATATTAAGACCCTTTCACAATATTACCTTGGATGCATATTCTTCCTACCTTAAAAAATTGGCCGAGTGAAGTTACTGGGAGGTCCCCTAAGTGAGGGATGTGATCTTTTCTTAGTCCTCACTCAGAATATGATTTAATGACGTTTACATTTTCCACATTCTTAATTTCAGTCACTTGTGCCTTTATCTGCATTATGCTGAAGGTCTCTGACAGTTGATCCTTCCACAGACGGAAAGCACAATGCAATACATTTTGGCTAAGTACACACCATACATTTAAAGCACATTTTCCCTGCAAAGAATCCTGGGAAGTTTAGTTTGCTAAGAGTGCTGGGAATTGCAGCTCTGTGTGAGGAGGACAACCAAGATGGCGATCATATCTCCTCTCAGTCTCCTCTTTTCCAGGCTAAATATACCCAGCTCCTTCAAGGCTTGGTTTCCAGACCCTTGATCATCTTTGTTTAGATGAATCACAGGCCTGATCTTGCAGGCTCTTCCTATGTTCTTACTGGGTTGGCTTTTAGGGCAAGAAATATCCATTCATCTTTTTATCGGTTGAATGTGCAGCTCATATTAACTGGCATAAATAGTTTTGTCTGATAAAGTATGGGTGGCATTTGAGGGTGCGTTTATCTTCAGCTGTTCTTAGTCACTTTTTGGTTACTGTGCAGACATGAGTGAGATTTGCTCGTCCTCCACCAGTTTGAAATCCAAGAGCTTTAATGGCAACTTTGAGTCTCCCCTTCTTCAAAGACACCTATAGTGCAATTGTTCTACAAATAATAATACTCTGCAGTCTTTATGACTGCAAACTGTGAATCGTGCAGAACTGGATCCCTTCGGCAACAAAACGTCTTGCAGGCACAACTGGTAACTTCAATGAGGACAGAACAAAGACGAGCTTTAATGCTGCTGAGTTGCCTGCATTTAATTTCACCTGCCCTAAGTCAATCTTTCTCTCCCATAATTAAATTCACTATGCAGGCCACCATAAGACTGGAAATTCTTTGCAATGTGTGAGTCGAGTGAGGTCAAATCAAGGACCTTCTGTAGCCTTGACAACTTATTTATTTAGACAATTTCCCATCATGCTTTTCACTCCCAAAGGGAAACCCAGAATGGTTGTTAACTACTATAAATGCAACAAAGTGTAAATAAAGATGGCTCTTAAACCACAAGACAGATTCATATCCATAAAATTCAACTGGGTCATGAAAAAGGAAGGCTTTGGGTTTCCTCTTGAGAAGTGGGTCTTTAACAACGCCATAGAATCTGAAGAGTTAAATTCATAATGCCCCCACCCCTTGGAAGGAAACCAAACATTTCCAAATAGGCTCTGCTTAGAGCACCTGTGTCTCACCCCTTACTTATGGGAAAAGGCCATCACTTGAAAAACACAGAGTGTAAGGAGATTCATAGGTTTTCTAGTGATGCTTCAGTGTTGTTGCTAGAAGGATGTTCTGTATTGAGGATGCACATAAGCTCCTTTAACAGCAAGGCTATCATATCGCAATAGAGTTCTAGTATTGTAGAGTTGGAAGGGAGACAGAGTGATCTAATCTGACCCACTGATCAATGCAGGATCAGCAACATAAAATACAACCACAGCATCCCAGTCAGGCAGGGTCAGCAACAGCACCATGCATGGCAGTGAAGCCCCTTTTCTATGTGGTGAAGTCAGAACCAGAAGCCCCCTTCCCAGACAAAAAAGGCAAAGGGGAAGCTGGGAGAGGCAGTGGCTCACCCCATCTCCCCTCCCCTTTCCATGAAGCATGAGAAAAAATGTGAGTCTAGCTGTGAAGCGCTGCTGCTGGCACCTGCCATTTTAATCCCACCCCAAGTGTCTCTGGGGCCACAATGGAGCCAAGTACTTTGTGGGTCCTGTGAGTAGGCTCTGAAGTCTGGAGACATTGTAACCATGGACCCTCAACCTACATCACAGAAATGAGAATCTCTCCAGTATAACTCTTCCACCTTGAATCCCCACCCACACTCATTTCTCACTGCTAGTGCAGAGCCGTTGGCTACCATATTTCTTTTGGAGGGGGAAGACTTTGGACAAGGTGGCCTCAATGGAGCCACCCGCTTGCCATTGTCACAACTGTCCTTTCATTGGCCAAGCAGATGTAGCCAAACTGGTTTTCTCCAGGTGAGCAGAGATCATCAGAGCTGCAGTCCAATGACACCTGAAGGCAGAATGGCGGCCAAACTAATCTAGAGGGAGAAATCAAGAGAAACAGAGGATGCTGTTCTCCTTCATCTTGCTCTTGACATTGCTTGTGCACCCAGAGTGCACGTAAACATGAGGACTTAAGAAGCTGCCTTTTACTGAGTGAGGCCATTGGTCCATCTGACTCAGTGTTGTGTATTCTGACTGGAAACTGCATGCAAGGATGGCAGATGCTTGCATGCAGGACAGATAAATGAAATGACTCTTTCACTCAGTACACTGCTAAATTGTGGAACTTGCTCTCACAGGAGGCAGGGATGACCATCAACTTGTGCAGCTATAAAAGAGGACTGGATGAATTCATGGAGGAGAAGGCTGCCAATGGCTACTAGCCACAATGGCTCTGCTCTGCTTCCATGGCTGGAGGCTGCGTTGCTTCTGAATACCAATTGCTGGGAACCACAAGACAGGAAGAGTGCTCTTATGTATGGGTTCTGCTCGAGGGTTTCTCAAAGGCATCTGGGCGGCCACTGTGAGGACAGGCTGCTGGACTAGATGGGCCATTGTACTGATAGAGAAGGTTCTTCTCGTATTCTTATGCTCTAGCACTAAGCTATGGTCTTTCCTGTAGAGTGAGGAAGGGAGAGCAGGGCCAAGGGGTTCCAGGGGTTAACACTGGGCCCTGGTGAGGTGTGGGCCTCAGCAACTGCCAGACAATTCCTTCCCTTGACACTGGTCCTCATGCAAGGAATGGGACCAATACAACATAGTAACAAGAGCCAATATGTAGAATAGCCGAAGAACTCACAATTGAGCTATAGCTGTACTGAGCTGTTGGGTCCGGGCTGCATGACAGAGCTTATAAAGATAGCTCTTGAACTGATCTTGTTGTCTACAGAAATTGGAGAAGGAGCAGAGGTGGTTTCAGGAAGGTCTGCCACATGCTGACTGAAGGAATGGGATTACGAGCCACTTTTCACCTTTTCTCTACTTCAACGATACAGCAAGCACATATTTTCCTTCTGAAGGGCTTTATTTGAACCTTTGCCCATTAGAAGAAAATAAACTAGCATCAGTGGCAGCATAGGTGTGATCTCAGGCTAGAAGGGAAAGCACAGGCAAACACTAATATGTAGTCATTGGGGACGATTAAAGTTCTTTAAACAAATGTTAGCCCTAATTCATTTCGTTTGCTTTTACTTCTAATCTTATAGCAGCATCAACCAAGTTTGAATACCCTGTTAATGGCAATGTTTCAGATAGCTGATCATTATGTCATCTATTGGAGGGTTAGGAGTAAAGGTCAGAAAGTATATCAAAAACACCAGTGTGAAATTAATGCTTAGTAGCAAATATCTATTTCTTAAGAAAAGTTGTTGTCCTGAAGTATTAAAGAGCAATTTTCTGTAGAATCACTGGAAAATGATAGTGGAAGACACCTAAGAACATAAGAAGTTAGTGAAAGCTGCTCATATTCACTTTCATGATTTCTACTCCTGTTCTCAGACATATTTCCATTTCTGACAGGATTCTCTAACATACCTGCTCCCTAGTAAGTGTGTTTAGGATTGCAGGGCTAACTTGTTTGCTTTCAAGTTTAGAAGTATTCAAACTGTTTCCTTTTCACTCATAATGATTTCATTCCGCTGCATGCTTGACTGTACTGGAATTTGAAAGGTAACACTTGTTCCCTGGTCCTGTCAGGGAACAAAAGATCTTCCCAACTCTTAGATTCCTTCCAAAGGCCACCAACTTATTTCTGAAAATAGCTCCTGGGGGCAAGGTGAGGGCTCTGTTTTTCTTAAAAGTCTTCAGATGACTTGGCAGGAACCAGTGGGCAGCATTCAACTAAACATTTACACTAGTGCTAACACACTCTTCTACCCCCCTCTTCTACCCCACATTTGCCCCACCCCAAATATGAAGAGATTTTGGGGGCATGCTGGGGAAGAAGAGGGGAATTCCTTGCACTGATGGAACATTTTGCTACACTGACTACATCCCAACAAGCTCAGAATTTTATAGCTATCAGACAAAAAGATGAACAGAAGAAGGAACATGCATACTATATTGTTACGCTATTGCCCTATTTTTACAGACGTACCATTTTATTTTTTTTAACATTGACATATTTTCCACCCCCTCCCTCTTAAGTTGTGAAACGGATCTCAAGATAGGAAAGAGCACATTGGTGTGGGCTAGCCTGACAAAAGAAATAGCTGAGTTTAGACCTCTCATTTCTCCTCAGTTTTCATTCCTGCCTCAGTTCTTATCTACTTAAGAACCTGATACATCACGAACTGCAGCATCTACTGTTCTTAACAGCTAAACGCAGAAAGATCACGTGACAAGCAGTGACCTTGTTCTTCTGCCACAGTTGCTAATTACCTAAAGCTCTCCCAGACTGCGGACAATATTTTCTTTGGTGGGATCGGCTGGAGTGCCTGATTTGTGGCATATGAAATGTCAAGTCAGGCTACGGAAATGCTGAAGCGAGAGCCACATTCCTGTACTAGTAGGTCAGCATGCTGAAATGCATGTCTCAGGAGAACAAGGGTGCCCACCGTGACATAATTGGGTTCATGCAAAGCATTTCCCAAGAACACTTTAGTAAAATGACTTCACCCATTGTGCATTTGATATACACCTCTGCTCTGCAAACCTGAAGAAAGCAGCCTTTCTATTACAATACTTGCTGACACTGGGGGAGTTCAAAAGAATCTATTCCGGAGGGGCTCTGGAATACGTACGTTAATGTCCTAAATTGGGAGGTCACAGAAGCACATGCAAGTGATCTGTGGATGAAGCAGTGCTTGAATTATTAAGCACATAACTTTGCATAGACTGTTTAGCTGTTCTTGCCTTAAACAACACTGTGGGCAGCGACTTAGCACCTCAAGGTTAGACTTATTTAAACAAGTAATCTAAATGATAACAAATGCTACTGTGATTTGGTGAGCCAAATTTGGAACTGAAGGCATTATTTCTTGATTTACAGTGTGCTTCTCCAAAACAATTCATGATTTTGCTGAATGTGCAGTTCAGCCTCAAGGGGGGAAAATGTGTCCATGTTTTGGTGCTGCTGATTGGAAAACTGGCAAATATCATGAACATAACCTTGTTCTACACTGGCTGCCAATGGCTCTCCAGGGTTTCAAGCAAAAGTTTATCCCAGCCATCCCTGGAGATAAAGGTAAAGGGACCCCTGACCATTAGGTCCAGTCGTGACCAACTCTCGCTTTATTGGCTGACGGAGCCGGCGTACAGCTTCCAGGTCATGTGGCCAGGATGACTAAGCCGTTTCTGGCAAACCAGAGCAGCGCACGGAAACGCCGTTTACCTTCCCACCGGAGTGGCACCTATTTATCTACTTGCACTTTGAACTGCTAGGTTGGCAGGAGCAGAGACCGAGCAACAGGAGCTCACCCCGTCACGGGGATTCGAAAAACCAACCTTCTGATCGGCAAGCCCTAGGCTCTGTGGTTTAACCCACAGCGACACCCGCGTCCCTGGAGATACTGGGTACTAAACCAGTATGCAGAGCACGCACACTTTCACTGAACTCACCTTCTACAAAACCTCTAAGATGCACACATACAGTAGATGGTAATGGACAGCCCAATTGTTACTGCTCCTGCATGCTAGCACACTCTCGACATCATTGTCACTGCAGGTTACCTGGAGGGGGCTGGGCAGCTCAAGGTGATGGTGAGATCAGGGCACTGTGGACTCATTGGCTGGGATGCCAGATTAGCTGCACCTCTGCATCTTCCCAGTCCAAACAATACCTCCACCTTGCCTTACCAGAGACAGAAGGGGCGTCTCCATGGCTCTGCCCTACCACATCTGCCACTATCTTCTGAACTCTCTTGTTTTCCTGTTCTGCCACACTGCAGGGGGTGCCACAACAATCCTGGAATCCTAGAATGGAACACGCAGGTCAGGGGCATCACATTTTAGTGTCACACAGGGAGCCACTGAAATTTGAGAGCCCAAAGTCTGTGGTGATTGCACAGTTGCCTGGGAATTCAGTGCAATCCTTCTTCGTGTCAAAATGGAGCTATGATGGGAGCAGACAAGCAACGTTGCTCCCAACTAAAGGGGGAAAGGACAAATCACAAACAAAATGCAGGTGCCACTTTTTAGCATGGAATGTCAAACTGCTGTGTAAACGTTAATATTCATTTAGAATTTGTCGGTAGTGCAAAAGTGTGGCCCAGACCACCTGTTTTCAGCCCTCCAGAATTCGAAACTACAGATTGCAAAGTTGCAACCTTCACAAAAGCATTGCACTTCCAGTGCATGCTAACATCGACACTTCCACAAAATAAGCTTCCTTTACAAACATGGCTGCTTCTGCTTCTACAATTGCTCCATGTGAGTTCAAGTTCTGTACATGTAAAGGCCAGTGTCTACAGTGTTTGCATACCATGCAACTATCCATCTAGCTTCTTGAATTGTCTTTTGCTTCTGTGGCATGTAAACGAAGGGAGAGCCACATGGTGGAATGGTACATACATACATACATACATACATACATACATACATACTGTACATACTTTTAGTTGTATGCTGCCTTTCCATGACCAAAACCATGTTCAAGGTGGCTTACAGTACACAACCAAATTCAACCATTTCCACACAGATCAAACAAGATACGAGAAGATACAAAATGACAACAACAACAACCCCGTAACAATACCCCACCCCTAAGGCCAGCATGAGAACAATTATGGAGGCAACAGTACTCCTGCTGTGAAAGGTACTTGTAAAGGGGGGCAGGATTCAATTAAGTTCACATTTAAAGGTGAACTTTACCAAATCTGCACTTTCTGAAATAATCCACAAACTGAAACACAGCCATCCTTTGAAATGTGCACCTCTCCAAATTTTGCAATGTCGTTCTCCAACCAAGTAATGTGTACAGAAATGCATAAAGTAAGGTGAAGTGAGCATCAAAATTAGAGCAAATTGCTTGTAAAAATGTGTACATTAGGCAAAGTTCCATACAATAAGTGTGTTTGTTAGGAGAAATCGGCACAAAAATCGGCACACAAATTTTCATGAGGATTCCTTTTTTCTTCTTTTAAAAGCAAATTGCTGTAGAAATGTGGAGAGTTGAATTTAAGACTAGAAAAGTGAGAAACTCAGGGAACTGAAGTCAACAGATCCAGCCATCCCTAGCAGAGGGGATCTCCATTTGCAAAGTTCAGTGCTGCTGAAATACCGCTCGATGCCAACATGAGAGCAGGAAGAATCCGAACTGCCTGAAATAAATAAATAAATCCAAAAAGTCAATCCAGCATTTTAGTAATTAATGTCAGCTGAATGAATTGCAGTCATAAGACACTATTATGATACGGAAAGATGGTCATTAACTCTGTGATAAACAATGTTTAAAAACCGAAGCAAGGCACTTATAAACATCTTGAGTGACATGGAATAATAAGTAGGTATGAATTATACACAAACATATGGTATTGCTGGGTAAATAAAGAGCTCTACTCGGACTCCATCTTCTTGTAATTTAAGATCTAATCTCATACAGTCATTATTTAGAGACTAAATACATGTTGCAGGTAAATGCAAGCGAAACAAACCTTGGTGGCTGTTTGTATTTGAGAAAGCAGCTTGGAGAAGAGAAGTTGGAAGATTCAGGACAGATCGAACACACTTATTCACACAGTACATAGTTAAACTATGGATCTCACTCCCCCAGGAGACAGTGATGGCCGTCAACTTGGATGGCTTTAGATGAGGACCAGACAAATTAATGGAGGATAAGGCTATGGTCAGAATACTTCTGAATACCAGTTACCAGAAACCACCACAGGGGTGGTGTTCTTTTGTTCACATCGTGCTTGAGGGTTTCCCACAGGCATCATGCTGGCCTTCATGTTGGACTACATGGGCTATTGGCCTGATCCAGCAGGCATTTCCCATGCTATTAGGTTGGAAGGGAGAGGGGGCTGTTTTACTGCTTAGCACTTCTCTGAAGGGTGGCCAGCTATGCATCATCAAAAGAGTGGATGTGCATCACATTAAAAAAAGACAAAGGAAAATCTCAATCTGCCAATGGTAATTTATATGCATAGATGCATATTTAGAGATCATGACTATATTTTAAGTAGAAATGCATCTCACCAGAGTAGGGAAGGCACCAAGTGACCTGTGTGCCTGCTCACTCTGCTGAACAGGTGCAACTGTCGATGGGCAACTTCATGGCTCTCCTCTTTATGGTTCTTTAAACCAGACTTGGGCTGACAGCCCTCAAAAAGAGGTCGCATGGACCTCAAGTAGGTTACAGAATCCATTTGCACTCTAGATTGCAGCAATGCACTTCAAGAGAGTGGGCACAGACAAATTTTTCCATCCCCGGCACTGCTGAAAAATTGAGGAGCAACCCCCTTAAAAATCCCAACCTTTCTTTCATGCTGAAAACACATTTGTGCTGCCTGCATACCAGAGCAGGGACAGCTTTGAAAGATGCGAAATTAAGCTCAGGAAAGGGAAGCATATTTTTAGTTTATTAAACTTTATTTGCTTGTGCAAACTTTGCTCCCACCGAGGTTGGAAAACACCATCTTGTGGAACAATACAGCAGATGGTTTCACTTCACTTGAGGGTGTCTGTAATCCTTAAAGTGTCAGACAGTGTTAGCAGCCTTTAATGCATTAATTGGTTAGCACAGTAAATAGTTGCCTAGGCTTTTTCATCTGTACCATGCCTGTAATAATTGACACCTGTGTCATGCAGAAAGGAATGGTACCAAATCCTACACTAATAAATATTTGCCGGAATAAAGTTGGAGGGATCCCAAACTACTCTCAAAACTACCTGCAGTTTTCAGACTGCTTCCACTGATACAGAAGTGTGGAAGAAATAGAAAATAAATTTTGAAATGAATTTACAGTCCCCGCCCAGAAAAGGCGAAATTAAGTGTGTGTCCTTACATTGACAGTAATGGATTGATTATGTAATTTACTTCAAGGTGATGACACAATTTGTTTGTTTAATGCATTTATTTTCAAAAACTGAATAAACATTTTAAAAAACTTTTTTGAGGGCCTTCCTGTTATTATCTCTATGCAAACAAGAAATAAATACAGGTTTGGAAGCAGCCCCCATACACTCACCTTGGAAACACCTTCAGGTTCACAGGTAGCGATCCTAGATTCCAATTCCCATAATTAGAGTTGGGACTTACAAATAAGAGTTACTGCATCCACTTTAATTATTAACATTTTTGTTTCGTTATTCATCCATTTGTTTTCATTCATTTCCATAACTGGTTTGGAACTTGCCAATCTTCTGATGCCTGTAACTTCAGTGTTTTCAAGTCAAATAGTATGACATTTTCAGGCATTCTACCACTCACTTGAGGCGTCAGATGTCTGCCAACTCTCCCTACACTCTGTCTTAAGGCTTCATGGCTTCAATACCAAGCCAGATCCACCACTCTCCCCATTTTGCTTAATCTCCAGCCTCATGAGAGTTCTACAAAACCTGAAAGCTTTCTTACTATTTTGTGACATTCTGGTTGGTTCTAATAAAGATATTATTTCCCAACTATGGTTTTTGTAATTTTTCCTATGAACTAACATGGCTACATTTGCCTTGCAGATTGACTTTCATATTTATTTCATATAATCATACAGACAGATAAAAAGAACAAAAGACATGCAAACCACATCGTAAATAAACAGTCACACATGAATAAAGCAGTACTGAAATACAGTGAAAGAAAAGGAGACAACACACATCTGATATAATCGTAAAATAGTGCAAGCACTCCTCAGATTAAATAACACAATAAACAGGATCTTACATCTTCCCAAAATCTTTCAGAAATTACCCACATTTCCAGAAACAGAATACACTATGCATGGCATCTGACCAAGTCATACTTTGAGTAGACTCATTGATATAAACAGACTTCAGTTAGACTCAGCTGGAACATAAGTTTACGGACTTCATGGCTCTTATCGGAATACAATTTCCAATGCAATCTATTTCTTTTTCATGTCAATTTCCAATGCATGTCTATTTCTTTTTCAATATAAGTTTGATGTTCCAGCCAAAGGCCATAACAAACCCACAGCAGCAATACCAATAAAACAATACAGATTGTACACCCAAATAGGAGTCAACATCCATGATGTGAGAGGTTTCCCGAGACACCAGCAAACTCAAATCCAGCTTGATTTAGAATTAAACATCCAAATCACCACAATAATTTTATATTAAAAAATTTTGGCAGCCAGTGCATAGAGGGCAACTCTCTGTGTTACAAAGCTATTATTGTCGCTCAAGTGAAACTGGACCATTTCTGCTAGGGTGTACTTGATTGCTTGTGTGAACAAAGGTTTCAGAAAGCAATCTCTATATAAGAGGCAGGCTAACAGATAATGAGTGATGTATTCCACCTGAGCCTGACCACAAATACAAGGTTTGTCTGCATATGGAACCTAGTTGTAGTGACTGTCCAAGACTGCAGTGGGCAATAAAGGTATTTCTTAAGGAAGCTGGTGAGAGTTTGGTCAGATAACTAGCTCTAAAATGCTCTTTTTCTCAAGATTGGATACCAAGGGGGAAAGTTGGTGTTACTAATTAGTTGCAGATCCCTTCTGGATTTTGCCCAGGAGAGTCAGGAGAGTCAATCCCTTAGTTGACACTTATTCAAGGTCAAAGCAGAGCTCCGTTCTGGAATGTAATAATAGTCTAAAATATCTTGACAAGCTGCTTTCCAGAGTTGGGTACCATCCAATTCCAGATAGCCCAGAGCAGGAAACTGCTCAATAGGCACAGCAGCAATTTTAAAATATATATACTTTAATTGAATGCAGTCCACTCTTGCCTTAATTGTTGCCCCCCTGGATTCTGTACAAAGAGGAGCTGCTGATATTCCTGGTGGTAGAAAGTACAGCTTATTTTTTTGGGGGGGGGGGAATCTGCAGTTTCCAAAATGCAGTTTGAATCAGAGCCCCAAATTGCAACACCATAGAGCAGGGGTAAGCAAACTAAAGCCCTGGGGCTGGATCCGGCCCAATCGCCTTCTAAATCTGGCCCACGGATGGTCCGGGAATCAGCGTGTTTTTACATGAGTAGAATATGTGTTTTTATTTAAAATGCATCTCTAGGTTATTTGTGGGGCATAGGAATTTGTTCATTACCCCCCCCAAAAAAAAATATAGTCCGCCCCCCCCCCCACCATGGTCTGAGGGACAGTGGACCGGCCCCCTGCTGGAAAAGTTTGCTGACCCCTTCCATAGAGCATTTAGGTAAGCTATCAAATATCTTTAGGACAGGTTCTATCAGCTGCCACCCCCTTTAGAACTTCATCAGTGCCCCTATGGTTTTCTGAGCCTTTGCATCCACTGTCTCCATATGATACTACCAACGGAGGGTTTCATTTCAGAGTACACCCAGGTATCTAAATGAGCGAGTTTGTTCCATAGCTTGCTGATCCCAGCACCATCTATACCTAGGACTGTGTCTGCCAAAAATCACAATCTTGATCTTGGAGTAATTTATAGTTAGGTTTTCCTGTTTATAGTATGTGCCGAACACCTCCAAGATATTTTTGAGGCTCAACCGAGAAAGAGAGAGGAGCACTAAATCATCTGCATACATCAAGATTGAGATCTTTCTGTTCCTAATTGCTGGGGAGAAGGAGTTTGCGTTGGCTAAATATGGCACCAAATCATTAATATAAAAGCTAAAAAGAGTGGGAGCCAGAATGCAACCTTGCTTCACTCCTCACGACATTTTAAAAGCATCAGCCGTACCACCATTTAAATCTACTTTGGCCCTCATTTCTGTGTTTCTGTATAGTTCTTGGCTCAATAGCAGACATCTGCAGTTGATCTTGACAATCTGAAATTTCTTCCATAGTCTATTTTGATTAATTGTCAAATGTAGCAGAAATATCAATAAAGGTTACATATAGAGTATTCTTAATGTTTTTACTATATTTTCTTATAAT
The DNA here is from genome assembly GCF_964188305.1 of Podarcis bocagei. Classification (NCBI taxonomy): domain Eukaryota; kingdom Metazoa; phylum Chordata; class Lepidosauria; order Squamata; family Lacertidae; genus Podarcis; species Podarcis bocagei. Next base: position 65,311,251 of record NC_138133.1, read on the forward strand.
ATGGTTCAGTGCAAAGCATTGATCAATGGCACTGTGTTGCCCTCTGAAACCCACTTGATCTTCATGAATACTGTAATGCTGTTACTTTTCAAACAGTCTGATAATTTTTGAAAGAGATCCCACACATATAGCTTTGAGAAAATGTCCAACAAGCTACCGGTAATTGGCCGATAGTTTTGTGGATCATTCCTACCTCCTTCCTTATAAATCAGGAAAATGAGACTCATTTTCCATCCAGAGGGAATTTGCCTGTGTTGTTTATGGTGGCCAATAAGTCATCCATGATAGGCATATACCATTCTATGTATTCCTAACCATGTCTATTCAGAAATAAGTTCTAATCAGTTCAGTAGGGCTTATTCCCAGGCAAGAGGGTTAGGATTGCAACCTTAGTTGGGTACCAACCTTTGTATAATCATTACAGCCCACTGCTAATAAAACCAATCAGAAAATGGAGGCATATATTTCCTCCTCCTGTAGTAAGTAACTACTGTTATTGAAGCCTTTGTTAACAAATTAATAACTACTTCTACATCTTCAGTATTAATATATCCCTTAAGATAATTTAAAAGTTCAAGAACTAGAGAACTGCAGGGAACTTATATCCTTTCTGTTCTGCATTTTTCCTCACCAATCACCAAAAAGGGTTAATCTTTTTACATATCAAAAAATATGCAAATAATTAGCATGCAAATCTCCATGGCATTGACTGTAATTTTAAGAAAGATTATAAATCAATTTCAGTTTAAATGCAGAGTCAAATGCAACTGATGTAGAGTTTGTTCAAATTTGTGGCAATTAGATTCCTCCTTACATTATTATCCATCCATAGCCTGACTCCATCTGGTAGCCTAAACTCTAAATTAAATTATTGATTCATTTATGATTGGCATGGAGATGCATCTTGATGTTCTTGGGGACAACAATACTCAACAACATTCAGGGAGCGGGGAGGGGAATAAACCCCACTTGTGGTTTTACCCTCACAGCAACTTTGTGAGGTAGGCTGTGTCAGCCACTCCCTCTCTCAGCCTAACCCAACTCACAAAGCTGCTGTGAGGGTAAAACCAACAAGTGGGGTTTATTTTCTCCTCCTCCCTCCCAATCCACTTTTCCTTTTGTGTCATGTCACAGCAAGTCTGACTGCTCTGGGAGCCTTATGGGGGCTAAAGGGTGAGATAAAAATGCTTTTAACGAACAAAATGAGAGAACCCTTGAGCCCACTGCCTTAAGCAACCTGGAAGATTGTTGAGATACAAATGTAATAATTAAATAAATTGGCGGGAGCATATTACTATTATTTCCACTGCACCTATACCACTGCTTGCCCAGCTGTCACTCATAAGTAAACCAGGACAGTTTATCTCATAGCATTGTCAGGGAGTGTAACAACGTGTCCTAAAAGAACCACCAAGGGAATGTCTATTTTTAACCATTACCTTTTAAAAAATTTAATTGACTTGTGGTCTTTTTCGTGCATTGGGCTGCACGCAAATACATGTATTGAAGCCTCAGCGGCTGCTGCTTCAATACAAACACAGCTTTGGAATGGGATGACCGGAGGCAGCTGGAATATCTAACTACCCCCTCCCTTGTTGATTCCCCCAGGGGGGACAGGACACCTTTACACCAGTTGCCAATGTGTGCTGGGAGGAATGTGATAGGGGAAAGCATATTGGGGAGTGACTTGGGAAAGCATCCGGCAAGAGAAGGATTAAGCATTCATAAGAACCTAAGAAGAGCCCTGCTGGATCAGACCAAAGGCCCATCTAGGCAGGAATCCTGTGCTCACAGTGGCCAAACAGATGCCCATGGGAAGCCTGCAATCAGGACCCAAGTTCCCTGACACTTTCCCCACCTGTGATTCCCAGGAACTGGCATTCAGAGGCATACTGGCCTCCTCCCAACACTGGGGTCCAGCTCTGAGGGCCTTCTGGCAGTTCCCTCACTGTGAGAAGCTAGGTTACAGGGAACCAGGCAGAGGGCCTTCTCAGTAGTGGCACCCGCCCTGTGGAACACCCTCCCACCAGATGTCAAAGAGAAAAACAACTACCAGACTTTTATAAGACATCTGTAAGACATCTTTTATAAGACATCTATATAAGGAAGCTTTTAATGTTTAATAGACTATTGTATTTTAATATTCTGTTGGAAGCCGCCCAGAGTGGCTGGGGAAACCCAGCCAGATGGGTGGGACATAAATAATAAATTATTATTACAGTGGTACCTTGGGTTACAGATGCTTCAGGTTACAGATTCCGCTAACCCAGAAATAGTACCTTGGGTTAAGAACTTTGCTTCAGGATGAGAACAGAAATCGTGCAGCAGAGGCGTGGCGGCAGCAGGAGGCCCCATTAGCTAAAGTGGTGCTTCAGGTTAAGAAGAGTTTCAGGTTAAGAACGGACCTCCAGAACAAATTAAGTTCTTAACCCGAGGTACCACTGTATTATTATTACTTTAGGGGAAAGTTATACATTTAATCAGTGCTTTTTTCTTTAAAAAAATGTTTAGGGGCATTCTCATTTTGACTCAAGAAAATGACCGTTTTATAGTTCAAATTGGGAAAAATAAATACAGTAAATGGACAAAGGTACAAAGAACATGTATTACTTCATATTACACAGCTGACAGCTCACAGTAACTTCCACATTGGCATGAGGTTGTTTGCACTAACACGCTTCCGGTGAGATTCAGGAATGACTGAGAAAGAAAGCCACCATCGGAGGTGGTAACAATGAAACTGACCAATCACCATGCTAGATTCCAACTCCTACTTCACACATTAAACGCCCGCTTCCGTCTGAGACTCAGGAAATGAGGCTGCCATTAGGGGTAGCAACGCAACTGACGATTCACCATACTAGAGAATCTTCTCCTGTTAGATTCACAAAATGTTTGGGGGTATGCGTACCCCTGCATCCCCCCAGAAAAAAGCACTGCATTTAATAAATAAACAAATGAAATACTGCCTCCTCAGGCACTACTGGCAGAACCTATCCCTCGCGCTAGCAGCCACTTTCTCTTGTCTGTCCTGAATCTTCCAATGTTCAGCCGTGAATTCTCACAGTACGAGGAAGGGAGAGAAAAAGCTTTTCTATTCACATTCTCCACACCTAATTCAGTCAACTCACAACTTGAACATTTTAAACTTGAATTTGCTCAGTTCAGTTTTACATGGTTGACAGCTGGCCAGTTGAAATCGCACAAATTAAATGCATACAGTGTGGAGAACTGATCTCGGACAGCCTTGTGAGATCTCGCAGGAACCTTCCAGATCCTGATAAGCAAGGTGGAGAACTTAAAATAAAAGCTGGCTCCAGAAAGGAAGGATGCTTGCATGGGGAGGTTACAAGTTGTTTGGATTGCATAGATGTGGTTTTTGTATATAATGAGTCATCCCTCAAACATAACCCACACACAAGATGCAAGTCGACTGTGCACCTCTATCATGCACTCCCATACTAACTTAAAATAAAAATATAAAAAGAGAGCCCCAAAGGTGGTGACGTTTTCTCATAGGCGGGGGTTTGCTCTAGCCGCTTGATCATTTTATTCCCAGTTTTCTGTACCTTTCCCAGCTCTACAATATTCCTTGCCTTGCCATCTCTACTCACAGCCAGACATTCCTTCAGATAAACGCACACACAGTGTACTCTTCAGTTTCTATGCAGAAGGAGCTGTGGTACCATCAGGGTAGGACTTCGTGGCAGAGGCCCAGGGACCCAACCATTCAGGGCTGGCTTACAACATTTTGCAGAAAGTGAACTTAATATGCATTACTATCTAAAGAGCCCTTCCCCCAGGAGATCATTAAATTCAGAGTCTAAAATTACTTAATGACAGCACTGAAGAGGAGGAATATTTCAGAACATGCAGTGTCTATTCCTGCCCACCAGCCCCCCACATTGCTGCAACATCAGAAGTTTCCCTCTTCTACAGAATAGTGAAGCATCCTTATCACCTCTCTCACCTGTAGAATCAGGCGCTTCCCTTTGAGAAAGTTTCCTTTCAGATTCACTTTCGTTATATGCAACAATTAACCAGGAGTGATCATGAAAGCAACATCTATGCTGGAGTCTACTTTGGCAGTTGTAAACATTCATTTACAATTTGTTTAAATAGACATTATTTCTAAGGTGTGCTTTATATATATAGCTAGTTTCCCTTCATTTAACTTCACAGGAGATGAAGTATCAGCTAGCAACAGACAAGATCCCTACCTGCCTATTTTCAGTGAGTGACTCAATTGCACACCCCGGGCTTGGCATTTAATTTTTTTGCAGCAGAGACCTAGTCATAAAGAGATCAAAGCTGAATGGCAGACTAGAACACAGTAATTGTACCTGTGGACAAAAGAGAGCTTTCATGGGGATTAAGACCCAAGAGACCAGGTTCCTGACAGGGTCCAATTCAAAACATCAGCTGTTTTTTCCTCTTTTGAAAATGCTTCCTGGTCGTGCACCAAGACTATATTGCAAAGTAACTTCATTTTAATCTTTTCCCTAGTAGCACCTGCCCTGTAGTTCTGCCTCAATACACAGGACAGAGACTACACTAATAATAATAATAATAATAATAATAATAATAATAATAATAATAATAATAATTTATTATTTATATCCCGCCTATCTGGCTGAGTTTCCCCAGCTCACAATTGAGTGTTAAAAACAATACAGCATTAAATATTAAAAACTTCCCTAAACAGGGCCTTCCCTAAACAGGCCTTCAGATGTCTTTTAAAGATAAGATAGCTACTTATTTCCTTCACATCTGAAGGGAGGGCATTCCACAGGGTGGGCGCCACTACCGAGAAGGCCCTCTGTCTGGTTCCCTGTAACCTCACTTCTCGCAATGAGGGAATCGCCAGAAGGCCCTCAGCGCTGGATCTCAGTGTCTGGGCTGAACCTTGGGGGTGGAGACGCTCCTTCAGGTATAAGGTCAACACCAGCACTTTGAATTGTGCTCAGAAACGTACTGGGAGCCAATGCAGATCTCTTAGGACTGGTGTTATGTGGTCCCAGTGGCCACTCCCAGTCACCAGTCTAGCTGCAGCATTCTGGATTACTGCAATTGCAGTTTCCAGGTCACCTTCAAAGTAGCCCCACATAGAGCGCATTGCAGTAGTCCAAGCAGGAGATAACTAGAGCCTGCACCACTCTGGCGAGACAGTCTGCAGGCAGGTAGGGTCTCAGCCTGTGTAACGGGTGGAGCTGGTAGACAGCTGCCCTGGACACAGAATTAACCTGCGCCTCCATGGACAGCTGCGAGTCCGACATTACTCCGAGGCTGTGCACCTGGTCCTTCAGGGGTACAGTTACCCCATTCAGGACCAGGGAGTTCTCCACACCTGCCCACTCCCTGTCCCCCAAAAACAGTACTTCTGTCTTATCAGGATTCAACCTCAATCTGTTAGCCGCCATCCATCCTCCAACTGCCTCCAGGCACTCACACAGGACTTTCACCGCCTTCACTGGTCCTGATTTAAAAGAGAGGTAGAGCTTAGAGCAGGGGTGGAGAATCTGTAGCCACCTAGAGACTGTTGGTCCCCAATTCTCATCAGGTCCAACCAACTTGGTTAGTGATCCAAGATGATGGAATCCCTGATGTAGAGTTTATGGGAGAAGGCATGCAATTTCATTAAGAAATTTGAGGTTTTCGTTTTTTTCACACAGCTGGAGATGAAGTCAGACCTAGGCCTATTTATGTTTAAAAACCTACTTCTTTAGGTTTTTTTTTTAAAAAAAAAAATACTGTGGAGGAAGGTAGAATGGCTCAGTGGCTCATTAATTGTTTTAAAATACAACGCAATGAAGGAAAGCGAAAGGAATAGGCATTTAAAAGTCTGAGATAACAATTGCTTGATGCAATGCCAGATAACCTCCCCACAAGGAAACCAGCATGAATGCCTAATAAACTGGTCAACTGAAGCAACCTTAAAGCCAAGACACTGCCATGTGTCCCTGCTTCATAGAGAAGAGAAGCAAGGTTGTCAGTTTTTCAGCTAGTCCTTGTAGCTGTGCCTTTAAAAATGGTTTGGAATGCAGCTGTAGTTTTTGCATGAGGATAGCTCTTGCAGCACAGGGGGCCCTAAGTGGATGGGACCTTTGGAGCAAGGAAAAAAACCATTCACCTTTTTGAATAAGCTCCACTCATCAGCTTCACCCACTGGTTGAGTTGTTTGTGTACATTTTAACCAACAGGAGGTATGTGAGAAAGGGTTGAAGCTGGTCAAAGCAGACAAGGGTTATAAAAACAAGATCAAATTAATTTTAGGTGCGATTCATAACTTTGGGAATAACAAAAATCTAGGAAGTGGTACTTCCAGGGGAGGCAAAAATATGATGCATGTTGGCATTGAATGTTACATTTTGCTCTGTAGTGAATTAGGGCACCCCAGGCAATAAAGTCGCTGAAATAATTAAGGTGGCCATTCTGCCACAAATGCATTCCACTAAATGCCTGCCTGGACCTTTAAGCCCTTAAAGTGTCCTTCATGCCAGCTGAGCCAGAAGAAGTGCAAGTGTTACTAATGAGCTACCTACTTTCCATCTGTCTGGGGTCCGAATGTAACTTCACTCCAGTCTACCAAAGTGAAGCCAGGATCATCTTCCTGTCTCTGCTCTGACCATATTACTTTCCCCCAACACCTGCCCTGTCATATCATCTCGCCTTCCATTATCAGGTTCACGTTTCTCTCCTCTCCACCTTACTGGTATTGTCCATTTCACAACTGTGTCTTCTCTCTCATTTCTCTCCACCTCTCCTGTTGACCCTCTTTTCCTCTCCACCCATTATAGAAGCAGGTAAGTTAGCTAGGTGAAACCATGATGGAGCAAAGTAGCAACTGCATTCTTTCCATAAAAACAGATGTCACCTGATCAAAAAGATGACTGCTTCCTTTTGGCTAGGATATGGCCAACTGCAATGACTGGATGCAATACTGCTATTTAAAACAGATGTTTCTAGCTTAAGGGTTTAGCAGTAAAGATGATGGTGGTGATTTGGAATGTTTTCCATGAGAAGAAGGTAGTATCAGCAAGAGAACAAGTGACTTAAGTGTTGAAGAAAGTTCAGCAGTGGGGCCAGGAGCCCAGGGCAAACTACCTTGCCTCCCCCATTAGTGATGTAACAAATTCCATGCTCCCAGGTAAACTAACGCTAAACAGCAATAATAGGTATGCAAGCAGAAAGCCATCAGGGTTGTAGGAGCCATTCAGTGCATTGCACAAAATGCCATATGTATGACTATCTGCCTGTTGACAGAGGTCATGGGTGCAACGAGTTCACGGCCCTTGGAGAATGAGTTCCTTCCCTTGAGGCCACTTAGCTCCCAAAGTATAGCATAGCACACTTTGTTCTTGAAAAACCTGTTAGCTCGCAATTTCCTCTACCTTCTGGAGTGGGTGAGGAGAGATGGTGCATTATCAGGACTAACAATGAAATGATCAAGTGGTCAATACCATCTAGTGAACATATGAAGAACCCAAAGGCCTATCTAGTCCAGCATCGTGTTCTCACAGTGGCCACCCAGATGCTTGTGGGAAGCAACAGCACTCTCCCTACCTGTGATTCACGGGAGCTGATATTTAGAGGCATCTTGCTGTGGTGGATGACCTTTGCTCCGAAAAGTGTGGTCAAAATTAAAGGGTTCAGGAACTCAGACCAGACCAAATTCCAAATTCCAAACCATACACAGACTTTACTAAAGCAAAACTCTATGAGACATAAAAACTCCAAACAATTACACAGATTAAAATACTCAGAAGGTAAGAAAACAACAAACACTAACTTACCCAGCTAATTAACATAATCGCTAACACTTAAATCTCAGTAGGCTGAGCAACAGAACAAGATACTGTCAAAAGCCCAAATTGACACTGACCTCAGCTTGGCTGGCTGCCAAGAGCTCCCACCAATCCAGGTTTTATGGGAACTTAGACCATGGGCATTCCCGTCTTCCAGCCAATTACCTTGTGACACCGGCCTTGAAGCCTTAACGGGAGACAGCTGTATGGAAGCTCACTATTTCTGAGGGTCTAACCCAGCCTTTCTCAACCTGTGGGTCCCCAGATGTTGTTGAACTACAGCTCCCATCACCCCTAGCTAGCAAGGCCAGAGCTCAGGGATGATGGGAGTTGTAGTCCAACAACATCTGGGGACCCACAGGTTGAGAACCACTGGAACCCATTTCCATAAACGAATCTTAAAGGGCCAATAGCACCAAAATTGCCTAGGGCTGCCATACATTACCAGGAATTCAAAGGTGGAATTGATGTCTGGGGGGAGTTTCCAAAAGGCAGAGGTTTATCCTGGACTTTCGGGGTGTTCTCGTTTTTTAAATATGGCAACCCTAATATTGCCTCCAGCATTGAAGGTAGAGCATAGCTATCATGGCTAGTACCCAAGTTGGTGGCCACTGCCACCTCCCCATTCACTTCATTCACTAGAGACAGAAACCAAACAGCTGGTGACTGCAGCAATAGCATTGGCTCTCATTTTCTCTGTATCTCTTCGCAGCCCAATCTGTGCTCAAGACCTGTGTGCTGACAGCTGAAACCTCTGAACAGTTGGAATGTTCCCAAGCCCGTGATGCCACAGGAACTCAACCGGTGGATAAAAGCAGCGGAGAGTGTCTGGGGGGGGAGTGAACCCAGAGCTCCTTCTGACAGGAGCTGGGAAGGTTTCAAAACGATTTTGGTCTTGGAATATTAGATGAGCATTGTGGGATCAAGCTGTAGGAAAGCAGCTCTCCATAGTGCTATGGTAACCTCTAAACCAGGCATAAAAGAATTCTGATAAGAATTCAAAACAACTTGAACTAACCCAGTGTTCTTCAGCCTTAGATGTTGCTGGATTACAACTCCCATCTTTCCTGACCATTTGGCTAGGCTAGTTGAGGATGATGGAGTTGCAGTCCAGTAACATCTGCAGACCCAAGGCTTAAGAACACCAAAACCAACCCACATCTCCCCATGCTGAGGCACAAAGAGTGTCCATGAATGTCCCAAGGTCCTTCATAAGTCTTTAAGACGTAAATGCTCCTGATCTGGTTTCAGGCTAGGAGTATTTACACTTTAAGGGCTTATTCTTTGAGCTCCAGAAAGACAGGTGGACTCCTGGTTCTTCTTACCACCAGTGGAGAAGTGCATCTGAAGAAGGAGTCCCAAATCACAGCTGCTTTTTTTAGACATGGACAGGCAAGCGACAAGGGTTGCTTGCCAAGGGAAATGACCTCTAAGAGAAGGGAAAAGCAAGAGATCCCTGTGTGACCTGGCACTGTAAATCCAGTCTGCAGTTTGCTTCCGGATTACCAGCTGAAATAGGCAAAGCTCCACCGCAGGAAAGCTAGAAGCCAGCTGGTATTTCAGCTGTAGATTATAGAATTACACAATTTGCTAAAGCAACCCCTGGTTGGCAACGACCCCACGAAGTACATAAATAGAATTCTGCTCTTTGTAAGACTATTTCCTAATATATAGGGGAGAAATCGCAGTACTGTTACTCTCCTTAATTATATTTCTCTCCAGGCTCCCATTTTATGCAGCTAAACCAGGTGCCTTTTTCATAAAAGCATTAGAACTGAAGCTAAGATTTGCAGCAGGAATTCATAGAATCATAGAATGGTAGAGTTGGAAGGGACCGTGAGGGTCATCTAGTCCAACCCCCTGCAATGCAGGGATCTTTTGCCAAACATGCTGCTTGACTGAACCCATGACCCTGAGATTAAGAGTCTCATGCTCTACTGACTTGTCTAAAGAAGTTGGCATTTGCATGTTGCAAGCTCAAGAAGTTATCACAGATATCAAACACTTTTCAAGTTGCAAGTGGCTACTGCAGTTTACATTCTAAACATGGAAAGGAACGATATCAAGCAAATATCGAGCGCTAGTGCTTGTAATATGTTACTTCCTCCTCTCTAGGAGAAGAAACATTTACAAGTGTAGTTAATAAATGCATGCATATTTATAAATGTCTGTACTGGATCTAAACTACAGAGACTCACAGCCACAACACTGAAATAAAATGTTAGATTTACTAACATAAAGCAATCCTCTTGTTGACTCTTATGGCTACACGGACAAAGTAGACAAAAGTACAGTGGTACCTCAGGTTAAGTACTTAATTCGTTCTGGAAGTCCGTTCTTAACCTGAAACTGTTCTTAACCTGAAGCACCACTTTAGCTAATGGGGCCTCCTGCTGCTGCCACGCTGCTGGAGCACAATTTCTGTTCTCATCCTGAAGCAAAGTTCTTAACCCAAGGTAATATTTCTGGGTTAGCGGAGTCTGTAACCTGAAGCGTATGTAACCCGAGGTACCACTGTACCAAGAAAAGGTATGGAATCATGTTGGGGGGGGTGGAGTCTGCCCAGCTTGAGAATTTCTTTGTTGCAGCACATGGGAAGGCTGTGGTGGTGAAGCTATGGCTGGCTGAAATGCCAAAATGTCACAGAGGTGTCAGGAAAATGGAGGGGCCCCCCCAGCTTTCAACTGGCTGAACTGCTCTGATTGATATCAATCTGATTGATATTGGCTGCTTAGATGCAACTGAAGAGCAGGGCTCAGAAAGAGGCTTTGCAATTGACCAAAATAAAAATGAGCAATCAAAAAGTGGGCTTTCCCTACCTTTTTTTTTTTTTTTGTATTATTGAACTTGTGGCAAGCTGGCTTGAGGATCATGCGATTAAAAGATGGAGTATAAATACTCCAAATAAATAACTATATATATTTTTAGATGCTAAGTCCATATAATAAAAATGGGGGGAATGGAAAGAATCCAAGTGAAGTCAAGTCCACCTAACACACTTAAAATTCTGAAGCTTCAACAATGTTCAGAAAGAAGAAACTCTCCTATGGGTATCTGCCTGCCTGCCTGCCAGCTAGCCCAGCCCCCTTCACTGAGCGATTGCATGTGGGAGATGGAATCAGAGTGCACAGTAATGCTGATTAGAAGGCGAGATGATCTAATACATGTGCCATCCGTCAGCACCTTAATCCTTTGACGCCGTCGAACTGAGCAAACTGAGGTGGCAGTCAGTGCTCATTTGCCGAAACCCTAGCTAGCATTGGCGCTAGGGAGAAAGACTGAAAGTTCCTGTGCCATTTGTGGAAGAGGAATTTTCAGATGAAGCTTTACCCAACCTTGAGTGACAGGCTATCATATATTCCATTTTCTACACTGGCAACCCATGTGATGCAGTAGCTAAAGGGTCCGACTGGGATCGGGGAGCCCAGAGTTCAAATTCCCACTCAGCCACGAAACTCACGGGCGGTGCAATAATGAAGAAGCTAGGGGCGTCCAGAGGCAAAATAGGACAGAACTCCTGCACCCCTAATAGTTGTGTGCAAGGTAGAATTTCAGCAGGTGTAGCTTGTCACACTACGCTAGGGGTGGGGAACCTGGGACCCTCCAGATGTTGCTTCTGCTACTACAGTTCCCATCATCCTGACCACTGGCTATGCTGGCTGGGGTTGATAGAATCTCAAGTCCAACAACATCGAGAACAAGGCTGACCCCCCAGATCCTGTTGGACTACAACTCCCATCAGCCCCAGCCATGGGCAGTGGTCAGGGATTATCTGGATGATACCACTTTAGTTTGCCAGCACTGTGCTGAACCTACTGAAGTGTCCTCTTCTACACAACTATTAATGCACAGCTATTAATTTTGTATCTGGTCACCATATATTATCATAGTGATGGTTTAAAAAAGAAAAACTAAAGCTTTAGCTTGGCAGTGTCTCTCACAAATTAGAAGCTGGTGGATGTCCTCACAATAGCTCCCTACCCACAGACTATTTGAAGCTCGTTCCTGTTGGCCTCTACTATTTCCTTATTAAACTGAACTACATATTTCCTTGAGTCCTTGGCAGTATTATTTAAAGTTTCTGACAAGAGAGCAGGTTACTTGCAAGAACCTCAGATAAAATAGGATTTCAGCACCTGCCACATCCTGCCACATCCACGGATTTCAGGGCCACAACCGCAGAGGGGAGGGCTAAGCTCCTTCGTAGGTATTCTGCCCCCCATATTTATTTTAATATGCACATTAATGGCATTAATGTCCTTAATGTCAAAGTGCTTAGTTCTCAAGGATGGTCACATTATTTTGGCATTCAAAGCAAAATAAAAATAAAAATCCCTGTGTATGCCTCGCTCTGGCAGCACAACAATAATACATTAAATAACTAACCATTTGCTATTCCCAAAATCAGCCTAAATGGAGGGCCAGCACAGAGTGTGTTGCAAGTAAGCGAGCATATTTATTTTATCGAATTTTCAGATTTCTTCCCTGCCCTCTGCTGTAAATTCTCAGAGTGGGTTACAGCAATGTAATAATACAATTAAAAAGAAGTAAAACAGTTTATATATAATTATAAACGGGATGTAACGTATTCCAAGCAGGAGCAATAAGTAACAAAGAGCTCCCCCACCCCCACATATACTATACCATGGTTAGTATATGCTGTTATTTTTTCTTTCTCTCACAACCATTTGCCCATTCTCTGCCCCTCACCATTTCTTCCCCCAGGGTGCAGCCACCAGGGCTGGCTCAAGACATTTTGGCACCTGAGGCAAACCACAAAATGGCACCTCCCTCCCACCAGGGAAGAAGGGGTGAGTGAAGATCTACATCAGTGTGGTAAGAATTCACCTCTATTCTTACCACATCAGGAACAAGTGGGGGAGAATAAAGATCAACACCAGAACAGGGCTGAGAGAAGAACAAGAAGGGAATCAAATCAACCTTAGCTGGCACTTCAACTGGGAATCAAAGGCCGTTGTGGGGTGGAACAGGCCTAATCTGAATTACACTGGGCAGGTACAGAGCCTGAGGGACCCCTGAGGGCAAGCCTCACCATTTCCTCCTTAGAGGTGGGTAGAGATAGTGGTACCTCTGGTTGCGAATGAGATCCGTTCCAGAAGCCCATTAGCAACATGAAAAGAGCGCAACCCGCAGCGGCGCGTCTGCGGTGTGAGGTCACGATTCGCCACCTGCGCATGCGCGTGATGTCATTTTGCGCGTCTGCGCATACGCGAGCGGCGAAACCCAGAAGTAACCCTTTCTGGTACTTCCGGGTTGCCACAGGACGTAACCTGAAAGAACGTAACATGAAGCGGACGTAACATGAGGTATGACTGTACCTTCTTTTCACCAAGAGGCCGCTGTGGAGGCAACATTGGAGGGGGGCTCCCAAGGAGGAGTTAGATCCAGTCTCCAAGGAGTGCTCTGCAGGCTCCAATGAGTGCCCTGGGCACAGCAGTGGCACTGACAGCAAGCAATGTGTACCTTGGAGGCTGGCTGTGCCACCTCTGTGGATCCTACTGCCCGAGGCAGTTGCCTCCCCTTGCCTGATGGACAGGCCAGCCCTGGCTACCACTGATGATTTACAGGCAGTGAGGTATGCAGTTGTATGGGTAAATGCACAAGCGGCCTGTTAAACAATATTGCAAGGGTCAACTGCATGGCCAGAAACCCCCAAAATAATTTGTTCTGTCTCTGACAGTCTGACATGCAAAAATCTATGAGTTTCCCCAAAAGAACTGTTACCCACCCTGTTTGCAAAGTGTGGGTTTCCTATGGAAGGCTCGTTTTACAGCACCTGTGTTTAAAAGGCACCTAATCTCTTGATTAGCCAGGCCTCTCTCCCCAAAGCTCACTGCGTGTCATGCGAGGCATCTTGTGGCAGAGACACTTCCTGTTTGAAACAAACGAAAGCAGCGCCATAGCAAGAGACCGCAGCGAGCCACTGGGCAGGTGAAAGGCTGCTGCTTTATTTCCTAAGCCCTCATAATCCTTTGACTGAAGATTACCTAAGAACTACAAGCAGTATCCAAGTGTTACATATCTATGTTTGGTAACCAACTGTGTAGCAGCTGCCCCCTCAAAAATGGAGGTTTATTGGAATGACCAAATACATGAGATCCACAGTAGATTTGCTAACAGTGAAAGGAGAGCTGCACCATTTATTTATTTTTAAATGATATTTATTGAAGGTTTAAAATTACAGAAAAAAGTAAGAAAAAGAGAGAAAAAAGAAATTAAACAATACAAATCAATACATATAAAAAAGAACAAAGCACACAATACATCAAAGCAAAAACAAAAAAACAATTAAAAACACATCCAATATTTCCATATCTTTATCTTTCATTAACTTGTTTCATCGACCTCCTCACACCTCCCTTTTTTGTATTCTAGTTATTAATTATTTCAGCAAATCCTTTCCATCTTTCACTATTTTCTGTCATTTAATTGTCTTAATTTATTTTAACCTTATCTTACCATAAAAAACCCTAAAACTTATTTGTACATAACTCCTTATAACATTTCTACTAAAGCCGTATAGTTTCATTCCAACATTTTTCTAACACTCATTAATTTTACAATATTTCTCTAAATAATTTTTTAAACTTTCTTCCAATCTTCATCCACCATCTCTTCTCCCTGGTCTCGGGTTCTGTCAGTCCTTTCTATCCATTCCATATAGTCCATCAACCTGGTGATCTTCTGTCTGAGGCTCTTAACTCTTTTCTATGTCTCTTCTGCAGATCTTCTTCATATTTATACCTGCACTTTACTTTGTCTTCTGCTGATCTTGTTCTTAATTTCCTTCCTTTAGCACTGAGGAGTAGATCTCGGGGAGACTCCAACCTAACAATGTCTTTATCCCTTCTTGACAGGTCAGCCCATTCTCCATAGTCAGAACTAAAATCCAAAGAATATTTCAAAGCATGTTTCAAAATTCCTCCAAAGTTAAAGGCCCCCACCACTCCAATCTCCCCCTGGCCCAAAACCAGATCCCAAAAGCCAGAACATCCCTGCATAAGGGGATCTATCCAACTTTCCTTCTCCAATCCAAGCGGGACTCCATCTCTCCAAATCTGGCTTTCTCCAGATTCGGTCATCAAAAACAACAGCTTATGTTCATACAAGGCCGAGGCTCTCTCCACTTGTATTACTTGAGGTTCAACAACAACCTCCTCCTTTATCTTCTCCACAGCTTGCCATGTCAAAACAGATTCCTGGGTCGGTTCCTGAGTAGTTTCTGTATAAGTATTCACTTTTTGTCCCAAATCAGTCATTTTTTGTCCAAAATTGTCAATTTTAGTAATCATCACATCCGTCTTCTCATGAAGCTGTTCCAATAAAGCACTTGTCTTACAAAAAGCAATCACTAAGGCTTCTTCTGTCCACATTCTTGTCCAAGGTCAATGTCTAATTCTCACGGTCTTTAATCTCTGCAGCAGGAGAATTCCCCAGCTCCACTCCTGCAACAGTTTCAAAAGCACCCTCTAGAGGAAACAATTTCTATTTGTATCCGTCCTTTTAAAAGCAGGTCCAGCAACAAAGTTATTTTTGATTTTCAGATATTTTGCTCCTTTTAAGTGCAAAAGGAAACATTGGAATCAATATGTTTCTCTTATTTAACTATCTGTCAACATATGTTTTATTCACAGTCAATGAACTTTCCCAAAACGTCGGTCTTCCTGGCAGCCCGTTCCCAGGTTCAAAACAGTGGTAATTTATCTTTCTTCACACTCTCTCCTGCAGGCTTAAATAATCTAAAATCCCCCCCCCCTTCTCCTGCTTCCAAGGGGGGTTTAGTAATTTTAGCCAATGGAGATTTAATCCTTTACAAAAGACTTTCCAGACTTTAGCTTGCAATGTCTTTGCTTCAATCTATTTACAAAAGTGGAAGGCAGACTTCCTGTTTGGAACCTTCCCGCTTCGGTGCCAAATTAAGATGTTTAATAATCCAATTTTCCGTTCTACTCACGGGTAGTTGTTTAAAGTCCAATTGCCCACAGGAAAACGTCAGCACTCTCCGGCAACAGCAATGCGGCTTCACTCCGTGAAAAGAGCAGTCGATTCGAAGCACCGCGCCGCTCACCCCACGTCTCTCTGGATCCCCGAAACTGGGTTTCCCCACGAGTAGGGGAGGTGCAAAAGGTGCCAGCCGAATCCCACATCCACAGGCTTCTCCCGCCTGTGGTTTTTAATGGGTCTCCGCCTCGCCGTGGCGGTCCAGACCCTGATTTCCATGAAGCGGATTCCTCCCGATCAGAGGAAATCTGCCATTGCCGGAGGCTCTAACCCGGAAGTGAGGAGAGCTGCACCATTTAATGGGATGGGTCTCAGCATGACAATTCCAGAATGGCTGCTCTCCATTCACTTTCTAAAGCACACGTAAGAGCCTTGAGCTGTTGGTCTCTAATTAAAAGCAACAGGTACGGCTGCTGCCTCTCTCTTTTTTTGCTGCTGGTGGTTGTTCCTGGCAGAGGCCCTGTGCCTTTAACAGCTGTGGGGTGGTTGTTTAGCAGGCCAAACTTTTCCCAGCATACAAGATACCCTGGTGAGGGGATGCCACACCTGCTGAACACCTGCAGCCAAATACATTTTCTAAGTACTGTGGTTGATAGTCCCGTATTTTGGAAAGCACTTAAGGAAGTCTAGGCACCTGTGGTCTGTTGAGCCTGTAGACCAGATTCAGGCTCCACGTAGGAGATGGGAATGAAAGGTGCAAAGGGAGAGGATTCCTGGGGCAGGGTGGGGTGTGTTATTTCTTTGTTTAAATGGGGGGAAAAATCTGAACTATGACACATGGCAAGGGGTGGTGCTTAGCCCCCACTCCAGTATCACAGCCTTGATGAAAATCCTCCCACTGCTTTTAGCTCTGGACAGGAATATACCATGGACCATGGACACTGATTCTGCCTCTCTTCTCCCCCTCACCCCTCACCCACCTCCCATTTCTATTTTTCTAAAAACAATATACTGTATTTTTCTGTGTATAACACCCACCCACACACACCCTGTGTATGAGGCGACCCCTATTTTTGGCAACTCAAAATTAAGAAAATGGGGGGAGATTGCTCCCATGTATAAGACTAACCCCCCTTTTAACATTATTTTTTAGTAAAAAAAAACAACCCTAGTCTTATACATGGAAAAGTACGGTATGTATAATGCCAGATCGCCTGGTTTCCTCCTGACATGTTTACTTAAGAGAGTTCTGTACAGAGGCCTGATAATAAAAGTTCATTTTTATATCATTAATAGCAATATCATTGCTATTAATATTTATATCCCATACTTCCCCCTAAAGCAGCCCACGTTAGTGATAGAAACACCAGTTAAACATAATGTCAGACTGAAATTGAAACCAGAAGTGCCCATGGTCAAAAAGGCCTCAAACACAATGTAAATGCACCCAATGTACACACTGCGGCTTGTCGAGGTTGTTGGTGTTATTTGTTTGTGAATGATGAGGGGGGAAATTTTTCTTGAAAAAATTAAGAACTCAAAACATGTTTTTGAAATTTATATGCCTGGGAAAAGAGATGAGGCTTTCTGAACAGGGCTACAGAAGCCACTTACAGGACACGCATTGCCAAAAGAGAAGGTAGTGCATAATTCACATGTATAGAAAAAAGGGCAAATGATTGATTTGCAGTGGGGAGAATTTATCCTTCCTAATGGAAGCAGTTGCAGGACTCACCTCCTTTGCTATGTGCTAGAGACTTGAAATCTGATTAGGGTGGAGAAAAGATGAAGGTCTAAGAGGTGGGGAAAGTCCATTCTCCAGCTTGACAAGCACTGCCCTCTAGAGGCAAGATATTTTGGCCATGTACACACCATACCCCCAGAGCAAATTCAAAGCATGTTCCTCGCCTCCCAAAGAATGCTGGGAACTGTTTCTTCACTATCCTTAGTAGGTGCCGATGTGATATCAGCTGGAAACTGATTCCAGAGAGCTAGACTTACAAAAGCTAAAATCCTGGTTTGTGGGGAGGGGCAGAGCCACAGGTCACATCCACACCATGCAGTTAAAGAACTATTGTTGTTGTTGTTTAGTCGTGTCCGACTCTTCGTGACCCCATGGACCAGAGCACGTCAGGCCCTCCTGTCTTCCACTGCCTCCCGCAGTTTGGTCAAACTCATGTTTCCTGCTTGGCAGGGGGTTGGACTCGATGGCCCTTGTGGTCTCTTCCAACTCTATGATTCTATTCTATGCTGGTAGCTTCGAGAACACTGTCCAACCGTCTCATCCTCTGTCGTCCCCTTCTCCTTGTCTCCTCCATCTTTCCCAACATCAAGGTCTTTTCCAGGGAGTCTTGGATCACTGCCTTGCTGTGGCGAAGGGGCTTGAATAACTCAGAGAAGCTATGAGCTATGCCGTGCAGGGCCACCCAAGATGGACAGGTCATAGTGGAGAGTTTTGACCAAACGTGATCCACCTGGAGCAGAAACCAGCAAGCCACTCCAGTTTCCCTGCCAAGAAAACTCCATGGACAAAGACAAAGAACTATTACACCACTTTAACTGTCATGGAGGATCCTGGGTGCTGTTAAGGGTTCTGTGTATGCCCGTAACACTACAGTTCCCAGAATTCTTTGGGGGGGGAGCCATGACTCTTAAATGGGTGGTGTGCATGTAGTCCAGGCCAGGTTATTTATCCACCTATCCCAGCCTTATCTACTCTTGCTTGGCAGCAGCTCTCCAATATTCCAAGCAAAGTTCTCCATCACCTGCTACTAATCCTTTTTGAAGTGGAGGTTCCAGGGGCTGAACCTGGTATGTTCTACTTGCCACCCCTGTGCTCTGCTCTGTTCCTTTCCCATACAACAACAGGGAGTAATCATAGAATCAATCCAGTCTCCTCTCCGTGATTCTTTCCTGTACTTTTTTTTTAATGCTCATGTTGACAATTTTCATGAGTGTTCCCCCAACTGGTAATTTTGTTGTAATCTTTGAAGATTATGGTTTACAACAAGCTCACAGAATACAGCCGTACCTTGGTTGACAAGCAGCTTAGTTGCCAAACGTTTTGGCTGAAAACCGGAAGTTAATGTTCCAGTTCTCAAATGATTTTTGGAAGCCAAACATCCGGCGTTGCTTCCGATTGGCTGTAGAAAGCTCCTGCAGCCAATTGGAAGCCGTGCCTTGGTTTTCAAATGGTTACAGGAATCAAAAGAACTCCTGGAATGCATTCCGTTCATATAACAATGTACAACTCTACTTCTTCGTTTGTTTCCTAGTGGTGACTTCCTGGAATCCTTTTAGAAATTGTTGTTGTTATTATTAATTTATTTATGCCCCACCTTTCCCCCTGATGTGACTTAAGATGGGAAAGAGGTAATCACTATTAATTATCAGATTATCTGCCTTGTTCTAAATGTTCTCTGCCCATTCGATTTCTATTTGTATGTGTGCATAAATGGGGTTGTCTTTGTAATATGAAATAGTTGGGCATACCTTCATGATCCAAGAAAATTTGTCCACCTCATTGTGATAGCCATATTCAGCCTCTCTGGGTCTCAGGCTTCTTGGGGAAGTGAAATCTGGGCACAACAAAAGTGCACTCCTTGAACCCCATTTCCCCTTAGAATGGTCCAAGAGCCCTGTCCTCACTTGCTTGTGGCCACCCTAAGTGGGTGTCACTGTGCAATTGGCTTTTTTAGATTACTGTCCTGCAGCTGTTGGTGGCAGCAGGCGGCAATTGATAGCACAGAGTGAAATGACAGCAGCTGGTGGTATCAATCCGGACAAATTACTGATTGGTCCCAACTGTTCTGACCTAGATATATGGCTAAAAAGATCAAGATGGCAAATTGAAAATCCACCACCTGAAATCAGGAACCTGCACACCAGAATGCTTCAAACAGTATGCTTTTCCATTTTTACGTACACCGCTTAGAAACTTTGATTATAGATTAGTATATAGATAGCTTAAATACAATTAATAAAATGCATAAAATAAGCCAAATGTATGGTTAGTGTGAACTAGACAATCTAAGTCACTTCTTCTGAGTTCAAAAGCCTAGCTAAAAGTGAAAAACATCTTGCCTGTACTGTTCTAGAGTTTCACCATTCTAAATGTTCCAATACTTATATAATATCAGCTGTTGCGTTTGACTTCTGCTGCTTCCAAGTGAGTTGGCAGAGTTGATCTTTTAGCATGCAAATTAACATTTGCCCACTGATCTCCTAATCAATTTAAATAATCCTCTACTGGAGAATTTTGGTCTTGTTAGAGTTTAAAAGGAGATTTGTATCAAAGGAACAGACATTTAATTGATTAAATGAATAAATAGAAATAAGGGGTGCCTCACATTTACCTAACATTTGGATGCCTTGTGATCAGATTACAGTATACACCTACACAGTACACTACGTAGCATTTTTTATATTTACAAAAAATCATCAATCAATTGCATTAGATTACTTAAACAGATGCATCAAAATGTATATAAAAATATTTTGTTGACTCAGAGGAGGACATTCCAGTCTGCGGAATGTGCATGGCAAAAAAGTGTTTGCAGCTCCATATTCTCTAGCCATGGTGAGAGATTAGATGGAGCATATGCATCAGATTAAACGATCAGACAGCTGTTGGAGGGTTGCATGTCAGAAAATCTGCCCACATATCATCCTGGAACGGTGAAAAGGTGATGTGTCATTTGTGTCTGGGTTTTATGCTCGGTAATAATTTTCATTTAAACAAGAGTAACCTCTTGAAAGCTGTGTGCCAGAAGGTGACTATCCCAAACTCAAATGGTGAATTCAATTAGTTGTGTGTCATTGCTTTGAAAGAAAGGGAGGGACAATAGCAGCAAGCATTTATTATTACAGTTTAAAACAATAATTAAAAACCCCCAGATAGCTTTGAAATATATTTGGTGGTTGCTATAATAAAGATCTGGAAGAAACTGGCAAATGGGAATTAAACATTCACATTCAGTGAGGCATGTCTACATTAATAAATGTGCAGTGGGATTGCTGCAATACAATGTGCAGAAATAAGCTTTTGTTAATCTGCAATTTGATATTCCTGATCACCTGTTTGGAACATTAGAAGTTTGGTTCCAGGTACTTACTTCCTCCCACCTGCATAATAGGTGGGCTCAGATTCCAGGGGTTCAGGGGCACTTGGTGTGCTAACCATGGTGAGCATCAGCGCCAACTAAATTGCCATCCCAGCACCTGTTGGCAGGCTCAGTGGACAGGATCCTGCACTGGTTACTGGATCTGAGTTGTTCCACTGCATATGAAAGGGTACACTGAGAAGGAAATATAAATCAGCTCAGGGAAATAATATGATGCTCTTAAGTCATCCAAAATGGCAGCCGTTTCCTAGCAGTTCGAAAGCATGCCAGTGCAAGTAGATAAATAAGTACCGCTGCAGTGGGAAGGTAAATGGCGTTTCCGTGTGCTCTGGCACTTTTCACGGTCCTCCATGCACCAGAAGCAGTTTAGTCAAGCTGGCCACATGACCCAGAAAGTTGTCTGTGGACAAACGCCGGCTCCCTTGGCCTGAAAGCAAGATGAGTGCCGCAACCTCATAGTCACCTTTGACTGGACTTAACCGTCCAGGGGTCCTTACCTTGACCTTTTACCTACAAAAAGAAGCACTTTATTTCATCTGTCCCAAATTATTCAAGTTTTGTCTTTATTGGATAGCCGTGGGTACTAGTATTCATATGATTGAATGATCCTTCAACAACAAAATACCAAATCTCTATGCATAGTAAACTAGACTGTCAAAATAGAGACTATATCAGACCTCATTATTTTTCTGTAGAGAAGCATTTGTTGATGTGGCTCCCCACCTGCAATCTGAGTGGTAGAGCCCAAACGCAGATCCCCCACTTCAGTGTGAATAAGTCTTAAGTGCTGCACATGTTATCTGCAGATAATTTTGTGAGGTTTGGTTTTGGAAAGGAGTTCCAAATCCTTTGTGGCTCTTGTATTTGGAAGCCTGCTGAAAAGCTCAGAGTGCTTGTTTAAATGGTGTCTGGCTGATTCCAGATAAGTGTTGGTGATGTGCTTTTCTCAATTACTTGTGTTCAGCTCTCATTTGGCAACCAGACCATTAATTACATTTTGCGGGATTTCATCTCTCATCCTGCTAATTTGGAGAACCGGATGACCTTTCTGTCCGCCTTTTATCTCCTGCATCAATGTTTTGAAAGGTGGGGGGTGGGATGGGGTGGAGGGAGAGGAGAGGAGAGATGGTGTAATCCTAAACACTGTTGTAAAATAAAGCTTCCTGGCAGAATGGGTTGAAAGGCACACAAATCATGATTCATGCTTTTAATACAGTAGTGCAGACTACCAGCATGGAACCATAGGACAGGATCCACAAATCTCCTGAGACAGGGTGCTGTAGTGTCCTTTTCATTTTAGCAACAAACACATATACACACAAGTTAACACAAGTCGACTGCTGTCACTCTTAGTGCTTCTGGAATCTATTTGGTTGGTTGAAGCTCTAGTGTCCAGACAGATCTCCAGATTGGGGTGATTTAATCTAATCCTCATGCCTACAGACCTTACAGATTAACCCACATAATTCAAACTGTGCTGTGCTTCACAATCACAGGTACCCAGATATTACAAACGGCAGATAGTTTGTCTCGGTTATCATTTAGAATCATAGAACTGTAGAGTTGGAAAGGACCCCAAGGGCCACCTATTATTATTAGTAATTTTATATACCGCCCTATACCTGCAGGTCCCAGTAGTGATGTATTTTCCCAGTAGTGATGTATGGAAGTGAAAGCTGGACCATAAAGAAGGCTGATCGCCGAAGAATTGATGCTTTTGAATTATGGTGCTGGAGGAGACTCTTGAGAGTCCCATGGACTGCAAGAAGATCAAACCTCTCCATTTTTAAGGAAATCAGCCCTGAGTGCTCACTGGAAGGACAGATTATGAAGCTGAGGCTCCAATACTTTGGCCACCTGATGAGAAGAGAAGACTCCCTGGAAAAGACCCTGAAGTTGGGAAAGATGGAAGGCACAAGGAGAAGAGGGCGACAGAGGACGAGATGGTTGGACAGTGTTCTTGAAGCTACCAGCATGAGTTTGACCAAACTGCAGGAGGCAGTGGAAGACAGAAGTGCCTGGCGTGCTCTGGTCCATGGGGTCACAAAGAGTCGGACACGACTAAACGACTAAACAACAACAACACCTGCAGGTCCCAGGACAGTTCACAAGATAAAATTAAAACATAAAAACACAAAATACATAATCAAAATATAAGCAGAAACAGCTGAATAATGCCCCCACCCAAAAAACACACACATAAAAACAGTTAAAAACAAATTTTAAAAATTTTAAATACACAATTAAAGAGCAGTCTAAAATAATGTAATCTAGTAGAACCTCTGCAATGCAGGAATCTTTTGCACAGTGTGGGGCTCAAACTCACAACTCTAAGATTAAGAGTATCATGCCCCATCAACTGAGCTATAGTGAGTTAGTTTATTGATTTTATAACTTCACAGAATGAAAAAGAGCACCAAAGTGATTAAAAAGAAGGGGAAACCACAAAATGCCGTGATATAGGATAGGAAAAGAGCTGAAGTAAGAAGAAACTGGATAATACTTTTAAAGTGTAAAGGAAAAAAAGAGCTCACTGTTCACTAATCGCTATGCAAGGAATTGTCAAAACCTTTCCATAATAAGTTAGCTATTAGTTGGTAAACTGGCAAGATGGAAAGCTAGGCTGAGTGACATTTAATTTAATTAGACTCCTTTCTTAGGAAAAGTCTTTTGCTGAAAATTATATTAATTACCTTACGTAGGCAGGCTACTAATACAGTATTTTCTCATTAATGTTATTCATTTGAGTTGCTTCACTTTTCAGCTCATCTACTATGAATCCAAAGAACATCAATTATTCTACTTCAGCACAAAAGACAATTACAATCCCTTCTCTTGCTCTCTCAAGTGTACATCACACACACACACACAGAGAGAGAGAGAGAGAGAGAGAGAGAGAGAGAGGACAGTCCTACCCTTTGCCAGAGTGAGGCAACTGCCTTAGGTGGCAGATACTGGGAATGGCGAGCTGCACTCTCAGCTATTCCTCTGGAGCTCCTGGCTGTGTCTCTCTGTTGAGGATCAGTGGAGAAAGGAGCACAGAGAGAAGCTTTTGCCCCTTTCACATAATACTTTAACCCAGGGCCATCCAACAAAGCTGAATGTTGCAAAATCATGGAGGATAAGTCTATTTTGTCTTATGAATAAGTCTAGATAGAAGAAACATTAGGAAGAGCTCCTGGTGTTATGAACTGTTCATGTGGGATAGGTTTTAATTGGTAGGAGCGGATACATTAATTGCAATTTATCCCTCCAGGTGCCAAGGTGTGTGAGTTTCAAAATCTCATCCTTGGCTGCCAAATTAAAAGCATAGGAATTAGGCTGTAAAACCTTGTTTTCAGCAAGCCCAGCTATGAAGTAAGCTGCCTTTCCCCTTCTTACCCCACTTAACAAAGAATCAGGCCACTTGTAAAGTAAGTTTAACAATAAGATTTACTTACTTTATAATCGTGCATTGGTTCACAGCAAAGGCAGCAGCAAATCTATGAAGGTAAAATACTTCAATTTATAGTATAACCAGCTTCAGGCATTTGCCTGAACTGAAGCAAGCACTGTGCACACCTGCACTCATGGCTGGCCAAAGAAAGTGTGCTGGTCCCGGGGGGGGGGGGTACCGTGAGGCATGGTCAAAGTCCGGTCCTGGGCCGAGGATCTGGAGACTGTCCACCAAGGGGGAAGCAGGGTCCAAAGCAAGAAGCCGGGCGTGGTTGGGACCTCCAGAGAAACAGGTCTGGGTGCTGGCAGAAACAGGTTTCCAACGTCGTTGCTCCCGCAACCTGTGACCGGGCTGACTGGCCTTTATCTCCTCTGAGGCCGGGGCAGTCCTGGCCCACAGGTGACCCGCCTCTCCTGGCCTTAAGGCGAGCACTCCTCCTGAGAGAACTCAGTTCCCTCCGCCTCTCTGCCCTGAGCCTCTGCAGCTCAGGAGAGGCTGGAGGATTACTGGACCCAGGGGCAGCTTCACCTTCCCCTGACAGGGCTGGGAGAGGTGCACCTGCAGGCAATGGATCCTCAATCACCTCCGGAGCCAGAGTGGATTCATCTGGTGTCTGCTCCTGAGGATCCGGCACAGGTGCAGGCCCTTCAGATTCAAGCCCCTGCCCCAGCTCAGCCGGCCCTGGAGGCAGGGACTCCTGTGCAGGCTGGGACTCCTCAGATCCAGCTTCTGAATCAGATTCCCAGGCCATCACAGAAAGAGAGAAACAGGAAGTACTATATATCACATAGAGACCTCTCTTCCCATTGTATTTCTGTGGTCTATCAGCACTCCAGCTCTGTGGACTTGGTCCCTTTTCACGCTAACTGTTATGTACTGAAGTTCTCACCCTGGGCCAGCAGGGGGATACTGTAGATAGTCCGCATATGCAAATAAGGAATTGAAAGGGACGTTCAGTGATTGGATAGTTACAGAAAGTTGTTACTGTTGCTTTGTAGTTGAGCTCTATATAAGCAGGCTGACTGAACCCTTCAGTTCAGTTCTGTTCTGTGAATAAACAAGAGCTGTCTGAAGAATCGCTGTGTCGTCTGATATGTTTGCCCACAACTTAACACTAACCAGCAAGAATACACATTTGTTAGCTTTGTTTGTCCACAGGTTTGTTTCTCCCACAGTTTGATAGTAGAAAGGCCCTTTCTCAGGAGACAGCAGACTCTCCTTCATTAAAAGTTTTTAAGAAGAAGGTTGGTGGCCACCTATTAGGGGTGCTGTAATAGTGGGATTTGTGTCATTGATAAGAGATCAGCCTCCTCTGAAGTCCCTGCCAACTCTATGATCCTATATAAACTTTTCAACCCACAGGATTTAAGAAAGAATGCATATTTTTTTAGATCAGATTAGATCCAGGTGCTGTTGAACTACAGCTCTCATCATCTCTGACCATATACCATGCTAAGCCAGAGCTCATGGGAGTTGGAGTACAAAATCCAGCTCCCCAAACCTTCTTTAGAGCCATTTTCTTGAGTAAGGATGCAGAGCATTTTGTCTAATCTCAAAACCGCACAATTTTAATCCATTTCAAATTCTTATTTGTAAGAAACATAGAACACTTGTAAGACATCCTATCATATTTTGATAGTGTAGGAAGGCACAATTTATTTAGGTAGACTAGGTGCTCGAAATGCAATGCAAATTGTTTTGATTTCTTAACGCTGTTTGGGCAGCTATGAAGAGAACAGTAATGGCCCAGACTATTTTCCTAGGCTTCCTTCTGAGAAGGATAATTACTACAAATATTGCAGCAGCCACCCACAATGAGGATCTCCATTCGGGTATGAAAAAAACATATTGAATGAAAAAAAACAGAAGGGATTGCACTAGAAAATGTGTTAATAACACTCCTATGAAATTAAATAGGCAATTCGCACCATCTACTGAAATTATAAAAGGAACAATTGTTGTAACTAGCACTGAGCTATATTAGACTATTTTTCTAGTTTGATTGCATGAGCACAAAAACTTACTGGGCACAATCCACAAAAAGCATGTTCTGTATCACAGTGCAAGCCAACTGCAATGAGCAAGAGCCATTTGGGAACAGCCCAGGACATTTTACTGCTTAGCTCAAAGAACAAAATGCTTTCCCCTCTTTCTTCCATTTGCAGAAGCTGACCAGACTGGCTGTGAAATATTACTTTAGCCCTGGTGACAAGACAGTGTACTCCATTCAACCTGAGGGTCTCAAGCTAGCTTAAGGATACAAGTTGGGTTGCCAGGTCAGGAGCACCCCAGACCCTGAAATTTCAGGGTCCAAACCTGAAACCTAGGGGCGGCCCATGATGATGTCATGGGGTGGTTCCCCAGTGATGCCCCAGGACAGGCCCTGGAGATGGAGGTTAATTAGGAGAGGAGGGCAGACCCAACCAGAGTGTCTATGCTGCACCTTTTACTTGCTACATTCTGACCTCCTGCTCAGAACTAAAGCCTTTGACCTCAGAAGACCCTGAGTTGGAGAACACTTCCTCTGGGTCCAGTTTTGGACCTTGGCCTGGTTCTGCCATGTGCTGAGTTGATGAAAAAGTCTCAGGGCAAGAGCCAAAGCATCTTTTCCTTTTGTTGGGTCCCTTTGGTAGAAATAAAGACTAAGAATCAGAATTCTACTCCAACCAAAGAGAACATGGATGAGGAACTTGTGGTCCTCCAGTTAGTTTTCCATCATTCAGCTTCACTAGATGTCTGCAAGTTCTAGTATAATGAGGAAGCGGAGAAGGAGTTTTCACTAGTGGCGTTCTCCTTAGCTTGTATAATTTTATATGCCTTTATTATGTCTCCTCTTACACACCTTTTCTCTGAACTAAAAAGCTCCAAATATTATAGCCTTTCCTCATATGGTTCAAAAGATGATCCATATTTATTAGCCACATTGCGTGACTTCTTGCAGAACTTTCAGAATAGGCATTAAATTACTCCAAAGAGGCTCTTCTGCCCGGCCCAGGTTTATTGAGCCGTCTCCAGCATGACTGCAAAATTGGATCTGCTCAAGATGTTCCACATATGAATCCAGATGATGCATCATTTTAACAGGAGATGGAAGTGCCATCCTAATTTCTAGGAAATATTAACAGTGGAGCAGGAAAAACACACACACACAAACCTCTGTGTAGGTTCTAGCACTCAAAAACTGAAGAACTCTCGGGCGTTTCTTAATTAGAATTGAAGCAGCTGTTGCAAATCATCCTTCATTATACATACTGAAAGTCTGAGGAGCCAAAAATGTCTGCACCATATCTGTGCATAATGGAATAAATTACTTGCCTTTCCAGAGTGTCCTATATGCCTTCTGTTGATTTCACACATTACACCAGCAAGAAAGGTGGATTTGTTACTGAATTTGTATACTGAACAAGAAGCTGAATCCCAGCTGCCAAAGTATGATAAACGTGTTCATCATAATGCACATCACATTCAAACGTTACATTTTTAGATGTACACTTCAAAAATTTTAAAACTAAAACCACAAATTGTTCAGTGGGAATGTCATGATTTTATTATTGGCACAAAAAGGTGGAGGTCTGGAAGCAAAACTGTTAGTTTCTTAGTTTCTATAGCAGTAGTCTCTATAGTAGTAGTAGTAGAAGGGAAGATTTGGACCTTTGGACCTCTAAATGTTGGGTTACAATTCTCATCTTCCCTAGGATGGTGAGAGGGAAGGGGGGTTTCCAGCTAACCTACCCCTGCCTTTGGAAGCCTTATAAGAAGATGCTGCAGGAGCAGTAGTGTGAGCCACACCATGCAAGAAGTATGTCTAGGACCAAGCTGAAACTGCCAAGCTCCCTGGTTCTTTTTGCTGTTCCCCTACGAAAAAATTCACTGCACGCAATTGACACCATGTAGCATCTGTAGCAGCACAACCGGATGTCTTCATCTGCCCCAACTGCAACAAAACATGTCTCTCCCATATCAGTTTCTACAGCCGCAGCAGGCACTGTAACTCAACAATGGTTTGACTTCATCCCCAAAGGTACACTCCTCTATTGTCTCCTAAGACAGATGGATGCCAACAAGTTCTTGCCATGGTTGATCCTGAGATGTATTCCTGTTCTCTTTGTTCTAAGCCACTTTGAGCATGATTCTGTTTGTGGGAAACTAAAACTAAGAATGAATGAGTCCCTAACCATTGGATGTAAAGGGGTAGGAAAATATGAAAGTGTGCTTTAAACTACAGAGTGATCAACATTGTGCATCAAAGATTATCTGACAGCTCAACCTAAATTCACACAAAGCTCCTATGCAACGCCTTGAATAACTCGCTGTCTTCAAACCCTGCACATTGCATTCAGCTGAATGCACTGTAATCCACTCCACGTAGATCACCCTGGGAGGATTTAGGATCTTTGGCCACAGTCCAGCATAGAGCAAAGCAAGCCCACTGACCCATATGACTCAGTAGGTGAATCTGTTGGGGCAGTCAGCACGTGGACAGGAGGATGGTTTAACGTGTTGTAATACAATGGTGTATTGTTTTAAACTTGCAGGAATAGTCACTGGCAGTTACTAGGATTAGCCACACGAGGGCAAAAGGCTTGCTGTTGAAAAATAAACAAGAAAGCTATTTTCGTCCTTAGACTTCAGGACAACCTTCTGGTGGAAGGCAATCCGTTGTTTCTTGGTATTTTATTACTTACAGGATCGGAAGGTTTTAGATAACATCACAGAAGCCAAATAAGTCTAAAGTAGTGAAAAGCAATAAATAAAATACCTCTGTCGCATTTTAACAATGTTGAGAATGCATACCCTCCAACAGTTCTCTGATGAAAGTAGGGACATCCTATTTTATTTTATTTTATTTTATTTTATTTTATTTTATTTTATTTATTATTATTATTATTATTATTATTATTATTATTATTATGAGATCCAGCACCAACGGCCTTCTGGCGGTTCCCTCACTGCGAAAAGCCAAGTTACAGGGAGCCAGGCAGAGAGCCTTCTCAGTAGTGGCACCCGCCCTGTGGAACGCCCTCCCATCAGATGTCAAAGAGAAAAACAACTATCTGATGGTTAGAAGACATCTGAAGGCAGCCCTCTTTAGGGAGCTTTTTAATGACTGATGTTTTAATGTATTTTTAATCTTTGTTGGAAGCCACCCAGAGTGGTTGGGGAAACCCAGCCACATGGGCAGGGTATAAATAAATTTATTATTATTAATTAATTATTATTATTATTATTATTATTATTATTATTATTATTATTATTATTATTATTATCCCACCCATCTCACTAGGTTGCGCCAGCACCTTCCAACATATATAAAAACATCATTAAACGTTAAAAACACTTTCCTATGCAGGCCCGCCTTCAGTTGTCTTCTAAAGATTGTATAGTTACTCATCCCTTGGCTTGAGGGTCGCATAACTCCATACCCTCCAACTTTCTCTGCTGAAAATAGGAACGCCCTAAGGGAAAGCTACATTCCGGAATCAAATCAGAAGCCATAATGCCTTCTGTAAATCTGGGACTGTCCCTGGAAAATAGGGACACATGGAAGGTCTCAGAACATGATAAGAGGCCCGCTTGATCAGGCCAAAGGTCCATCCTGTTGAGCGTCCTGTTCCCGCAGTGGCCACCTCAGATGCTAAATTGTTAACTAAACTAGAACTACAGTATGCTAATTATATTGGAAAAGCAGTGCCTGTGTATGCTGCTGTCATTGTATCAGGCTGTAACAGAGGACAGAAAAGAAGATATGTACCAACTCCGACTGAGTCAAAGGAGGTCTCCTCCCTACCAACCGTCGCCTAGCAACAGCCATTCCATCAGTCTGCAACAGAAAAGGGAAGAAAAGAGATTGGGGGTCTCTCCATTCATGCATAACCAGTGGAGTTTTCTGCTTGAGCTTTTCCACTCAGCTAGTTATTAGATGAACTAACAACATGTCTGGGTTTGCTTTCCTCCTCCCTCCCAATCCATTTTTCCTTTTGTGTTATGTCTTTTTATATTATAATCCTGGGGGCAAGTGGCTGGGTTGTTTGTAAACTGTCTGCCATACCGAGAACATCTGGGGAGAGGGGATTAAAAAAAATTCAATAAATAAACAAATGTGTTGTTGGACTTCTAACAAATTCAAGTGCCACGAAGGGAAAGAACAGGAAAATCAGAGCTTTAAAAAAAAACAAAAAACCACCTTCATTGAATTCAAAAAGACTTCTGAGTAGGCTTGTATTGGACTGGCTTATAGTGTAAATAGATTTAATTGGACTCAAGACCACTCAACAATGTAGTTTAATAGTGGCGCTGTGGTCTAAACCACAGAGCCTAGGGCTTGCCAATCAGAAGGTCGGCGGTTCGAATCCCCACGATGGGGTGAGCTCCTGTTGCTCGGTCCCTGCTCCTGCCAACCTAGCAGCTCGAAAGCACATCAAAGTGCAAGTAAATAAATAGGTACCACTATGGTGGGAAGGTAAACGGCGTTTCCGTGCACTGCTCTGGTTCGCCAGAAGCGGCTTAGTCATACTGTCCACATGACCCAGAAGCTGTAAACTGCTTTCCTCAGCCAATAAAGCGAGATGAGCGCCACAACCCCAGAGTTGTCCATGACTGGACCTAACGGTCAGGGGTCCCTTTACCTTTACCTAGAACCAGTAAACCATTTTCCCCTGACCTCTGATCATGCTGGCTACAGCTGATGCAAACAAGGAGTCCAAATATATCTGGAGAGCCACAGGGTGATGAAATGGCCTATATTACAGGTTTGTATTATCTGATTATCATGATAATTTCAAAGGCTTGCCCAGGGGTGAATTTCTTTTCTTTTCTTCTTTTCTTTTCTTTTCTTTTCTTTGGTAGCACTTAGCCATCTCTTGCTAAGTAGTATAAAAGAATTAATCTGATAGTAAAGTCATTGCTTCCTGCAAAATAGGGTTTGTCAACTCAAGGGACAACCAGCTCTAAAATTATCATGGAAAATGTAGGTTGCTCGATTCACGCACAGGTTTCTGGCTCAATTAATTAATAAATAGTGTTCATTTTCCTTACTTCGTAATTTCACCGTAAGCATCACAACTCCCCAGTGCTCAGGTGTTCCCCTGCATTGTAGCCCAGTTTTTAGGTGCCAAATATAGCACGGAGGTATCAAGGTACCTCTCTGTCCCTTTCCAGCAAAAGGTTCTGAGGCTGCTTAGCCAATCTGTACCAGCAAGGCATTGTTGGGAAGCATTTGGCTAGTGCCGTATTGAATGAAAACCCTTGACTCATATACATTCGGATGATCTTTCATTTAGACAAAAATAAAATAAAATCCAACGGACTTTGGAACACAAGAGTCAGCCAGGCCAGTTGTGAGGCCCAGACCTTGTCAGGCTACTGGTAACAGCAGTGTGTGACCCTTCTCAGATGAGCAAAGATCATCAGAAGGACGAGCGACGGACCTTAATTTGCTCTTTGTTTCCATTATGATGACTTGAACTAGGTTCAGTGGCGTAGCGTGGGGGGTGCAGGGGGGGCCGGCTGCAC
The DNA here is from genome assembly GCF_964188305.1 of Podarcis bocagei. Lineage (NCBI taxonomy): Eukaryota > Metazoa > Chordata > Lepidosauria > Squamata > Lacertidae > Podarcis > Podarcis bocagei. The sequence goes on from NC_138133.1 coordinate 65,343,089, forward strand.
CGGGTGCAACATCTGGGGGTTAGGGTTAGGGGGCGCAAATCCACAGGTTAGGGGGTGCAAATTACTTGCCTTGCCCCGGGTGCTGACAACCCACGCTACGCCACTGACTAGGTCCGTGATGAACGAGAGGTATAAACCCCTGTTATTGGTGCTGGAGTTGCCGGGTGTGCTGTCGCTGACGTAAAATAACTTTGCACCAAGCTGCTGAAACTCAGCTCCGTTTGGGCACCACACAGGATGGCATATGTTATGCGGGAATGAAAGCTGACAGCTTTGCAAACATGAAATGGTATTTTGAAAACAGGGCAGCTGCTGTATGTGCATCACCAAAAAGAGGACAGCGGAGGATACCTATTTCCATATGGTTCACATGCATAGATGCCAGTTTAGAAATAGCCACTGTTATTTAAATAGAAATATATCTCACTGTCATGAGGAAGGACTTGACCAGGTGACTTGTGCATTAAATGTGATGTGGATGTGACCTTTATCTTTAAACCTAGACCTAGGCTGGGTGTCCTTTTGAGAAGAGGGCTGTTTTAAAATCAGTGGCCATTCAAAAAATTTAACTAATAGGGAAAAGTGATACAACTCAAGATTATAACATAACCCTATCTGAGAGGCAGGCTCAGCAGTGCCACATACCAACTGGGAGTGGTAGAGTGGAGAGCTAGGACCCCCAACTGTAAGGGGACCCTGAACCAATGACAGGCAGAGCCAACTCATTCTAGTTTTGCCCCCATCCACTGCCCTTGCGGAGTTCTACACCTGAGACTGAGGAGGAGGCAGAAACTGGCAAGCAATGCTGTCACACCTTGGACCACTTATAAGCAAGGCAGCTGGGAGGCACAGAGGGGCTGAGGGGAGGCTGAGGCCGGTAGAGTAGGGCCTCATTTGTCCTAATGGAGCAGCCTCCACCACTCACAGTTCTCTTGTGCATTTCTGTGCAAACACAAGGAGGGGAAAGCCTTGCTGGTTCAGCCACTGCGAAAGGGTGAGGTTGGCCTGGAAACATAAGTAGGTGCAGAGTAGGATACAGTGGTAGCTCAGGTTACATACGCTTCAGGTTACAGACGCTTCAGGTTACAGACTCCGCTAACCCAGAAATAGTGTTGGATAAAAGCAGCAATGCAAAAGCCAGCTGCAAGTGGCTGGAATGCAAAACAGGATGTTGTTGTCTCAAACTGTACTGTTGGGAAAAAGGGGGAGTCTATTCTCTGTACTGAGCACCGGATGTTAGCTCAGAGTGTCATCTGACCTGTACTGGAAGTGCAGGGGCGGAGTTGTGACTCTTCTGATGGAGTCTGAAGGGTGCAGTCACGTTTCTATGTACTGCTGAATGACAGGAATAAAAGACATGTAAATAGACTCCTGTCTGTCTCATTTCCCCTCCCGGGGGGGGGGGGAGCTGGGAGAGAGAAGCAGAGGGTGTGTTCTTCTCACATCTGAGGAGAATCGCCGGTTTACGACCTAGCCTGCCGGGAGACGCAGACGGAAGGTAAACAAGTATCTCACCCAGTTTGCCCCGGGGGAGGCCAGTTACCTCTGACTGTGAGCTGAGATACTGACAAATAGTACCTCAGGTTAAGAACTTTGCTTCAGGGTGAGAACAGAAATCGTGCTCCGGTGGCATAGCGGCAGCAGGAGACCCCATTAGCTAAAGTGGTGCTTCAGGTTAAGAACACTTTAAGGTTAAGAAGGGACCTCCAGAATGAATTAAGTACTTAACCTGAGGTACCACTGTAGTGAGGGGTTCATTGGGGAAGGGTGCCTGAGATTGGGATTTTGCAGTCATGTTCTGAGAAAAGGACAGCATCGGAAAATGATTTAAAGGTAGCAATTCAACCTGCCTTTTTTCATGCTCTCACTTTCTCATACCCTTACAGATACAGAAAGGGAGAGGGAGGGAGGGAGGGAGGGAGATTATGTGTGTGTTTTTTCTAGGTTGCTAAGCCTGCCTTCTTGTTTTGGAGAAAGAACTCGGCAACCCATATTTGAATCCTCCTCCTTAAGAAAACTCTCTTTCCTTGAATAATTTATTCTTTGTTGCCATGGAAATAGTTTCTTCTTCTCCCAAATCGTACAATTCCAGGCCCCCTAGGTTGATTTCTGTCAGTCCACAGTCATTCTAGATCCTTCCTTCAATGACAGTGGTACTTGATGCTGTTTTTCCAAGTTGTTGGTTTTTGTATTTAAAGAAGACAGGATGGCATATTCTTTCTATGACTCCCCGCCCCCACTGTCTCCCCACCCCAGCTCCCACTGCTTTACTGATAGCTGCTGGGTATATACAGTAATGGTGAGATGCCTTTCAGGGACCTTACTAAAAGTGCACAATGAAAGAACCAAGCGCTGTGCCAAAATATGCCATCCATTTGCTCAAAAGAAAGTCTTTTCTTTTTCTGCCTCAGCCTCAGAGCACTTCAGAATTTCAGTGGGCGTGGGGTTCTGAGTTTACCTTACCATTATGAGGTTGCTGAGGACAGAAGTGTCATGGTCTGGGACTGAGGGAAGGTTGAAGACCAGTTACTACATATTTCTGCAGCAGGGTCTCTTTCTCTAGCATCCTAGAGCGGCACATTCAGCACAAAAGGAGAGCATCTCTGGGTTATTTGTGGGGCATAGGAATTGGTTCATATATTTTTTTCAAAATATAGTCCGGCCCACTACATGGTCTGAGAGATGGTGAACCAGCCCACAGCTGAAAAAGGTTGCTGACCCCTGTCCTAGGGCTTGTACCATGCAGGTCCAAATATTTGTGAAAACTAATAAAATCACTTATTAAAAAAACATTGAGAAGCAGAATGTAATGGAATGAAGTCCCCAGGGGAGGACATGGCTGGCTGGAATCCTGAACAGGAGCAATTCATAGCGCAGCATTTTGTTGCAGTGTTATGTACTGAGTTGAATAGGATCCAAATTGCAGCAGTCTGATTGGTCCTAGAACAATAGGATTCAGAATGCAGCAGTCTGATTGGTCCTAGAACAATAGGATCCAGAATGCAGCAGTCTGATTGGTCCGCAGGAGCCACCCAATCCAACTCCAGGTGGAAGTGAATCCGCAACCTGACTGGCCTACAGGAGAATCCCGGAACTAGCCAATCACGTGGGGCCCATTGTGTAAACAATGTATATAAAGCAGACATTTCAGGGGAACTTCCATTCCTCACTACTATGAGCTGAATAAAGAGCATGAAATCCACTCTCGACTCCGAATATATTTCATGCAGGTTCCACTAGTTTTCTAAATATGTAAAGTGCAAGGCCATAAGTTTAAATATAGCCAGGCTATAGGGACGCAAAGTGGGATGGAGAGAAGTTCCCAGCAAACCACTTTCAAACATGGTTCAGGCTTTGGATTGCCAAAGTGGGCGGGGGGAGCTATTTCCGTATCTGTTTATTGTGCTTTTCAAAGGCAACGAAAAGAGGCGAAGATAGTAAGCACAGCGTAATAGCTGCATTCATATTATTCTAAAATATAAATAGGAGTGTGGAAAGCATTTCCCAGTATAGGCAGCACTACTTAACTTGCAGTCCTGCCGCAGGGCAGGAGGCTTCCTCCAGTAAATGGGCTGCGTTGCTGAAATGTCGGTCTGCTCCCAGTAGCTCTCTGGCTTTGATTGTTGCTGCTTGATCTCCATCATTAACCACACTTTTTTGTGGCGCTTATGTAATTTACACTTGCAAAAGATCTCTTGCCCTGAAGGGGATAAGGATTTTTTTAATGGGAAAAAAATGAATAAACTTTTTATTCCCATTCTAAATTAAGAGGATACTGCCCTGACCTAATTGATTAGTTTAAAAGCTAACTTCCACTTATGTCCAGCAATTTGACTGGGACGAATCCTTAAAGTTTGAAGCTAGGGGAAACCAGTATTGCACACTGGTGATCATTGCTCTTCAGGACTTGTTGAGATTCCTGCATTGCAGAGGGTTGGGCTAGATGACCCTTGGGGTCCCTTCCAACTCTACAATTCTATGGATTGAATTGGCTGGATTGAAACATGGTGCCCTCCGGGCATAGTTGCACAGAAGCATCTCAGGTATTAACTGGCTTTTGAACAGGAATATTGACCTAACTCCCTAAACTTAGAAGTTTACCGCAAAACAGTAAACCCAAAGCAATCTGATTGATGGATCTCTTGTCAAAATGAACTGCTGAGTTTCCCATCCACATAAGCCCTTTGTTTTATACAAAAATATAAAGATAAAAGGTGTTTCCATGCGCTCTGGCACTTGTCCTTTTGTGCCAGAAGCGATTTAATCATAGTGACTACACGACCCGGAAAGCTGTCTGTGGACAAATGCCTGAAGTGACAACACTTCTTCAGCCTGAAGTGAGTTGAGCACTGCACCCCATAGTCGCCTTTGACTAGACTTGAAGAAGAGGAGGAGGAGTTTGGATTTGATACCCTGCATTTCACTCCCCTTCAGGAGTCTCAAAGCGGCTAACATTCTCCTTTCCCTTCCTCCCCCACAACAAACACTCTGTGAGGGGAGTGGGGCTGAGAGACTTCAGAGAAGTGTGACTGGCCCAAGGTCACCCAGCAGCTGCATGTGGAGGAGCAGGGAAGCAAACCCGGTTCACCAAATTATGAGTCTACCGCTCTTAACCACTACACCATACTGTCCAGGGGTCCTTTAACTTTGCCTATACAAAAATATATTAATACAGTCATACCTCATGTTACTTTGCTTCATTTTACGTTCTTTCAGGTTATGTCCCGCAGCAACCCAGAAGTACCGGAAAGGGTTACGTCCGGGTTTTGCTGCTCGCACATGTGCAGAAGCGCAAAATGACATCATGTGCATACACAGAAGCAGTGAATCGCAACCTGCGCTTGCGCAGATGCGCCCTTGCAGGTTGCACTCTTTTCGTGTTGCAAATGGGCCTCCAGAACGGATGCCGTTCGCAACCAGAGGTACCACTGTACAAGCTAATGTGATTATTAAAATTGGATGAAAGCAAGTGAATCAAGGATTCGTTTCTCTCATTTAAACTATTTTTCTCATTTAAAAAGTTCCCATTCCATTTTTGTTGACTGCTTAATGCAATAAACATGCAATGACATTTAATAAAATTTCCTTAAAACTGCATAACCGCAACATATGATTTATCACAAACAAAACTGAGCAGTGTACAAAAGTAAGAAAAAAATAAAAATTTGGAGTCAGAGTCCAGGATTGAGCAGTTCATCACGGTAGATAGGGAGCAGGCTCTAACGCTTATTCTTTTAAGCATCCATCATTTTCCCCCTCGATGGGTCATTTTGCCCTCAGTCTCTATAGCAACAAATCTTATCAGTCATTGTGGTAGAATGCAGATTCTTTTTATGACCTTTGTTTTCAAACCTGTTACTATGGCACCTTTAAATTACAGCATCTTCACTATTTGCCATTTCTCTTGAGAAGCGAGGCAGAGAGAGAGAGAGAGAGACTTGGGCTGCATCTGCACTATAGAATTAAAACAGGATCATACCACTTTAAATACCGTATTTTTCGTCCTATAAGGCTCACCGGCCCATAGGACGCACCTCATTTTTTGGGGGGGGGAGAAATGAATTTAAAAAATTTATTTCCCCCCCCCCCAGCCCTGGCTGCCGCCCCAAGCCTTGCACTCACCTGCCCGAAGCAGGGGAAGCCCTCCGGAGGGCTCCCCGTGCTTCGGGCGACAGGCTGCCGCCCCAAGCCTCGCGCACCCGGTGGGACCTTCTGCCGGGTGCGCGAGGCTTGCAGACACTCGCCCGAAGCAGGGGGAGCCCTCCGGAGGGCTCCCCGTGCTTCGGGCGACAGGCTGCCGCCCCAAGCCTCGCGCACCCGGTGGGATCTCCTGCCGGGCGCGCAAGGCTTGCGGACACTCGCGGGGGCTGCAGGCTGCTGCCCGCAAGCCTTGTGAGCCCGCGGGTACTCCCACTGGGCTTGCAAGGCTTGCGGATAGCTTCCTGAAGCCTGGAGAGTGAGAGGGGTCGGTGCGCACCGATGCCTCTCGCTCTCCAGGCTTCAGCAAAAGCCTGCATTCGCCCCATAGGACGCACCCAGATTTCCCCTTCATTTTTGGAGGGGAAAAAGTGCGTCCTATGGGGCGAAAAATACGGTAGTCCTTTTTTTTTAAAAAAAATGCTTTTCAGTTTTCTACATTTCACTGATTTTACTATCATTTTATCATTTTCAAACTTGAATTCCTTCCCCCTCTTTCTCAGGTTCCTTAAATTTATTTTTAATATCTTCTACATATCCAAATTAACTTAATTTGTTCGTTTATTCATCTACTTTAAATATATACTCTTACAAAACTGCAGGTTATTACAATAATCCTGCCAATGTTCTTATCTGTTTACAAATTATCTGTAAATATTCAATAAACCATTTCCATTCTTTTATAAAAAGTTTGTTATCTTGCTTTCTTAATCTTCCAGTAAGTTTTGCCATTTCTGCATATTCCATAAGTTTTTGTCTCCATTCTTCCTTTGCTGGGACTTCTGCTTCTTTCCATTTTTGGGGCGAGTAACATTCTTGCTGCTGTAGTAGCGTGCATGAATAAGTTTCTATACTGTTTTGGTAGTTCTGTCCCTATAATTCCCAAAAGAAAAGCTTCTGGGTTTTTTTACAAACGTTGTTTTAAACATCCTTTTCAATTCATTATATATCATTTCCCAGTTCAAATAGTCATGGCCAGGCACATCAGCTCTAGGGGGCTGAAGGCACCTCGGCCACCTCAATATTTGTTTTAAGGGGACCAGGCCCCCTCAATTTTGTGGCGGCCCTGTGTGCATTGTACACATGACATCACATGCACAATGAGTATCACACAACGAAGGTCCAGCAGCCAGCTTCTGCAGCGTTCTCGGCCTCCTCCACCGCACATGTGTTGAGTGCAAGTCATCACACAATTGTGACATGTGTGATGTCACATGCACCAGCCGCCCCACCCCCCAATCTTGGGCACAAGATGGCGCCTCTGGTCATGGCTTCTGCCAATGAAGCCTGGGAAATGTGGTTTCTTAAGAGTGCTGAGAGTTGCTTGGAGACACCTGTTTCCCTCAGAGGTGTACAGTTCCCAAAGTGGTTCAACAATCAATCTGTCTTTCTAAGGAACTCTGGGAATTGTAGCTCTGCAAGAGGAATAGTGGTCCCCTAACAACTTTCAGCACTCCTTAACAAGGAGTCTCAGGATTCTTTGATGGAAGCCATGATTGTTAAAAGTGGCATAATGCTGATGTAAATGTTTAGTGCAGATGGGGCAGTAGTCTCTGTGTTACAGTTGTGAGGAACCTCTTTTATCCTTCCAGATATTGAGGGACTTCCATCAGCCCCAGTCAGCTTGGCTAGAGGCCAGGGGTAGTGGGAGTATAACATCTGGAGGGCCACACATTCCCCTCCACTGTTGTATTACGGCTGATTACAATTGCCTTCAGAGGAGTCTGCTTGTAGTGTCTCTGCATGCATCCTTGATTCTCCAGTGGCAATGCAGAATGCAGAAAGTACTTTGAGGCGCTGTCAAGGGAAGACTTAGGGGCAGACGTCCAGGGCCCCACTCAACAGAGTGACCAAGAAAGCTTACGAATACATCAGGTTTACCACTCATTTCTAAGAAAGTGAAGTAATAAATCTCATAATTCGTAGCACCTTAAAGTCCAGAAGGTGTTTTCTGGGATTTAAGAGTGACTACCCAATTAGACCATTGATCCATCAGTTTTCAGAAGTTTAGAAAATGCTGTAATTAACAGAAGAATAAAAGGGATATTTGGTAGCTTTCAGTGTTTAACATTTTTTGTTTACAGTCTTTTTTTCTAAAATCAAGCTAATGCTTGTTTTCTTCCGCAATTTGGAAAGGTTAATTGCATTGTTGAGCAATATTTTAATGCATTCTAATTTGTCTCATCTGGATTCACTCTCTTAATACTTTTGCATAACTCTGCATTCATTAATGCCATTAAGGTGAAACCTGTTCCCCCAAATACTAATTTGTGGACACTTTCGACATTTTAATGTTAGACCTCATTCTTATCCAAATGCCAACCTCTTGAGAAATCTTTGTATCAAAGGCCACATTTTTGTGAAAACAAGCCGTTAAAAACCCCATTACAGCTTTGAAATGCATTCATAAAGCCCCTCTTCCCTTTCAAGGAAGTTTTCTTTGATGCCAGCTTGTTAAAATATGGAAGGCTTCACACAACCATTTAAAAAGAAACATGTTGTAACTCTGCGCAGTTCAAGACCAGCTCCCAGAGCCATTTTCCGGGTTAGAGAGGTCACTAAACAGAATTTACTTAATTCTAGATGCTATCATGGAAACATTGATGTTCCAGGGATGTATTCATCCTATCAACAGAAATATGGAGAGGACATTCATTATCTATATAAGCGCTATGTTTCTCCCCTAAAAATTGGGAGAGGAATAAAGGAGACACAGAGGCACAGCAAACAAAGACTATATGATGTTCTGTTGTGTTGCTGCTGTTAATGTGTTTCTGTATATTATGTTAGAAGCCACCCAGAGTACCTGGGGCAACCCAGCCAGGTAGGCAGAGCACAGAAGTTATTGTTGTTGTTATCATCATCATCATCATCCTCATCAGACTCACTGGCTAGTGTTGCTTTCCAGGAAGGCACTGTAGTCTATGATGGAGCACAGATGATGTGCAAGCAGAAGGCACCAGGTTCAAATCATAACATCGCTTGTTGAAAGAATCCGGGAGCAGGTGATGGGAAAGACGTCGGGAGAGTTGTTACTAGTCAACAGGGACACTACTGGGACAAATGAGGAAGCTGTTCTACTTGGTATAAGGTAAGCTTCCTATGGGCCATCTCTTACCCAACACTGGACGTTGGGTTGGATCCAGAGTTATGCATGTGTAATGAGACTGAAAGAAACTTGCTTGTCCACCCCTTCCTCTCCATGGCAACGCCCTCCCAAAATGCTTCACCAAGCATCACAGGATCCTCTTAGTGGGATAGGCACTGGGGGCTAAAGGGATCCCCAAAATTAGGTGGGAGAACTTTCCACAAGTAGGAGTTCCAGTGATCAAACATGGCTCTGCCGGTGTTGCAAAGATCTCTCCCTTCTCCATTAGCATCCTCGTGCCACAGCTCATCCCATTCAGGGTCCCCCAACACTCGACAGAGCATTCTTGGGGCCTTGGGATATGTCACTGAATGGGTGGGCTGAGACATCCACTTCTGTTAACCAGGTAACTCACCGTTACTTTCTAATCCAACCCAATGGTCTTTCACTCTCCAGTCATCTCCTCCAACCCCACCGGTTGTGCTGCATATCTAAGATTTCCCAGTGTCCTTCCCCATCCCCCTATCATTGAAGAGCCTCTGGAGAAGCAACTGAGAGCAAATCAGATGCTGAGCTGGCACCACCTCCATCTCCAAGGAGATAGAGACTCCAGTGTCATTACGAACAAACCTTGCTGTTCCAACCTACTCAAAGGAGTGCCTGTTTGCTTCCCTACTCCTGTGTCTCTGTTGCTTCCTATGCATGAGCCAGACCCACCTTGCAGGGGAAGATGCAGGGGACACATCGCTTGTTGGATCAACGGCTTAGCTTCTGCTTAACCTCTTATGTACTTGACGTGCTTTGTCACCTTGTCACCTGTGCCTTGTCTGATTTACGCATTAAACCCTTCCATCAGAAGCCAAGCCCAGAGTTTGAGTTTGGGTTCTTCACTCAGCAGTGAGATCCAGAACAATAAGCGGAGGAAACAATGGAATGAGATTATTGCTGGCCATTCTATTCCCCCCCCCCCAACTTTCTCTTCTTCTTAATAGCAGCTAAGATTCCAGAGATCTCTTCAATTAATTTTAAAGCCCATTTTCATTGGAATGCTAATGACATTTGAGAAATCCCACGGGACTCACTGTTTTTTTTGTGATTGACGTTATCACTTGGTTTCTTGTTCTCTTTGTAAGCAGAAAATCCCAAAGCTTTCATGCCAAATGCCTGCTGAAATCCCAGAGACTTACGATGCTATTCTCCCAGGGCATAAAAAAATAGATCGCTCTTTCATTGTTCTATAATCTGATTGACATACCCACAGTGAAAGGATTACTCTTCTTCTCCTTTTTAACCAAAGCAACAATTCCCTATTTCTTTTGTCAAATTCTAAAAATTTCCATTGAATGGCATCACACAAACCTGTAGCAAACATGAAATTATGGTGAAAAGCAGCAATGAACCTTGGAAGCTATTTAGAGCCATGGATGCGGCTGAAATGAATTCCTATGATTGCATTATATTTTCATAAACAGGTGTCTTAACAATTCTGAAACACCTTCATCTCTTTTAATGGGCAGCTTGTGGGATAAATATTCAAACACCAGCATTTTTATTTGTGTTAAGTAATGCATGCATATTTCTAACAGCAGTCTGAAATGCCAATGATTATTGTTTACTTTATAATGACATTTCCACTCCCCTATATGCCTTATGGTACAAGTGCAATATGGTTTATCTGAAACTAGTATTTCAGGGAAGGAAGGTAAGTGGAGCCATTGGTGCCAAAAACTTGAAACATCCTTGAAATGACATCATAATATCCTGATAAGGCAGAGTTACCTATCCCCCAATCAAATTTCTCTAGGCCTCCCAAACCCCACCAATTTTTCAACTACAGTAAAGAGGAGCAAAATAAAGTATACAGAGCACTGGGGTGCCTGAACCTGAGCAGCCTGGAAAAAATGCAGATCATCCCTTCCCAGTCATCACATCAGTCATTTCATGGGGGGGGGGGATTATCAGCTAATCTGCATGGATCAGCTAAGGAGAGTTTGGGGGACTGGACGAAAAGGAATGGTGGGAGGAACCAGCTGGGGAATCCCCAAGGGATGAAGGCTCAGAGCCTGGGGTTGGTGATGGGATGAAGATGACTGGTCAGAGGGAGAAGACTGGGAGGAGGGAGTGTTGGACACTGAAGAGGTAACAGGTAATATGTAATATGTAATTGGCCTGAAGACAGCCAATGTAAAACTAAGGAACCCATCAGTTGAATGGAAAACCGGTGAGGGGTGGTGGGGTATTGCTTTGTTTGTTATAATATTATTATTTTTCTGTTTTTACACTGTAAACCACCCTGAGCTCCTCAGATGAAGGGCAGTATACAAATTTAACAAATAAATAAAATAAAAGGGATAAATTGTTGTTGTAGTTGTTGTTTAGTCGTTCAGTCGTGTCCGACTCTTTATAACCCCATGGACCAGAGCATGCCAGGCACTCCAGTCTTCCACTGCCTCCCACACTTTGGTCAAACTCATGCTGGTAGCTTCAAGGACACTGTCCAACCATCTTGTCCTCTGTTGTCCCCTTCTCCTTGTGCCCTCAATCTTTCCAAAATCAGGGTCTTTTCCAGGGAGTCTTCTCTTCTCATGAGGTGGCCAAAGTACTGGAGTCTCAGCTTCAGGATCTGTCCTTCCAGTGAGCACTCAGGGCTGATTTCCTTAAGAATGGAGAGGTTTGATCTTCTTGCAGTCCATGGGACTCTCAAGAGTCTCCTCCAGCACCATAATTCAAAAGCATCAATTCTTCGGCGATCAGCCTTTTTTTATGGTCCAGCTCTCACTTCCATACATCACTACTGGGAAAAACATAGCTTTAACTATACAGGCCTTTGTTGGCAAGGTGATAGAATAAATAATATTTGTGCAGGGATGATGGAAGAAAATAAGGAAAAATCAGTACACAGACAAGTAGGGTGGGAGGCTAGGAGGGCATTGCCCCACAGGCACCATATCACACTATGGCTTTGTTTCTGACTGTTATCTTGAGGCATTTGCTTTGTGAGACATATCTGTAGAATACATGTTTGTGATGTGGGATGAATTGATGAGCAGGGGCTTTTTTTCTGCAAAGTGCTGCCCCAGGCTGTTGTCTACTCTTTTAAAATGTTACTTCATTCTTATCCACCCCATGCTGAGACTTGGGATGGGAAGCAATGCATTTAAAACACCCATCCAGTGATAAAAACCAATGGCATAAAATATGCATTAAATGAATCCCAGTTGGAAAGACCAGCCAGACCTCCGGAAATGCACATGTAACTGAACTGAATGCATAATCTTCCCCTATTATCCTCCTTGCCAACTTTCTCCTCTGCCCTTTTCACACACACACCCTCCCCTGTCTTCAATAGCAGATTGTAACCTCCATGGGGCATGGGCCTATCTCTTTGTTACTTAGCAAAGTGCTATATGCATTGATGGTGCTGCTATATAAGAATGAATGAAAATAAGAGCGTGGGGCTTGCTCATGCCTGGAATATGGAACGTTTGTCTCGCTTTTCAGAACAAGGAAAAAAGAGAGAGAGAACACCCACACAATTTGATTCATCTGAATCACAGCCTACACAGGAGCTGCAAGCTTGCAGTGTCCTATTTAAACAATAAAGGTGCTTTTTAAAGGTAGTTGCCTTATCTCTGCTGGTACAGATGGCCATGGTAACCTCTTTGTCTGTTCTGTGCTTTAAGTCTTTATTTAGCAGCAATGAAGAGTTACACATCTGAACTTTGAACCACCTGGAGAGAGTTGGTTTAATGGTTAACAGAACGAGAACATCCTGCCCCTGCTAACATCACATTGCACTACTGCTGTTTATTTAGCTTTTCATCTCTATCCCCTACCCTTCTGCTACAGTGCCTGCTACAGAGGCAGGCACAGACAGGGAACAGTCACATTTTATCCTCACACCAGCCCTGCGGAGTAGGTTAGGCAAAAAGGCATTATTTCCCTCCCCCAAGGTTACCCAGTGGAGCAGTGGTAACCAGAATGGTGCCCTCCAGTTGGTATTAGAGTACAACTCTTAATCTCAGGGTTATGGGTTCGAGCCCCATATTGGGCAAAATATTCCTGCATTTCAGTGGGTTGGACTAGATGACCCTCGAGGTACAACTCCACAATTCTGTAATTCTAACCCTCATCACTGCCCATGCCGGTTGGAGCTGATCAGAGCTGTAGCCCAAACTTAAATGGCACCTACACTTAAGCAAGTGCATATTGGACTGTAGGAGTGGTCAATTCATCAGGTAGGACGTTTAGCAATTAAAATATTTACATCAAATGAAAAGGGTTCCTAATTCGTTAGGCAGCCGATTTTAAATATATTAATATTAGTACAAGTCTTTATAATAATAAGGAAAACACCTGCAGGTAGCAAATGCCAGGGGTGGGCAGCGTCATGCTCTCCAGATGTTGAGGACTACAACTCCCATCATCCCTGAATAAGTATTAATTATTCTGGCTGGGGTTGATGGGAGTTGTAGTCCACAACACTTGGAGACCACTGCACTAGATACTGCTGGCAAAGGCCATCTCAGAAAATGCATTCCCTCTGATGTGTTAGAGAAAAACAAGAAACACAAGAAAAAAAATATTCTGAACGAAACAGAGGATGTATGATTTTTGTGGTTCATGCTGTGGCCACAGACAAGATATGTGATTTGACAGTGAGTTTGGGGTAGCCCAGTGCAAAAATCCTGAGAATCCATGTGGATCCATGCTTTGTAACCATGTTTTTGTGCCATTGCGGCCCCACAAAACAGTGGATGCGTGGTTTTTTTGGTGCAGGCTGTAGCCATGGACATGCTATGTGATCTGATGGAGAACTTGGGATGACCCAATGCAAAAATCCTGGGGATCCATATGCTTTTACCTCCCCCCCCCCCCGGCAGCCTCCATTATCACTAGAGTCCCTTATCTCCACACCCGATCGCTTGCTGATCAGCTGATCAGTGGCTTTGTTTCAACACCCCCTTCCCTCTTTCTAAAAAAAATAAATCACGATCTGCTTTTTGCCCCTGGGCAATTCGGCACCAGGGACCACGCATTCCCTCCATAAGACGCACAGACATTTCCCCTTACTTTTTAGGAGGAAAAAAGTGTGTCTTATGGAGCGAAAAATATGGCAAGTGTCTAGCATCACCCTAATGAGTTTGGATTGATTGTAAATAATCCAACCCTTCTTTCTCTTTGAAATCAGCAAGCTGTCCTTTGCCAACGAGTTCAGGACACCTGCATTTGGGCTTCATCCTGTCCTAGAGGTCCCTTTGTGGCCCGTGAGGAATTGATTTGTCTGAAGGTCAAGAATCGACGTATGAGAAAGTACAAGGGAAACCATTTCCATGCGCCTGCCAAAGCAAATCAATTGTTTCCTTTCTTCTTAAACTAAGATAGATTTGTTTTTGTGGATCTGCCTCGACTTTACTGTGGCATTTATCTTGTGAAAGGATACCATTTGTAGCTAAAGTGATGTACTCCACTTTCGGCTACATCTGCAATTACTCTGCTGATGCTGAAGCAGCTTCCGTGTCAGGAAAGGGTGACCCCCAAAACACAGCAACGTTTTTGTTGTTGCTTTTCCTTCCTTTGGCTGTAACGATTTCTGTCAGACACACCTTCAAGCCTGCCTCCTTTAATTACTAGAGACTGGCTGTTAGGTTCAGGGTAATTATGGCTGGGTAGAAAGCATATCATGCAGTCATTTCAGTTCCTGGTCAGTAACCATGGCAATGCCAAGAAATAAAGCACAATTAAGTGATGGTCAGGCCAAGACAGGAGAGAAAGTGCATCCTTTGCTGTTATTTACAAGAGGTTTGAGGTACTTGCTTAACTTAGTGTCTGGAGGCGGTTGGAGGATGGATGGCGGATAACAGATCAAAGTTGAATCCTGACAAGACAGAAGAACTGTTTTGGGGGGACAGGCGGGTGTGGAGGACTCCCTGCTCCTGAATGGGGTAACTGTGCCCCTGAAGGACCAGGTGCGCAGCCTGGGTGACATTTTGGACTCACAGCTGTTCATGGAGGCACAGGTCAATTCTGTGTCCAGGGCAGCTGTCCACCAGCTCCAGCTGGTACGTAAACTGAGACCATACCTGCCCGCAGACTGTCTCGCCAGAGTGGTGCATGCTCTGGTTATCTCCCGCTTGGACTACTGCAATGCGCTCTACATGGGGCTACCTTTGAAGGTGACCCAGAAACTACAAATAATCCAGAATGTGGCAGCTAGACTGGTGACTGGGAGTGGCCGCCGAGACCATATCACACTGGTCCTGAAAGACCTACACTGGCTCCCAGTACATTTCTGAGCACAATTCAAAGTGCTGACCTTTAAAGCCCTAAATGGCCTCGGCCCAGTATACCTGAAGGAGCATCTCCACCCCCATCGTTCAGCCTGGACACAGAAGGTCACCATGGGCCTTCTGGCGATTCCCTCACTGAGAGAAGTGAGGTTACAGGGAACAAGGCAGAGGGCCTTCTCAGAAGTGGCGCCCACCCTGTGGAACGCCCTCCCATCAGATGTCAAGGAAATAAACAACTACCTGTGCTGGTCCAGGGGGGAGGTTACCGTGGGGCGAGGTCCAGGACCTGAGCCGAGGGTCAGCAGACAATCCTCCACGGGCGAAGCGGGGTCCACAGCGAGGAGCCGGGCAAGGACAGGAACTCTGGGGGAACTGGACTGGGTGCTGGCTGAAACAGCTCTTCAACGACGTTGCTCCCACAACCTGGGACCGGGCTGACTGGCCTTTATCTTCTCTGAGGCCAGGGCGGTCCCAGCCCCCAGGAGACCCGCCTCTCCTGGCCTTAAGGCGAGCACTCCTCCTGGGAGAAACCAGTTCCCTCTGCCCCTCTGCCCTGAGCCTCTGCAGTTCAGGAGAGGCTGAAGGGTTACTGGACCCAGGGGGAGACTCACCTGTAGGCACTGAGTCCTCAACCACCTCCGGAGCCAGAGAGGATTCACCTGGTGCCTGCTCCTGAGGATCCGGCACAGGTGCAGGCACTTCAGAATCAAAGCCCTGCCCCAGTTCAGCCAGCCCTGGAGGCGGGGACTCCTGTGCAGGCTGGGATTCCTCCGGTTCAGCCTCTGAATCGGATTCCCAGGCCATCACACTACCTGACTTTCAGAAGACATCTGAAGGCAGCTCTGTTTAGGGAAGTTTTTGATGTTCGATGTTTTATTGTGTTTTTAATATTCTGTTGGGAGCCGCCCAGAGTGGTTGGGGAAACCCAGCCAGATGGGCAGGGTATAAATAATAAATTATTATTATAAATTATTATTATTATAAACAACTCACTTCTGGAACAAAATTGACTTTTTGGTATTGGTGATATTTCTTTCGCCTGGCAATTTGCTGGTCACCAACAGACAACAACACATCAAGGTAGCCAGCCAGAATTTATGCTTGGTGTTGATCCTGATTCTCCCTTTACCCAGGACCAGAGACCCAGGTTGCATCTCCATTACCATGGGGGGGGGGACTGAGGTTCCATACTTGGGCTCTAATGGTAATGGGGGACATACTGTAGGTATAGGCGACTTTAAATCAGTAATGGCTGGTGAGGCACAGGGGGTGTTGCTTACTTGGGTTCCCAGAACACAGGATGGCACTACTAACTGAGTAGCAGAGGGATGGGGAGGCTGGTGCAGTGAGCACCAGAAGCATCTGTGACGCTAACATATGAGAGTGCTGGAGGTGAAATAGTTAAACAAGTTACCCAATCAGAACCCAGGGGGTGGAGTCAGAGGGACTATAAAATCAGCTCTTGGAGGGGCGAAAGGAGAGTTCGTTGGGAGTTCGGTGGTTGGTTGGAGTGGGAGTGAATTGGGATAGAGTCTGTGCGTAGGTTGAGTTAGCGTAGCGAAATAAGTTGAGTCAGGAACAGTTAGGATCTAGAAAGACGAGTAAATATCTGAGAGGTGGTTTAGTGAGTGAGAGCAGGTAGCGGAAGTTATAGGTCTGGATAGGCACCCTATGATTGTAATTGACTGATACCGTTTAATGAAACCACACACTTGTTAAAGTGAAATAAATAAACAGAAGTTTATGTTCCAATTTAAACCTGACTGGACTCAGTATTGTACCAGGTAGGGCCTGGGTAGTGGCAGTGAGAAATAGTGGTGGCACAGGGATCAATAGACGGTGAAACGTCCGGGGACCCTGTGTGATCGCCACAGCACCCACAGCACAATGCCAGCCCTGCTGCATCACCCCTCTCCCTCTCAGTTACCAGCAGTGACCTCTGTGTTGGGAAGTAAGGCAAGCAATGCTCACCTGCCCCATTATGCAGCTGCTCCTGCTTTAGCTATCACACAATGGGACTTATGGGACTTTTAGCCAAAGCTTATGGAAACTATCTTGGATGTCAAGGTACAGCTGTAGAACATATGATATAATAACAGTTGAACACCTAACTGGGATAGCTCAGTCAGTGGAGTATGAGACTCTTAGTCTCAGAGCCGTGGGTCTGAGCCCCACATTGGGCAAAAGATTTCTGCATTACAGTAGGTTGGACTAGATGACGCCCTTGGTCCCTTCCAACTCGATGGTTCTGTGATTCTAAGCTTCCCCTGTACAAACCTCAAGAGCAAGGGACTTCACTGTCAGGGTGTGGCTTCCATGATTTGAGTCATGGTCCCTCACTGTGTCCATCAAACCACAGCCCTGTATATTGTTCTGGTCATTGTTGTGAGAAGGAATCTAATCTTGGGTGTCTCAGAACTCGGAAGTTTGCAAAGTTTCTGGCTTCCTTCTTAAGCTTCCTGCATTTGTCCTTTGGTTTCTTTTTACATTTTCAAATGACAATTCCTACTAGAGGAGCAAATGACTGGGGTTATTTCCTCAGCCCTTTCTCAGCTGGAGACTTGTTAAAATTAGAGACCTTTGTGTAAGTTGCTTCCTTTCATGTCTTCGTAGGGCAGCTCAGCTGATTCCTAATTGGTTGCCACCATCAGGCTAACTGCTGCCCATCTCTTTGAACTTGTATATGACCATTGTCAGGCCTCGGGAGATGTTCCCTTTTCTATCATGTTTCATACGAAAACATCCAGTAGACACTTTTCTACGCATCTCAGATAATGATACTTGTACAGAAGATCTATAAAAACACATAAGCCAAAGGCCCATCTATCTAGTCTAGCATCCTGTTCAAATCATGGGTAACCAGATGTATATGGGAAGCCTACAAGCAGGATATGAGTGCGGAGAGAAATATTGGTGGGTCTCCCCCACCCCCATATTCACCCCCACCTTCCCAGAAGTTGCTAAAGTGCCAGCCCTCCTTCCTAGCTAGTGAATGGTACAACAAGAGAGGGGCATTTTGACTCAGCTCTCACCAGAAATTAAGGTTGGCATCCAAATATATTGCTGAATGATTGAGAGCTTGAACAGAAGAGGATTAATGGAGCCAGAAGTGCCGCTCAATAACCCTGACAAAATTGTGAGGTACATCTTTTGTTTGGAAAACTGCAGGTGATCTGTTTCCATGGGAGCTAATTGGTACACAATCTTCTTTGAGTCTTCTGAATGGGCAGCAACAGACCTTCCCTCCACCTCACCCCAAGTTAAAAATGATATAATCTAGGTGCCTGTGTCGAAAGAGACAATAAAATCTGCTGTTTTCAAGTAGGATGGAGACAGACCATGAAAAATTCAGAGAGCACCGAATTTTGGGGCTTTGGAAAGTAACAGTAGTTTGGGGACGTTGGCTTCTATTGGAAAATCTTATGTCAGCAATGGCTGTGTGCTAGATCGTACCTCCACTTATGTGCAACCACTATATTAGTTAAGCTAGGGTTACCAGATGTCCCCAGTTCCCAGGGACAGTCCCCAGATTTGCAAATCTGTCCCTGGACAAATTCCGTCCCTGGAATGTCACCAGATTTGCAGATCTGTCCCCGGGAAACATGGCAGTGGCAGCCTCAGCAGCCCAGAGCCAACCTGGTAGCGCAGTTGGCTCTGGCTGGCTTCAAGAGCTGCTCGCTGCTAGCTGCCGCCGCCACTGCCAAATGGGAACAAGGGACATCCAGCGGTACAGATCTCCTGCCCCCTTCTCCCTTGGTTTTGACAGATCAGGGGAGGCTCGGGAGTCGCGGGTGGGCGGCCGTTGCGCAGGAGGGGCGCAAGGCATGCAGTTTCTCCGCCAGGCAAGGTGCAAAGCCCTTCTTTTGCACCCTGTGAAACATAAATGAGCAGATACAGATAGGTAGCCGTGTTGGTCTGCCATAGTCAAAATAAAAAAATTCCTTCCTGTAGCACCTTAAAGACCAACTAAGTTACAGGGTGTATCTGAAGAAGTGTGCATGCACACGAAAGCTTATACCAAGAACTAACTTAGTTGGTCTTTAAGGTGCTACAGGAAGGAATTTTTTTATTTTGATAAATGAGCAGAGTTTTTTAAAACTGGGCAATGGCCGGCCACCCATGACTCCCAAGCCTCCCTCGATCAGTCAGAACAAAGGGGGAAGGGGGAAGGGGGCAGGAGATCGGGGGAGGCTCGGGAGTCAAGGGTGGCCGGCCAGTTTTTGCCCAGTTTTTTAAAAACACAGAGCTTCACAGGGTGCGAAAGGGCTTTGCACCTTTATACAATATGCATGTGTGCTTGGGCCTCACCATCCCCACTACTGACTCCCTGTTGCTACTCAGCTTCAAAAAAAAAGAAAGAAAGAAGGAAGGAAAGAAGGAAAGAAGGAAAGAAGGAAAGAAGGAAAGAAAGAAAGAAAGAAAGAAAGAAAGAAAGAAAGAAAGTAAGTAAGTAAGTGTCCCCGGATTCATTGGAAAAAGATCTGGTAACCATAAATTAAGCTCACATATTACAAAATGCCATAAATCTTCAGTGGCACCCCCTAGTTTCAGAAGAAACTTAATCTAAGTAAAAACTGTGTCTCTGGAATTTATCACTGCCTGGATAAATGGGATGTGCCACATGGAGACATTAAAGCAAGCTAACTCTGCAAAAGACTTGTAATGGCTAGGATTCAGTCTCTTCCCCCATTTTGTTGACATCCTCTTTACTTCTTCAGTTTTGCTCCCACATTTTCTTGAATGGATTCTCCCTTCCTCTCCCATTAAATAAGCAGAAGCTTTGCTATAGTGCCAGGTCAAGGGAAAGGTCTTAGCCACTTAGCAGTGGGCAGGTGACTCCCTGAAGACAGTTACCCCACAGGAACCACCCTGGAGTAAACCACTCCTCATCGCTCCCTCCAACTTCTAAGGAGCACACCACAGGGTTCCTCGCACATTACTGATAGCAGCCACAAAGAAGGCTTCCTGTAATTTGCTGCTCTTTCAATGTCTCCTTCCAAAGATATTCTGCTGAGTGTTTATCGGCATGGTGCATCATGGTAGCATTCAGCAAACAGAAAAACACAACAGTGAGGGGCAGATCGACAAGGAGCTGACGAATATCTGCATGAAGCTCTTGCTCCAGGCTAGGCCCTCCACAAAAGCCCAGAATGCATCTTCCCCCCCCCCAAAAAAAGCAAAGGTGACCAACAGATGTGGGTCTAAGGTGGTGGGGAATGTTGGCGAGCTCAGCACATTCGAAATCTAATAACTTCATGCAGACAAAACAGGAAGCTGTCTGAGGCAGGCAGAGGGACTGACGTTATAGCAGATACAATAGTCAGCGTCAGCACTGGGCAGCCTTAGGGAGATGCCCACCAGAGGGGTCAACAGAAGAGGAGTCCCACCAGCAGGCACTGTGTCCAGGACCTTCTCAAATCTGGAACCAGCCCCAGTTGAATCTTCTTATGGTTCCCTGCTCTGGTCCTGTCTCTTTTCAATCAAAAGGCATTGTGATTAGTGAAAATACAGCCCGTCATAGTTTCTCAGCCTAACCTACCTCAGGGTTGTTGTGAGGATAAAATTGGACGGGGAACCATGCATTTGAACTTGAGCTCCTTGTAGTAAAGGGAGAATAGAAATCCTTTGGGGTCGTTCTTTTGCCTGTGTCATGAAATGCTTTTCTACCCTTCCTTGAGAAAAAAATAATCTCCACAGCTTGTTCTGATGACACAATAGGCTGCTGTGAATCCTGGACTTGGGGTGATCATCCTTTATACAAAACCAACATTTTGCTGTCCTCTTTTCAGAAACACATTGCCACTTCTTTAAAGAAAATAAAAAAATCAGAGGTGCTTTTTTTTATTCATGCCCCAGTGAAATTGTCACATCCTCCCAAATTAACATCAGTTAAATAATATCTCTTTTCTGCTTCCTCTAACCTCCAAGTCATTTGGAATAATATAATAACAACCAAAGTAAATGATATGTATTTTAAATCTTCTAAGTATGCTTGTTTTTTCCTTTCGTACAACCATTTCCTATCTGAAATTGCCGTGAGGGTGCCTGAAGTGTCACTGCTGAACACATCGAAAGCTTTGTGAGCTCTTTAGAAGGAGACCTTCTTCTTTTCTCATTGTGCATTAAGAATCACATAGCTTCGCTTCAGTTGTATAAAAACCCGGAAGCCATTTTATATAGATCTAAGAAACCATGACCTACTTGTAGCTCTTTCATTGCTCAACACCCTTTTCCCGTTTCAGTGCTTCAACTCAACATTTTTCTCCATTACTTTTTAATTACTAACATCCATTCCTAGGAAACAAGGTTCATTAACTCTATCTACTTGAAAGAAAGACAGCTAAAAAGATGAGGTAAAAATAATAAATTTCGGCTTTATCAGCCTCAGCACTGTGTTTACTCTGAACTGAGGAGGCTTCTGTTTTTCCTGAAGTATATGGGGTGATCCATACAAAATGGCAACTACACAGGGGTCCTGGTGGATATTTCCATGAAATAAACTGACACACTTTGCCTTGACCCATTGATCAGGGAGGTTTTGTATGGGAAGCGTTCTAGATGGTAAAGGTAAAGGGACCCCTGACCATTAGGTCCAGTCGTGGCCGACTCTGAGGTTGTGGCGCTTATCTCGCTTTATTGGCCGAGGGAGCCGGCGTACAGCTTCTGGGTCATGTGGCCAAGAGCAGTGCACGGAAACACTGTTTACCTTCCCACCAGAGCAGTACCTATTTATTTGCACTTTGATGTGCTTTCGAACTGCTAGGTTGGCAGGAGCAGGGACCGAGCAACGGGAGCTCACCCCGTTGCAGGGATTTAAACCGCCGACCTTCTGATCGGCAAGTCCTAGGCTCTGTGGTTTAACCCACAGCACCAACTCCTATCACCCATCAGCCACAGTGAACATGGCCCACAGTGTTCCACAATCAGAGGCTACCACTGAGAAGGCCCTACTTCAAATCCCAGACATCTGGCTTCAGTGAGCAATGATATGGCTAAAAGGGTCTCTCCCTGGTGGATCTCAGGGAATGGGCAAAGCAGGACAGCACAGAGGGAGCTGCTGCTTCTTCTTCAGATAATTGGGTCCCAGGCTGTTTAAGCCTTTATCATCCAGTACCAGAGATCTAGATTATATCAAGCATAGTTTGTGGAGGATTGAGGGGTGGTGAGAAGGGGATACTCCCTAACCCTTTCCCTGACCATTTTTTTCCTATTCAGAACATTTGAGCCTAGTTCTACATCAATAAGCAATCACCTCACAATTAGCTACCCTGGAGATACATCACTTGAATATCTCAAGCTATTAGCACTCCTTTGTCAAGCCCAAGACTACACAAGCCCACAATGATGGTCCAGTTCATAGAACTCTGATATGAAACCCGTAACAATTTCCTAAGCTGCACATTTGATAAAGGCTCTGACCAATGTAAGAAATAGAAAAAGACACAGACAACATAAAGGAAACACATTACGACAAAGGGCTTTAACTTTCATTAATATGGAGGGCAGATTCATGTGCACGGTGGAAACAGATGTGGAGAAGATCAAGCAATGCATTAAAAATATTGCAAACATAACCACTGGAACATAACCACATAGTATGGATTTCATATGCAATGTGTTTCTTGGCTGAAAGTTGGCCATACAGTGGTACCTCAGGTTAAGAACTTAATTCGTTCTGGAGGTCCATTCTTAACCTGAAACTCTTCTTAACCTGAAGCACTACTTTAGCTAATTGGGCCTCCCGCTGCCGCCACGCCACTGCTGTGCTATTTCTGTTCTCATCCTGAAGCAAAGTTCTTAACTCGAGGTACTACTTCTGAGTTAGCGAAGTCTGTAACCTGAAGCGTCTATAACCTGAAGCATTTGTAACCTGAGGTACCACTGTATAGCAGGATCTGTTGTTGAGGATCCTTTAGCCTTCTGTTTTAGCCATGACCAACAGAGTTTTTTAAATCTAGGCAAGAACTGTAATTGAGGACACCTTCACATGAGTGTCATCACAGCACATCGTTAAACTTTGCAATTCATACAAAATCATGCTGTCAACATTTCCCTTTTTTTAAGGGAAATTCCCTTATTCCGAATAGGATTCCTCGCAAGAAAAGGGAAAAGTTGACAACTATGTACAGAATGAGGCTACTTGTGGCTTAGAGTCATAATGTCTATGCTTTACCTCCACCGATGAACACCAGTTGAAGAGAATTACAAGTGAGAAGAGTCCTGTTGTACTCGGGTCCTCCTTATGGGCTTCCCACAGGTGCCTGCTTAACCATTGTGAAAACAAGGTGCTGGAGTAGATGGGCCATTGGCCTGATCCAGGAAGCTCTTCTTATGTTCTTAGTGTCCCACAGCCAGGGTGTATGTCCACTAAAAAGGACCTGGCAGCCCTCATCCTCTGCCTTACCGTCAGGGGCTGGACTGAGGAGGAATGGTGGGGTCCGTCCCCCACCTCTTTCTGCACCTTCCTGAGAAGAGGAAGACAGTATAAATTTAAAACAGTGGTTTGCAGAAGGTCATAGTTCAGAGGCTGCAGAGGGGGAAAGCTGGGAAATATTGGGAGTGCAGCAGGAAGAAGCAGCACCGGGGGAAAGACAGCTAACAGTGTCTCTAGAAAGTATTCCTGACCCTGGACCAAGCGTACCTTGAGAGTAGTAGAACAGAAAGCTCAGAGGCAGAAAGCACAGATCAGCCAGCGCAGGATGACGCAGAATAGGAGAGATGGAGGGGGTGGGACTTTACTCAGAGCAACGCCATTATCTAAGGGACTCTGCATTGCTTCATCTCTCTCTGTGAATATTGATTAAACGACTTGGTAAGAACTCTTCTTGTTTATCTGCTTCTTGGCATTCCACCAAGGGAGGGATAGGAGTCCCTGAAGTCTGACACTCACCAGGGAAGGTGGAGTGCCATGCAGACAAATGTCCAGGAAAGATCTTAGACCAGGGATGGAAAACCTCAGGTCTGGCTGAAATGTGTTCTGGAACTCTGATAATGCTTCTGATCTGATAATGTCTAAATGGAAGATAGAGAGGGGTTTGTGTGTATGTATGTAGAAACTAGCCAACTAGCCACTCTGTCCACTTTTGCCCCACCCTGGCAGGTGACCTTTGGAAGGTGACTCAGAAGGTAAGGTGGCCTTCAGGCTGAGAAGAAACTCTTCACTGTTAAGGTGTTCAGCAGCCTAACCATACCTTCTTCTTCTTTGTCCAAGTAGCAGGTAAATGCTTAGCCACCCTTTTCTCTTTAGCGACTGCCTCTTTCATACTCCCCAGAGCAAAAGCTGCTTTGTTCCCTCTCCACGGCAGGACAGAGTTGTCACCTTTCTTTATCACCTACTTTGCCTGTAACAACAACAGGATAAAGAGGACGTCCACAAGGAAATGCCACATCTGTGAGGAACAGCTTGTGTGCATTTAGACAGAAGGTGAAGGATTAGCCACAGCGAAGGTCGGAGATTAAGGATTTGCCGGCAGGAAGACAATTAAATAATATTCATTTTGCCTGGAATGCTAGAAAATCCAAGAAGGATTTGCAGCAGTGCCAAAATGACGAATGCTTCCGTTTATCCCATACGAAGGGAAATGCTTCTGATCTGCTGCCCACCAAGAAGCACATTTCTAGGCAATGTATCAAAACTTTGAATTAATGTGACATTCCTGACGTATTTATAGTTGTTAGCTCCTATCACTCTCACGAAAGGCCCAGTGTTTTGGCGGGGATTACACGGTTATTGTCAATGACACGCTGGATTATTTTGTTCCTAAAATAATGGAGCGGAGCTGAACTTCATGATATTCTTTACCCCTCCCTTATTCTTACATATTCCCTCTTCCTTGGAGATTCTGCAAAGCTGGCGTTTCAGTGTAGCTAAAGATTCTCTTTCACATAAACCTAGTCGAGGGTTGAGGCAGTTAAGGAGAATGTTGTTTGTGAGGTGTGTGCATTCTCCCGCTCCCTAAAAACAGATCAGCCCTTTCCTGGAGGGATTAGCATTTTCTTGTCAAGAATCCCCTTCCCTGGTAGTTACTCTGGTGCTGTAAGAAGCCAAAAGGAAACAGCCTACAACAGCCTTTGATAACCTAGATTACTTTCATTCACACACACACACACACACACACACACACACACACACACACACAGGAATTCTTTTTTTAACATCTTTATTGGAAATTCAAAAAGTACATAATTATATGTGCACTAAACATGGTGAGATGTAAATAAAAGAGAGAAAAAGAAGAGAAACAGAACCCATGTAGAAGGGGGAGGGACTCAAAACTATATTTTACAAAGTTGTTATTGTACTTCACCAGATCTTAACCGATTACAGTATTTGTAAGAATGGATTCCAAATATCATTGAATTTATCCATGGCAAGTCTGTGTTTAGATGCAAATTGTTCGTAAGTTGCGAGTTTGCATAAGTCTTCAATCAAATCGTAGAAGGGAGCCGCATTTCTATTTTTCCAATTCATCAGTATCAGTCTTTTTGCTCTTGTAAGGGCACGGAGAGTCTACTCATATTGTCCTTTTGTAAGATTCCATGTGCTGGGTATATAATCCAAGAGGATATTTTGCTCTGTAAATGTGAGGTTGTTCTGTACAGTTCTGTTAATAGTTTCAGTTACCTTCTGCCAAAAATCTTTCAATACAGTGGTACCTTGGGTTAAGAACTTAATTCGTTCTGGAGGTCTGTTCTTAACCTGAAGCACCACTTTAACTAATGGGGCCTCCTGCTGCCTCCACACCGCCGCCATGTGATTTCTGTTCTCATCCTGAAGCAAAGTTCTTAACCCAAGGTACTATTTCTGGGTTAGCGGAGTCTGTAACCTGAAGCATCTGTAACCTGAAGTGTCTGTAACCCGAGGTACCACTGTATAGGACAATGAAAAAACATATGTTTTAGAGAAGCATTATCCCTCTTACATCTCCAACAGTTAGATACCTTAGATAGCTCTTTTATAAACAACTGTAATGGGGTCCAGTATATTCTAATTTTGTTGTTGTATGAGCCTCAATTTAAGGTCCAGAGATACCCTTGTTATATCAGTTAAAACAGTTTCCCACTGGATTACTTTCATTTATTAGTTTGACAATGACAAGTGGTGAAGAAAGTACTAAACTTCCAGGCCCCTCAGTTCTGCTCTATCCTGCCCCCACCCCGGCCACTCTGAAGTAAAACCCAATAGTACTCAAGAGCAAGGTCAGTACAAAGTGGTTTTAAATGATATTATAATGCAGATAGATTTGTTACATTCTGTTCTCCCTTCCTCCCACCACAGAACTCAGGGGAGACTCCCATCCAGGCACTGACCAGATTCAAGCCTGCACCATATACCCTTAGACCATGTGCTTCAGGGGAGCACCTATAGCCTGAGAAGCTCAGTAGTGGAGCCCATGTTCTGCACGCATAAGGTCCCAGCTTCAATCCCTGCAGAGCATCTCCAGGGAAGGCTGGAGGAGACCCCAGTCTGAAGTCCTGGAGAACCAATGCCAGTCAGTGTCGACAATGCTGAGCTAGATGGAACAATGGTCTGACTCAATATAAGATGGCTTCCTACGTCCCGATGGAAAACCAATGGGCAAATATGACTGGACACCCTTAGGAAGAAGGGAGTCAACAGAAAGGAGCAGAGTTACTGTTTAGGTACGTTGTGCTTATTGGTCAGGTGTGAGCAGAGCCCTTACATGGGGTACGTCCTCTAAAGGTTTCATGAGAAGCCCATCTATGAGTAGGAGCCACCTCTCACATGCACACTGGAGACAAATATTCACACTCAGAGTCACCATAGATTGCTAAAGCTATTACGTATAAATCACACAGCCAGGTTTCGGCAGCCGTTGCCGCCTCCCTTTCACACACATTCCATCCTTTCAGACAGTTGTCAAAGAGCATCCTCAGCCCCTTGGTACTCTTGTCATCCAGGATGCCCAATTTGCCAGCAGTGTTTTGCTGTCGGCTACTCTGCTGCTGCTCAGGAACTTAAAGCTCCAGTCCCCTTCTGTGCTTTTTAGCTGCTGCACGGCTACATTTCCCCTCCTCTAATTTGAATTCACTGTTCATATGACAATGAAGCCTGGCCACTGTCATCCATGCACTCAGAACTTCCAGACTGGATTACTGCAATGTGCTCTTTGAGGAGCTGCTCTTCAGACTGACCCAGAATGTGGCAGCACAACTGCTCTCTGGGGCAGAATATCTCATATTCTTACCTTACCTTACCTTACCTTACATTCAGTCCTATTTTCTAGATCTTCACTGGCTCCCAGTACATTTCCAAGCACAATTCAAAGTGTTGGTGCTGACCTTTAAAGCTCTAAATGGCCCCGGCCCTGTATACCTGAAGGAGCATCTCCACCCCCATAGTTCAGCCTGGACACTGAGGTCCTCCTCTGAGGGTCTTCTGCTGGTTCCCTCACTACGAGAAGCGAAGTTATAGGGAACCAGGCAGAGGGTCTTCTTGGTAGTGGTGCCCTACCTGTGGAACGCCCGCCCAGATGTCAAGGAGATATAGAACTATATCTTTAGAAGAAGGCAGCCCTGTATAGGGAAGTTTTTAATGTTTGATGTTTTACTAGGTTTCAGTATATGTTGTGAGCCGCCCAGAGTGGCTAGGGAAACCCAGCCAGATGACTGGGTACAATTATTATTATTATTATTATTATTATTATTATTATTATTATTATTATTATTTATTATTAAAAGAGGTGTGGAACTCACCACAAACACCTCTCTCATTCTCTTAAATGGCAATGGCACCCACCTGGGACGTACCAGAACTGAGTTCCTGTGAGTTCCTGCTGGAAAAAGCCCTGATTACATTACATTATGGAACATGGGAGGCTGCCTTCTACTGAGAGACCATTGGTCCATCTACCTCAGTATTGCCTACACTGACTGGCAGCAGCTCTCCAGAGTTTCATGCAGGGGACGTTTCCAGACCCATGTGGAGATGCGAGGGAATGGGACCTTCTGCATGCATGCTTTACCACTGAGCTATGCCTCTTCCCATATTGCTATGGAAAGTCTTGCACTAACTTCCAGTTTCATAGAATCATAGAGTTGGAACTCCAGTCCAACCTGTATATGAGGCTGTCCCATCTAGGGATCAAACTTGCAACCTTGGTGTTATCAGCGCCAAACTCTAACCAACTGAGCTATCTTATTTTCATTCAAGGGGTACTATACAGCTTGGGACCAGGATGCCTAAAAGATCTCATCCTTTATATACCCAGTCGGCCATTGCTCTCTGCAAGAGCGGGCATGCTGCAGATAGCATCTTATAAGGATACCCAGATTCTGAAGTAGACCTACCTGATCCACACCTTGCAGACTTAACGTACGGATCATAACATAGGCATTATATAAGGCTGCAGTCATCGAGCGCTGAGAAGCTGAGAAGGCTAAAAAATCTAGCACTGCTGCTAACAATGAGACCATCAGTATGTTGTCGTGCTTATCGGCTTCACAGCTCATTGCGGATGAGTTCCCCTTGTGATGATGGGTGACCCTGACACAACTTTAGAGCAGCACCTTTTTCCTGGCTTTCTCTGTTCCATTGGGCCTCTGGTTCCCCACAGACACCCTCATCGCTTAATATTTGAAATGTAAAGGGAACGCTTTATTATGCTGTCTTATCTAGGGAGCAACAGACATTAAGAATGTGAATAGATGGCTTGCATTCAATTAGCAGAAGGCACTATTTACAAAGGAAGGGCATCTTCTGGTATACCCACCGCAGAGAAAAAACTTATTCGTGCCTGTTTGAGATAAAGACCTGGTATTCCAGCAACTTATCAGAATACATGACAACAAGTTATGCATATGTATGACTGAATAAAGGAGGGAGCGCCGAAGTCACATTGGGAGTAGGGTTCTTTCCTTTGCTGGTGGCACAATCCTATGCATGGCCTACTCAAAAGGAGGCCCAGTGGAATAAAGGGAAACTTGCTCCCAGGTAATTGTATATAGCAGGGATTTCTAATGGGCTGTAGGACTCCAACTCCCATCAGCCACAACAGTGAGCCAAGTGATCTGGGATTATGGGAGCCGTGTTATTGGGTTCATCATTCTCAGCCAGCATGCCCAATAGTTGTAGTCCAACAACATGTGGAGGGCACCATGTTGACTATCTCTGGTGTGCAGGATTACATCCTTAAGCTGCAGTCTCATCTACAGTTCCTTTTTGAGCAAGCAACACAGCAGACTTTACTTTCAAGTAAGCATGCCTCAGTCTGGTACTTCCCATCTACCAAGGCTCTGCTGTATGGTGGTGGAGACCACATTCTTTTGACTAGACAGAGAAAGGAGGGACAGACCTGGGCTGCATCTACACAGCTATTTTTAAAAAAAAAACGCTCTGGGAAAAAAACCATTCTGAAGCTCACAATGGAAAATTTCATAGTGTTCCGATTTCAGCTCTATAGTGCCATCTGGTGTCACGGTGTTATAACACATTTATAACATTTTAGTTTTAATATTGTAGCTGAGTGCCAAAGCTTTTCTGAACTCTGGCAGGAAGTAAGGGACACACACACCCCACAACACACACAGTTCTTTGTGCCCTCATGTTATGAACTAAGCTTGGATCCTAGAACAATGGGCAAGTAGGATCCTAGAATGCAACAACTGACTGGCTTGCAGGAAAAGACCAATTAGGCTGCAGGAGGAAGTTAATCAGCCTATTAGGCTGGTAGGATCGTAGAATGCAACAACTGATTGGCCTGCAGGAAAAGACCAATCAGGATCTGGGAGGGAAGCAGAATCAGCCAATCAGACGGGACTCGTTGTGTGAATAATGTATATAAAAGCCTGAGGTTGGGGGGGGGGGGCAATTCAATCACTGTTTTACAAGCTGCAATAAAGAGCAAGAAACCACTACAGGACTCTGAAGACATGGGTGAAGGAAATGGTGGTCCACTTAATCCACACCAAACAACTGACACTGAATGAATGACCCCCTGACCCCGACCCCCCAGTGCTCTATGGCAGTGTTCCCCAACCTTGGGCCTCCAGCTGTTTTTGGACTACAATTCCCATCATCCTTGACCACTGGTGTTGCTAGCGAGGGATGTTGGGAGTTGTAGTCCAAAAACAGCTGGAGGCCCAAGGTTGGGGAACACTGCTCTATGGTATGCAGAGAACTTGGACAGTTGCCAGGCATCAAGTGCAAAATGAAAGATTGCCCCTCCATCTGCTTCTATCTGAGCCACACCCACACCCTGGTTTTCCTGCTACAATGGTTTGGGGGTGAGCATCTCTCACTTCATGCCACGAGCCATGCGGGGGATAGCCTGGATGCTCTCGGTGGATATGAAGATGCAAATATTAAGAAGCCTAGTTTGGCATTAAACATACAATTATTAGTAATAAAGATTATAAGGATGTTGCATTTCAGTGCTCTCAGTTCCTACAGCAAGAAGGCATTGTGCCTGCAAAGTGTAGGGTTTAAAGTGGCAGAAGAGGACTTCAAGGACCAGGTTCAAATACCTGCTCCTCAGCCATGAAGCTCATTAGGTAATAATAATAATAATAATAATAATAATAATAATAATAATAATAATAATAATAATAATAGCAGCCTGCCCATCTGACTGGGTTGCCCCAGCCACTCTATGCAGCTTCCAGCAGAACTGGGGAGAGAATTGTGTACATTGATGTGAGCTCCTTGGAAGAAAAGCAATATTTTAAAAAGTAGTACAGTGGTACCTCAGGTTACAGGCGCTTCAGGTTACAGATGCTTCAGGTTACAGACTGTGCTAACTCAGAAATAGTACCTCGGTTAAAAACTTTGCTTCAGGATGAGAACAGAAATCGTGCTCCGGCGGCAGCAGGAGGCCCCATTAGCTAAAGTGGTGTCTCAGGTTAAGAACAGTTTCAGGTTAAGAACGGACTTCTGGAACAAATTAAGTTCTTAATCCGAGCTACCACTGTAATAAAATAAATGATTCCTATACCCCGTAATATTCACAGTGCCAGGAGTAAATATGGCTATTCTAACCACGCAAGTGCCTCTTTTCCTCCCTGATCCATCTCACAACGTAATTTTTCCAGTTGTCTTTCTCTGAATCATTTCTCCATTGCACCAAGATATATTGTCCCTGCTCCTGCATCGCAGGGGATTGGAATAAATGATCCTTGTGGTCCCTCCCAACTCTACAATTCTGTTATTTTATTTTTACTATTATTCCTTTCCATCAGCCTACAGTAACTGATCTGAATAAAAGAAAATGTAACTTCTCCTAATGTGTTTTCTGCATTCAGCTGAGCTTTGAAACCTTCGCTGAAGGTCAATACAGGAGATATAGATAGACGTTTTTAAGGTAGTAAGTAAATTATTGTTCTTGAGCACGTTGTTCTGAACATTGATGTGATTGACAAAGAGAGAGGGATATTCTGCAGCAAATACTTTTCAGTAATAGCTTATAACTTCACAGGAGCTATAAATACTGAAACCGAAGAGGAAATGTTTTTTTATTAAAAATGTCACAAGCCTGCCATCCTCTGGTACTCAGTGATAGTGCAAGTTATGTACAGAGGTGGTAGCCAAATTTATAAAAGGTGCTGTTGGCAGGAACTGAAGTTACACATTTTGAAAGGATAATTACATTTAATACTTGCAGAGCATGACGGTAAGTTTGAGAAAAAGCACCTCAGGTAAAATAAACTAACAACAGTATACTTCACAGAGATTTCTGCTCTGTTTCCTGGTCAATGCTCCATCATAAAATGATTCTGAGTTTTGGACTTATCTATTACTCCCCAATTTTAATCAGCATTTTGACTTACACTGAGTTCCATGCTTGCTTGAAGGTTGGTTCACATTTCACTTTCTAACATGATAATAATTAGGGCTGTGCAACCACTTTGGACTAATCCCATATTCCAAAATAAATCAGGCCGCTTCAGATAGATTTGGGCCTGGTTCGAAGCAGGTCAAGGGACCTCTGTATCATTCCAAAGCAAATGGACTCAGACTGATCTGGAGCTTTCTAAGAAAGCCAGACAGCCTGTCTCCAAAGTGTTGCAAAACAAGTAAATACCAAATAGGAAAATGCTGTGGGAGGTAGAGGGAGAGAACTTAGCATTACCATGAGGCATCTAGAATTGCCAGAATTAAGCATTCAACTGACTGTATAGTCTTCTAAAAAAATTTAAAGCAAGCTTTAAAAGTGACGATCAAAAAAACAATGTCTCCAAGGTGACTAGCTACCATGTCTGCAAATTTCATGCACCTATGTAGAAAATAAAAAAAGGTACGTCTGTTTTAGTTTCCCACTGCAAGTCAATGGGAGGGTTTCTGAATTTGGATTTGGGGTATGACTTGGGTCAGATCAAACTGAATTGAGGTCCAATTCAAAATACATAGAGGGGACACTTTAGCAGGGGGAACACCTTGCACTGCCCTATCAATAATCATAGAGATGGTTTCTATCTCATTAAGTTCATGGTGAATATTTCTTGTAGATATGACCCTATGTGGTGACAGCTAGTATTTACCACATCAAGGTGAAAGAACTGAGAGCAGAATTTATGGCATTACTTATTTAAAGTGAGTGAGTATATTTTCAGACTTAAGTGCTACAAGCAGTAGTGGATGGTCATCATTGGGAATTGTAGGGCAGAAAGCAGGGAGGAGGAAGCAGACAGGCAATGTCATGCCTTGGATTGGTGGTCAGAGGGGAGCTAGCTAAGGTCAGACCAAGGCTGATGGGACAGAGCCCCCTTCGCCCTACTGGACTATGCTTTGAAGGTTGAGATCCCCTAACACCCATCCTATGCAGTTTGACTTGAAAATAAATCCCACTGAGACCAACAGAGTGGAATCCCCAGTACATGTGCATAGGGTGGCAGGCTTAGCAACTCAAGACCACAGAAAGAAAGAAAAAATATTTAATGGTGTAGACACAATTGGAAAGAGTTCTTAAACAGTAATGATTTCATGGGCATTATGGAATAGAAGCAAAGCTGTCACGGGTACCCGATGGCCAACACTCACAATAGCAATGGAATCACTAAATAGGGGAGGAATATTCCCTGATTCGGTTTAATGAGGGAAATTCAATTTCTCCCAAAGAGAACTGATTTGTTAGGGAAAGAAGGTAAAAAACGACTAACCACTGCCCTCTTGTCTTTCATTCTTTCGTTCTTCCACTCTTTCACAAGCTAAAAACAACAAACTGGGGTAACCTTAGCAGCCTTTAGCCCTAAATGGGAACATATTCCGAGAGTAAAGGTTTTTCTGTAGCATTAATAGAATCCCAAGATACCGTAGTTAAACTGCTGCTGCTTGGTAACAGAGTGAAGTGTTAGCTCAGGCATGACAGCGCCGTGCTGTCACTCACTTTAAAAGGTTTCTTAACAACTCCGAGACTGGATCTTGAGATGCATACTGCCAGACTTGGCCAGTCTCTGAGAGCAAGACTCCAGACTTCAGTTCAAAAGAAGATATTAGGGCTTTTGATAGTTAGCAGGAGGTTAAGGGCAGTATGTGCTTAGAAATTAATAAATTCTGTTTTATATTAGGGCCAGTTCTCAACATTCTCCCTTCATACTGTGTAGGCTTCACACACTACACTGCAGGCAACCATTTTTATCCCAAGGGATGCCAGTTGCAGGCACGGCCAGAGGTGTAAGTGAGCAGAGTGTGGACCTGAATTTTTCCTTCACA
Organism: Podarcis bocagei; assembly: GCF_964188305.1. Classification (NCBI taxonomy): domain Eukaryota; kingdom Metazoa; phylum Chordata; class Lepidosauria; order Squamata; family Lacertidae; genus Podarcis; species Podarcis bocagei. Next base: position 65,376,831 of record NC_138133.1, read on the forward strand.
CAGTCACGTGTCCCTCTCTGTCCTCCTTCCAGGCAAGCAAGAGAAGCCTGGAGGGTTGCATTTTACTCCATGCCTGACTCCTGAGGTTCCCCACCCCTGCTGTAGACTATGGTGAGACACAAATGCGATGTTGGCTTATATATGTCACTCCATGGGGGAATATCGTCAGGAGAAGGAAAGGCTAAGGCATAAACCCCACGCTGATCTGGAGTGGAGTCCTTAAAATGGCTGGCGGGTGCCTTGCACACCTCCTTCCGGCAACTCCTGCAGCCAAGCTGGTATCAAACGCATTGCTCTGCTTTCCTTTGGACCACATCAGGGAGGCAGAGAAGGGGATCTTGTCGTATGGGCAGCCCAGGACCTCCATACGCGCTGCCCAAGCTTGTGCCCCAGGGAGGTGCTGCTGGCACAGTGGTTTGACTTCATCCCCAGAGGTGCATTCCCTTGTCTCATGCTAACACAGATAGTGTGCTGGTCCCGTGGGTTAACCGTGAGGCAAGGTCCGAGTCCAGTCCAAGGTCGAGGGTGCAGTACGGAGGCAGTCCGTCAAAGCTGAAGCTGGGTCCAAGGCAGGGAGTCGGGTGAGGTCAGGAGCTCCGGCAGGTCAGGGTGCAGGCAGGAACAGGCTACCAACAATGTTGCCCCCGCAACTTGGGCCTGGGGCTGGCTGGCTTTTATCTGCCCCGAGGCATAGGGCAGCCCCGATCCTCTGGTGACTCGCCTCTCCTGGCCTGGGGAGAGCACTCCTCCTGCGGGAACTTAGTTCCCTCCGCCTCTCTGCCCTGAGCCTCTGCAGCTCAGGAGAGGCTGGAGGGTTACCAGACCCAGAGGCAACCTCCCCTTCCCCTGATGGGGCTGAGAGTGGAGCACCTGCAGGCAATGGGTCCTCCATCACCTCAGGAGCCAGAGCAGACTCAGCTGGTGCCTGCACCTGAGGATCCAGCACAGGTGAGGACCCTTCAGGCTCAGGCCCCAGCCCCGGCTCAGCTGGTTCTGGAGGCGGGGAATCCTGTGCAGGCTGGGATCCCTCAGGTTCAGCCTCCGAGTCCGAATCCCAGGCCATCACAGGTAGAAAGTTGCTTGCAATGGAGGGATACCCTGAACAAACACAATGTCTGCCATCTAAAATAGATGAATAGATTGCAGAGGCAGTGTAGATGCGCACATGGGCTCTATGTGGTGGGGATACATTATTTATTTATTTTGTGAAACTTATAGGCCACTTGATTGTAGGGGGGGAGGGGAAACCCCACAAAAACTTGTTTAGTGTTTCCTATGAAAGCCACCAGCTTGTTGTTTTTCCCTATGCTTCTATTTCGTGCGTTCTGGGGTCAGTGATAAAAGCTTAAATAAAAAAAACAAAAAAACTTGCACCACTGCTTCAAGACTCTGCCCTGCCACATGGCTCCTCAAAGTGATCTCATGACTCCCAGTAATGCAATGAATTCATCAGATTCTGGCAGGGAGCTCTTTCCAAAGCACTTAGAACTCAGCAGAGTTGTACATCAGCATAAATCCTCTCCATTGTGTTCCACAGTGGAAACCGCAGCAGCCAAGCTGAGCCATGCCTTGGCGAAAAGGCTGGTGGTATATTGAAAAAAGAGGGAGGAACTGCCAGTTCTTCTGGTTCTTTGCTTTCTGTTTTCTTCTCCTTATATCTAGATGGTGAGAGTTGTTGGAGGTTGTCTTGTGTACTGATTTACCGTATTTTTCGCTCTATAAGACGCACCAGACCACAAGACGCACCTAGTTTTTGGAGGAGGAAAACAAGGAAAAAAATATTCTGAATCTCAGAAGCCAGAACAGCAAGAGGGATTGCTGCGCAGTGAAAGCAGCAATCCCTCTTGCTATTCTGGCTTCTGTGATAGCTGTGCAGCCTGCATTCGCTCCATAAGACGCACACACATTTCCCCTTAATTTTTAAGAGGGAAAAAGTGAGTCTTATAGAGCAAAAAATACGGTATATTGATTCGTGGATTAAAGTGTACTCAGTCTCTCCTTTTTGGGGTGAATGCCCTGGCCCTAATATTTCACATCTTCCTCCCATATCAGCAAGTTTTGCAGGCTACGTTCTTATGATCGTAAGACAGAAAGTTCACCTGAAAGTTCACAAGCCCCAATATAGATCTGGTAGATCACCTAGATCAGTGGATCACAGGCTGTGTTGTGACATGCATTATTCGTAGGGGCATTCCTGGGAGGGGGGGAAATGGCTACCCCCTGGGAATGATGTTAAGTTAAGTTGTGTGGAATGCCATCCTTTATGAGATCTGTCTTCAAGATATATCTAAGGAAAATATATCTTGGATAAAGATTTTGACGAAAGTGTCAGGGGCTGGGCAGAGAAGGAGTGTTGGAAACTGCCTCCCCATCCTGACCCTTCCAGGGAGGAGGAAGAGGAAGACAGTATAGATTTACAACAGGGGTTTGCAGGAGGTCACAGCTCAGAGGCAGATGAGGGGAAAAGTTGGGAAATAATAGGAGAGAAGGAGCAGGCAGAGGTGGAGCAGCAGCTGGCTGACACATTGTCACTAGAAAGCATTTCAGACCCACCACCTCCCAGAACCCGGTGAGCCTTAAAAGTAGGAGAGCAAAGAGCTCAAAGACAGAGGGCTCTTAGTGACACCCATAGAGGAGGAGGTGATGATGGCAAATGAGGAAGTGGGAGAGAAGGGGGTTGAAGATTCATTCAGGACAACACCATTATCCAAGAGGCTGGGTTCCATAGCCTCTCTCTGTAAAGTTTGAAATTTAAAAAGGACTGTGAGAAACTTTTCCTTGTCTTTATACTTTCCTGGGCAACCAGCCGGGAGCCGCTGACAGCATCCTAACTGAAAGACACCTGGGATGTAATGCAGACTGCACCACTTGTTTGTAGTTAGCTCAGAGTGATGTAATGGAGGGGGAGGTATCATTCTCTTCCGTTAGGCTTGGCATAGCCAAGGCATACCACTAGCAAATTCCATTTCAGGTGCCCGATCTGGCTCCGAAAGTAAATGTTTGTGGTCCCTGAAGTCCCTGCTGGTATTAGCAATGGCAGCAAAAAAGTCAGAGGGGGAACGAAACCACTGAAATGGTGGCTGAAATGGACAGAACCCAGCGCCCTGATGGGATGCAAAACATCAGACTGATCACCTGATGATCAGAGAAGGGGTGACAGACTCCCCCCACCAGCTGAACTGTTTGGATCAACTGAAAAGAGGGGGGCTGCCGGCCTCTGTGTGTGCGTGTGCAGTAGTATGGGGTACTTAAACCTACCACAGGCATGCACACACACACACACACACACACACACACACAAACACACACACATACAAACATACACATACCACCCGAAGGTTTTTCAAGGGCAAATGCAGCTCCCAGGGTGACCCACCCATAGGAACCAACTCCTAGGGGCCGAGGTCACTTCAGCCCCCCCCAATAAAATATTTGAGAGGGCTGCCCCCCCCCGGACATTGCTATTCAAATGGTGTGTGTGTGTGCTGCATCTTGTGATCAATTATGGAGGGTGGGGCTTACCTGCCCCCTCCCCAATACAGTATTTTATTCAAGTTGGCACTACTGGACCCACCTGTTTCAAAATCTCAGTTTGTGCTGTCACAGCAAACAGATATCCATATGCACCATGCATTTAAAGCATTTTCTTTTCCCTCAAAGAATCATGAGAAATGTTTCTTTCCCCCTGAGAATTATAGCTGTGTGAGGGGAAGACTCCAGTTCCCAGAATTCCGGGGTGGGGGTGGGAGGGAAATGTGCTTTAAATGTATGGTGTGTGTGGGCAGCCTAAATCTGCCCCACTCCCCAAGGCTGAGTGTGGGTGGGCAGAAGAGAGAGCAAGGCTGGTGGGTTCTCTACGCCTCATTTTCCTCCTGAGCATTACTCACTGTAACAAACAAGAGTGCTATTCTTAGAGAAGTCAATTAGCTGTCACTGACAATGCCATGCTGAGTGTTGTCTCTACACATTTCCCCACCCCTGCCATGAGTTCTGTTCTTTCGTCCCCAGAGTATAAAACAGATCTAAAAAGCAAGCCTTGAAATCATGTTTACACCCGCTTCAAATCCTGAGATGCTGACAAATCTAATTGACTGCTCCCCCGCCCCCCCCCTGAAATGGCAACTGAGCTTTCAAATCAAGCGGCGAAGTCAGTTGCAAAGGATAACAAAATGCCAGAGTAATTTTTCTAGACAGCCGTCCTTCGCTCCCAATTCACTGCTTATTTTTAAAGGCCTCTCTCCTACCCCACTGAAGTCAGCCTTTCAAAAACAGACCTGGGGGCTAGTCCCATGTGGAATAGGCAGGGGATATGTCATAGACAAGCACAGATGAAATCAGAAGATGGGAGAGGTGGAGGTTAACATTATGAAGAAAATGAATGCAAATACATTATTCTCTGGGTGAATTTCCGGCACCCAGCTATTGCTGTTCTGTTGTAAGATCCCTGTGGAATAGCAACTCTGCTTCCAGACTTGTGGAACCCCAATAGTCAGGTGAGCAGTCCCCTTTCCCCCAAGCCCTAAAAGGGTAGGAGTCCGAAAGGCAGGATCTATTTATTTACAACAACTAACTATGGTGAGAACACCATTTCCAATAGGTTATGTATGTATCCATGGTCAGTGGACTAGGGGGACTAGGCTAGTCCCCTAAATGTTCCTGGTCAATTAGAGTATTAAAGTATTAAAGCCTGGTGCCTCCGTCCCAAGCCCAGGAAGCTTCTGCAATGCTCATGCATGCGACATCACCCCCACCCCCAATTGTCCTTGCAAGCTGACGCTTCTGACCATAACTTTTTATGAAAAATTTCAGCGCACGCCATTGTGGTGCTGTGGTCTAAACCACTGAGCCTCTTGGGCTTGCCGATCAGAAGGTCGGCAATTCGAATCTCTGTGATGGGATGAGCTCCTGTTGCTCTGTCCCAGTTGCTGCCAACCTAGCAGTTCGAAAGCACACCAGTGCAAGTACATAAATAGGTACCACTGCGGTGGAAGGTAAACAGTGTTTCCGTGCACTCTGGTTTCCATCACGGTGTTCTGTTGCACCAGAAGAGGTTTAGTCATGCTGGCCACAAGACCCAGAAAGCTGTCTGCGGACAAACACCGGCTCCCTCAGCCTGAAAGCGAGATGAGCGCCACAACCCCATAGTCGCCATTGAATAGACTTAACCATCCTGGGGTCCTTTACCTTTACCTTTTTATATGTTTGTGAAATATGTTTTCATTGACCAGACTGCCTTACTGAAACTTGCGGCACTGTTTTACACCTTGTTAGAATTCCTCATTATGTGATTCCTGAGCAGCAGCCAAATAACTGAATACTTTGGTTGCAGATTGTCTGCAGCTGTTAACCATAATTCCCAGGCTGATTGTGAGTCTTGTGTCTGGAATCCCAACATTATTTTGCAGTGTTATATATTAAAAACTAGCACAGAAAGATACAAGTATTAATTGGCCTGCTTCCTTTTGTAGTTCTCCCTTCTTAGTCTTTGTGCAGGAGTCAGCTATTAGCTAACACCTGGTATCTCAGAAGCATGCCTTCTCAGATCAAACCACCAAGCCAGGAGACAAATAAGACATTGTTGCATCATTAATGTGAGCAGATATGAAGCTTGGTCTCCTACCATTTGAAAAGCTGAATGTTTATCGGTACAAAGTGCCACAGTAATTTATTGCCTGTTTCCTCTGCCCTAGTTCTTTCTTCTCAACATGCCTCGTGTCTTCCATCTCATTGGTTTGCTTATAAAACTGCCTGAGAACATTGTTCCCTGTGCTTCTCACAGCAGAAAATGATGAAATGCAATTAAAAACATAATATCATCAAATAACACATCATCACCATTACATTTACATCCCTGCTTCCTCCCAAAGGAGTCCCGGGCAGCAAACAGCAAGTGATAAAACAATAAGAACAATTCCCGTGCAGATGCAGATTTGGGAACCACTTTCCAGCTTGGGAAAAAAAAACTTGCAGGATTAAGAAGAATAAAAGCAGGTAATAAGCAGTTCAGAATACTTCTTTTTTTAAAAAAAAAAAATATGAGTTTTTTAAAAGGCCTGGGAGAATTAAAAAGCCTTCCCCTGGTGCTTCAATCACAATAAAGATTGTGCCAGCTAAGCTCTTGGTAGATTCCACAAACAGGGTACCAACACCGAGCGAAACCCTTTTCATATTCTAGGACGTGCTGAAGCAAATGCTGTCTTAATTTTTGCAAAAAATGTAACAACCACACACAAAATATTATCAGGTTTTCCTGTGGGGAAATTGTCTCCAAAATATTCAGAGATCTTTCTTTCTTTCTTTCTTTCTTTCTTTCTTTCTTTCTTTCTTTCTTTCTTTCTTTCTTTCTTTCTTTCTTTCTTTCCTATATGAGGTGGCCAAGGGTTTTCCCTCTTTATGTTACTTTGAAAATAAGGGTTACAGTGGTGCCAAGCCCACTGTAGAGAAAAGCGTTGCAGGAAGGAGGCTGCATAAGGTAAGACAAACCATTTTATGCCATATACCACCATACATGCAAGGATCCTGCCTCCCCTATGCCTTTGTTGTGTGTTCAGACCCAGAGACCTCCCCCCTAAATAAATTCACACTTGACTCAAATTTTAGTTTTGGGTTTTTTTGGCAGAATTTAGGCCACAACTTTACTGATTACAGAAGGTGAGTGGTTGCATAGGCTCTGGTTCAACTAGCTCCCTGCACCCTCGCAGGCAGCGCTGACCCAGCAAAGGTTCCAGCATATGTCAGCCATGGATGAACACCTGGGTAGGCGAAAAGCTGGGAATAGACTATGTTCACCACCCAGATGCCCCCCTGGACTCAGGCACGGGCACAACCCCCTCTCAGGGGTTCACCAAACCAGTTGAGTCCCTGGATTCCTTTAACGGAATACCCTTCACATAGGGATGGCAAGACCACTCTCCCATCCCTATCACCTGAACCAGTGACTATCCACAGCCTTACAAGTTGTGACGATTTGCTACGGGGCAGGCGAAACCCAAATGGCAACAGCCAATCAGCCAAGTGAGGAAATTCCTGCCGTGCCCCTGTCCCAACAACAGACGACACACGACGGCATAGCAAGGTCAATCGCACAATGCCCTACAAGTAGGGAGAGGTGGAAGGGTGTTCTGAATGCACAAGCCAAAAGAGGAAGCTCTGGGTCACGTGCATGGGTATATATAGGTCCCTCAATCCATTTAGACTGCACCCCATTGGCCAGATTGAACCCAACATCGAGGCATCTACCAATCGGGTGTTGTGGCTAACCAATCAAACCCTCCCACAACACAGGAGGTCAGTCTCCAGGTCTCACTGCAACACGTGCCCTCTTTTAGGGAGGACACAATCTGCCACGTTTATGCCCTTGTGCCTGCATGTGGAATGAGGAGTAGATCTTGGTCTTTGCCTCAAGCAAACATTTCATCTGCAACAAGGGAGCTGTTGCTATCAATTACATATCTGAGCTGGGGTGTGTGACCTACCCCTGATACTGGAATTGGCGGCTGCTGTCCCAAACTCACGGACCGCAGTCCTTCTGAACCCATGAGTTGAATTCATTTCCTACGGGACAACAGAAGCTAATTTCAGAAATTTGTTTACCCTATAAGAGAGTAGGACAGACTGGGTAAAATGGCTAAAAATTATACTCCAAAACTGGAATTCAAACATATACGTAAGGGAATGTGAACATAGGTCTGTTTTTCCGTTAAAATGAGCAAGTTTTATATAAGACTCGCTCCCTATCTGCCTGTACACATAGAAATTACTACACTGGGGTGATAGGCTTTTAAAGACATTGTTTTGAATAACCCGTTGGAACAAAACTGAAGTTTTAGTTTTCTCCCACTAAATAAGTCTGCACTGGAGCTCATGTGAGACATAGGAAGAAATCAAGCCACTGACCTTATTCCACTTCCTGATTTCTAAAAGCTGAGCGCTTTAAGATTTGGTTGAGCAAAATTAAATTATGCTCACTAGGGTGGTTATATTTAGCACGTCATTTAAATAGTTTGCAGCTTAAGCTGCCGCTTACAACTTCAGAACATCTGTGTTGTTGTTTTATTTTTTTTAATAAAAGCTACGTACAGCCAGCTAAATAGGGAGCCACAGTTTTGCCAGCTTAACATGCTATCAAAATAGCACAGCTCTTTTGGAAGAGACACGTGACCCAGAACCCATGGCTAACTTTTGGATACAAGAGTATATTGTTTTGCACACATTCCCTCTGTTTGAAGGCTGTTTATGGCAGCCTGTGACAAGTGCCGTTTCGTTTCCATTTCAAAAATTATGTTAGAAAGCTAAATAGGGCAGGGTTTTCTCAGCTTAGATAAAATAAAATTTAGGGCTGTAAACCTAACCTCACTTGCCTGGGAGTAATCCCCACTGAATTCAACAGGCCTTACTTCTGAAAGCCTTTCAGAGGGTTGCTCTGAAAGGCTAAACTACTGCTCTTAGGTACAGAGGTAGATTTAGGGCAATGTGACCGGTTCTGCCACACTGGGCACTGATCCTAGGGAGTGCCACAACTACAATATAATAAATTGAGCCAAGTGGAAGCTGGGAGGCGGGAGAGCTCTGAATTTTGGCATCACACAAGGTGCTGCTGAAATTTGAAAGGCCAAAATCCACCCCTTCCAGACATGCCTTCCTTGAATTTTTGTTTTTAGGAGAATTGCCTCTTTGCGGGAGGGTGTTGCCTCTCTTTTTGTCTACAGTGGTACCTCGGGTTACAGACTCCGCTAACCCAGAAATACAGTAGTACCTCAGGTTAAGAACTTTGCCTTAGGATGAGAACAGAAATCGCGTGGTGGCAGCGCGGCGGCAGCGGGAGGCCCCATTAACTAAAGTGGTACCTCAGGTTAAGAACAGTTTCAGGTTAAGAACGGACCTACAGAACAAATTAAGTTCTTAACCCAAGGTACCATTGTATTTGTTTTGCAGTATGTGTTGTCTGTTGTTGGAATGGGGGGGGGGCTTTAAGCATTACAGACCCTCCAAGTGTCCCTACTTTCCAGGAACATCCCTGATTTAGAGAAGGTGTCCCAGTTTCTGATTTGATCCTAGAATGTCCCACTGTTCCTTAGGATGTCCCTATTTTCATTGAAGAAATGTTGGAGGGTATGGAGTTATCCATTCCCCGAACCGTCTGAAGGCAATCCTGCATAGGGAAGTTTTTAAATGTTTATTATTTCTCTGTATATGTTGGAAGTGGCTGGGGCAACCCAGTAAGATGTGAGGGTTATAAATAGTAAAATCATCATTATGGAATGGGACGTCCCGATTTTCATCTGAGAAATGTGGGAGGGTATGGCACTACCAGTTTTTCTTCTGTGAAATGCCCATGGCAGTCTCTTTGATTTCCACATGTGTGCTCACCCTGTGCTATAGACATTCTCTTTTGAAAAGAAGTAAAAGACTGCATTGTAGGGTTGCATGCCTGTATATACTGTTGTGGGAGTAAGGCCCACTGAATTCAGTAGGATACTTCGGAGAAAATATGCTTCAGATTTTTAACAGCACAATTGAGGTGGGCATGATCGATGTTGTACATTGTGAGTGATGTTGGGAGAGCAAATAAGGAATACTCCCCGCATAAACACACATGCTAGAACTCAGACCTATTCCAGTACAGCTGAACGAGGGTAGATGCAAAGAGTCAAAAGGAAGTGGCAACTTATGATCACAAGATGTGGTGATAGATGCTAGTTCAGAAGGCATTTTTGAAGGCAAGGAATGTAGAGCTTTTAATGCACATGAGCCAATGACAAGTCCAACAGAGTCCCGATACAGACAGGGCATGTACCCTGTCATGGAATGAATAGTAAAGCGTGGCTGTCCACTGTTGGAAGCAGAGAACTGGAGTAAATGAACTCTTAACTGATACAGCAGAACCAATTCTTAATTCCCATGAAAGCAACTAATTTGTGTACAAAGGAAGTGTGAATAAAGTTCTAACAGTGATAACAAGCGGTGTTTCCCCTCTCTGATGTCAGGAGAGGATATCAAACGTTTTTAATCTTTAAAGACTTTCAACATAACGAAGAACTTGAAGGCAATTTCATTGCATCCCTTGATTATCCAGCGATGACTTTCACGTGTCAAAGAATCATTACAGATCAAGCATTTTAGACGGAGGTTGTTATGTGTCACTGGCATCACCTCAAAAAACAGAAAAACGTTTTGATCTGAAGCTGAACGACACAGATGCATCTGTTACTCATCTCTTAGGATCAAGGATATGGAGGAACTGCGACTCTCTAAATGTTGCCAGACTACAAATCCCATCACCCCTGGCCATTCAGCCATGCTGCCTGGGACTGATGGGAGTTTGAGTTCAATAACATCTGGAGGGCCACTGGCTCCCCAGTCCAGTCTTAAATACAGGGATGCTTAAGCAGGTTATAGAGATTCACTACAAAAAAAATTCTGCTGGGTCAAAGTGAAAACTTGATTGTGTATATGTGTTTATTAACAGGAGCTTCCTAATGAGTCCCAAAGGTAGAGGCATTTTAGCCTAAGAGGCCCTGATTACTTTTAGCAATTGGCATAGTTTACAAAGTAAACTTTCAAAGGAGGGCTCTCGCATCCAATCATTTATTTATATGCCACTTGGTGCCAAAATAAACTTCTAAGTGGTATAAAAACCAGCTATGCAAACATTAAAATCTAAACATCAATGATAATAAAAAAATACACAAGAAAACAAATCCCATTAAAACAATACAGCTATTAAAGCAGGAGACTCAGGCTGAGAGCTCAAGGAAGTACTTGTGTAAACAGATGCACCTTCAAAAGCCAGCAGAATGCCAATACAGACCAGGAGTCTCATCTTTCAGCAGGGAGTGCATCCCATAATACCAGAGCTACACGGAAGAGCATGCTCCTGAGGTGTAGCTGTTGTTCTCTGAGCTGAGCGAACATCTGTGCAGTCACGGAACAGCGTTTTGGAAACTAGAGCTAGGAGGGCCTTCATCCAAGTCATTGCAAGGCTCAAAGTTGGCTCCAAGGATCTCTATCTGGTTATTTGTACACAAGACCAAATCAAAAGGTAGGCCAGCAACAAGGAAGTAGGATGGGTTGCCTGTTGACTACACAGATGGCCCTTTGGAACAACAAAAACCAACAGATAAGCAACCTGCCTTTCTTCTTTGTAATCTCTGCTCAGACACGTATATGGGAGATTAGCAAAATGACCAATTTGGAGGTGGGTACAGGCAAGTTTTCCTCTCATTTGGCACAAGCTGCATGGGAGGAACCCATAGCGCCATTGTGGAAATCAAGCAACGAGACCCCTTTAAAGAGTGTTTGCAATGTCTGGTTTTAGTCACTGGTAGCTCAGTTGTGGGTTCAAGCTCCACATTGGGCAAGATTCCTGCCTTTCAGGGGGCTCTACAGTTCTGATTCTCCGAAAGAAAATGAGATTTGGCTTTGTTGTCAAGATACCCAGGATGTGAAGGCTCAAAGGAGACCTATGAATTCTTAAATGAACTTGGAGGACTGATCTGAACAAGGTTCAACCCACAAAAAAAACTTCCAGGAAGGTCAACCAATGCAATGAAGAGATTATATTGACAGTACCACCAGCATGACTGCCCGACACCAATATCGTGGCAGGATACGCATGGCGGACATGCAATTCCTAATAATATACACCTGAAAGCAAACTGTTTGACCACTTGCTACACAAATCATTGAAATTGTGTGCACATATACATATGTTAAGTGTGAGCAAAAAATTTAGATGAATCCTGAATCAAGAACTGAAATGGGGCCGCCTCAGACAGATTCAGGGCTTGTCCAGGTCAGTTTCCTGAAGGAATTGCATGTTGGCTTAATCCCCTCTAGCAATATTGTGGAAATAGAAAGATTAAACCCATAAAATATCTGAACTGGCAGCGTTCTAGGCACCACCAAGGCCACTGTGGCATTTTGATGCATTCCCCAATCTCCTGTGCCAGGTGGTCGCCATCAAAATCAGATGAGGCCAGAAAGTGCCAGTGCCCTTGAAGGCTACTACAAGAGCACCATTGGACAGGGGCATCAGTACAGAGGCAGGGGTATCGACTCAAAAAAATTTCAGGCCCAAATCCAGAGAGAGCCACACATGGCCTAGTCTTGACGTTCTTTGCTCAAGGAAGCTCAAACAGTGTGGGTGGAAACTGATGATATGAACCTGTGGGGTGCAGGAAAACACCAGTCATATCTGTCAGGCACAGAAAACCTTCTCCACACATCAAACATAGCATCTGCAGAAATTTCCCATTAAAAAAAAAGATAATAGTGAAGGAATTTTTCCCAAAAAATAATGAAAGGAAATGCTTTGTGTCTCATTTTGCCTGTATCCTTTTGGTTGGTTGGTTTAAAGATGAAGTGTTTTTTGTAATGGAGATGAAAACAGATTAAAGCCAAGGTGAAAAAGTCTTTCAAGGATTACGAGAAATATTCTGAAGCTCTAAAGGAAGTTTCCTATCATGCTATACAGGCGGTGATGGAAAAGAAAATGAGAAGGCCTTGAGCCACATATAGATCCAGAGTTTTCATAGAGCTCCCCTTCTCAGGGGCAGAGGCTGCAGGCTCTTCTGAACTTTTGAAGTTTCTGAAATGCTGCTCTCCAAGGCCTATGACTGCACAGAGATCACACAGAACAGCGTGAGAGAGAAACAGTCGCTAAAACGTTCTACATTCAGAAGCCCTTCTGAGAGGGCAATACCGTATTTTTCGCTCTATAAGACGCACCAGACCACAAGACGCACCTAGTTTTTGGAGGAGGAAAACAAGAAAAAAAATATTCTGAATCTCAGAAGCCAGAACAGCAAGAGGGATCGCTGCGCAGTGAAAGCAGCAATCCCTCTTGCTGTTCTGGCTTCTGGGATAGCTGCGCAGCCTGCTTTCGCTCCATAAGACGCGCACACATTTCCCCTTACTTTTTAGGAGGGAAAAAGTCTTATAGAGCAAAAAATACGGTAATTGCCCCGGGCAACACTGGTAAATGGTACTAAATTTCAAGTTCTGTGATTATTAGGGCCTTTTCATTCAAGGCATTTGACAAAAGTCAGTGAAAATAAAACCCAAGGATGAGAGCAAATGCATCGTGCCCACACATGACACAACCATACTGGGCCATTGACCACGCCATCTATCTTGTTGTTTGAACTGCATATAAACACTTCATAACTCTCTCTCCTCTCTGCACCCCCAGCTAAGCAAATAGGTTGGCTGCTAGCCTTGCAGGAGGGTGGGATGATGGAGCTATCATCCCAGCCAACAGTAGCAACTAATTCTTACTGACCCCAAGAAAGCTGCTTCAGGCATTCAAGTACAACTCCTCTTGTATGTCTGTCTAGCGCCTGTGTGGTGATAGGAACTCATTTGTGGAGTTATCCACAAAGCTAATTTTTGTATTCCCGATTAATTCCCCAAATCAAGGACAGGATATTAACTCATAAGTGGAAGATTACAGAAAAAAGATTGGTATAGCTACCTAATTTACAGAGTAGTGAGAGTCGAAATTGAGTGTGGTTTGAAAGGAAAGGTTTATAGGCAGCAATTCAGCAATTCCCTCTGTGCCTGAAAGATTTTGTGGCCGTCCTTTAGGTGAGCTATGCAAAATAGATCAATAGAGCAGAGGCACATCAGGTATTCAGAGTCTTGCTGGCTGTCTTCAGACTGAAAGATCAAGAGCAGCCTCCCATGCAAGTTTTCCCAGCCAAGTCTTTCACTCTCTGCTTCTCATTTTCTAAATTCACCACTGTCAGCATAGCGCTGGATATTAACAATGCAAAATTCAAACAGCTCAGAAACGTCATGCCACAGATCTCCTTTATACAGGAAAATAAAATGTTGGGCTGGGAGTAGACATGTAAAATTTCTGGGGAAACAAGAAAGCTTCAGAAAAATGGGGGGTGCAAACTTTTTTTCACAGTCTTTACATATCAAAAGTCAATTTATTTACTTCATAAAATTTCATTAGCCACTCAATTGCAAAGAAAGAAAGAAAATTCTCAGAGTGGTTTGTTACTTCAGGAAAATGCATTATGTATACCTCGGTTCAACACAGAATTATCATATCTTAAAGTAGTTCAGACAATAATTGCGAATTGCCTTTAAAGTTGTTGTCTCAAATTGAGCTACAAGTTGTTGAACTACTGTATAAGGAGCCTAGCAACTCTTTGGTTTTGTTGGTTTATGACAAAAACAGAAACAGAAACCAGCAACATTATGGTAAAACAAATTATTATTTATACTGAAAAGTATGTCTCCTCTTGTTTTCCATACACCTTGCCTTCCTACCTTAAATATTCATCATTCTAAAAGAAAATATTTCATAATCCATTTTTTTTCACTTTTCAGGAAAAAACCAAAAAGGTTTCAAGCAAAAAATGGGGGAGGGGGTGTTCAGTAATTTTTCTAGCCTTCGCACATCATGTTGCGTGGTACAGTAACGCTGAATCAGCTGCTTAAAATGAGATATGGAAACAAGTAACATTGCTGTCCTCAGAAGTATTTCAGTTTTACAGGAAACGGCAAGAATGAACTTCGTAATCTTCAGGTACTTATCATAATCGATCAGATCCGATCTCTTTGGAACTGGACAGTCTGAAGATCCATGCTACAAACAAAGCAGCTGTCTATTGCACACTATACTGTTTAAAAAACATCTGACGATATTTTTAGCCTGCAATGTCTGCACTGAAAACATCTGCAAAGGCTTGATCTTAGGAGATGCTTTGTGCTCCAACGACAAAAGTCATGTTTGGTGCATCATATGTAAAACACATTCACAATTTTAGAACTGACACAGACCAGGCCCCTGCTTTATGTGTGACGATACAGGTTGGTGCCAGTGGTTCTGTCAAGCCCCTAGGTATTTTCCACAAGGCTTATTTGGCTCTAGGACAGGAGTGGGGGATTTCTCCCTCACTGTCACATGGGACGGGGGGGGGGAGCCACATACATGTACTGAGAACACACCCATTCTCTCACTCAACTGCACCGACGCCCCTAACCCCAACACACACGCCAGGTCTTGATGAGATTATAAGACTTGGCATGAAAGAGATGTTAAAATATTCCAAGAAAGCAACTGGCTTGATGCAAAAAGGTTTATAACATTCCAGAAATTCCAGACATCACACAATTTTTTTCTTAACGTGCATGGAAAGTATTTGGATAACACGCAGAATTTCAATGCGGCCATTAAAACAGAGCAGGATGCAAAAAACACAAGAGTAACATTGAAGTAAAATAAATTAAAGAAACAGAAGTAAAGAATGGGTCATCTGGGAAAAAAAATCACAAAAAACAATCATTTTGATGAGAAGGCTAGGTTAAAATAGTGGTATTCATTCCCAGTTTTCGCCTCTATTTTAAGCAGCCTTGCTTATGGACTTCTGATAGGCATATGGTTGGCCACAAAAGAACAGGAGGCTCGACTAGAAAGACCTTCCTGTGTTCTAAGTCTATATAAGGTCCTCCATGTACTAACATACAAAGGGAGCCAATGCCTATAGCTTAACCCAGTATTCCCCAATCTTGGGCCTCCAGCTGTTTTTGGACTACAACTCCCATCATCCCTCGCTAGCAAGACCAGTGGTCAAGGATGATGGGAATTGTAGTCCAAAAACAGCTGGAGGCCCAAGGTCGGGGAACACTGACTTAACCGACATTGAGCAGGAACAGACAAGAGGCCTCCTGCCAGTGATGGCTGCCTGCTTCAAAGTAACAGTTCAGTACATAGGTGGCTCTATCAAATGAGCCAAGCCACACGCTACAGTAGAAGACTTAAAGCTCACATCTACACAAGCAGAATAAAGAGTGAATTTATTGTATAAAATGATTGGCAAGATACAAAAAGAAAAGAAAAAACTTTTATGCATATTTTCTATTAACTTGTACACAAGTTATCACGCCAAAAGCAGAAACTTTAAGGAGATTATTGTTTTAAAATGTTTGCACAGTGAAGTTAATTTGGTTGCAAAACACAATGGAACTAAAAGCACTTGAGAATGCAGCTTTGCAAAGTCTTCTTTATTGTTGTCATCAAAGGAGTCCACAAAATACATGTATTGGTAAAGTCTTAAGTGGGATGACATCCAGGTTACTTTGCTTACCGGAGTTACTTTTCAAATAAAAACCCTTGGTAACAAAGGGATCAGCAATCTTTCACTGTCAAACAGTGCCCTTAAATAGTAACCGAACTGTCAGTTTTCAAAAGGGACAAACTAATGCAGGTGTAGGAGAATAACGCTAAATTCCCCCCCCAAAAAAAAAAAACACAGTTGCTTGCAAGTAGTTTCAGAAATGTCAATGGATTCAAGAAAAGAAATGTTGCTAAGATGTATGACCACCATTTCAAGGTGACTGGGGACATATTGGAACTGTGCAATTACTGTACCCAAAAAAAGTATGGTATATTCTCAATAGCAAACTATTCCGGACTAACTATAACCCTGAAAGCAATTTGCCACAACCAAACACAAAAGCTAATGGACATATGGTTTTAGACTGTGGCCCTTGTTTTCTACAGATGGTAGTTTACACATAACTGACAAAAAAACAACAACCCAAAACTGATTGCATCCAGGTGACACACATACAAAAAAGAAAGGGAGGGGCAATAAGTTAACACAAAATTCTAACAGCCCAAATTGTACTTTATTGTTGACAAGAAACTAATTAAGACAAAAAAATAAGGTTATTTGAGTTCAAAGTAGTTTTGTGCTGGTTCCAACTTCTATGAAGCATTTTTGAGAGTATACAAATATGTATCTGTAAAGAATTATGGAACTGACACACACAAGATTATTTCAGTCTGTTCAAACCCACGATGAAGAGACTTGGCGATCCTTCTGTGGAGAGTCCATCACATCATATGAAATATATTCTTTTAAAAACATTTACGGATTCCTGAGCCTTGAAAGACATTTCTGCCCTTTTCTAGTCATTTTTTTTTAAAAGATGGAAAACCTGTTTTTCCTAATTTTTGCAAATGTTTCACACATGCAAAGAAGAAGGGGCACATGCAATCTTCACAGCATTTTACTGGTACAAGTACCAATGTACTGCACAAAACATACCAGAAGAGCATCATTTGATGACCGGAGGAAAGTATTAGGGAGGAACTGTGTTGATTTTTAAAGCTTTTATTAAAGAAAAACCAAAAGGTCTTCCCCATAAAATAAAGGCCACGTTATTTGTTAGTACCATGGTATTTTCAGAGAGATTTAGTTCCTCCTGCTTTGCAAGTCTTATGGTGCTCAGTACAAAGCGAAGCCGATTTACACCCCCCCAAACTCTAGCTAGCTAGAAATGCGTTTGTAATGGAAGAGCCCTTTTCGTCACTAACGAGGATGATAAAACCAGGTCAAAGACTTGTATTTCACCTACAAGTTCTCCTTCAGACTGCTATTGGCCACAATCATATTAAGTTCTTTGTAGTTTCTCTTTTACTTTGCATATTACACAGTGTAACTCAAAACGTTATATAAGAGCACTTCAGTCCCACAATGTAGGATTTAAACTTACGTGAAAAATTATGAATGGCTCCACAATATTTCAGTGGCTTACAAAAATACATTCAACCAAATATTTATATAATGTGTTCTCCCCCTGGCCCCACAAGAAATTAAAAAAAAGCAAGGTAAGGGAGCCAAATAGTCCCCAAATAGCAAAAATGCTCCCGCACTTTCCTTTTTAGCAGGTCCCCAAAAGAACTGTGGAGAAACCCTGTAACCTGTCGCAGACAGGAAATGACTGGATACTGGGAGGGAGAGAGCTGTCCTTTTCAGAAAGTACTAGAGTTTTGCCTTCCCAGCCCTAAGAAAAACCTTCCCTTTGCTGGATTGCCCTCTTGCTCGTGAGAGAAGAACATACTTTCTGGAAATACTTTGAAAGCTAAGCACATTCAAGAGTACTGTACACGGAGTTGCATACTTTACACTCATTCGCCAGCATTGAAGATCTACTGTATATTATTAGTCAGCCTTATAAATAACGCTAAGCAGAAAAGAAAAAAATATTTGTTTCAAGGGTATTTTTTCTCCGTTTGAAAAAGGAAGCACAAAACAAACCTAAAGTGCAGACTACAGGCCATGACACGTATAATAATGACAAAAGGTGCAGCCAGACTTACATCTATATTTACAGTCACTTAGCCACCTTACAAAAAGCCGCCCATTTTGCAATTTAAAAACCACCAAGGTTGTTTGAGATATAATGCATCCTCCACTGTTCGGGATTTAAGTCTTTTTGAGATGTCTAGGCAATATGTTAGGTTGTCCAGATTCACAAAGAAAGTTAATATAATACTTCAGGAGGAGGGGGGCGGGACTCATACAATGTTGATTCCTCCTCCAGAAAATGCAAGCGTCCTCTTGCTGCAAAAGGATGAATTGCTGTTGCTTGGTAGACTGCTTTTAACAAGTGATGTCTTCATTTCCATTTCACATGCGACTATGGCTGCATTCAATTCCACTTGAGCCCGGTGGACAACATAAAACATGAGGCCTATACTTATTACAATCTGTGAATGAAACAGAAGTGATAGTGCTTTTAAAAAATATTTTCAACAGCAGTAATAAGCACAAGGAAAAGATTCAAAGTGTGGGAGAAAGGTGAACTTTTAAATAGGCTTTATAGGTCACGCTAGCAGCAGCTGCGTTAAAAAGAATGTCATGTTCACATATGTGCAATGCAGAGAAAGTGGAGGGAAGGAGTTTTTCTCCTCCTCTCATATCATATGACCCGAGGCTATTCAATGAAGCTAAATGCAGAGAGAGTCAGGACAGACAAAATAAAGTACTTCTTCACGCAACATACAGTGGAACCTCTACTCATGACCACAATCAGTTCTGGAGGCCCGTCCTTATGGCAAAACTGGTTGCTGGAAGAGGCGCCGTTGTGTGCATGAGCGAACGGCAATCGCTGCTCCTGCGCATGCGCAAACGGCAGCAAACCCTCCAGTTACTTCCAGGTTTGCCGCAGTCGCAACTTGGAACGTCCGCAAGTGGAGGCGGTTGTAAGTAGAGGTTCTACTGTATACTCAAACTACAAAACTCGCCCCCACAAGACAGTGTGATGGGCCACCAACTTGGATGGCTTTCAAAGAGAACTGCACTACAGTATAATATAAATAAAAGGCGCCTTACAATCCAAGCCAATGTTAACCATGCAGATTACCTGGGAGTGAATACCATTTAACACAGTAGGACTTACTTTTCATTAAACATATACCGCAATGAAACAAAAGGCTATAAAAATGAATTTTTTGAGTAAGGGCTAAAAAATGGCTTACCTGTAAACTAAAAATGAAGTAGCCACTAACACTTTGTTCTGCAATGACATCCTCCATAGTGCGCAAGGTGGTGCCCAGATAGGAGTTTAAGAGTTGAGTTGGAAGCAATCCAATGGAAGAAGCCATCAGATAGTTTGGTAATGAAAGATCCGTTATCTAAATAAAAAAGAAGGCATAAAATGTAACCTGAAAAAAGGAATTCTCTTGATTAGTTACATGTTCTAAATCTCCCAAAGACACCATCACCAGCCCCAAGGCTAACAGGAACCACTTATTTCAATATACCTAAAAGTACAACCATAGTGTTCATATTTGAACATAAAGTAATTAAAATTTATTTTGAAGTACAAAATCCATGATAACATCTATGAAGCTACATAAGTCTACTGGGAAAATATTTTTACATAAGTAGCTTTTAAATAAGTAGCTACATGGAAAATTCCACCGAATACATTTATGAAAAAACACCTATTAGTTCTTCCAGTTAAATCTCTCTTTTCCAACTTTTTTTGTATAGCTTTTGACTATACAGTTCAAGTAGGATATGCCATTTACTACAATTCCTGCAACGGCAGAACTCTGCCGTTCATACCAGATTCCTTTCGTTTTCTTTTTAAGGGTGTTTCATCAGATCTAGATTCGGAAATAAATTGGCAACTTTTTCTCAAAACATTGTAGTGTTCTTAAGAAGTCATTCATGACTATATTTCTGCATCACAGTCCAGAGTGATGCTCCTGTTCTATATTTCATTTGAACCTCTTTCTGCAGACATCACACTGCTTGCCCCAAATTTTTGTACAACAAAAACGCAAGTTTTACAATAAAGTACACAAGATAAGGATTATGGAAAATACAGTGGTGCCTCGCAAGACCCGCGAACGCGCAGACACGGGTTGCGTTTACTTCAGGATGCAAACGGGGCTCCAGAACAGATCCCGTTCGTATCCAGAGGTACCACTGTAATGACAGAGGGTGCTCCACTAGTATTAGGGAGACATAAGGATTAAAAAAGGTGGGAAGGGATCCCTCATTTCCCTACAGCATGTGCAGAAATTGACCCACTATTGGTCTCATCTGCTCAATCTGCCAGAGCCTATCTTTGCATGCAGAACTCACCAAGGGTTTGAGACCCATCAGCAACCCTCACCTGGTTTAGCCAGCCAGTTGAAGCCATTCCCAGGGTGTGGCTCCTTTGATATATAGCCAAGTATTTATAAATTCAGTATGACAAACACATTATATTTTAAAATAGGAATGTATTTATAAGTCACCTTTGGTAATACATTCCAAGTAGGAGCTTGCCCACAGGAAGACAAACATTCAAAGAAACTCATACTAGAGGCCTTTGACGACACATACTGCCAACAGTGTTGAGGTTCTGAAAGTAATCTAGTATGTCATATTTAATAGCCCAACTGCTGGTAGGCTTTTCCCACATATTTAGAAATACAGTTTATAATTTGTAGTTTAATTCTATTTGTTTGAAGGGACACGGGTGGTGCTGTGATCTAAACCACAGAGCCTAGGGCTTGCTGATCAGAAGGTTGGCGGTTCGAATCCCCGCGACGGGGACAGATCCCATTTTTCAGTCCCAGCTCCTGCCCACCTTGCCAGTTCGAAAGCACGTCAAAGTGCAAGTAGATAAATAGGTAGTACTCCGGCAGGAAGGTAAACAGCGTTTCCGTGAGCTGCTCTAGTTTGCCAGAAGTGGCTTAGTCATGCTGGCCACATGACCCGGAATCTGTCTGCAGACAAACGCCAGCTCCCTCGGCCTATAGAGCCCAGAGTCGTCCGTGACTGGACCTAACAGTCAGGGGTACCTTTACCTTTTCTATTTGTTTTATAGACTTGTCAGCCACCTAACAACAGTGTTTTCCAAGGGAACATAAAATATCTGATAAAACCACTTATACATACAAATGTTATTTGAATAGTAGAACAATTCAACGACGAGTAGAAACAATAAAAAATACACTGCTCTATTTCTACCAATCATTCCACACAGGGACTGAAAAAGAGGGCCACAAGGAACTACCTAATCTATCTCTACTACTCCCATGATCCCTAGCTAGCAGGACCAGTGGTCAGGGATGATGGGAATTGTAGTCTCAAAACATCTGGAGGGCCAGGTTTGAGGAAGCCTGCTTTAAAAGGTCAACACCAGCAATTTAAATTGTTCCTAGAAGCCAATAGGTAGCCAGTAAAGCTGATGAAGAATTGGCCCGTTTATCACTTGTCAACATCAGGGGTGCTGCATTCTCCAACAGCTGAAGCTTCAGGGAAACTTGATGCAGCTGACAAACCGGACCCTCTACTGGCCCACCCACAGGCAACTTTGACAGGTGAGCAAGGCCACCCACCAGTCAATCATCTGTCATCATATGACATTAGGTGATTCAAATTTAAACCCTGGATGCAAAAGAAGAATCAGGAATGTACTCTAAATGCCCTCCGAATTCTTCTTTTCCACTTGAATCTAGCACCAATTTTTAAAGTGCCAAACTGAAGCAGTCACTGGAATGAAAGAATCAGAAGTGCACCTATAGTGCGCTCCCAATTTTCCTTTTGGAATTAGGTACAGAGACACCACCACTACAGCACCTGATGTCATATGAATGTCATGTGATGGAACAGTTGGACATGGTAGGTTTTTTTCAAATCCACTTCACAGGCCTATTTAGGTGCGGGGGCCTGAAGTACAACATGGCTGGTCTAAAACATGCTCCTAAGTCAAGCAATACGAAGACCCAAACAGCTTCTAAAGTTTTAATGAAAACAGTCCTTCCCAGCATACACTTTAAGGCACGTTAAAATGATATTCTATTCATTTTAGCATTATGTACCATTACATTATGTAGCATTAGAATGATGATTTGGGGGGGGGGGGATTCACAACATAGCCTGTAGCCACTATTTTAGAATAGTGTTGGTATTTTAACAATATCTCTTCAAAATGAAGCTGTGACATGAGTAATCAAATACATTTTAGCACTGCAGTAAGGTGATCAGCTGAAACACTTGAGTAGTGAACAAATTACTTCACAATTTTAGGCAATTTATTACAGTACTTCTAAATCCAGTAAAGTATTTGCACTAGTAGCATGAATTCAACTTAGGCAGAAGTTTTACAGCAAATTTTATTGACAGGTATGTGAATAAACGTACCAGCGTTATATATCCAAAAGGCACTTTCTGATAACTTTTGTAATTCTGTTGAAATCTGGGACATTACGAAAGCTTACACATGGGAGACCTACTTTATTGCCAGGAGGATGCAACTAGTACTTTCTCTGCCTTTTAAATATTAAATTAGAAACCAGATATACTAAGTAGGGCACTCATTAAATTTGACCGTACTCTGAAACAATCACAAGGATTAGATGAACACCTCTCGACAGTAAACTTGTTCAGCCTGTAATGTACCCAGGCTACTGGTAAGATGTTATCTGCACAGATCATGATCTTTGCTTCTTCTTTCATCCTAAAATGGCTCAGGACTAATTATTATACAGTAGGAAAGAGGCATGTCTAGTGAACTCATTAGCAAGATGAAGTTAAATCCAATCTAAAGTCACCATACGTTTTTCAAATATAGAAAGTAAACACTGTTTTATGCTTAAATAAAATTAGGGCACCCATATTTGATAAAACCATTTGCATATCTATTTTTACATCAGAACCTTTTTTAAAAAACTGTAATGTAGGGGGAAAGAGAGACCCTGGAAAAACTCAATTTACAAGATTGTTTTAAAAATCTTTATAGGCATTTTAACCAGGGTTTACATGGCGGGAGGAGGGATACGAATGGGTCAGCAGACTCCACCCCTGGCCCATAAAATCATAGGCACCCAAATCCTTACAGAAAGTTTGGGTAAAAGGTTACAGCTCAGTGGCAGAGCACATGCTTTATATTCAGCAATCCCCAGCACCTCCAAGTAAGGCTGGGATAGACTCCTGTCCTGGAAAGCTGCTGCCAGTCAGTGTTGAAGCAACAGTCCGACTCGACAGAAGACAGATGTTCAAACAAACTTGTGTGCAATGGGAGCAGAGTCTGTCACTGAGATGCCACTCCAACCTCAAGCTACCTGAAAGACCCCCATTCCCCCATATGAACCTGCCCAGGCTCTTAGCTCTGGACATGGGAGAGGGCCTTCTTGGTGACTGCTCCAAGGTCTCAGAACTCCCTTCCTAGACAAGGTAGACAGGCTCTCTCCTTGCTGTCCTTCCGCCAGAAGGTGAAGATGTTTCTATTCCAACAGGCTTTTATTGTTGCCTGTGTTTTTAATGGATCTATCTTAAATTGTTTTAATTACTGTCTTTTCTGTTTTTAGCTTTTTCTATTTTATCTATGCAAAGCCGCCTTGAGTCCCAGACACATGTGTACACACACTTACTAGCAAATAAAAGAACCCCAAAGGACACAGCAAGCAATGCCCTTAACACCATGTGCAATTTAGACCTCAGAGGGATCCAGATAAGATTTTCATCTCAACACCTTTTTTTTTTGGGGGGGGGGGGGAATGCAGAACATCTAAGTTTGGAGACCACACACCATAGTGATCCAGTAAGAAACAAACCAGAAATTCTGGACAGTTGAAGGAAGTTAGTTTATTGGTTGAGAGACAAAGAGCTAATCAGATATTTATTCTTTTTTATTTATTTCTCACACTGCTTTGCAAGTAGAGCAGACTGGTCTTAATTTAGTTATCTATTTTGATTTAAGTTACCAAGAAAAAGAAAAAAGACCGATTAGAAAAATTAACTTCTATTAAGTTCCTCATTTTGAAATTCATACCCTTTCTAAATATATGTGTACTAACGGGTTACTTTAACAATTAAAACATGGTTTTTATCTATCTTTATGTAATCTAGGAGCATAATTCAAAACCTTTATCACCACAGATTTATGAAACATAATTATGTCTTTTTGGCTTTTGCTGTAGACATACAAGAATATTAAGCAAGACCACTTACTTGAAGGCTAAGGTTGTAGTCCTTTGATCAGTTATAAGGAAGTAAGTCCCACTGAACAAAGTGAGGCTTACTTCTACATAACTGTGACTAAGATCAGACGGTAGCAAGTGCCTAGAATTTTGCAGATCAGATGCAGGTGGCAACCACTTCACGTGGGGGTTCCGTTCTGGCCGCACAGCACATCGGCCACCTCCGTTCCACCTTCTTCTGGGTCCAAAAGGACCTGCGTGTCGGCAATTGCATATCAATTGGCTGTGCCTAAAATGGTTGCTGGCTGTAGTAGCTACCTCACAAAACTGTATTCCTCTATGATATGAAAAACAAATGCCTAGGCTTTTTGCCTGGTAGCATCATAAATATTTATAATATAAGAAGTGAACACGTAGGTGGAAAATATAATTACCTGGGACCAAGGGACACACATAGTAATAAATGTTGTGCCTTTCAACATGTTTGTATTAAAATTCAGATTTCTTTTTTTATTAAAGACAGGATTACCATAATTTCTAATTGATTTTACCTCACCATCACCACCACCACCCACCCTCCTCTCTAGCTCATGCATCCTGGGGAGAGTGAATTCTGTCTCTCTTCATTTCAACAACACTATCATCTTCCCTGAGCTCCTTAGAATAAGGATTAGGATAGAGCCCAAAATAAGTTACTACCAAATGTTACATACAGTTGGTATTAAGAAAGTCTTTCTTCAAGGTAGGAGGAAGTAGTTGTAGTCTTTCTTCAAGGTAGATTTTGAAGAAGGAAGACAAGAGCTACTTGATTTGATCAAGACTTGCCTCCATCATGGGCTGAGTGAGGTCCAGCTGCTGAGCCTTAGTTCCTTTGCCTCAGAGATCCTCAATGGGATTGCTACCTGGCAACAGCAGGGAAGACCACGGATGAAGAAAGGAAATGCTTCCAAAATAACCTAGCATCATATGGATGCTATATTAATTCTCTTCCTAAAACTATCATTGAATGCAATCATATCATAAAAATATTTTGTAAGCTGCTTTGAGAACTTCTTGGATCTATCAAACGGAATATAAGTACTATAACCAGACAAGCAAACAGCCTCATTCATGAAACACCTTTTGAATCAGCTCAAAATTACACAAAAAAATATTTGCTTATTGTGCCCAGTGAAAGTGTGTGAATGTCCTTAAACTTCAACTGATGAAGGTCAGGGGGCCAATGATTTAAAAAAGGTAACAGCCATCTGTTTTTCAGTCTATCAGATCCTTCTCATATTGCTTAAATCTGAAACACAATATAAATCATTATGCAAATAGTTCTTCACCCACATAAAGTCAACAATATTTATGGAACTTATAATAAATGATGGAGATGTCAATCATCAGGTGTCAGCTTCATGCAGTTGTGAAGGAAATGCCTTCCAGTTGTTGAAGTTTGGGAGAAAGTGATTGATGTAATATATCAGATGGCCAGGTATAAACTGAAATTAGATCCATTTGTGATACTGTTATTTAAATGCAAATAAATAAATTCAAAACCTTGGGTTTTGTTTCGTTTTTTTGCTTTTTCATCTGAAAAATGCATTAATTGACAACCTGTTATTAGCCCTAAAGTTGTAATTGACAGATATTAAAAAGGGGATACTCTTCAAAATTAAAATGGATGAGAAAGGCTCTGAATACAACCAAAATGAATGATTTCGTGAGTCTGACATATATAACTCTTAATAAATAAATAGAATGAACCCTTTTGCTCAGTGTTGAAATGTCTACTATAACATTCTCCTGCAGAAATGAGTACAGTGGTACCTCTGTTTTCGAACGTAATCCATCCTGGAAGACTGTTTAGGTTCTGAAATGTTCAAAAACCAAGGACTCAACAACCAACAGCTAGGCCTCAGGAGCTTGCACGCAGCAGAAGCTGCGTGGCATGTTCGACTTCTGAGGTGTGTTTGAAAACCAAAGCATTTACTTCCAGGATTACGGCATTCAAAAACCAAAATGTTCGTCAACGGAGACGTTCAAAAACCAAGGTACCACTGTATTTTCTCTGGATACTCTTACGTAAGATTACGTACAATTTTTCCTCTCATATTTGTATTTTTGCTTATATATTTCAGAAAGAGAGAAAATATACATCTCAGGAATAAGACATGCTTTTACAAAAGTAGTTCATCTGATAAGACATGTGGGCTGCTAACTACTTCACTGTCAAATACTATTTATCTTTCTGGAAATGCTGTCACTCTAAGAGTCAAGGACTACCTTTGACCTGACACGTTGGATAAATGTTATCCTAGTCATCAGTGCAATGTTTTCCTGGTTGCAACTAAACACAGTAGCTTCTAACTGTGGGAAAAAAGAGAATATAATGCAAATACACACCCACTCATGATCAAGCTAATAAATATGCAACATCACCCAATACACCTGTACTTGCACCTACATTCAGGACCATTTGCTTTTGTATGTTTGTTTAAAGTCACTGATCTTTACCCATGCTGTTGAGTGCATGGGCCAGAAGATGACACATGGTCCTGAAAGCAACTTAACTGCATTGGCATGGCCCTGAGCGTTTATTAACTTGATCATGGAAAGCTGAAAATTTAGATCACATTTTCTGCTTTCCTTTCCGTTTTTATATTTCAATTATAGTTTCTTTGTAAAGATAGCATTGTTTAAATTTTATGAAAAATGTTAATACCCACATTTAAAGTGCAAGCATATTCTGGTCTACTCAGAAATACGTTCCACTGAGCTAAATGAGGCTTACTTCCATGTTAAGTGGTTGAAGGATTTTAGCTTTATTGTCTGATGATCTGTTACCAAGCAGACTGATTTAACACTTGCTTTTTATGTCAAAGGAAGAAATGGAGGAGAAAAGGCCAACTTTTGATGTCAAGCATTATAAATAGGACACAATAAGTGACGTGTTGTACTGATTGTGTGCTGCCTACCATTCAAAATAGTCAAATCATAGGGGGTTGGATCCAGAAGACATAATCTTGTCTCGCATCAGATCAACTGACCAACCTACATGGGAGAGGGTTGGGTGTTGTTGTTTTTTTACTGCTTTACAATTACCTGAGCTTTGCAATAAAATCATCATCATCATCATCAAACCTTTTACTCTACTAACCAAATAAGGCGGCTATTGCCATTGATCACATGGAGAAATTCACCTTCATGTGTGCAGTGTGATTCTCTGCACTTGGATTTTTATCTGTGTAGGAAAAGCTTCATGCATCAAGCATCCATTAATATACAGTCCTGCACACTGCATTGCAGAACAGATAAACTAAAGGCACTCAAAAAGGAATTGCTCTCTCAAGATGCTTGCCTTTCACAACCATGAACCTAGTTTATAATTGCAATCCTAATTTACCTAAAAGGGAGGGATTATGTCCCAGTGAACATACTGGAACTTACTGTACTGTACTGTACACAATTTTAGGACTGGGCAGCATGGATATCTAAGTGTTCCTAACAGACTCCAAGTACCTTTATTCCAATAGATCATTATTTACTAATTTCCTGTACCGGAGTACTTCCACGCAGTGTTTACTGTTCCATCTTAAAAGGAATACTTAGAATCACATACAAGCAATTTCTGCAAGCTTCCAAAAGTAACAGAAGTAATGGGAGTACCACCATGTTTTCAAGCTAAATGAAATTGTTTGATATTATAATTAATCTCTGAATCTACTCTCTTGTAACAGTTTAGCATGACCTGATGGTTGCAGTTAGGATATTCCAGAATTATTCAAGGGCTTGATGTATACACCCCACCGAACAAATTCACACATGTCATATCAGTTTATACTCATAAAGGACTTGGATGTAAGAATGTAAGAATTCTATGAAACTAGTCTATAAGTTGAAGTGTATGGGGTATAAGGGGAGGGGTAGTACCTCTGGTGGGGGAAATGCTGTGCTCCTTCTGAGGTAGCTTTTCCACCTTTCATTCCCACTCTGCCACTCTGCACTCAGCTCTCACCTGTGGCTCCGATAAGCTATCAGCATGCGACAGCAGCCACACCCCAGCTAAACCAGGTGAGGGTAGCCAATGGGTCTCAATCTCTTGGTGAGTTAGGGACTCCCCATGTACAAAGTCAGTCTCCGGTGGTTGAGTGGATGAGACCAACAGTGGGTCCAATGGTCAAGAAGGCGGTTACTGCATGTGCTGTCGAGGGAAATGAGGGGCAAACTGGGCTTGTCAACTCGGGAAAGAAAGGGGAAAAGGAAAACTCTGATCCTAAACCTCTGCTGCCATTGCAATTCGTGAGAAAGGTACAGTGAAGTCCCTATGCCTTGTATGCCTCCTTTCAGCAGCTCCTGCAGCCAAGCTGGTGCCAAACATATTTTGTTTTCTTTTGTACCAAATCAGCAAGGCTGAGAGGGAGTCTTGTTGTCTGGGCAGCCCAGGACCTCCATACCTCCAAACACACTGCTCAGGCTTGTGCCCCAGAGAGGTCACTAATAGCACTAGGTGTTAATACAGCAAAAACAACGTGGGAGGCAGCTGTTACAAGTTACTGGTCTCTGCAGCCACAGCAGGTGCTGTGATTCTCCAGCGATTTGACTTCACCCCCAGAGGTGTACTCCATTGTCTCTCGAGTCAGATGGGTGCTAATAATGACAAGCCTTTAGGTTACTTTTTCTCTGACTACTTAAAAGTTCCTTGGTTTCCTGAAATTCCCATGCAGAATGCCATTAAGAAAGCAATTGTAAGTGCTAGGACCAGACTCCTAACATGTTGCACCATTTATGTTATATCCTTATTTTGTGAAAAGCTGCCACAACTAGGACAGCATATCCCCAAAACAATAAAAAAGTTGAAAAACCATCATATAAGATAGACCACGAAGGTATAATGAAATATTACACATACCAAAAGTATATGGAAATATTACACATATCAAAGAGTATCAATTTCACACAGGTACTAAAACAATGAAAAAAGTAACAGAAAGGAGTGAGTTCCAGATGTCATACTAAATTACAGAATCCAGATGTCCCTATGTATCTAGCATACTGAAATATGATTTTCCAGAAATGAGTTACAGATGTGATTTAATGTCTTCCATGGTTCATCCATTTGTAGTATTACTAGATTTCATTATAGCAATTTTCCAAAGGGTGGGTTTGTTAGTCTGCTGAAGCAAAAAGCAAAGAGTAGTTATTTAAAGACCAGCAAACTGATTATGGCAAAAGCTTTTGTGGAGCAGAACCCATGTCACCAGATGGATGCACCAAAGGTCATGCCATAATAAAAGCCTTTAAGGTGCCACAAGACTCTTTGTTGAATTTCATTATTATCTCTTAGGAGTACCACTGTGATATCGTTATCAAAGAATGCACACAGTCTCATACTCTTTTATGATCTACTGTTATTGAGTTACACTTTGGGGCGCTTGCTCCAAAAAGGATCGCTGGCTCAAATTAAAATGTTGCAGGTGCACTAATGCACAGTACGTTTTAAGGAGCAACACACGGGCACCTTTAGGCAATCTTCTGGTACTGTGAAAGCCACTTATCTGTAAACAGCTCCCACAGGGTTGGGAGAGTGTTTAAGTGACTGAACTGCACAGACGTGAACCAATTCCTTGGAGTCACCAATACGATCAGCATCTGCCCACATGGTTCAGTCCTTTAAATGTTGTAGTCATTTCACAAGAGCTGTTTACTCAGAAGCAGCTGTCAAAGAGCTGGGAGACTATCTAAGAGGGCATCACAGAATAAGGATAAACACAAACTGAAGAACACATAAGCTCAGCATCATAGCAGTAATCCCAAAGTAAGTAACTGAAGATGCAATTCTAAGCACACTTACTAAAAAGTAAACTCACAAGGTTTACTAAACCTCTAAAAAGTACTAAAAAATAAACTCAGTTACCTGATTGTCAACTCCAACTTTTTTTTAAGTTTGCATACATCAACCCTACACAGTATTACCTGGAAGTAAACCCCAATGAACTCAGTGGGGCTTACATCTGAGTAGGCATGCATAAGACTGCATTGGTAAGGCACTTGAAAGTGACAAATGTAGAATCATAGAATTGTAGAGTTGGAAGGGACCACGAGGGTCATCCTGCAATGAAGGAATATTTTCGCCAACATGGGGTTTGAACCCACAACCCTGAGATTAAGTCTCTCCTGCTCTATCCACTGAGTTATCCCTAATTCAAACTGATGGTGTTTTAAAACACTTGCTTTCCCCCTTTATCACTAATAATATCACTGAAGAATCACTCTAGTAAGCTGGATTTTTTTCAAAGATACCGTATTTTTCGCCCTATAGGACGCACTTTTTCCCCTCCAAAAATGAAGGGGAAATCTGGGCGCGTCCTATGGGGCGAATGCAGGCTTTTGCTGAAGCTTGGAGAGCGAGAGGGGTCGGTGCGCACCGACCCCTCTCACTCTCCAGGCTTCAGGAAGACATCCACAGCCTAGGCAGCCCTGTGGGAGGTCCCGCAGGGATGTCTAGGCTGCGGATAGCAGCCTGCTTCCCGGAGCGTCGGGCGCCCTGAAAGCAGAGCGCCCCCCGCGCCGGGGCAATTATGTGGAAATTTAAAAGCCATGAAGACTTTTCAGAAAAGCTGAAAGAGGCAGCTGGAATTTACTATCCTACTCAGACCAAAGTACAAGTTGCACTCAAATGTGCGTAATGGTTGATTGTAGCCCAAGAGACCTAATAAAACACTGATGCCTGTGGGGCTAATCAACAGTGGAGGCAGCAGCAGGTAAGCATGCTTCAACCTTTTCCTGCTCTAATAGAACAATCCTATGCATGTTTTCCAAGTCTCATTGTGTTCAATGAGTTTAGGATTGCACCATAAATAGCTTTCCCTATGTGTTTTAAAAGTTACGCTTTTATAATCCTGCAAGAAGCGGGGAAAAGATTTCATTTGATGCAGGCAAAGATTTAAGAATCCTTTTGCCTCTGCGCCTCTGCTTCAGATCAGATCTACAAGAGAATGTTGGATTACCATTATATACCGTACATTCAAGTAATATTTGGCCCTTACTTATCCTTCCTGGATAATCAGCACAGACTTATGGTTCCCATATATTAAATGCTTCCATGGCAAACTTTTCAAAACCACTCCCATGGAGAAAAACAAAAATCTTTCAAACAGTTCTGAATGTCCAAGCCTATCTCCACAAGCAATGCTTTTCAATATCATTTGCATTCTCCCCATCGACAATTTGAACACAAAACCTAGATTTGGCAGAATATATGTTCTATTCCCAAATGGCTCTCCAGTGCTTTCTATTCTGTATTAATACCCTTTACAAGCCAGGCATCTGAGAGCAAAGGGCATCCCTTCGGGCACCCCTGAGCTTCTTGCAAAGAGCTACTCACCGAGAAGACGGCGTTTTGGAGCCCGAAGGGTATCGGGGTGAGCCTGGCCAGAGCCACCACCTTGAGGCCACTTCCTCCTTCCACCACGCGGATGACAGCGGCGAGCTTCTCGCTGCCCTGGATCCTGGCCAGCACCCATTCCGCCAGCAGCTTCCTGCAGACCACATGGGAGATGAAGGTGCCGATGAGGACCCCCAGCACCATGAGGCCCATGCCCAGCACGAAGCCGTAGAGGTAGCCGGCGGCCACGTTGAGCAGGATGTAGCCCCAGCCGCACGGGAAGGACACCACGATGAAGCCCACGGTGAAGAGCAGCACGCCGGCCAGGCTGTCCAGGCTCTCGGCCCACAGCATCAGGTCCCGCAGGTACTGGCGCACCAGGGCGAGCGAGGCGAAGCACAGCGCCGCCAAGAAGCACGCGCTCAGGCAACTCTTGCACCAGCAGGTGCCCAGCAGGCAGCCCGAGCAGCGCCACGTCCTGCCCTCGGACAAGCCGGGACCCACTTCGGGCAGCTGGCACAGCAGGATCTCCACCGACGGCTCCACGGAAGGGTGGTGGTGTGGAGGCGGCGGCGACGGCGGCGGGTAATGGTGCAGCCCGTTCTGCTCTCCCCAAAACAGCCCCTCGGAGGCTCCTCCGCGGCCCGGCGCCTCGCCCGGCTCCGCCGCCGTCGCCGCCCCCTGCCGGGGCAGCCAGCGGTTCAGGTCCTGCCGGGGCCCCTGGGCGAAGGCGTGCTTGGCCGCCCGCGAGAGCAGCTGCAGCGCTGTCGCGCCCAAGCTCCACATCGCCCGGGCGGCGGCGGCGGCTGCTTCGGCGGCGGCTTCTACGGCGACCAGAGCGGCCGGCTGCTTCGCCTTCTTCCCGGCTTCGCAGGCGCAGGAGGAGGCGGCGGCGGCCGCTCGCTCATCTCCGGCGCCGCCACCGCCGAAGAGAAGCGAGGCTTGCGAGGCGGGCGGGAGAGCTTTTAAACGGGGAAAGGGCGGGCTCGGCAGCTGCGGCCTTGGCGGAGCAGGCGTCCCAGGGAGCGGCAGCAGGGCTCCATTTCCCGCCGGCTCTCTTCAAGGCCGCGCCACCCGGTCGCCTTCTTCGTGGAAGCACCGCCCCGCTCTGGGCTCCAGCCGCTGCGGCGGTGGGGGAGCCTCCGCGCGGAGGCGGCCGCCCGCGTGAGGGAGGAGGAGACGGCGCCGCCGCCGGACGATGTGGCAGCGGGAGAGATGAGGCCGGTGGGCGGCGCTGGGCCAGGGGGAGGGGCGCGGGCCTCCGCTGCCTCCGCCTCACGCAGATACGTTATCTGCACACATTAAAGGAAACCCCTCACGAATATGTCCCCCTCAGAGAGAACAAACCAACGTCCCCCTTGACGAAAAGCAGCCGTTGAACGGAGGCTTCGCTTTCCACGCAGAGCGTCGCCCTCACGAATCGTCACCTCATCCCACCTCACGGTCCTAAACGAGTTTCACGCGCAGAACACGGGTGCTGCCACGCAAACGCGTGAAAGGGCGTCCTCGTCACGAGTGGAGCCAACTCTTATGGTCCCTTTGGTGCCCGCCCCTCTCAATAAAATATTTCAGGGGGCCGCTCCCCTACCCCCCCCCGAAAAATTGATGGGCATTGTCATTCAAATAGTGTGCGTCCACTACGCCTTGTGATCGATTATGCAAAGCATGTTCCCCCTCCCAATATTTTATTCAAGTTGGCACCCACACAAATCATGCTTTTTTTACATGCACTGCCCCCTCCCATGTACACAGCTGTGCGTGAGCCTCTGCATTCCTGGGAATTTCACGCAGAATGTCCAGGATACTTGCTTCGCAAGTTATATATACATTATTACATGCAGGCTGCTTATGCGGGTGTTTACTGAGCCCCATGTTTTGAATGGTGGGCACCAAACTCCCCCATTCAGCCATCGGAGGTAGTGATGCCAGGTGTGGAGTGTTTAACTCTCCTGCGGAAGCTGCTCAAATTTCAGTTGAACTGTATTTTTTGCATGTTGTGACATTTGTTTCCACTGTTTACTTCTCTTTTTGTTCTCTTCACACATGTGTATGCTGCCTCTGATGAAGTGGACTTTTGCCCACAAAAGTTAAAAAAATTCACAGCACAATCCTGAGCCGATGGAGGGGGGCAGAGGGCCTTTTGACTCAGGGCCTCAAGCTCAAAGGTGGCCTCAAATTTAGACATTTGTTAATGTTTTGACATCTGGTAAGTTTCACAACTTGTTTCTCAGGTTGGAGCTGTCCATTTAAGCAAAGAAGATAATTTCTTTGTTAACTGTTACAGCTGTTGTCATATTAAAGTTTAAAATGCTCATATTAATAAATATTCATCTGTTCTCTTGGCACCATATTATACCAGGATGAACATGTCCTCTCAAGATCAGCTGATATATATTGACAAACCACTTACTCTTTTGTGGTGCCTCATTTTGTTTTTGCATTTCTTTATGTTTCATAAAATCATAGAATCTTAGTTGGAAGGGACCCCAAGGGTCATCTAGTCCAACCCCCTGCAAGGCAGCAATCTCAGCTAAAGCATCCATGATAGATGGCCATCCAACCTCTGCTTAAAAACCTCCAAGGAAGGAGAGTCCACCACCTCTTGTGGGAGTCTGTTCCACTGCTGAACAGTTCTTACTGTCAGAAAGTTTATCCAAATGTTTAGTCAGAATCTCCTTTCTTGCAACTTGAAGCCATTGGTTTGAGTCCTACCCTTTAGAGCAGGAGAAAACAGGCATGCTCCCTCCTCCATGTGACAGCCCTTAAGATATTTGAAGATGGCTATCATATCTCTTCTCAGTCTTCTCTTTCCCAGCTCCTTCAAGTGCTCCTCATAAGGCTTAGTTTCCAGACCCATGATCATCTTGGTTGCTCTCCTCTGCACACATTCCAGGTTGTCAACATCCTTCTTAAATTGTGGTGCCCAGAATTGGACACAGTATTCCAAGTGTGGTCTAACGAAGGCATAATAGAGTGGTACAGTCGTACCTCCAATCTGTTAAGGTCATTTTGAATTCTGACTGTCTTCTGCGGCATTAGCTACCCCTCCCAGTTTGGTGTCATCTGCAGATTTGATGAGCATCCCCTCAATTCCTTCATCCAAGTCATTTATAAAGACGCTGAACAACAATAGGCCCAGGACAGGGTTTATTATGGCTTGGGGTAGCCTGGGCCTCTATGGATCTCTGAGAGGGCCTGGATCAATCTAACCATGTCTACCAAGATGTAAATACTGAATTCAATGGGGCTTACTCCCATGTAAGGGGTTAGGATCATATCCGTAATCTTTAAGGTGCTAGTGGGTTTCTTACATTACACCCACCTTGCTAGCTACCACTCTGAAAGTGTGAAACCTGCATGTCGTGGTTGCTTTAGCTGAGATTCCTGCCTTGCAGGGGGTTGGACTAGATGACCTATGGCTCCCCTCCAAGATTCCCTCCCTCCCTCTGAGATTCTATGATTCTGTGTTTCGCATTTCAGGCAGATAGCAGCTTGGGTGAGGTGGGGCATTGGGAGTTGAGTTGTGGGAAAGACATGGGTAGGCGGTTACTGCATCACCAACAGTCCTGCCGATCAGATGGGGCAGCTGCTGTGTTGTTTTTAAAGTGGGAGATCTTGTTGACAAATCTCCTGTGTTGTCTGTTTGGGGCCTGAGATAAGGCAGTGCTCTGCCCTCATCATTTGCTTATGGTCCAGTTTATTGCTGACCTTGGAATTAGGAAGGTCTAGCTGGTAGTTCATTAAAAAAAATCCTGCTTCCATCCACAGACTAAGCTATGATTCTCCTGTATGCTGTGATTTGGATATTATCATAGGCTGTACTGTATTGGTCAATTGTCTGGATATGGCATGTAATTGCCGCTTATAGAGAAGTTGATGAGGACAATCACTAATGATCTGGGTGTCTCTGAGTAAAGAACTGAACTAGAGAACTCTTGAATCGCTCCCTCCCCCACCCTCTGTATTATTATTACAGTATTTTCACTACTGGAGAATTTAGTCTGGGCTATACGCTACAGGCTGTTCTATTTTTCCACTCAAGTGGATAACTTAAGAAAAAGTACATGCAGCAGATCCTGCCGAGAGTATGTCTCTCAGCAATACTAAATGGCTCACGGTGCAGTCCGCATGATGTTGCACACAGAAGCAGTGAATCAAATCCAAAGTTGATTTATAAGGGTACAATTTTAACAGCACTTACATGGAAGAAAGTGAAACACCCATGAATGAGTTGGGTTAGCCCAGTAGGGTGGACTCACTGAAGAGACAGAAGAGGGAAAGTGAAATCTTTTTTTTTTTTGCTGGGGAGTTGAATAGTATTTCTGGTCTCCTGTCACTTTTTATAATGGCAATGTCCTTCAAGCTGCAAGTCTGCCATTTGCTGCTGTTAGTCCCTGTTGCTTAGGGACAAAAGCTGTTTACAAAGGAAGAACTCTGAAGTATGTCCAGAATCTTGGTGGTTTAGAAGATTTGTAAGACAAGCAATAATTTTCTAATTTTCTCTTTGCACTTGGAGAAACTATTTCATTGTTCGCATGTTAAAGCAAATTACTTTTGCAGCAGTTGCTGTAAAGCTTTGTATAATTGTGATTATATATATGATGCATAAGGCAGACAGCTGGGGTTTAGATTTGACCGTGCGTGCAATTTTTTTGGTGTGATCTGTCTAAACTTTAGGCTTATCAGTGAACAAAAAGAATAGTTAGTGGACCCAGCTCACAACTTCCCCATTGTAGAACATTTTTTTAAAAAACAACATGAGGGCAGGTTTGTTTGTTTTTCAAGAAACATTCAGACCCTATCATTGGAGTTGATGGAAATTGTAGCCCAATACAACTGGAGAGCTGGACCATAAAGAAGGCTGATCGCCGAAGAATTGATGCTTTTGAATTATGGTGCTGGAGGAGACTCTTGAGAGTCCCATGGACTGCAAGAAGATCAAATGCATCCATTCTTAAGGAAATTAGCCTTGGGTGCTCACTGGAAGGACAGATCGTGAAGCTGAGGCTCCAATACTTTGGCCACCTCATGAGAAGAGAAGACTCCCTGGAAAAGACCCTGGTGTTGGGAAAGATGGAGGGCACAAGGAGAAGGGGATGACAGAGGACGAGATGGTTGGACAGTGTTCTTGAAGCGACAAACAGGAGTTTGACCAAACTGCGGGAGGCAGTGGAAGACAGGGGTGCCTGGCATGCTCTGGTCCATGGGGTCACGAAGAGTCGGACACGACTAAACGACTAAACAACAACAACAACACAACTGGAGGACACCAAGTTTGGGAATGCTAGATCAGAACATTATATAATACAAATAAATATAAGGTATATAATTTGCCTAAAGTCAAATTGTATAAAACCATAACAAGAAATTGAAACTAAATACGAAACCGAGCATGGTGTAGCCATAGGGTCAAACGCTTAAGGCAGTGTTTCCCAACCTTGGGCCTCCAGCTGTTTTTGGACTACAACTCCCATCATCCCTAGCTAGCAAGACCAGTGGTCAGGGATGATGGGAATTGTAGTTCAAAAACAGCTGGAGGCCCAAGGTTGGGAAACACTGGCTTAAGGGATATTTTTTGTTTGCATTAAGGAAGATAACAAGAGGCAGCATGAAGATACTTGGACATTATGATGAGTCCATGGGGTGAGGATTGGGTCATGCTCTCTCACCTCCTGTGCATAGTCAGAATAAATTCTGGGTCCCTTCTAGCAGAAACTGGGCCGTAAGTTGTGCACGCTGAGCCTTTATACATACAATTGCATGCATATCAGCTCTTTCAGAAGCTATGCAGAATGGAAGGAAGCATCAGGAGGAAGAACCATGCGGGTGAGTCTCCTCAAAGAGCTATGCTGCAATTAATGCACATGCTAATCTCGCTTACAATTTTTATTTCAATTGAAACTCAAACTATCTCATAGATTCATGTCAACATAGATTCATGGGTATCACACCTTCATACAAATTGCCACCCATCTCTTAGCTTAGGGGTGGGGAACCTCAGACCTAAAAGACACAGGGCACAGCCCCAAATGATTAAAAGGGGAGGGGCAGGAGATCTAAGGCCCAGAACAAATGACCCAGGGCATAGGACCTCTGGATCACCCCCCACCAACAACCCAGGACCTGTAATTCTATGTTGATAAAATGGGGGTCTGTTTACAAAAAAGAAGAAGACTGAAACACTTTCATTTGTTTTAAGCAAATAAGCCAGACCATGTTATGTTTCCGCTTTGAAATGTATGTCAGGGCAATGGGTTGCTACAGAAGCTAAATAGCTTTCAGGAATGTGAAAGAGAGAAGACGTGTCTTCTTCTCACCCCCAGCTGGAGGGGTATCTTGCTCTGCCTTCTACTAGTGCCTGCTTTGCCAGTACAATCCCCTGCAGGGAACACACTGACAAAGGAGCACCAAGGAGGATTGAACTTTCAGCTCATCAGTCCTGCTTTTCTGCAAGGATTTGCAGAATTTAACCAGGTTAAATCCTGCTGCTTAGGCTGCACACAGCGGTTCCCTGTGGGGAAATGGAGGCACAGCCTACTCAGAATTTAACCTCACCCATCAGCTGGCATCACCTTCCCACTGGAGCGATGTCAGCTGTTTGACAGATTTGGGGGAAATGGCCTTGAAGGCCAAACTGGATCCCTGGCAGGTTGGAGGGTTCCCCACCCCTGGAGAAGAATAGCCTGCCAGTGCTAGAACTGGGTCTGAAACTTGCTTGTTGGAATAATTCTATGCAGGGGCAGGCTTTAGTCTTTCAAATTTCAGTGGCACCTTGTGCAAGGCCAAAATACAGCACCCCCCACTGCCTCTTGCCTTCCATTCTGCTCAACTCATTGTTGTGATACCCTGCGGCTTCCGCTAGGCTTGGCATCCAATACAGTGGAATTCGTCATGCTGCCCTAAATCCACCTATATTCTATGGTTCTTGTAGAGCCCTGGGGAGGAAGGGAGCCTGCTGAAATGTTAATGTTGCAAGCTTCCCGCCTTATGCTCAGCTAGTGTGTGTGTGCATTGTTGTGTACATAGTGTGTGTGTTTTTGCATGCCACCCCGATCTCTAAGCAGTGTGAGAGTCCATGAGTTCGGTTTTCTTGGACTGAGAGACAGTGCAGACTGTGGTGTCTTTATGATAGATGGATAATTTATCTTGCTTCTCCCATAGCCACAGCCTTGGATTCCACCAGAAATCAGGCATGATCGTGTCTCTCAGCTGCTCATTTGCCTCTGGCACATTGCCATATCCTTTGTTACCTTAAAAGCTCATACTTTAGGAGCCATTACCAAGAAATTTGTCTGGCTGTTCCAGTAATTATTCCTTGTTGGATCCAGGAATTAGAAGGGACTCAGGTATGCAGCGTACCCCCCCTCCCCCCTCTCTCTCTCACACACACACTGTGTGAGTGTGTGCATGTAACAATATATTGGCTCAAATGGGGGAAATAGATAACTTCATGTAAAAACTTCCCATGGAACAGACACAGGAAATTGCAAAAATAAAATAGTAGTAATAAATCTGGAGCCTAGGCATGGTTTTATGATATCCAAACATTATTAACATGGAACATATTGGTGTAATCAAAGATGAGTCACTTGAGAAAGGAATAAAGGAGAATCTGGCAACTACAATCATATTTACCTTAATTACAAGGTTGTGTGGGTGTTAGGTTCAAAGGATATGTGAAATTGCAGGTAATGAAAGACCAGACTGTCTTCATTATCTGTGTTTTCACATGATACACCAACGGCAGGTGTACAAGTCACCTTTTTATAGGTGTGGACAAGAGAAACAGTGACTAGATTGAGGCCACACAAGCCAATGGCAAAAGTGGGAGCCATAAATTCATTTTATGTAATTGAATTTCTCTTCCCAAAGACTCAGGGCACATAAAAGCTTGTCAAATATTTCTAGCTGGATGTCTGATTGCCATTCCGAAGTGTGTCCAAAAAAGCTTTCCTGAAAAGCTTTCTTTTCAATATACATTAACATCACCATTCACCCTTGACTTTATATTTTATTTATCCTTTCTTCCCTTCCCACATGCAGCTCTGGGTTCATTAACATGTAATCTAATTTCATAGTTTAGTGATACATCTCTGAGCCTTGTGCTCATGAGCTTCTTCCACCTACTTCTGCATGTACATTTTTAATCCCTTACTTCCGCTTTCATGGAAACCATAGTTTGCCATTACATCTGATTCAGCGATCTGGAGGAATTATGCAACCATAGTTTACTGGTTCACACGTAAGGGCAAACTATGATGCAGGTCTGGCAGCAGCATCCAACATTGTGAAATTCACTGGGTGGCCTTGTGCAAATCACAAATGCTTAGCATAACCCACTCCACCGGACAGCTGAGTGGTACAAATCAGGTATCCTAAAGCAAACTTCCTCAGCTGAATCTCAGGAAAGCATTGGGGGATTCACACAGACTAAAAGAAAGACTTGTAGATTCCAACCCACCCCTTCCAGGTTTTCCCATGCAGTCTTCACAATACAGTAATTA
The DNA here is from genome assembly GCF_964188305.1 of Podarcis bocagei. NCBI lineage: Eukaryota > Metazoa > Chordata > Lepidosauria > Squamata > Lacertidae > Podarcis > Podarcis bocagei. The sequence continues at coordinate 65,416,933 of NC_138133.1, forward strand.
CTTTGAAAGACCTCACTGTTAAAATAAGCATTGTTGATTTTGATATCGTAATATATCTTTATTGAACAGATTTTGTATACTGCTTAATCGTAAAAATCGTCTAAGCAGTTTACATAAAATATACAGTGGTACCTCGGGTTAAGTACTTAATTCATTCCGGAGGTCCGTTCTTAACCTGAAACTTTTCTTAACCTGAAGCACCACTTTAGCTAATGGGGCCTCCCACTGCTGCTGCGCTGCCGGAGCACGATTTCTGTTCTCATCCTGAAGCAAAGTTCTTAACCCGAGGTACTATTTCTGGGTTAGTGGAGTCTGTAACCTGAAGTGTCTGTAACCTGAAGCGTTTGTAACCCGAGGTACTACTGAACATTAAAACTGTCAATTGAAAGCAGAAGTTAAAAACAAGTTGATCTAAAAGCCCATCTTTCAGTTTCCTTATCCCTAATGAATTCTGCCTTTCTGTTAGAATGAGTTACATAAAGTTTCATTTCTGATCTGAAGGTATGTTTGCCTCTTGAATCTTTCCCCCCCCATTCTTCCTGGAATTGTGTACATGTTTAGAGAAGTGAATGCCTAGCCTTCACCTCTTTGCGGTTAATGCACTGCATACTTCTCCCCATTCTGGTCTTTGGCCAAGCCGATCTCTTTGAATTAACTTCTCTGTCCTTTTCCTTAACAGCTGTCGCTGCTATCACTTTACTGTCAGCTGAGGAACAGGGAGGAACAATGTTTTTCTAGGACTAGGACAGATGCCATTCCATTCTAGAGACAGTGAAGCTCCTTAAATCCCTTCATGGAAAATCAGTGTTTTTGCTTTCAGCTGACATTAGATTGCATTTGGACTTTATCCAGACTGAGCTTCACATTTTTCTTTTTAAAAAAATAAATCTGTTATGTCAAGTCCTTCTTGACATTGTTTGTACCCAGGTACTGAAGCTCCGTTGGTAGGATAATGCACTGTCATATGATGAAACTCATTCCTTGCTAGAGTGATTTTCCCTCCTAGTCCCCTGAAGGAGACTTACTAGACAAATATTAATGGCTAATCTAGCTTATGGTGCCTATTGGCCTTCTGGAATGGGGGTTATTTTCAGAGATCATTCCCTTCTTCATACAATAGCCTATCACAAAGCAAAGCAGCTGCCTTGTGAAGGACCAGGTGCGCAGCCTGGGAGTCATTTTGGACTCACAGCTGTCCATGGAGGCACAGGTCAAATCTGTGTCCAGGGCAGCTGTCTACCAGCTCCATCTGGTATGCAGGCTGAGAGCCTACCTGCCCGCAGACACTCTCGCCAGAGTGATGCACGCTCTGGTTATCTCTCGCTTGGACTACTGCAACGTGCTCTACTTGGGGCTACCTTTGAAGGTGACCCGGAAACTACAACTAATCCAGAAAGTGGCAGCCAGACTGGTGACTGGGAGCGGCCGCCGAGACCATATCAAACTGGTCCTGAAAGACCTACATTGGCTCCCAGTACGTTTCTGAGCACAATTCGAAGTGTTGTGCTGACCTTTAAAGCCCTAAACGGCCTCAGTCCAGTTTACCTGAAGGAGCGTCTCCACCCCCATCATTCAACCCGGACACTGAGGTCCAGCTCCGAAGGCCTTCTGGTGGTTCCCTCCCTGAGAGAAGTGAGGTTACAGGGAACCAGGCAGAGGGCCTTCTTGGTACTGGCGCCCGCCCTGTGGAATGCCCTCCCATCAGATGTCAAGGAAATAAACAACTATCTGACTTTTAGATGACATCTGAAAGCAGCCCTGTTTAGGGAAGTTTTGAATGTCTGATGTTTTATCGTGTTTTTAATATTCTGTTGGGAGCTGCCCAGAGTGACTGGGGAAAACCAGCCAGTTGGGCAGGGAATAAATAATTATTATTATTATTATTATTATTATTATTATTATTATTATTATTATTATTATTATTATTATCATTCTCAATAGGGAAGGATGAGAAGTGGGGAAATGGGCAGGCTGAAAGAATGATAAAATCTGAGGAGTCCTCACAGAGAAACAGGTTAAATGATTTCTAAAGGGCATCAGGTTGGGAAAAGCTGACCTAGGCTGATAAATTTATATAGCTCTGCCATATAAATGTCCACATTAACATGTATAGAAGCATGCATCTGCACATGTGGGAAACTCTATGCAGATCTCCCTCTCGGGTTCAGGGCAATTGTGTACTGTCAACACACGTTGCTGTCTAGGAGCAGAATCCTGGTGGCAATCTTAAGTTGGAGGAAGGGCTTTTGATCCAGTGGATGCTTCTACTCATGGAAGAGGAGGGAAGGCGATGTTTGCAGATCCCTCCTCCCTCTCCATGTCACCTGCCTGCTTGTTCTGGAGGGTCCCCCAACTCTCTTCAGTTGATTTTCAGAGGAGGAGGAATGAGCAAAAACTGTCTCCTGGCCTTTTTCATTAGCTGGATCAAAAGCCCTTCTGGGAATGCAAGGGCAGCAATTGGAATGCACCCTGAGGAAACAGTGCAATACCTTATTCAGAAGGTTATTATTATGGCCATCATCATTATGACAAAGTAATGCCCATCCTTCACCGCCAGGTCCCAAGGTGGGTTGCAACAATTAAAGCTCAATATTAAAAAAACCATGTTAGAGCTTGATAAATTCCTCCTTCCCCTCCTTGTCACTTTCCACTCGTGAATAAATTCCATCTTAGAGCTTGATAACATGTGACACAGCCCTTCCACTGCACAATCACCACAGCTGTGTATTAAAGAGTGGCTAAATATATTTTTAGCTGTATAGCACATTTGTGTGTGTTTTTCCTGAACTGATATAGCAGATGCATCTTTTTAAAAGAAAAAATGTCTCCTAATTTTAGTGCATTTTAAAAAAAAATTGTTCAGGGGTATGGAAAAGAAGCACCAACTCGACCTGCTAGAGCAATTGTACCTAAAAACACCAGATTTTCCAAAGGAATAGTGAAACTGGAGAAGAAAAGGGTTGCAGTGGCGCAATACTCCACATTGATTTCTGTGGGATTTAAGCAGCTGAACTGTGCACAAGACTGCAAACATAACAGCTACCATTAATGCTATTTAATTCAGCAGCTCGGTGTCTCATGTCTTTGTAAATTGCTAGGGCTGAACGGAGTCTCTTCTACACTCTTGATTACCTGTGAGGAGTGGAAAAAGCACATTTTCCAAGCATTTAACTTTGAGAAACGGGTGGATTAGGAAAAGAAGCTTAACTCAAAACAAGGAGGTTGGGGAAAGGAACTGTGGCTTGGAAAAAAACAAATGCCACATTGCACTGCAATTAACAGGAAAAGCTCTTCCAAGTATCAACAAAGCAGGGAAATGAAGAAATTAATTGGTTGTCTTTAGAGTGGTGTGGAATTAGAGGAGAGGATGAGCCAGTATTAGTGAAATTACACAACAGATTAATACTTGGCTCTACAAATGAAATGGGTGGATGCAGTATTTCTTCAGATAGGAATCAGGTTTTGAAGGAGGCTGTTACAAGCAGTATGAAAGAAATATGATTCTTATTTAGGTAAAGGTAAAGGGACCCCTGACCATTAAGTCCAGTCGTGACCGACTCTGGGGTTGCGGCACTCATCTCGCTTTATTGGCCGTGGGAGCCGGCGTACAGCTTCCGGTCATGTGGCCAGCATGACTAAGCTGCCTCTGGCTAAACCAGAGCAGTGCATGGAAACGCCGTTTACCTTCCCGTCGGAGCGGTACCTATTTATCTACTTGCACTTTGACGTGCTTCCGAACTGCTAGGTTGGCAGGAGCAGGGACAGAGCAACGGGAGCTCACCCCGTCGCAGGGATTCGAACCACTGACCTTCTGATCACAGACCTTTGAATGGGGAGAGAAAGCTTGTGAAATAAATGTTTGCAGAAGACCTTGAGGGATTTTAAGGAGGTCCAAACATACTGTCAAGTGCTAGGGCACCTGCTTTGCAAGCCTTAAATCTTCCCTGAAATCTTCCCTGAAATCTCCAGAAAGAGGCCGGGGAAAAGTCCCATCTGAAAGCCTGAAATGTAGAAAATACTAGATGGGTCAATAGGCTGACTTAGTATAAGGCAGCTTCCTATGAGGTTATTATTCAGATAATTTTCTGATATTGCTGTAAGTAGGGATGGTGGATAAAGTCAATTAAGTTTGCATTTAAATGGAAAGCTACCATATTTTCATTCTCTGCACCAAACACAAACCACAACACACTCATCCTTTGAAACTCACACTTCTCCAGATTTTGCAATGCAGTTCTTCGGCCAACTAATGTGTACAAAAATGCATATACTAGGGTAAAGTGTGCATAAAAGTGGCAATAACATACAAAAATACATTATCTTAAGGGAAACTGCTTTGCAAAAATGCGCATAGGCAAAATTGCCAACAAAAATATCAGGAGATTCACACTACAGTGGTACCTCCGGTTGCAGACGGGATCTGTTCTGCAGGTCCGGCTGGATCCCAAGGTTTCTGCAACCTGAGGACCGTTTCTGCGCATACGCCCGTGGTGAAACCCGGTCAAATACTTCCAGGTTTGCAGCTTTCGCATCCTGAAGTTTACGTAACCAGAGGGTTAGGTAACCAGAGGTACTACTATATCAGCAAATTTTCATGAGGATTTTTAAAAATCACAAATTGCTGATCAAGAGTGGAGAAATGAATTCAAGATTGGAAAAAAATGAGAAACTTAGCAAACCGAAATGGACATGCAAATCTATCCCTAGCTGTAGGTACATTAATGTCATTCTACCTGTTGGTTGAACCATCCAGTGTCCAACAGTGGGGTTTAGTTTTCACTGTGGGTTAAACCACAGAGACTAGGACTTGCCGATCAGAAGGTTGGCGGTTCAAATCCCTGTGACGGGGTGAGCTCCCGTTGCTTGGTTCCTGCTCCTGCCCACCTAGCAGTTCGAAAGCATGTCAAAGTGCAAGTAGATAAATAGGTACCGCTCCAGTGGGAAGGTAAACAGCATTTCCGTGCGTAGCTCTGGTTCGCCAGAAGCGGCTTAGTCATGCTGGCCACATGACCCGGAAGCTGTATGCCGGCTCCCTCGGCCAATAAAGCAAGATGAGTGCCGCAACCCCAGAGTCGGTCACGACTGGACCTAATAGTCAGGGGTCCCTTTACCTTTAAAAGAAAGGATGGTGTGATGTGGCCTGTATCTACCCTCTCTTGCATAGCTGTCAACATTCAGATTTGAAAATAAGGGATCAGCAGCCTCACCTGTCCCGGGGTCAGTCTACGGGATATTTAACAATCCAGGATAGCAGCAGGAAGCAGCAGGAAACGGTGCAGGAATAAGGGAATTTCCCTCAAAAAAAGGGAAGGTTGACAGCTATGCTCTTGGCCTGCTTTGATGTTCAGTCTGACTGGATGAGGAAAGAACCCATACACCACACCCAAAGCAAGCCCAAGAGAATTTGGCACCTGAGACAGACCCCAAAATGGTGGCTTCCTCCCTGCCAGGGAAGAAGAGGTGATGGAAGATCTACGTCAGCAACAAGGGGGAAGAATGATTGACTTTGGGATCTGCTGCCAGGGTCCACACCCCAAAGACATACAGTAATACATGTTCTGATTTATTTGATGCTAAAGATCTCTTGGAACCCTATAGTTTTAGATTACAGGAGTGGGAGGTGAACATTTGATGCTTCCTCACTTAAAAACAAGTAGTGACATAAATTAATTCAGATTACTTTCCTATTTTCTAATAACTCAAGGAACAGAAATGTAAAATGTTTATGTTGTTGTGTTGTTGTTTAGTCGTGTCCGACTCTTCATGACCCCATGGACCAAATGTTTATATATGATCCAATTACAGGTTTTAAATAACTTATTGGGAAACAAAATATTCCACTTTTTAAATGTGTAAGATCCTTAACACAATGATGCATTTCTTGATTAAACAATTATTGGCCGCATAATGCAGTTTAATAATGCTACTTTCAGATAAGCCAATGCAAAATTTTCTCGGTGGTATAACTCAGAAAATAGCAAGCTGTTCATTTATATGGAACTGGTGACAAATTCTAGAGGGGTAAGCCATGTTAAATTATTGCTGCAAAAAAAGCATATTTATGGTGATATAAATCTTTAAGTCATTAGGATGCCAGAAGACTCTCTAATGAAAATTACAGCACTGTGAACTGAGTAAATTCACAAACTACCGGTAAATTTGTCTTTTTCAGACAATTCAGACAATTCTCTCTTCAAACCAGCAGAGGGCATGCTGAAGAAGTGATAGTAGATTTGACTAAATTAAAAAGCTTTGAACATGTAATAGAAAATTAGCAAATGTTGTCTACATAAGTGCTGTGAGACCAACCACACTTGCCTGAGAGTAATCCCTAATGAATTCAAAATGACTTATTTCTGAGTAGGCATGGTTAGGACGTTGCTGTAAGACATCCAGAGCAGAATAGAAAATACAGGAAAATGGGTCTCTCTGCAGAGTGGAAATTTATAAATCCCTTGAAACGTAGCAAAATGGGTGCTTGGCTGTCACTCAACTAGTCACTACCACCTAGACTCTGTTCCTATACATAATTACCTGGGAGTAAGTCCTACTGAACTCAAGAGAATGTTAGAGTAGACATGCATAAGATTGTGCTGTTATTTCTATTCTATTCTATTCTATTCTATTCTATTCTATTCACACAAATCTACATCTGCCTAACACCCAATAGTTCTGGCAAATAAGAAGTAAGACACACTGATTTTATTGTGGTTTACTCCCAATGAAAGCTGTAGCATTGTAGCCATAGAACCTCCTTGGAAGTGCCCTGTGTGAGGGTCATCTTCCCTGGATGGTGGAGCTGAACACCTTCTCCCATTTCCTCTTCTCGGGTCTTGCCCAAGCCATTTTGCTGCCCGAGGCAAAGGACAAGGTGGTTCACACACATGTACACACACCACATTGTACATGTTATGTATTGAAGTTATCACCCTGGCCACCAGGGGTATTGTGTATAAAGTTTTCACTCAGGTCCACTTATGTTAATTTAGGCGGGAAACCCTGGGTTGTTGTTGTTGTTGTTACAGTGTTGACAGCCGGCTGCCTATAAAAGCAGGCCGGCTGAGCTGTTTGTAGTTCAGTTCAGTTGCAGCTTACTATAAAGAACCACTTAGAGAAATCTCTGTGTCAACTCAGCTTGCTATTAACGTGTCCAGAGGAGGGCAACCAAAATGGTCAAAGGCCTGGAAACGATGCCTTATGAGGAACGGCTAAGGGAGCTGGGCATGTTTAGCCTGGAGAAGAGGAGGTTAAGGGGTGATATGATAGCCATGTTCAAATATATAAAAGGATGTCACATAGAGGAGGGAGAAAGGTTGTTTTCTGCTGCTCCAGAGAAGCGGACACGGAGCAATGGATCCAAACTACAAGAAAGAAGATTCCACCTAAACATTAGGAAGAACTTCCTGACAGTAAGAACTGTTCGACAGTGGAATTTGCTGCCAAGGAGTGTGGTGGAGTCTCCTACTTTGGAGGTCTTTAAGCAGAGGCTTGACAACCATATGTCAGGAGTGCTCTGATGGTGTTTCCTGCTTGGCAGGGGGTTGGACTCGATGGCCCTTGTGGTCTCTTCCAACTCTATGATTCTATGATTCTATGACTGCTATGTCCACCCACAACTTAATAGCACATACAAGACCAGACTGGAAACTAGGGTTGCCATATTTCAAAAAGTAAAAACCAGGACACCTCAAAAGCTGTTGAGCTTTTTTTTGGGGGGGGGGTGGAATTGTGGACTTTTTTTAGGTTGAGCTTTTTCAACTAACTTGCCTAAAATCCAGGACCAAGTGCCTCCTTTGAAATCCTGGATGTGTGGCAGCCCCTGAGGGCAGTGGGCTCTCTTAGGAGGTGAAGGGCAGGAAGCACATACCGCTGTGTGCAGCAGCAACACTACACCACCACTCACAGCCCCCCCCCCCCGAATTTCCAGTCCACAGCAGCTGCTTCACCCTGTCTAATGGTAGGGCTGGCCCTGCTCTCTAGTCTTTCACTCAGGCAGGTGCCATTTGGGAAGAGGGTTTCCTCTGCTCTCTCCCCATCCCTTCATATACAACAGTTTTCAATTGTTGCCTGTTGTTCCCCTCTTCCCTGCTTAGAGAACAAGCATGGTTTCTAACAAAATAAAGCAGCCTACTTCAGTCCTATTACCTCATTCATATTGACTATACAGTCTCTTTTTGTTATTGTGAGAGGTCACATGATGTTCATGCATATGTGAACCAATCCCCGACAGTTAAGATTAAGTGCAGCCTATGTCCAGTGTGCTCCTTGATAGCTTGGCAAAGCCTCTGCTTTCTGTTTTTGTCTGTGGAAAGAATATCGGAACAAGCGGTTAGTTTATGAACAGGAATCCTCTTTCAGTCTCATCTTCCAGTGCAAGTTCTGCACATTTCCGCCCAGCCCAGGGCTAGAAAAAGGATCTGATCCATAATGATGTTTTTGATGTGACCATTATGCAGTGCATTTTTCAATCATTTAAGGAGAGCATGAACCACTACCCATTAAAAAATGATGTGGTTGCCTCATTAGAGATGGAGATTGTTTAAATCTGCTCAGCTAAAAGGGACTTTCAAAGAACGCCACTTAACTCTAGATAGTACTTTAGTTATGAAACAGCCAATTTAATGTTCAGTTCAATGTTGGTGATTTTTTTTCCGGCTGGAAGCACAAAATCATTACATACTGGCTGCCCACTTCTTGCTGCAAATAATTTGTACAGTCTGAATATCTTGGTACAGTATTCTTCTTTTTCTAAATGAAAACTTAATAACCTGACAAGCTGTAGAAGAAAGACGAGGCAAATTAGATTCTCATTCTCTCTCTCTCTCTCTCTCTCTCTCTCTCTCTCTCTCATAAAATAAAATTCCCCACATACTCTCATATGGCTGAATTCTATAGTACAAATGGTTTTATTCTACAAAGCCAGGCCTAGTACTGAAAGATTATTTCAGATGAAAACAATTGACATTGTATGGATTTGTATGGTAAAGGACCTATGGACAGTTAAGTCCAGTCAAAGGTAACTATGGGGTGTGGTGCTCATCTCACTTTCAGGCCAAGGGAGCTGGCGTTTGCCCACAGACAACTTTCCGGGTCATGTGGCCCGCATGACTAAACCGCTTCTGGCGCAATGGAACATCGTGACGGAAACCAGAGCACACAGAAACGCCATTTACCCTCCTGCCATAGCAGTACCTATTTATCTACTTGCACTTTGATGTGCTTTCGAACTGCTAGGTTGGCAGGAGCTGGGACAGAGCAACGGAAGCTCCCCCCTGTCGTGGGGATTCAAACCGCTGACCTTCTGATCAGCAATTCCAAGAGGCTTGGTGGTTTAAACCACAACACCACCAGCATGTGGTGAGGCAACAAGGCCTGACATCTTTCCTTTTTTGCCCATTTTGGCATCCAGTCCAACAGCCTGAGTTGGACCCTGAGATGTGCAAACAGAAGGAAGCTTGTCCCACTTCTCCCCTGTCCCTGAAGCCCCCCTGCACCCATGGGGGGTGAGGGGTCACTCCTAATTCCTGAACAGTGTAAGATGGGGGCATGAGTAGTTTGCAGGTGGAAGATGCAATCTGAAACCTACAGAGCACCAAACAGACCTTCTTCTTTTTGGCACTGTGGGTTAAACCACAGAGCCTAGGACTTGCTGATCAGAAGGTTGGCGGTTCAAATCCCCGCGATGGGGTGAGCTCCCATTGCTCGGTCCCTGCTCCTGCCAACCTAGCAGTTCGAAAGCACGCCAAAAACTGCAAGTAGATAAATAGGTACCGCTCCAGTGGGAAGGTAAACGGCGTTTCCATGCACTGCTCTGGTTCTCCAGAACCAGCTTAGTCATGCTGGCCACATGACCCGGAAGCTGAATGCCAGCTCCCTCGGCCAATAAAGCTAGATGAGTGCCGCAACCCCAGAGTCGGCCATGACTGGACCTAATGGTCAGGGGTTCCTTTACCTTTACCTACCTCCTCTTACATTTCACCTTGTGATCAGATGCAGTCTTTGTGAACTTCACCAACTACCAACTTCTTTTGTCCACTCACTGCCAAATCCCTGCTTTGTTTACCATCTACCCTGACAAAGAGTTCTTGAGAACTCAAAAGCTTGCACACTGTTTTGTGACACTCTAGTGGGCCTAATAAAGGTTTTGCCCTAAACACGGATTTTGATTCCCCCACCCCTTATGGGCTAACAGGGCTACTTTTACTTTTGCCCTGGACTGAATTCCCACAAAGGAATGTTGTCTAGTTTGGATGTACAAAGTTTTTACACACATGTTTATTCCTAGCAAAAGAAAAAAATGCAACACAATCATTTTCTGTCTCAAAGAGAGCCTGCATAACCATGGAAAATATTCCGTGCGTCAACTATTTTTACTGTCTTAAACTGCCATACAGCATCATTCCCCAAGAGGGCGCCATAGCACTCGTTCGTGTTTTGACTGTCAACAAGTGAGCAACAGGAGCTTTTAAAGCATCGCATTACAGAAAATGAGAATTGCATCATTGTTGCTTTTACCGTCTGATTATTTTGACTGAAAATGTGCACATGCCTGTGGATTTCTTTTATAGAAGCCCTATATGGCCAAAGGGGAAAAGTTTGCTAATGAAGATCACACACAAGTCAGGAATGAAAAATATTGAAATAGTGGAAACTGCCTTGTGCTAAGTCCACTCAATAATAATAATAATAATAATAATAATAATAATAATAATAATAATAATATAATAAAAAATTTATACCACGCCGATCTGGTTGGGTTTCCCCAGCCACTTCCAACAAAATATTAAAATGCAATAGTCTATTAAATATTAAAAGCTTCCCTAAACAGGGCTGCCTTCAGATGTCTTCTAAAAGTCTGGTACATTGGTACCTCGGGTTAAGAGCTTAATTTGTTCTGGAGGTCCGTTCTTAACCTGAAACTGTTCTTAACCTGAGGTACCACTTTAGCTAATGGGGCCTCCCGCTGCTGCTGCGCCACCGCCAGACGATTTCTGTTCTCATCCTGAAGCAAAGTTCTTAACCTGAGGTACTATATCTGGGTTAGTGGAGTCTGTAACCTGAAGCGTCTGTAACCCGAGGTACCACTGTAGTTGTTTTTCTCTTTGACATCTGGTGGGAGGGTGTTCCACAAGGCGGGTGCCACTACGGAGAAGGCCCTCTACCTGGTTCCCTGTAACTTGGCTTCTCGCAGCGAGGGAACCGCCAGAAGGCGCTCTATCTCAGTCTACATTGACTGGCAGTGGCTCTCTGGGGGTTTCAGGTAGGGAACTTCTGCATGCAAAGCAAAGGCTTTGCCACTGAACTATGGACCTCCCCTGGACCTTTATATTTTACATTGAATGGAAGGAGTCTGTCTTTTGCATATGCCACCCTTTAAAGCACAAGGTACACTGATGGCAAAGACTTCAGCAGTGATACTAATACAAGGAGTTGTTTGGGCAGTTTGCAGCTTGTCATGCAGGGTGAGAAAATTCTCTTTGCCATGTCAGCTGCAAATGATTCAGGACTGCAGTCCACCTTTGTATCTGGGCATCCTACTTGATGGCACTGTCCTCAACATCCAGTCAAAGATGGGTTTTTCTACCACTTAAAATTTAATCTTGTGGACACAGTGAAGCCTCTCTCATTTTCCTTTGTTCCTTGTGCATTTGCTTCCACCCTGGCCGGAACAGAAATCTCCGGCAGGAAACCCTCTTTGATCCCTCCTACCCTCTGCCTTTGTAGATGATAGGCGATAGATTCATTTTGTGCGGCTAAAGAGACGTGTCGCACAATCTGTGCCAAGGTTAATGGAGCAATCCTAAGCAGGTTTGTCCCACTGAGTACTTCAATGGCATTTACTCCCTAGTTTGTACGGTTTGCGAAGGGACACAGTTAAGGGACCCACACACTGTGGGTTAAACTCTATGCCAGCTCCCTCGGCCAGTAAAGTGAGGTGAGCGCCGCAACCCCAGAGTCAGTCACGACTGGACCTCATGGTCAGGGGTCCCTTTACCTTTACCTTGTATGGTTTGCAGCCTAAGGCTGTGTACAGTGGTACCTCGGGTTAAGTACTTAATTCGTTCTGGAGGTCTGTTCTTAACCTGAAACTGTTCTTAACCTGAAGCACCACTTTAGCTAATGGGGCCTCCTGCTGCTGCCGCACCGCCGGAGCACAATTTCTGTTCTCATCCTGAAGCAAAGTTCTTAACCTGAGGTACTATTTCTGGGTTAGTGGAGTCTGTAACCTGAAGCGTATGTAACCTGGGGTACCACTGTACACATATATAGCCTTTGAAACACACAGGGGTCCTTTTCTGCACAGTGCACTTTTGTACACAGAGTCTCTTTTGTTTGCAATGAGTCTCATGATGGTAGACTCATAGAATGATAGTAGAGTTGGAAGGGCACCTGAGTTTCATCTGATCCCACCACCTGCAATGCAGGGATCCTGTTCACAGCCATCCCTGGGTGGGCTCGAACCACCAACCTTCCAGTTAACAGCCAGATGCACTGACCCACTGCACCACAGTGATAATGTCACCCAAAGTGGCAGCTACTCTTCATATTGTCTGGGAACACGGGTGGGCATGCTTTCACACTAGTGTGCGATGGTGTTCTCTATTCCCCTCCATTAGTGTTTCTGGAGACCTCTTTTTTAAAAATATTTTTTTCTACAGTCTTTCAAAAGAGAGGGGCCAGAAACTGATGTGTTGATATACTGTACTGATATGCAGAGTTACTGCCCCGCTTCCTATTTTGTCCATTTCGTGGAGGTGACCTGAGAAAGCACATTCTGTGTGCACATGCATATAGCAAGTACCATATACTATATAATTTCAGGAGGAGTACTGAAGAAACCAGAGGCCTTTCTCTTGGGCATTGTCGGCCAATTGGTGCCAAAGAAGGACAGAACTTTTTTAATGTATGCAACAACAGCAGCAAGAATTCTTATTGCAAAATATTGGAAGACACAAGATCTACCCACCCTGGAAGAATGGCAGATGAAGGTGATTGACTACATGGAATTGGCAGAAATGACTGGCAGAATCCGAGACCAGGGAGAAGAGTCGGTGAAAGAAGACTGGAAGAAATTCAAAGACTACTTACAGAAATATTGTAAAATGAATGAATGTTAGAAGGATGTTGGATAGAAACTAAGCGGTTTCCAGCTGTAATGCTTTAAGAGATATGAAAAAAAAAAGGTTTTACAAATGGGTAAAAGTTTAATGGTAAGGATTTGCTGAACTAACAAATCGAACTGGAATACAAAGAAGGGAGGTATGAGGAGGTCTGGGGAAATAAGTGTATGGAAGTTATGTTATTGAAAATTAATGTGTGTTTTTAACAGTTTTTTTATTTTGTATGTTTATTTTTCTTTTTTCTTGTTATATCTTAAAAACTTTTAATAAATATCTTTTAAAATATATATATATAATTTCAGGAGGAGTAAACCCTACACAAATCCAGAGTAGAGTCCCTAAGACAGTTGGATGGTGTTTTGTGTGCCTTCTTCTGGCAACTCCTGCAGCCAAGCTGCGCAAAATGCTCTGCTGTCCTTTGGACCACACCAGCAAGGCCAAAAAGGGGGTCTTGTCGACTGAGCAACCCAGGACCTCCATACACACTGCCTAGGCTTGCGCCCCAGGGAGGTCACTTTGGTAATAATGCAGCAGATTGACTTCACCTCTGGTGGCGCACTCCTTTGTCTCTTGAGACAGACAGGTGCAACAACAACACACACAAAATGGATTTCAATCGTTACTGCAGAATGCACTTTAGATCGTGACATATACTTGGAGCCAGTGTGGTGTAGTGGTTAAGAGCGGTAGTCTCGTGATCTGGAGATCCGGGTTCGCGTCTCTGCTCCTCCACATGCAGCTGCTGGGTGACCTTGGGCTAGTCACACTTCTCTGAAGTCTCTCAGCCCCACTCACCTCACAGAGTGTTTGTTGTGGGGGAGGAAGGGAAAGGAGAATGTTAGCCGCTTTGAGACTCCTGAAGGGGAGTGAAAGGTGGGGTATCAAATCCAAACTCTTCTTCTTCCTCTTCGGAGTCAAGAGTGGATTTCATGCTCTTTATTCAGCTCATAGTGATGAGGAGGAATGGAAGTTCCCCTAGAATGTCTGCTTTATATACATTATTTACACAATGGGCCCCACAAGATTGGCTAATTCCAGGATTCTCCCGTAGGCCAATCAGGTCGCAGATTCATTTCCACCTGGAGCTGGATTGGGTGGCTTCTGTGGACCAATCAGACTGCTGCATTCTGGAGCCTATTGTTCTAGGAGCAATCAGACTGCTACATTTTGGATCCTATTCAAGCAGTGTTGGACAGGGATGACATGGGGATGATGTTGTGTGCACAGCACCTCAAAAAGGCACCTGCACCTAGCAATGAATACACATCATCGCACTGTGTGTACATGCCCTGAGTCTTAGCATCTGTTGTCAGTTCTGGGACTCTGCCCTGAAATGTAAAGGTATGAAGCAATACTTTGATGATGATGATGTTGCACTTCATCATTCTACCAACCAAGGCAGCTTACACACTCTTGCACAAGAACAATACAGAAAACTGGATGTGGAGTTAGCACCAATGTAAACACCAGAACAGCTGTCTCACATATGCAGAGGGCAGCTTCATGAGTATTTTTTTGGTAGAGGGATTGCAAGGGAGAAAGAACCAAAAAGATCCCATGAGTTGGGGAAGGAAGACATCCTTGCCCCTTCTCCACTGATGTGAACACACCATGCAAATTTGGCTTGAAATGCAGCTGGGTCGGGCGGGGCGGGAATGGCTACATTTTAAACTTCTAATGTGAACTAAGCCTTTATGGAGCCCCCATGATCGGAGGTAGTATATCTCCGACTAGCAATTTCTGCCTTCAAGCCCCACCTGTGGAGTTCCCAAAAGCACCTGATTGGCTGCTGCAGGAAGCAGCATCCTGGCCAGGGTGGGCGAATCCTGCTAAGGAAACGCGAGACCTCCGAAATCTGCCACGTCCGCCGAGCAGCTGTATTGCGCGCCGCTGCTGCACAACTCCCTAGGAAAAGGCACTCTGCACATGCTCAGGAACGCAGGCGTTCGCGGCTGCTTCACCGAATAAGGTTCAGAACGCGCTGGGCGGCGATTCAGCAGCACGCAGCCGAGTTCCCCAAAGACGGAGGGGAGGAAAGGAGGAGGGGAAGCCGACGGCTGCGAGCGAGAGCACGCCTTGGTTTCGCTCCTCTGCCCGTCGAGGGCGGAGCAGCGGAGACAGCGACCCGGCCTGGACGCCCCCAAAGACCAAGGGGAGGGGGAACCTTTGGCCCGGAGGGAGGAGCCGTCAGCGCCTACCGCTCCCACCCAGCCCAGCCCTCCGGCACTTTCGCCGCGGCAGCCGGCAACATGGACGGCGCGGCGGATGGTAGCGCGGAAACGTCTCCTTCCACCGCGGACGCCTGCGAAGATTTCCGCGCTGCCTTGACCATGACCAAAGGACTCTCCATCTTTCTCGACGTAAGCAGGGCGCCTGTCACTCTGGGTTGTAGCTGTTGCGCTTGCTTGGTTGGTGATCTCCCCTTTCCACCCCCACCCCCCCAAGCTTCAGCATCTTCTGGATTTAGATGGATCATGGATGCATCTAAATCAGAAAGTTTTCCCTGGAAGGGAGCATGGAGGGGGGTTTGGGTGGGTGGGGGGTGGCGGCCGCCTGTTCCCCACCGGGCTCCTACCTGCGCCTCCGAGAGCTGCAAACGATCCACAGGTGAAGCTTCCGCCGCTCGCTGCATCTGCGGACCGAGGAGGCAAGCTGCACCTGTTGAATGTTTGCCTATCATGCAGCGATGATGATGATTAGATTTATGAGCCACCCAACAGGGTAAAAAGTCCGGCAGCTCTCAGGGGACCATGCTGGAACATGGTTTTGGGTTTTTAAAAAATCTTGATCCTCAACATTTTAGATGCCCTGAGCATCCCCAAAATTGAGCCATACAGGAGGCAAATCGCAGGCGCGGTGTCTCAACACAAAGTCCTTTCTTCTCTTCCTCGTTACGTTCCTAGTTTCTGGGTGGGGGGGGGGTTGAGAAATGGCACAGGTGAATCAGTTAAACACCCCTCCCTCAGACTAAAACTAAAAAAAAAAAACTTTACAAAAGCACTGGAGAATGGGATCATAAACATCCACATCTTGTATTGTTCTGACGCCTCCGAAATTAATAGGATAAATGGGGAGGTGAAAAAAACCGTTTTGCTGTTCGGTTGCTACTCAAGGTTGCTACCGAATATGTATAGTACTCCCGTAGTAAAAAGAAAGATCTGTGATAGCGTCGATGGGCATTGCGGGAATCTTCAATGCATAATTTCCTTGGAGATTTTTTTTATTACTGTTTTTAGTATGCAGGGTGATAAGGCAGCTTAGAAAGTGGCGTTCTGATACACTTGTAAATAAAAATAAGAATTGGGGGGGGGGGGCTCATCGCACAATCCTAACCTTATTTGTATCGACTCAGAAGTAAGTCTGTTTGCATTTGAGTGAGGCTTACTCCCAGGTAAGTGTGGGTAGGATTGCAGTCATAGAAAGAGAAGCAAGTTAGCCTGTCAAATGGGGAGAGCAAATCAAAGTAAAAAAATGCAATCCACACCATCATTTGTAGGAGGCAAAATTATACTATTTTCCTCTAATGCATTAACGTTTTTCTTTTGTAAAAATAAATAAACATAAATGTGGGTTAAACGAAGTTAGTTGTGCTGATTAATTTCAGTGGCTAAAGACATATGAATGGAAATTAAAAACTTCAAACTACTAATTGAGTCACTTTCTTATGGACAGCCAGACTGGTTTTGAATATTAATTGATTGCCATGGAAAATGGAAGGACATCTATACTGTATCTCATTTAGTACTTGGATAGGCTGTGATATGATGCGATACAATAGATATTAAATTGTATAGATCAATTTTCCACCCCAAAAAGGTCCTCAAAGGTCACACAAAAGAATATAAATGCATTTTTTGGGAAAAAAATATTAAATTTAAAAATATAATTAAAATTAAATTTTAATTAAAATTAAATCTCAAAAAATATTTATGTAAAAAGGAAACATTGTAAGAAACAAAGCGAATCTAGAGAAGCACAAAAATGAGACCAAAATCTGCAACAGAACCAGTCCAGCTCGTCAATCAGAGGTGCCAACTTAATTAATATTGTAAGCATGTAGAGAAAGGATGGCTGGCATTTATCAGGCATCTAGGGGGAAATCCTGTGCACAAGAAGCTGGTAAATTAAGACGGTATAAGATTACATCAGGTACATTCAGCTGCAGCGGCTGCTGTCCTAAGCCTGGCAGAGGGAAAACAAGCCTTTAAAATAGTGTTTTTTTGTTGGGTTACAAGGTTTTGACAAGCATCAGATGTTGAATCCCATACACAATTAATGGTCAGATCCTGCTAAATAATAAATACTATTGTATGTTGATTATATCATGTACCAAATACCGTTGGGATAGCTCAGCCAGTAGAACACAAGACTTTTATTTTCATGGTCGTGGGTTCAAGCCTCACATTGAGCAAAATATTCCCAAGCTATCTTTGGTTGGTGGCCACCAGTACAAGTTGGTAGCCATATTCCATGCAGTTGCTAATTTGTGCATGACTGAGAATGACTCCCCACTTAGCATGGATGCACTTTGGAACACATTCACCATCCCTTATCCAACTGAAAATGTTACCTCCAGAAATATTACCTGTACTGAGATACAGTAATCACTATAATCTTTGGGTTGGAACAGCTATCGTCCAGTTTGCCAAGGGGGCCTTTGGGCCTTCATCTACATGAAGTCGTTGGGAGCCGTCATTAGGAGTTTCGGGGAGAGGTACCATCAGTATAATTCACTAAGCCTGAATTTATTTCTTTGCAGGTCCTGAGAAGAGCAGATAAAAATGGTAAGTCCAATTACTTCTTTATTTTCAGAGAAATGTAGTGTTAAAGCACTAAGGGATTCCATTGGGATATTTAGTTTGACTCTTTGCATTGGATTATAGAGTGCTCTGAAATGGGCTTTCTGTAGTATTGGTAGCACACAGTGGCATTGATGGTTTTATCTGTGGGATGCTGGTGGCAAGACAGGTTTGTTCTTGTTTTTCCCTCACTGGAAGACTGCTTTCTGGACAGTAGAAGGACTGTTTGACTGGTCAAATGTGCAAAACAGATCTGGTTTTGTTATGCAAAATAGGTGGACAAGTACAAGTGATTTGTTGCCATAGGTGATAAAGGTTGGAGGTCCTAATGTACTAATTTTGTGTCTGTGGAAAGGCGAGCAGTTCAGACTGGGACTAAAAAAGATGCAGGGAACAGAGTTGCTCTCTAGAAAGATGCTTTCTTCAACTATGGTAATAATAGGACAGCATCTTTCACTGCACCTGAGAGAACCAGGCAGGCCACACGACACACTGCATCTTTTAGCACCTCAGTGACATTCCTCACCTTAGCATCCACAACCTAAGGTAGTTGCTTTAATTTACCTAATGCTAAGTGCTAGTTAAGGGACGTGGGTGTCGCTGTGGGTTAAGCCACAGAGCCTAGGACTTGCTGATCAGGAGGTCAGCGGTTCGAATCCCCGTGACGCGGTGAGCTCCTGTTGCTCAGTCCCTGCTCCTGCCAACCTAGCAGTTTGAAAGCACGCCAAAAACTGCAAGTAGATAAGTAGGTACCGCTCCAGCAGGAAGGTAAACGGCGTTTCCGTGTGCTGCTCTGGTTCGCCAGAAGCGGCTTAGTCATGCTGGCCACATGACCCGGAAGCTGTACATTGGCTCCCTCGGCCAGTAAAGTGAGATGAGCGTCGCAACCCCAGAGTCGGTCACGACTGGACGTAATGGTCAGGGGTCCCCTTTACCCTTACCTAAGTGCTAGTTATAGTTGAAAGTCCCGGAACGGGTGGGCCAAGAGCTTTAATATGGTAACCTCAATAAGTTCAGTTTTGACTTCCAGATCTGCTACTCCCGCTTTCACAATACAAGATCTAAACAGAAATCTTGCATTGCAAATAGAAACTGGGTCCTGCATAGAAACATCTGTGCAGTGTTTACATTTCCTTCTAACTGCATTCCTAAAAGGCAGACAATAATTAAGAACTGAGGAAAGGCACAGCATAGTTGACTGAGAATACATGATGTGTAGAGAGTTTATATGGTAAAAAACCAAAAAAACCTGTGATCAACCCTCAACACTCCCTTCCCCCCCCCAACACCCAAGAGAAACCCAAGAGAGCTGCTGCCAGTCAATGTAGGTATTATCAAGCTACTGGTCTGCTTCAATATGTAAGGTAGTTTCCTATTTTCCCTAGGAAAACTTTTACACCCTGTCGTTAGGATTTATGTGTTAGACTGCAGCCCGCTGGGAAAGTCCATATAATCTTCCTTTACTGAACACATTGTTGGTGGGTAAGCTGCCAGAGATAAACACCATTCTCATATAAAACAATATATATATATATATATATTACCTTTTAGTGTTTAGTTTATTCTCCAAAGAGCTCTAAACAGGTTTCTATGACTACTTGAGAAAATGCTAATGAAACACGTTAGGAAGAGAGTATGTGAGATCAGGAAGGTGGGTGAAATAATTTCTCAAAAGATATGTTGCCAGGGGGAATGATACTGCATTTGGTTAACTTTTCATCTGAAGAAAATGGGATTTCAGCAAAGGCTTTCATTTCATGGTTCGTCTTGTCTTCAAGATGTGAACTTTTGGAAAGATCAGAGGACAGAAAATTGGCATCTTTCTTCTACTTTGAAAATCATTGAGAGAAACTAGCTGAAGCCCTTCTTGTGGTACCTGGGCATTGTTTAGTTCAAGGTTGGGTTGAGTGAGGGCTATTCCCTTGTGGCCACCGTGAGCCTGGAGACAGCCCTAAATTGGGTTGAGAGATGGTTTTTTGTTTTGTTTTTTACTTCACTGTTTCTACAAGAGAGCCAGGAAATCTGGTGTGGAGAAGCTTTCAGCCTTCTTTGGAAAATAACATATGCAGCCTTGGTGCTTGATGATGCAGCCTCAGTCCAGTATATCTGAAGGAGCATCTCCAACCCCATCGTTCTACCTGGACACTGAGGTCCAGCGCCGAGGGCCCTCTGGTGGTTCCCTCGCTGTGAGAAGCCAAGTTACAGGAAACCAGGCAGAGGGCCTCCTCAGTAGTGGCACCCGCCCTGTGCAGTGGCATAGCCTGGGGGGGTGCAGGGGGGCCAGCCGCACCGGGCGCAACATCTGGGGGTTAGGGTTAGGGGGCGCAAATCCACGGGTTAGGGGGCGCAAATTACTTGCCTTGCCCCGGGTGCTGACAACCCACGCTACGCCACTGGCCCTGTGGAATGCCCTCCCACCAGATGTCAAAGAGAACAACTACCAGACTTTTAGAAGAAATCTGAAGGCAACCCTGTTTAGGGAAGTTTTTAATGTTTGATGCATTACTGTATTTTAATATTTTGTTGGAAGCCGCCCAGAGCTGGGAAGCCCAGCCTGATGGGTGGGATATAAATAATAAATTATTATTATTATTATTATTATTATTATTATTATTATTATTATTATTTTATTATTATTATATTTTGGGGCAGGGAGACTATGCCTCCTCTGACTTCCACATGCCTGCCTAGGCAGCCTTGAACAGCTTCTTCCACCAGGAGTTACAAAAATCTGTAGATGACTACCATCATAGGGGCTGCCACTTCCATCACAGATGGTGTCAGAAGGGATTGGGGGACAAGTGCCTCCCCAAACAAGCAGTTCACCCTCCACTTACCGCTTGCCATTTCTGAACTCTTGTCATTAAACATATTGTCAGGGACTGACTGGAGTCAGAACCACTTGGAGGCACTAGGCTGGGGAACCCTTAAGGGAAGAAGGCTCAGAGTCAGGGGATTGGTGGTGGGATGAGGATAAGTGGTGACAGGGAAAAGAGGGAGCAGACTGGGAGGAGGAGGTGTTGGAAGCTGAAGAGGTAACGGGGTTTAGTGAGCAGGAAGAGGCTGTGGCAGAGAGCGGTTCAGACTCAGAGACAGAAGCAGAGGAAACAGAGATGGTGCTGCGACCGGCTCCCCTCTTCCCTGGTCTCCTAGAACACACAAAGAGGGCAAAGTAGAGAGTGGTTGTGAACAGATGCAGTCTGTGACTGCTTGGGAAAGACCCTCAAGAAGAGGAGCATTAGAGAGCAGTGGGAAGGAGGGGACCATCCGTCCTTGCAACTACAGTCGTACCTTGGTTTTCAAACAGCTTAGTTCTTGAACGTTTTGGCTCCTGAACGCCACAAACCCGGAAGTGACCGTTTCGGTTTGCGAACTATTTTTGGAAGCCAAATATCCGACGCAGCTTCCTGCAGCCAGTTGGAAGCCGTGCTTTGGTTTCCAAATGTTTTGGAAGTTGAACAGACTTCCGGAACGGATTCCATTCGACTTCCAAGGTACAACTGTACCTCACTGCAGCAAGACTTAACTGGAAAGAGGATTCTAGGATCACTAGGCCTGCGCTGTTTCAGCTTGCTTGAATAAAGAGTTAACTTCATTGCGTTACCAGATTCCATTCACTAATATCTTCTCTAAACCTCTCTCCTTCATTAAGCATGGCTGTTAATTTCTGCGTTTTCCTAAGAAGCCCATTTTTCTAGGTTTTCCCATGGTTTTGCATATAATGTTTGATCCAGCATTATAATATTGTTATGAATCTGGGGGTGCAAGACGTCCTAAATTCCCGATAAATTTACAGCTGGGTTTTAATTAAGGTTTGGGGGTGCCAAAACTAATTTCCTTGGAAGTAATAGCCAGACTCATGTGTATTTAAGATGTGTGTTAGCCCCTGTTAATCCCCTGCGATAAGCATATATGAAGAGTTAATTAACCTAGGCAATCTTCCTAAATCGAGTATCAGCCATCCATCCCCCTTTAATCCTAGGCAATCAACATGGGTGAAAGCTAATTTTCTTTGGGGTATTGAGCCACTGGCAAGTCAAAGGACAACAAGGCAAATCTCATTTGCAAATGGATGGGTTTCCTTCATCCCTGAACAGAAGGACGTAGTTTTAAAGGCAGTACCATAGTTTTAGAGGGAGGACTGGAGTTTTAGAATGGCAGTTTAGCATTAAGAAACAATGTGCTAGAGAGAGATGCTGGTGTCAGTTCTTGGAAGCAGTGCTGTGCAAATGAGAGGGACAGAACCCTCTTTGGGATATTGAAGTGCTGAACTTTCTCTGTTGAAAGTTTCAGGTTGTGTGTGTGTGTGTATGTGTATGTGTATATATATATATATGCAAGCCATATATTAGAAAGGCACTGTAGTCTCTGCTGTGCCTAATTGTCCAAAAGGAACCACAGACCCTGTGTAAAGCATGCCTGGTACCCCTGGAATCTCGCTTCACTCAAAGGGGTGGCATGCAGTAGTATGTTAAGAGCTGAGCGAACTTGTTGCCTGGAGGATGTAGAAGTCAAGCTACTTACAAAATCACATATCTATCAAGGCAAATTTATTCTTGCCATTCAGTCAGTGTTTCACATTTGATGCCAAATGACAGGCACATTTAGATTCTGAATTTGATGTTTAAGACTGTTCTGCCGAAAAGAGAAGAGAAAGCAAAAGTATTGTGCCATTATATTTAGCAGCTCGTGATTATTATCCCTTAGCTATGTTACTGTGCTTAATATTGGCGTGCAATTTTTATATCTTTTCATATCTTGCATTGCTACAAACAAGCTTAGGAAGATACTGTGCTTGATTGTGTGCAAGTTTGGGCTCTGTTGTTTACAAAGCCAACTCAGTAATTAGCACCCCTTCAGGTTGGTTTTTAACTTGTAATGGTGTAGGAACCACAGGGCTGTGCACACCCTCAACCTTGCATATAACCTCCAGAAATCAGCCCACTGTTTTGCACAATTGTGCAGGAAACCATAGTTGTTGGGTTAAAAATCATGAAGAAGCAGCACACATTGGGAGATATCTGGGGTCTAATGTGGAGGAATCGGCAGCCATGTTCTGCAACTCTGGCATGCTTAGACATTCCCAGCAAAGTATGAACCAGTATGACCACACTCCTTCAAATAATAGCAGCTTTGCGGCACACTTCCTGTAGCGACAGACGGAAACGGTTTTCTTCTTCCTCACGTAACCTTTTTTACGTGTGGTTCTGTTATGAAACAGGATTTCTGCTGTAGACCACCCCTTCAGTGATGTATATATGATGTATAGGGGGGTGGCCTTGAGCCACAGGGTGGGAATTTCAAAAGTCTATATAAGAGTTTGCACACCAATATTCTGGGTTCCTCCTCCCTCCTGCATAGGGGTGTGAGCACCCTGTTGAAACAGTTTAATAAAGATCAGGCTTACTAGCTGCTTTGCTTCTCAATATTCTCTGGTTGGCCTCTGTTATTTTCTTCTGCTGATAGGGAACCTACATAATGACTCTATACAGCAGGGGTCGGCAACGTGCAGCCCATGGGCCGGATGTGGCCCACGAGCTACCCCGAACCAAGCCGCCCGCTCACTAAAGTTGCGCAGCGCGGGGACTCGCCGAGTGGTGTCAGAAATTGCTTCTGTGCACATGCAGATACTGGAAATGGCATCTGCACATGTCCAGACGCCGAAAATTGCTTCTGCACAGGCACGATTTTTGGCCTCTGGGCATGTGCAGAAGCAATTTCCAGCGCTGTGGACATGCGCAGATGCAATTTCCAGCGTTGCGCTGCACCAGTCCAGCCCATGGACAATCTCTGTGGGAGTGATCCGTCTCATGGCCGGTAAACCTTGCCGACCCCTGCTATACAGGCTCTTGGTAAAAGGAGCAGTTTTTTTCTTATAACAATTTGGCGAGCCAGGTCCAGGAGTTTTGGTTGACCAGATTCTGGGGGCAAGGAAGGACTGATGGCCCAGCGCGCACCAGGCCAGGTTCATACCCTCCCCTCCAGTTACAGGAGGGGTTTCTGCTTTCCTGTGCTCAGGTCCCATTTAAATCATGTGGGAACAGCAGTGTGTCGGGTGAGAAGTTCATGTACCAGCTCTGCATTGTCCTGGGAATAGTTGTACATGAGAATTGGCACCATTCAAATATTACTGGAGTGGTGGGGGTTCCAGCCTTGAGAAGATCGGCCCTTGGTGATTAACAAGTTTGAAGCTTTGGGTAAAACATTTCACCAAGATTCATCACTCGTCTTGGCTGGATTGACATGAAGTGGGTGTATCCTCAAACAAAAATCTCTAGTTTGGGGCTAACTTTGATATATTGCTTTTTAAACACCCACATTTCAATTCCAGCCTCAGGCTGCTTATATTTCTGCCTTCTTTCTGATGCCACCAAGATACCAAACACTGATGCTTAGATAATATTGGAAACAGCCTTACTAGAAAAATTAACCAATAAACTGAAACTGACACGGGGACAAATAGAAGAAGATGCCTTCACCCCAGTATGGCTCCCCTTTATCACATACACAGCCCAACAAGACAATGACAAAAATCCACCAACAGCATACAAATCAATATGGCTAACTTGAACCAAAACACCCACCCCACTCACACACGAAAACGAAGACCACCACAGCCAACCACAAATGAACAACCACACCCTAGGCCAACCCCAACCTCTCTCACCACCAAAGGAACACAAGTGAACAGCAGAAAACCAGAACAAGCAACGCTGACACCAAACCCTACGTATAGTAAGTAAAATAGAAACATCGCCACCCGACCCCACCCCTTTCCCCCTTTTCTTCCTAATGTCTCAACAAATGAAAGTGATTTGTAAAAATGTTACATGGGAAAAATACGAGAGAGAGACATTGCACATACTTTTGTAAATCAAGAAAATCTTTAATAAAAATACATTAAAAAAACAAACAAAACCAAAGTGTTTCCCTAAGGAAAGACATGAAGTAGCCTGCTGTTGTGCTTATCTATTGATCATTGGTCTTGTTAACTCTCTTGCTTCCTCTTTCCCCCCCTTTAGTATTAGAGCTCAGCTCTACGCAGAGATTAAAAATGAGAAAACTTGTTGTTGTTTAAAGAAACACCTTCCTAGAATCAATTTGATTTTCAAGGGAAAAACCAGCCATCTGTGCAACCAATTTTCCTTCTGCGTCTTTGATTTCAGATGATGGCAAACTGTCCTTTGATGAATTCAAAGCTTACTTCGCTGACGGAATCCTGAGCAGAGAGGAACTGCACGAGTTGTTTCACACCATCGACACGCACAATACAGAGTGGGTAATGTTATTTAAAAGTCATATGGGCAGCCTTTAGAAAGGCAGTATGGTTGTGCAATATGAATTTTCCTGGGGAAACTGCAGCTTTACGAATAGCATATGAAATGCCATGGAACAGCAGCCTATATATACCCTGTTTGGTGCCCATGGCCTGCATTCTGTATTTCTAAACAAGATGCTACAAAAATAACAACAAATGGGTAATTCATCTCCCTTGTAACTCCCAGTTTGTTTTTTTCCACCCCCAATGTTCAGCCTGGACACTGAGATCCAGCTCCGAGGGCCTTCTGGCGGTTCCCTCACTGCAAGAAATGAGGTTACAGGGAACTAGGCAGAGGGCCTTCTTGGTAGTGGTGCCCACCCTGTGGAACGCCCTTCCATCAGATGTCAAGGAAATAAACAACTATCTGACTTTTAGAAGACATCTGAAGGCAGCCCTGTTTAGGGGATTTTTTAATGTTTGATGTTTTATCACATCATCATCATCATTTTTGGGGGGAGCTGCCCAGAATGGCTGGGGAAACCCAGTCAGATGGGCGTGGTATAAATATATTATTATTTATTTTGCCTCTTTTGAGAAGGAAGGCTCATCATAACTCAATGGTAGAGCACCATGACCCTGTATATTATTTGTGTTTCAGCCCTCTGCCTGTTCTATGTAAGCTGGCCTCAGAGGTAGTTCCAGTTTTATAAAGTAGGCATTCTGCTGTTCTCCTGTGGTCCATGGAAGGTGTGCAGCCATGTGAATAGGGACCCACTTAAGAATATTACAGGTTCCCCATCCATATTCTACATCTGCTTGAAAAGAGGCATGACCATAGCTCAGTGCTTAGAATGTCACACATCGCCAGGCTGATCCTTAGTGTCTTTGATTAGAAAGGCCAGTTTTTCTGGATAGGATGTTGAGCCTGAGCCTAGGAGATGTGAGTTCAGGTGCCATCATAGCCTATGTCTCAGTGAGTAGCCTTGGGCAAGTTGCTATTGGTCATTCTTGATTTCCAGTTTGTTCAATGCAAATGATAATACATCACTTTGACCAGTGATTGCAAAGAGCCTCAGTCCTGTATACTTACTTGGGGAAAGTCCCCTTGAACTCTGTGGGGTTTGCTGCTGAGTAAACATGCATAGAACTGGGCTATGTCATTAATATTAGGAAGCATTTTTTAAAATAACATTTTATTAATTTTCCAATAGTAACAAAAATAAAACAAACAGCAATAATAAAAAAAGAATCCAAACAAAACAAATTGACTTCCCCCTATTCCCTTCCTTGGTTCCATTGTATATCAAGATACTACATGTCCATTGTAAAATTTCAACCATTTGAATTACTTATTGTCCCTTCATAATAAAATGACAAGTATTCTTAAAACCCTGCTAATGTATTAACCTGTGTACGTTGCGCCTGTATATCATTTTCTTCCTTCCTTCTGAAGCCAACCAGGTTTGCTCCCTTTTCTTCTGGCTTGGCTCCTCTGCCTTGCATTGGTGTATGATTTCCCCAGAAACTGCATTCTTACATTATTCCTTTGATTTATGATCCACCCGCCACTCTTAAGGTCCCAGAGTGGGTTGCAGTTTAGAACACAGCATTATTTATACCACAGTATGTCGTGATGCAGTTACTGGGAAAGTCATGCCAATTGCACTATTTCACCTTGAATATCTGTGTTTCAGTTCAGAGGAGAACATGTTCAATCATGAGCTAAAAGAAACAATTGCCTACTTAATATTTAGAGCTGCTGCAGAAGTCGATTCTGAGCTTTAGACAGAAGCAAAAGAGCTGCTCTGCTGGTATATCTTATCTGTAGCCCAGTGAAAGGCGAAAGCGAAGAATATGCAAATTGGGAAGATCGACCCTCAAGTTCCGCCCTGCCGTTTGCTGGAACAGGGCTCAAAATTCCGCTTTAAGACGATTCAAAATTACAATTAGAGGCTCTGGGCTCAGCTGGTGTATGGAGGCCTTGCATCAAATCTGCAGCTACCTTTACCAAGCTTTACTGATTACTCTGATTAACACCAGCTGTGGCCTTGAACCTTGCCACCCCATCATTCCTTTGTGAAACAGCGGGGGACTGTTTTTACCCTATCAGAAAAAGGACTAGTTTGTAAACTCACAGGATGGGTCCTCTCTACACATGGCGAGGAGTTTTGACACTTCAACCACCACACCATAGCCCTGTGCATTCAGTGAATGGGAGAGAGGGAGGTGTCACTGTTGTCTCATCATGCCAACAGGTTTTTCTCTAGGGGGACAGCCCTCTGTTTGAAGGAGTGCTCTATCTGGTCCAAATCTGGTTTGAGGATAAAGAAGGGGAGCACGGGGCTATGAGGTTCCTCATCACCAGTTAGTGGTTGGACAGCAGCCCCAGCACACACAGGAAAACACAGGTCACCTGCTCACAGGCTGCCCCAGACCCTCAAAGTGTCCCTATTTTCCAGGGACAGTCCCAGATTTACAGAAGGCATCCCCGTTTCTGATTTGATCCCAGAACGTCCCAATTTTCACCGGAGAAATATTGGCAGGTATGGTAAAGGTAAAGGGACCCCTGACCATTAGGTCCAGTCATGGACGACTCTGGGGTTGCGGCACTCATCTCACTTCATTGGCCGAGGGAGCCGGTGTTTGTCCACAGACAGCTTCCGGGTCATGTGGCCAGCATGACCAAGCCACTTCTGGCAAACCAGAGCAGCGCACAGCCGTTTATCTTCCCGCCGGAGCAGAACCTATTTATCTACTTGCACTGCATGCTTTCGAACTGCTAGGTTGGCAGGAGCTGGGACCGAACAACGGGAGCTCACCCTGTCGTGAGGATTCGAACTGCCGACCTTCTGATTGGCAAGCCCAAGGCTCTGTGGTTTAACCCACAGTGCCACCAGCGTCCCTATTTTCATCAGAGGAATGTTGGAGAGTATAAATAGTAAAATGTGACCCCAAGCCATCTGAAGACAGCCCTGTGTAGGGAAGCTTTTTAATGTTTATTGTGTTTTTATATATCATGGAAGCCTCTCAGCGTGGCTGGGGCAACCCAGTCAGATGACTAGGGTATAAATAGTAAAATTATTATTGTTGAATAAGATATCCTGATTTTTACTTAAGAAATGTTGGAGGGTGTGCTTCTCTACTATGGCGAGGTGTATTGTATCTCTGTCCAAATTATAGGCATTACTTTAAAATGTGCACCCTTACACCAGAGTCAGTTTTAGGGTAATGTGACCAGTGTGGTCACACTGGGTGCCCCACTGCATGGGGTGCCAAAACAATGCTGTAGAACAGAGTGCGAGGGGTGGGGGAGTGCTGAATTTTAGTGTTGTGCAGGGCGCTGCTGAAATTTGAGAGAATACAGTGGTACCTCGGGTTAAGTACTTAATTCGTTCCGGGGGTCTGTTCTTAACCTGAAACTGTTCTTAACCTGAAGCAGCACTTCAGCTAATGGGGCCTCCTGCTGCCGCCACACCGCCGGAGCACGATTTCTGTTCTCATCGTGAAGCAAAGTTCTTAATCTGAAGCACTATTTCTGGGTTAGCGGAGTCTGTAACCTGAAGCGTATGTAACCTGAAGCGTATGTAACCCCCGAGGTACCACTGTATGTGAATTTTATGTATCCTCTTTTTCTTTTGATGATGAATTGCAAATGGCCACCCTACTCCCAACCGGCACATATTCATTAGAATGTCAGCAAACAGCACTCGTGCTTACAGCTGCATAACTGGACAACAGTCTCCACATAATCCAAATTCTCTTGTGTTTGGGGGGTTGTCCACACTTCTGCTTGTCCCGTGCTTTCTAGGCATGGGTCTGAGTGGTTTTCCGTTTGCCCCACCGCATTCCCCAGGAAAACCCGCTGTTTACCACTCAGTCAGAACAAACTGCAGAAAACCCGACATACTTCATTCCATTTTAGCAGTAAACAGCAGTTTCCCCTGGGCAAGCGTAAATGTGCACGGCACCTTAGATTTGCACATGACCTATCTACAGATATTCCATTTAATACCCATTTGCAGGGCCAGATTTAGGTTTGATGAGGCCCTAAGTTACTGAAGGTAATGGGGCTCTTTATATGTCCAGCTGTTCTTTGTCAACAACAAATTCTCACTGTTTTTTGTCTTGAATATATGCTACATGGTAATTTATGGACCTAATAGGTGTTGAAAGCCATTTGCACATAACAAATAGGAGCCTACACAACACAAAACACGGTTGCTGTGTGTAGATTTTATTTTATTTGTTTTTTATCTTATATTTTGGAAATGTACATCCAGTGGTTTTTTCCTTTAAATTTTTTGGGGGCCCCCAAGAGACTAGCGCCATAAGCTATAGCTTGTTTAGCTTATACATGAATCCGGCACTGCCCATATGCCCCAATATGTGTTCATTTAGCACACCTAGAATGCCTGTAAACTGCTAGAGGGGGAGGCTGGATGCCTCTGGCGGAACGTGCCAGGTGGCCTCAGGCATGCATTAAGCTGTAAGAGCTCCCCGAGGTCTGTTTAATAGTCTTTCAGCTAGTTCTAGAGGTAATGTTAGGATCTTTGCAGATGAACCGTTCACACTACATAAGATGCACAGTGTTTGCACATTAGTTGTACGGTCAAATTTATTCCCCCAAGGCAGCGCTTCTGCTTTGAGGATCTTAGGTTTTCCCCAGACTCTGAGGGCAATGTGATAATAACTGTATGAATCCTGTTTTTTATTTATTTGTTAATAGCTTGTTGCCTAAATCCCCAGACATGTTAAATCCAAAGCTTATCGTTGTTATTTTCCTGTTGTGTTGGCTTAAGTGCTCATTAGGATAACAGGCAGGAGAATACCAGGGTTCTAAAGATAGATAAAGAAAGGAGGACTTGTTCTATAATGTTACGTTTCAATTGTGTTTTTTTAACCGTAACCAGCCAGTCAGCCTGATGATAGGCTGTTACTTCTGCTGCTTTGTTGCAGACAGCAGCATCTTATAAACGGCAGCAGTAAATCCATAGTTGGCTCCGGCTCCCTGGAATTTGTTACAAGCAAACGCATTCAGTTCATAGTTATCTCCATTAAAAAGTTAAATGTGTACGTCTTAAAAGCAGTGACATGAGCCATAGTCTTCACATTGTGTTGTCACTGCCCAAAGAGCAAATTACGAAAGCATATCCAGATGTCTCGACACTAGTTTCCAGGTGGATAAAATTGCATAATTCTTAGTTCCAGCATCTTCCATAGTGCAAGGCATCCTTCAGCTTGCTGGGGGGATGCATGAGGTCCATAATTTAGGAGAGGCGGCATAGATCCTCCAGGCAAAGCATGTGCTCAAGTGGACAGTTTTTAAGATGTGTTCTGGAAGAGTTGTGATTGACAAGGGTGAAGCCAGCATCAAATCAATTTGGGTTCGGGGAGGTTCCAGATCCAGCATGCCTTGTTGTTTAGTCATTTAGTCGAGTCTGACTCTTTGTGACCCCATGGACTAGAGCACACCAGGCCCTCCTGTCTTCCACTGCCTCCCACAGTTTGGTCAAACTCATGCTGGTAGCTTCGAGAACACCATCCAGCCATCTCGTCCTCTGTCGTCCCCTTCTCCTTGTGCCCTCCATCGTTCCCAACATCAAGGTTTTTTCCAGGGAGTCTTCTCTTCTCATGAGGTGGCCAAAGTATTGGAGCCTCAGCTTCAGGATCTGTCCTTCCAGTGAGCACTCAGGGCTGATTTCCTTAAAAATGGATCGGTTTGATCTTCTTGCAGTCCATGGGACTCTCAAGAGTCTCCTCCAGCACCATAATTCAAAAGCATCAATTCTTCAGCGATCAGCCTGCTTTATGGTCCAGCTCTCACTTCCATACATCACTACTGGGAAAACCATGGCTTTAACTATACGGACCTTTGTTGGCAAGGTGATGTCTCTGCTTTTCCAGCATGCCTACAGAATAGCAATGCTGGAATAGCTCAATTAGTACAGCATGAAAATCTTAATCTCAGGGTCATGTGTTTGAGACCCATGTTGCGCTGGACTATATCCGATCTTTATTGAGCACCAATTCTGACTTGTTTGCAGAGACGTTATGACAAATTATCATTCATCTTGATTTGCTGGTGCAGTGTTTACACAGCTTCCCATTAATCATTGGTTCATCTCACACTTTTCAGTGTGTTTCCCTATCACTTTCCTAACAGCAAAAAAAAACCACTAAAAAGAAAAGTAAAGTCTATTTGTTGCAACAGTGCTTTAATCGCATAACCTAGAGTTCCAATTTGTGCTTGAATTTCCCCTGCAAAATACTGACAATCTGGAAGCAATCTCACTCCTCCCCAGGGACATTTCATATGCCTCCTCAGTAACCTAGGTCCAACATTTCCGAAAGCAGGAATATCATTTCTGTCAGTCTCTGGAAATTTATTCCCCTTTTGGTCAAGCATATTCACACACACCTACTTTCTCCAAGTTACTTGCCATTTCTTTCAGAGGTCCTGCTGTAGGGGTGGTCTGCCATCGCATTGGCTTGTTAGGAAGGACTGAACTATAAATTTGGGTGCTTCATGTGGGCACATTTTTAGGCTGCCAGTATTTTCTAAAACACCGGAATAATTGTCATTTAAATCGTTTTGAACTTAGACTTCTGTTGAGGAAGCGTTCTTCTAACAGTTAATAGATAGCGAGAGTGCAGTTTGAAAAACCTCATTACAGAAGCAAATGTTCTTGCTCCTGCGCCTACCTAGGAATTGTTTTAATAATGGGATCCTCAGGGAAATGGTGTCAGGGAAAAAGACGGGAGCATTCAGCAACGCTACAAAATGAGGAGGTGCCAAAAACTTGTAAAACAAGAAGAAAAGGTTGCATTCTCATTCCTGAAGTCTCAGGAATATCATTGTGTGGTAGCTGATTGAAATATGGCAGCTGACAATCATTCTTGGTTTCCTCCACTCCTCTATTCCTCACTGCCACACTTCTGCAGACTCTGAGGATCAGGTGATATCCCCACAGCTTGAAACCTAGAATAAGGCAATGGCTACAGAAGAACATTCCAGAACTTTAACTTACCTGATAACAGCATGAATGGGCTGAGGCCTCTAGTCAATTAACACCTAGCTCAAGCCATAAATATAGGGCAGTTGCTCCAGGTCACCGCTGAGGCAACTTGTATGTTCTGCCTCAGCTGCGGGATCACTAACCATGGTACTGAAACCCATAACTTGGTCCATCTCCAAGGTTCCCTGTCAACTTGGAACCCAGGAACTATTGACTTCCCCTTTGCTTGAGCTATCACATATCTGTGTGGTGGGGATCAGGACTCAAACATAGCAAATGTATGGAGAGGAAATCAGGGCTGTTGCTGACCCTGCATGCAGTGTTGACATGCTCACATTAAGCATAGCATCTTCAGGAGGTACCTTTCCACATACAGCTGTATGTTGAATGCAAATAGGACACAGGCAAGGGCACACCGATGCGTTTAATATTTGGTGTATAACTGGGGGTGGGGACAAGTGAATTTGTCTTAGTAGAAGAATTATTGAGAGCCAGTGTGGTGTGGTGGTTAAGAGCGGTAGACTCGTAATCTGGTGAACTGGGTTCGCTTCCCTGCTCCTCCACATGCAGCTGCTGGGTGACCTTGGGCCAGTCACACTTCTCTGAAATCTCTCAGCCCCACTCACCTCACAGAGTGCTTGTTGTGGGGGAAGAAGGGAAAGGAAGAATGTTAGCTGCTTCGAGACTCCTTCGGGTAGTGATAAAGTGGGATATCAAATCCAAACTCCTCTTCTCTTCTTCTTCTTATTGGTTCGTGGGTACCATATTAATACGTATGCATATATCACATGCTCTATTTTTACATTTATAAACTAAGGGGGTGGGGGTGAGATGGAGGTGGCAATGTGTCCATGCAAGGTCCCCTTGAAGCTGCATAGCGTTCCAGCTCCTACTCAAAACAAATACACTTACTTGGAAGTAAGAAAGAAATCTTTATTCAGCCAGTATCGGTACAGGCTTGCCAGCAGACATGATGCTCAGGATTCAGTTTGGGAGCAGGGGAAGAGGTTTAGAACTAGCTGGAAATGACAAGGATGTCCCAACAAGTTTCCCCGCTCCTCCCGCCAAGATCTAAAGATGAGGCTTGGCATGCTCACACTCTCACATTGCAGGAATGCTGAGATAGCAAGTGCATTCTGTGTTGGGGCAGGGGGGCCTGCTCTTATCTCTGAAGGCGGCCCCTGCTTCTTGGTGACAATGCCCTCATGTTTAGTCACTGCTGCTTCCTCTTTGGCCTTCCTCTGCTTCCAGTGAAATTCTCCTCTCTGCAGGAAGGTCAGAGAGACAGCATCCCTGCTCCCCTTTCTAAAGTGATTGGAGTTGGGACAGAAAAAGGAGAGATGCCTTCTTCTCCTCCTACCCAGGTTCCCACCATTTAGTCCCCATTTCTTCCTCTTCTTCCTCCAGGGCCTGCCAAGCCTTATCCCAACAGGGCCCAACAAAATGGTGCTCAATCTACAAGTTTCCAAAAGCCCACAACACTATAATCCCTGTTCAAGAGTTTCCCCTTTATGTTCCTCACAACAGCATCTTGTGAGTTGCTGACGGCTCTTATGAGCACCATTCAGAGAGTTGAATAAACGGATCTGGTGCCTGTGTTCCCAGCTGCACAGCCATTCTCCGACTCGAATAATTCTCTTACGCAAGGAAGCAAATTGTGTTCCAGGCTTGTGGATGGATCTGTTGAGGGAAACGATGACAATCATTGTCATCGTGATTTGTTATTCACAACTGCTCCATTCTGTAGTGAATTTCATTTCGTGCATTTGTTATGAAGGCACGGAGAACAACTGAGCTACATCTCAATACAAGCACTCAATTGGAGAGAACAAACTTACGGGTCGGACAACGCAACTTCCATGCAGAATGGAATCTTTGCACCTCCAAATGGCAGGAATTAAGTACTGGCTCAGGAAAAATTCCCACCCTCCACTTAAAAACTAATCATGATATTTATACTTGATGCACTGGCTCACTGAACTTTTCCAGGCAAAAAGGCGGGTTACAGATTATGAAATACAACATACTCAAACGTGCCAGTGAAATGCAGAGTGTTAAATAACTTCTGGATGACCTTGCTATTGCATGGAACATCTCAGAAATGGTGAGCTTTCCATTAGCCTTGCCATAGTGGTCCATACAGTGGTAGTCTCCCAATTGGACTACTGTAATGCACTGTTTGTGGAGCTACCCTTGTGCCTGGTTTGGAAGTGGTAGCTGCTTAGGATGCAAAGTGGGACACCAGCTTTACACCTATTATGCCAATGTTGAAAGATCTGCATTGGCTGCCTATTAGTTACCAAGCCAAGTTCAGGGTTTTGTGGTTAACATTTAAGGCCTGTAGAACTTGGGGCCACCTTCCCCATTTCGGACCAAGCCAATTTTTAAGATACCCCAAAGAGACAACATGGAAGGAAACCTCGCCCTCTGGAATGCCTTCCCATAGATTATTTAAGGGACTACAATAATGACCAAGCTCTCATTGATTTGTAATTTTTTTATTTTATTTTATTTTATTGGCACAGTTTTGTTTGCAATATCCTGTTCTCTTTCAATCAGATTTTTAGGTAATTTTATGGAAAGGTTTTGATTGGTTTTTAAAAAAATTGTTTCAAGTAAACTACTTAGAAGTTTTTTACTATATGAAATGGTATAAAATGTTTATATAAATAAATAAATGTAGCCTTCAGGGTGATAAATGTAGCCTTCAGGGTGGTTGGGCTTAACATTTAAACAGCAACAGGATGCACACAATAGCAATTACAGCACTCGTTTTATGATCTTCTTCTTTTTACAGCAACCTTGACACAGAAGAGCTTTTCGGTAAGTTAATTTTTACTCCCAAACCCTTCCGTTCTGGATGTGTCATGGACAGGTGGAGCTAAACAAAAGAGCTCTGTAGCCAAAGTGGCTCCTTTTTAATCACACCAGCTAATTATGTAAAATGCAGCTGTGCAGAACTCCTAGGGAAGGTAATCAATAAACCATTACCACTAATGAGACTAGATAAATGTGCAGAATTACATGCACCTCTTGTATGTCTTTTATTCTAAATTTCTTTTTCCCCTCTCTAGGATATTAACTTAAAATGTATCCCTCTTTTGCTTTGGGTGGGGGGAATAAGGCAAATGCTGCCTTTAAGTGATCCTGCCCCTTTTCTCCAATCTCCCCACTCCCCCAACTCTGGATTGTTTAATGTGTAGATTCTCTGCCAAGATTCCCCCCCCCCAATCTTTGAGGGGGAGACTCCCTAGGGAAGCTGTCTGTGATTTCCTATGCTTTGTGAGTCTCCTTACATCTTGCTTTGAGAGTTGATAAAAAGGCGAGGGTCATGTGATATTGTGTGAGGTATTTCAGACGCCTTACAAGAAGCCCTAGAATGATGTTCACCCCGTGATTATTTCCTTTTGTCACAGTTTCTGAATTACGTGTGTATGTAATGTATCTACACAAAGAGGGTTCTATAGTACCATCTCAATAGCCACTTGCTAGGGCTGGTGTTAGAATCTGACGTTCTTACTTGAGGAGGTTCATGTTCTTTCTTGACATTTTTGCCCATTTTTTTGTGCTGCTTTCCTTTTCATGTCCCCTTTGCTTCAACAATCTATTGTACCTTTCCGATTGCGTACATAGAAGTTAAAATACAGCACAGCATAGCCAGAAGCTGTACCATGTGTCATGAAGCATCAGGCTGTTAGCAAACTAACCCCCCATTCTAATGGGAAAGGAGCCTTCCACCGGAGTTTAGATCCTTATTCTTCTTGTTCTCTCTATATATGTATTTGATTCCTATTTTTAAAAATATATTAAAAAATTAGAATAATTCCTTGATCTTTCCTCCTTTGCTTGAGCTGTGAATTTCTGTTTCTTTTAGAATATTTTTCCCAACACTTGGGAGAGTATGAAAATGTGCTGTCTGCTTTGGAAGACCTCAATCTATCCATACTGAAGGCAATGGACTCCACAAAGAAAGTAGGAGGAAGTTTTATTCCTGTTCTTCTGCAACACATAGTGTCTGTCTGTCTG